>NC_081413.1:195211142-196411142 GCF_030272615.1 Cryptomeria japonica | reverse complement strand
GGTTCTGTTGTGACTGCTATGGAGGAGGGGGTTTGGAGAACCCTGATGTGTGTCTACTATTACCCTTCAATGGGGTTTCTGAAATCCATATGTCTGGGGTATAGGGTTTCTATTCTGGAACTGATCCATCGTGTCCTGTGGTCTGACCTAAATCTCCTATGCTATCAAGGCCTTCTCCACAACAACCTGAAGGCTCCCTAGAGTGGCCATCCTCACCAATCCTGCTATGCTGACATTCATCCCTCTAATAAATCAATTGACGAGAAGCTTCTGGTCTTTCAGGTAGTCCACGTACGGTAAGAGCTCAAAGAACTTGCTTTCATACTGGGTCACTGAAAGACCCTTCTGCTGGAGGTCATGGAACTCATCCACCCTATGCTGTCTATAGTGCTCTGATAAGTACCTCTCCCTGAATCTTTCTGTTGAAATCTCCCATGTGAGGGTATCTGCAACTAAGCCACACTTATATTCCTCCAATCTCCACCATGTGGAGACCGTTCCTCTCAATAGGTGGACTGCTACACGTGCCTTTAGATTGTTCTCGTAGGAGCACAATGCAAAGCACCTATCTAGGCTCAAAAGCCAAGCCTCAGCTTCTACCCCATCGATAAATCCCCCAAAAGATGGTGGCTGGAGGTGCATAACCTCTCTGATTAGATCCCCTGGATCCCGATGTGATCTCTCATAATACATTGGTGCTACTACTGGAGGTGGTTCTGGTAGGTGAATGGACTTGGGCTCATGCCTAGCCTGACTCTCTACGGGATTAGGAGGTGGAATCCTACTCTGTTCCTGTTCTACTGATCTATGGCTCCTTGAGTTCTGGTTTTCAACATGATGATCCACTGCTAGAAGCCTATCCTGGACTATCCCAATCAGGTTCCGTAGAGCTAACAAGATGTCTCGGTTCGGGTCAACCGATCATTCAGGAGGAGCCTCTGGGTTTCCTTCCGGAACTGATTCCTCCCTATTGACCTCTTTGCGTGCCATGAGTACACGCCTAGGGCCTCTACCACGTTTGCGAGCTTGTCGTGTAGTTGGAGGCATCCTTATGAGAAAATAAAATAAAATGAAATAAATAAATAATTTTTTTGGAGAAAAAATTAATTTATTTAAAATTAACTATAATAAAAATAAATATAATTTAATTAATTAAATAATTAAAGCGAAACGTAATGGAGAAAGGTTCCCAGTGTTGGAAACCTTGCTCTGATACCAAAATGTCATGCCCAAACTTTTGGGCACAAACGGAATAATTTTTTTCTTTAAATAACATTCTAATGAGACTAATTTTGCTAAAAAGATCCGAAATACCAAGTTTAGTCCTAACTATATTTTGAACTGATATGAAACTAATTCAATTAGGCGAAAAATATTCTAAATTAACAACAACGAAATATTAATTTCCCAAAAGAGTTATTATTAAATCTTCGATTACTAATTAAATAAACTCATTTAAACAAACGCCCTAAATTAAATTTACAAGAGATATTGTTATTCTCAAATAATCTCTTAATTACTCGAAGAATTAATTAAATTAATTCTAGTTCTTAGATTATTAAATTTTAGTATTCAGTTGGACGATAATTATAAAGTGTCTCAAAAATTCGACTAAAGGGCCAATGAAAATCCATAATGAAATTTGCCCTATGAAATACAATTAAAGGCTTGGCGAATAAAAATAATACCCTAAGGAATTAAAGAACTAAAGAAAAATGTTATAAATTCCTAAAAGGTTTAAACCCTCAAATGGAATTAAAAAATATAACATCATATTCAATTTTATATATCCCTAATTGTTATAAAAACATATATAAATTAAGAATGTATAAATGAATTAATTAATCCAACTCCGATCTACACCTTCGTATATATATATATATATATAACATTTAACATCATATATAGACATATATAGGTATAAAGAGGAGTAGGACTCCATAAAACAAATAATCAACATATATTATTAAACTTTAAACTAATGGGGGATACCCTATTCAAATTTCGAATGGGTTCCCCTTTTTAAAAAAAAAAAGTGTTTTAACCCTAATATTATAAAAACATTCCAAAGCTAACTATTTTCATGACCTGCTCTAACCCAAATTTCAGGTTAGGGCTCACTGAGTTATTCTTTTCCTTATTTTTTTTTGCTCTTGATTTACTGCAGGGCCGAAGGGGCTGATTTATGGGTGACCGAAGAGATTTTCTTTTTTTTTTTCCATGCACTGGGTGTTTGCACACAAGGCCGAGGGTTTTATTGGGGGAGCCGCGGGAGTTTGAGCATGGGGGCTCCTTGAAGGGACGGCCACAACCGTGCCTATGGGTCGTGGCCCATAGAGGCGGCCTTGGCCGCCGTTGTGGTACGCATCCTGTAGACTTGGCTGCGTCGCCGCTGTGGGGCACCACCCATTGGGGGGGTGAAGCCTCCTCGACTGTGGGTTGCGGCTCACATTGGTGGTTGCGGTTGCCACTGGGGGTCACCACCCACAGCGCGGGGGGAGGGGGGTGTTTCCCCTTTCCCCCACTTGCGTGTAATCCGCAGGGCCGAGGGGTCCAAAAAAATAAGTTTGCTTTAAATTTTTTTATTTTTATTTATTTATTTATTTATTTTTTAAGATTCGAATATATATATATATATATATATGCAAAAATCTATGTTGTCCACAAGATATTTAGAAATAGATGTTTATTTCATTTTTATTTTTATTTTTTGAGGTAATAAAAGGATTGTTTCAAATAAACACAAATTTAAGCAATTAGTGAAGGGTTAATATGTATACATTTTTTTTTTATCACATTTGGGGAAAAATAATAAGGTCATAATAAAAATGTACAACAGCTTTTAGATTTCTATACATTTTCTTTCCAATAGATTTAAAGGCAAAACCTATTAGGTAAAGGTGCACTAGATTTTTATATACCTATTTCTTTTAAAATCTAAATGCTAACTTTAGAAATATCTATTAATTTTGTTTTTTAAAATATATTTTCTGCAATAAATAAATGACAAAATGTAATAAATCAGATTTATTTTCTGCAAGTAAATGAAATGACAGAATGAAGTAAATTCTAACAACAACTACTTTAGCCTAGAAATATTAAAATCAATTTAGGTGTAGATATATTAAACCTATTTAACCATTTATTGTATTTGTATCTATCTCAAATAGGCCTAAATGCTTGCTTTTCCCATTTCCAAAATTTCAGTTTGAATGAAGGAATAAAATGAACTTTTATTTTCCAATATAACAAGAATACAACAAAACATCATTATAGTAACTATAGGGACTTAATAAAAGAATATACATTTCATTTTACAAAAGTAACCTAATAGAATAAAACACTTCTTAAAAGCATATTTAGAATAGAATGTAGTTAACATTACAAATGGGTATGAAACCCAACTAGTCTCTCTTTTCCATTGAATGAGGACTTGAATATAAAGTGGATACATTTCTTTTCTTTTGAAAAATAAATACAACATTTAGCTTTCTTTACATAGCTACAACTTAAATACATTATCCTTTTCCCTAATCTTTTCTGCAACTCAAGTAAAAACCAACAACTTCTATCTTTCTTTAGCTTTTTCCTCCCGAGCAACCTGCAAATAAAAACATAAGGCTTGACCATGGAGTGCTCACCTCCCAGCCTAGGCTTACTAGAAGCCACCCCCGAGCTTGGAGAACCAAGCACTAGACAGGTTACACACATGCAACACAACAAGCAAGGGATAAACACACAACAAACAATTTTCCCAACCAAGGCTACACTTCACCACAAAATGTGATGATTTTCATAAGGGTGGAAGTGGACCAAATAGCATTGGGGAGACTACAAGCATGGAACATCACAAGCCACCTCATGGCCACCAAATACAACATAAGTCCATACCCCACATCCTTATGCCCCCCAAGGCATACAAGCCATACCATCTCTCCTTATGACCCCCAAATGCATAAACAAGGCTATGCAACAAGGGTCACAAAAAAAACACCCTTGAGATCACTCTCATAATGAGAGCCTCTCACCCAAGGCTGTCAAACTTCTTCCACCCCAAGACCATCCTACTCTCCCAAGAGTAGAAGGCCTTGTATACTCCCAATACAAGAAAATGCATAAATAAATGAAGGGGAAGTCACATATTCTTTCACAAAGTAAAATACAAATAAACAACTCTTTCATAAAGCATTTCTTCAAAAATACGTATGCAACATAAACAAAAAGAGAGTAAGAACCAACCTTAATCTGCCCAAGGGTTTTGCTAGATCTAGTTGAGCATGAGAAGCCCAAATCCACACAATCTTTTCTCCAAGACTTAGCCAAAATTCTATCCTACAACTATTCTTCTCAAAATTGCATAATCTCCAACAATGGAGAGTGGGTGATTAACTCACTAAGTCCCTAATCCTTGCTTAAGAAGACCTCTCTCACTCTTCCCAACCCCTTGGATAGAGTGAGAGTTACCATTGGTTGGTCTTCCTAACCTCTTACATGTTGCTAAAACTGGAAAGAGAAAAGGTAAGAGAGGACGGGGAAGAGAGTCTGACATCAAAAAGGAAGGTTGTCTATCCTAGGAGGAACCTTCTAAGTTGAATTTTCGCTCACCTTGGAGAAGCTACTTTTTGAGGTGACTAAATAGTCACATGGGAGTAGTCACATGGTTAAAAATACCCCTAACCCATAGGTATACCCTTTGGACCTTTGGAAAAGCCCTAAAACTAACCCTAGGAGTCCATTTGACCTCTTAGAAACCTAACTGAAGTTAACCTACGGGTAAAACCTGAGTTTACCACTCCCAAGACTCTCTACCCAAGGCAAATTTGGGACCACACCCAAATATTTGAAATGGGCTTTGGTAGAAACAAACTCCCTCCAAGAGACAAGTCAAATCAATGACACTAATCAACACATGTGTCAAGTGACACAATAAAATACATTGCAAAATTACACATGGAATTTGTCTCTTGTTGGATTTACACAAATTAATAAAATCAATTTAACACACATGCAACATTTACTTTCACAAATAAAATATGATACAAACGAGGTGTTGTCTCTCCAAATAGACAACCCCTGGCTTTACAAACGTACATAGGTCTAGGTTTGGTTCTCCATAATATTTCCATAGTCACATGGATAATTTTCCTACGCATCTCAATTTACATATTAGTAATTTCGAATAACTTTATATAATATTATACACATGAATTTGAATACACATCAAACACTCTGCATACAATTGACATTAATAAATCAATATCTCATATATCCCAATTAATCCACATAAGCAATTATCATAATCCTCATAATTTTGATCCATTCATAATATATGCATCCTATTTCTATCATCATAATAAAGTCCTACATATCCAATAATGACATACATCATCTCAAAGTCATCCTATTCTAGAATCATATAAAGTTTCATATCCATAATGCATAAAATGAAGCATCAATATACAACAATGTTATCCAAATCATGGAATCACATAAGTTCTAAATCCATAATGCATAAAAATAAAGCATCCATAATAGTCTCATCATGAAAATAACAGAAATGCTAGGATGAGTTGGGGTAGGGCCTCACAGTATTAGTTTCATGGATTCAGTTAGTTTCAGATGAGACACAACAACAACAATGGGTTTCAACAAATCAAATCTTTCAATAGACTCAGACAACATTATGGTTTAGTGCTATCTATCCTTCCGTGAAAGTAAACGTTGTGACCACAATCAAATAGACTTATACAAGTGACAAGAGACACTAAACTTGAGGACTACAATGGATGTTGGTGTTGCGTCTTGGTTTTATTTTGATTTTATCTTTTGGTAGCATGTCTTTTAGCTTTTCCAGGATGTCTCTGACTAGAGATTTTTATCTCCAGGATGTCTTTGACTAGAAAGGCGAGGATGGGGTATCGTCACCTATTTTTCTTTTGTTGTCTGTGGATTGTCTCTTAGTAATGCTATGACTTGTCCAAGGATATGAGGACACTGAGAGTCTTGTGCGAACTGGGGCATTGCTTGTTTGTGACTGTCTTATCTCCATGCAAACGAGTACAATGACTTTCTGGGTCGAACATATGCCTCGATTGTGATAACCTATTTTTCCATAATAAAGCTCAATGATGATAACACACAAGAAGCTCTTTCACTTCCATATCTTCTATCTTTCATCCCCCATTCTTGATTGACTTGCATCATCCTTCTTGAGTCTGTGTAGCCTACTATCACATGACTGAGTATAATGACACGCCAAAAATATTTGCATTTCATGTAGTTGCACCTGCATTACCACATATACACTTTTCATACATACATATAGACATCACAATTACATCATATCTTGCACACAACACATTTTAGCACATTTTACATTTTCATCATGTAAATAATCATTTGCATTATCATATTCATTTGCATTTCATACATTCACATTCACATTTGCATTGGCATAACATATAAAACATAAAAGAACAAAAAACATTGCATTTCATCATATACATATTTGCATCCATATCATAAGTATCACATAGAAACATGCATCATGAAACATCTCATCACATAGGTAGACATGCATATAGCTGCCGCAAAGATGAATCATCTCATATATATATAATCAAAAGTGTCATGATACAATGATGTCAAAATCATATGGCTACAATCACCCGAAGGTGTCTACATTATCATACAAAATAGTATAAAACTGATACATAGGGAGCCCTCAATGGCTATGATGAACTCCCTCCCTCAGAGCCGCTTGGCCTTGACGGAGTCTGAGCCCTAGAAGGACCCACCCCAGGATCATCTCTCCTGCCCCCTCTATCTGGTGGTGGTGGAGGACCCATAACCCCACCGCTGGATGCCTGTCTCCTCTGACTCCCTCCAGTAGTCGTCGCTATCCGTGATGGTGTATGGAAGCTCCTCACCCGCTGCTCTAGTGGCATTGCCTCGTAGTATAGGTCTTGCCAATAACCTATCTCCTCCCCTACCTGTAGAACATAGGCGTATCTAGCCCCTGTGTCCTCTGCCGCCTGCCTCCCAGCCCTCAGTGCTGTCTCAGCCTCAGTATAACATTGGATAGCCTGATCTTTCTCTCACTCAGTATCCCCCAGCTGTCTCCTGAGCCTAGCTGTCTCCCTCTCTAGATCTTGGTTCTCATTTGCTTGTCCCTGGCAGATCTCCCTCAGCTCAAATAGCTCATCCTTCTCCTCCTTGGCACCTTGTGCCTGTGCCCATGGCTCTGCCTATGGCTCCCCCTGTATTGGTGGCTATGCCTGTGCCTTTGCCTGTACCTGTACCTACCTCTGTCCCTGTCCCTGCACTTGTAGTGGCAATCCACCACGACCCCTCACCACCTGAGCCTGCCTCTCCTCTCCACCCTCTCTCTGTGGAGCACCCTCCTCTCTCCAACTGCACCCCATCTCCTCCATCAGCCTCTCCCCCCACCATCTCCATCATCATCCTCATCCCCCCCACCATCTCCATCTATCTGCTCCCCTGGGTCTGTCAGTCATGGAAATGAATGCTCAACCCAATATGTAGTGTACTATGCTTCCATACCTGCATCCTCAATCTCAGGCCACATATCCCATGGCATGGGCACCATCTCTACCAGCTGCATCACAGCCTGATCATATGATAATAGTGGCCCAAAGTGTGCTTGGTCTCGCACTGTCCGCGCATACATACCAGAATCCCGTGGCATCTGCTAGATCCTACCAAACTGCCTGCATACCCTGTCCACTAATTGCCTCTCCAGTACATAGGGCATCCGCCCAATCAGATATCTTCTCCTGAAGGTATAGGGTAGATCTACTGTGTCATCCTCCCATTGCTGGTACTCACGGTACGACCTCCATATCATAGTGTTAATCTCATCGATCACTCGAGGCTAGTGCTCCAACTTGCCAATCCATGGCTGTGAGGTAATCATATCATATAGATGAACAAAACTGTATCCATGACCTCGACCTCTGAAATGTATCGACCATGTGACTGGCAGATGCTCATATGCCCAAACTTGCAACAATGTAACTCCATAGCCCAATCCTATAGATCCATGATAAACAAATTGATGAAGCTCATAGTACAAGTGTGCCAGCACGCACGGTACCCAGGCATATCTGGTATGCTATGTAACCGGTGTCTCCAAGGTGCTCCCCCAACCCATAGCCAACCCCCATGTCACTCTATTTCGATAGAGGAACGCACTGATCACTCCTCCAAGCACTATTGGTAGTGCTAGTCCTATCGCTATCATCGTGTCCCATGCCACGTGTCCAACCCTCATCTCCAGTCCTGGATCCTGGAACACTCATCTTAGGTGCTCCCTGTTTCCATCTCGATCATAGGGTATTAGTTCCCCGTCGATTGGTATCCTCAATATCCTGTAAACAGCCTCCAAGGTGACTGTCATCTCACCCATCGACAAATGAAAAGTGCACATCTCTGAGTGCCATCTCTCGGCTAAAGCAGTCAGCAAACCCATGTTCGCCCAAAACTCAGGCACATACAAAATGTATCGCAGACCCATAACCTCAATGGCAGCCCTATCCTCAAAGGTCAACTGTGGTCATAACCTCTGTGTCGATGGGAATCTCTCTCGTGACTCTAGCATAGGAAAGTACTCTTGCAGTCAAGCAAATCAATCATGTCAATCCAAGTGACACTCACTGTTCATCACAAAGTGTTGCTATTTTTCCTAGTGACACTCACTATTCATCACAAAGTGTTGCTATTTATCCTAGCGGTACTCCCTGTTCATCACAAAGTACTACGTATTTTTTGCACTCCCTGTTCATCACAAAGTGCTGCTCATATTTGCACTTACTATTCATCACAAAGTGCTGCTCCTATTGGTACACCCTGTTCATCACAAAGTACTATGTCTTGGTACTCACTGTTCATCACAAAGTGCCTCGATCTATCCTATCCTAGGGCTATACCTGAGTGTATCCTCTTGAGTAGTTTCCTAATTGGAAACGTATGTTCTATCATAGAATTGTCAATCCGAGCCCTATTTGCTATCCTAGTCTTCCTTAGAGGACCTGCTTGAGTTTATCCTCTCAGCAACTTATCCAATCGACAACGTATGTTCATCACAAAACTGCCGATTTGACCTTGAAGACATAAACGCGCATTCATGACACAAACGCACCTTTATGACATAAACGCGCCTTCATTACATAAGTGTGCTTACATATTGCATAGACGCACCTGGCACAAACACAGACGCGCCTAAGCATTTTTTGACCTTGTTTGACATGTTCTAAAATGCATTTATTGTGCTACCTAACATGTATTTATGACAATATTTATTGCGACAAAGTACAAGGAGGTTTTGCGGTACTTACCGGCTCTCCTGCATCTGCTGGCCTCTGAAATCGGTGAACACGATCAAATCTATGCACCAATGCTATCGCTGCTGACTGCTGCTGCTCTATTCTCTCTCTGCACTCTGATCTCTTGGATGTGTGGATAACAATGAGGATGTTTTCCCCTCGTGGTCTATCTTATAGACTACCCTAGCCCTAGCCCACATTACCTGAGTCAGTCTTCTTTATCTCGTGACTCTGTCACTCTATCCTATCCGGTCAGCCCATTCTAGCCTTTCTTTCTTATCGAGAGATTGTCTGCGATCTTTCCAGACATTTTCATCCAATCTCTCAAGGGGGCATATCATTCACATCTTGGGGCAACTTTGTATCAGTTCATCTTATCTTCTTTGAAACAACGCGACAAGCTACATTGTCTCAAAGAGGGGCAAAATGTAGACACCTAAAATTGTCCAGTCTAATTAAATAAATATCTTTATTTATTTAATTATCTAAGCCTAATTCTTCTATTAATTGAATAAATCTTTATTTATTTAATTAATGCATTTATCCTCTTCTAGCTTTATTTCTCATTTAAATAAATATATTTATTTATTTAAATTATCCTTTTCTTAAATTAAATAAATATCTTATTTATTTAATTGATCCCACTTCTTCTATTAATTCAATAAGTCTTTATTTATTTGATTAATTCATTAACCTTTTCTACCCATGACACATGTCATTCATCTCTTAATTCCTACACTACCTCCCCTCTCATTATTTTATTATTTCTTTTACCTACCCTTTAATCATAGCCGACCATTTATCTTTTACACCTCTCAATCTTATCCCTCCATTTCATATAGTGTCTTCTGTATAAGAGGATGCTTCCTTCATTATCAACCCTAATCTATGCACCCCGATGATTACTCGACTACACTACGCCTTTGAACTTTCATATGCGATCCTACTTGCAACCACATTTCCATTCTTTGTTGAGCTCTTGTGTACACATAAAATCTAAGAGCAAATATATCAAGCAAGATCAATGGAGATAGGAAGAATGGAGATCCAAACCCTATTGGACATGTGATGGTATAATCTTTGTGATTTCATTTGATTTGCATTGTCTTAGGTAATCTTCATATGTTATGGTAGATCTTTGTTATTGTTAGGCTAGGGTTTTGTGGTTGAATTCATTTAGTCTTTCAACATTGTTGTTATCCATTTTCACCATATACATAAGTAATTAATTATTAATAGAAAATTTATGAATTTTATTGAGTTCGATAAATTTTGATAAACCATGTTATCTATGTTTGTTCCTTTCTCCACCTCTCTCTCCTAAACCTATCACTCCACCTATTTGTTTCTTCCTCCCTCTCTTTTGTCCATATTTATACATCTCTCTCTAGACCTATATCTCTAACTATCAATGAATACCTCATTAAATCTCTCAAGCTCTACAAGGTGCTTATATTTCTACCTCATCATAATTTCCTGCTCTATGTCACTCTCTCTTCCCTAAGATCTAGACTAGTCTCTCTGCATTTCCTTTTCATCTCTAGCAACAAAATTCAGAGGGGACAAGGAGAGGCATAGAGAAGTATCAAAAAAAGGAGAGGGGGAGAGACGTGAGAAGGAGAGATTAATTGGGGGGAAGAGAGAGTGTGAGAGAGAGCTATAGGTAATTAGGTGGAAGGTGAAGAGAGAGAGGGAGGGGGTGATTGAGGTGAAGAGAGAATGAGAGGGAGAGTTTGAGATTATTAGGGGGTAGGAGGAGAGGGGGAGAGGGGAAAGTATCAACAAAGAGAGAAGAGAGATGGGGATAGAGTTGAAGAGAGACATAGAGAGTAATTAGGGGGTGGGTAGAGGGGGAGAGGGAAGTATCTATAAATGCATAGGAGGAGAGAGGTGATCGAGGGTAATTGAGGGAAAGAAATAATGTGAGAGAGAATATGGTGTCCTAAAGGGTCATATGGTGTTTCATTAACCTTTAGGACACCATATGACACCTTAGGACACCATATGATGTTGTTATAAGTCTTATGGTATCCTAAGGGGTCATATGGTGTTCTATGAGCCTTTAGGAAACCATATGGTGTCATTAGGGGTCGTATGGTGTGTTAAGGGGTCATATGGTATTCTATGACCCCTTAGGACACCATATGACCCCTTAGGTATTGTTAGGGGTCATATTGTGTCTGAACGGGTCATATGGTGTCGTTGGGGGTTGTATGGTGTGCTAAGGGGTCATATTGTGTCCTAAGGGGTCACAAGACATCGTATGATCCCTTAGACACCATATGATCCATTAGGTTTTGTTAGGGCTCATACTATGTCCTAAGAGGTCATATGATTTCCCATGACCCTTTAGGACACCATATGACCCCTTACGACATCATATGGTGTCATTATGGGTCTTATGGTGTCCTAAGGGGTCATATGGGGTTCTATAACCCCTTAGGACACCATATGACCCCTTAGTACATTATATGACTCCTTAGGATACCATACGATATCTTGGGACAATATATGGTGTCACAAGGAGTCGTATGGTGTCCTAAGGGGTCATATGGTGTCCTATGAACCCTTAGGACACTATATGACCCATTAGGTGTCATTAAGGGTCTTATTGTGTCCTAATGGGTCATATGGTGTTATATGACTCCTTAGGACACCATATGTTTGGGAGACTATATGGTGCTATGGGTCGTAAGGTGTCCTATGACACCTTAGGATACCATGTGACCCCTTAGGATACCATTTGGTGTTGTTATGTGTCGTATGGTTTCCTATGACCCCTTAGGTGTCATTAGGGTTTATTTTATGTCCTAAGGGGTTGTATTATGTCCCAAGGGGTCATACGGTGTCCTATGACCCCTTAGGACACTATATGACATCGTTAGGGATCATATTATGTGCTAAGGGGTCATATTGTGTCTTATGACCTCTTAGGACACCACATGGTGTCGTTATGGGTTGTATGGTGTTCTAAGGGGTCATATGGTATTCTATGACCCCTTAGGACACCATTTTTATGTTGTTATGGGTTGTATAGTCTCCTAAGGGGTCATATGGTGTCCTATGACCCCTTAGGACACCATATTGTTTCATTATGCATCGTATGGTTTCCTAAGGGGTCATATGGTATTCTATGACCCCTTAGGATACCATATTGTGTCATTAAGGGCCGTATGGTGTGCTAAGGGGTCATATGGTGTCCTATGACCCTCTAGAACACCATATGACCCCTTAGGTATTGTTAGACATCATTTTGTGTTGTTAGGGGTCATATTATGTCCTATGACCCCTTAGGACACAATATGACCCCTTAGGTGTTGTTAGGGGTCATATTGTGTCCTAACAGGTCATATAGTATCCTACAACCCCTTAGGACACCATATGGTGTCGTTTGGGATTGTATCGTGTGCTAAGGGGTCATATTGTGTCCTAAAGATTCCTAGGACATCATATAACCTCCCAAGACACCATATGACCCCTTAGATATCGTTAGGGGTCATATTGTGTCCTAAGGGGTCATATGGTGTCTCATGACACCATATGACCCCTTAGGACACCATATCATGTCGTTATGGGTCTTCTTGTGTTCTAAGGGGTCATATGGTGTTCTAAGGGGTCATATGGTTTTATATGACCTCTTAGGATACCATATGACCCCTTAGGACACCATATGGTGTTGTAAAGGGTCGTATGGTGTTCTAAGGGATCATATGGTGTTCTACGGGGTCATATGGTTTTGTATGACCCCTTAGGACACTATATAACGTCGTTAGGAGTCAAATTATGTCCTAAGGGGTCATATTGTGTCTTATGACCCCTTAGGACACCACATGGTGTCTTAATGGGTCATATGGTGTTCTATGACCCTCTAGGACATCATATTATGTTGTTATGGGTCGTATGGTCTCGTAAGGGGTCATATAGTGTCCTATGACCCCTTAGGACACCATATGACCCCTTAGGACACCATATGGTGTTGTTAAGGGTCGTATGGAGTGCTAAGGGGTCATATGGTGTCCTATAACCCCTTAGGACACAATATGACCCCTTAGTACACCATACAGTGTCCTTAGGGGTCATATGGTGTCCTATGACCCCTTAGGTGTTGTTAGGGGTCATATTGTGTCCTAATGGGTTATATGGTGTCTTACAACCCCTTAGGACACCATATGGTGTCGTTAGGGGTTGTATGGTGTGCTAAGTGGTCATATTGTGTTCTAAAGGTTTCTAGGACATCATAACACCCCTTAGGACACCATATGACCCCTTAGGTATCATTAGGGGTCATATTATGTCCTAAGGATTCATATGGTGTCTCATGACACCATATGACCCCTTAGGACACCATATCGTGTGGTTATGGGTCTTCTTGCATTCTAAGGGATCATATGGTGTTATATGACCCGTTAGGATACCATATGACCCCTTAGAAAATCATATGGTGTCGTAAAGGGTTGTATGGTGTTGCAAGGGGTCGTATGGCATCCTAAGGGGTCATATGGTGTCCTATGACCCCTTAGGACATTATATGACATTGTTAGGGGTCATATTATGTCCTAAGGGGTAATATTGTGTCTTATGACCCCTTATGACACCACATGGTGTCGTTATGGGTCGTATGGTGTTCTAAAGGGTCATATGGTGCTCTATGACCCTCTAAGACACCATATTATGTTGTTATGGGTTGTATAGTCCTCTAAGGGGTTATATGGTGTCCTATGACTCCTTAGGACACCATATAGTGTCATTATGCATCATATGGTTTTCTAAGGGTTCATATGGTGTTCTATGACCCCTTAGGACACCATATGACTCCTTAGGACACCATATGGTGTCATTAGGGGTCATATGGTGTGCTAAGGGGTCAAATGGTGTCCTATGACCCCTTATGTATCGTTAGGGGCATATGGTGTCCTATGATCCCTTAGGTCTTCTTAGGGGTCATATTGTGTCCTAATGGGTCATATGGTGTACTATGACCCCTTAGGACACCATATGGTGTCATTAGGGGTTGTAAGGTGTGCTAAGGGGTCATATTGTGTCCTAAAGGTTCCTAGGACATCATATAACTCCTTAGGACACCATATGACCCCTTAGGACACCATATTGTTGTTATGGGTCTTCTTGTGTTATAAGGGTTCATATGGTGTTATATGACCCCTTAGGATACCATATGGTGTCATAAGGTGTCGTTTGGTGTTCTAAGGGGTCATATGGTGTCCTATGACCCCTTAGGACACTATATGAACCCTTAGGTGTTGTCATGGGTCGTATTGTGTCCTAATGGGTCATATGGCATTCTATGACCCCTTAGGACACCATATGATCCCTTGGGACACTATATGGTGTTATGGGTCGTATGGTGTCCTAAGGGGTCATATGGTGTCCTATGACCCCTTAGAACACCATATGACCCTTTAGGATGCCACATTGTGTCATTAGGGGTCGTATGGTGTCTTAAGGGGTCACTTGGTGTCTTAGGACCCCTTAAGATACCATATGGTGTCATTAGGGGTCTTATTGTGTCTTAAGGGGTCATATGGTGTTTTATGACCCCTTAGGACACCAGATGACCCCTTAGGAGACAATATGGTGTCGTTAAGGGTCATATTGTGTCCTAAGGGGTCATATGATGTTCTATGACCCCTTAGGACATGATATAACCCATTAGGAGACCATATATACTAAGTTTCAAATAAGGAGAGATAAAAAGGGTGAAGAGAGATGAAGAACTAAAGAGAGGGAAAATTACTAAAGTTCAAGGACATAAATAGAGATATAGATATTAAGGAGTATGAAGTGAGAGGGAGAAAAACTAAAGGAAACAGATGGATAGAAAGAGGTAGACATATCTAGATATTAAAAAGGAGAGAAGACGATATAGATAAAAAATGAAGATAAAGGGAGAGGGAGATGAATAGATATAGAGAAAGAGAGAGGTAAAGACAAAGATAAATATATGAAGAGATGGAGAAAAAAGGATAGAGAGGGGTAAAGAGAGATAAAAAAAAGGAAGAGATAGAGAGATATAAAGGAAGAGAAATATAGATAGATAGAGAGATATAGATAGTGCAAGAGAGTGAGAAAGAGATATAGAGATTATATATAGGGATAGATAGAGAGGGAGAGAGAGAAAGAGGAAGATATAGAGATATATAAAGGTACTATAGAGAAGGATGTGGGGAGAGAGCCAGAGATATATAAAGATGGAGAAAAGAAAGATATAAAGGTAGAGAAAGGGAAAGATACTTCAAGAGGGCGATAGAGGAAGAGATAGAGAAGTAGATTAATCATGTATAGAGGAAGATATATAAAGATAGAGGAACATATAAAAAGAGAGATTGATAGGGAAAAAGGTGGAGATGTGAAGATGGAGATAGAGATAGTTATGGATATAAAGTGATAGAGAGAGTAAGACAAATGGAGGGAGAGATGGAGTGAATAAGTGAGATTTAGAGATAATGAGATATAAATATACATGAAGACAGATCTATAGGGATATAGAGATAGAGGGGACAAGATAGGGAAAGAAAGGAGGTGATAGAAACAAATAAAATATAAGTATAGGTAGGATAAGGTAGAGGAGGGAGATAAATAGAGAGAAGAGAGACTATTAGAGAGAAATATAGAAATAAGGAGTGACAATGATGGATTGGGAGAGGGAGAGATAGGTATAGAAAGATGGAGATACATGTAGAGATGCATGTAACTTGGGAATTTTTTTTATCTAGATGGAATGAGAAAATAAGTGACATAAGTAGAGAAGAAAGAGATAGATAAAATATATTATATAAGTAAAGATAGACAAGTGATAGATAAAGCAGGTGATAGGAAAAAAATGAGACTTTATATGCAAAATTTGTGAGTATTTAAAGTTTTAAAATTGAAGGACTAGATTCAAATGATTATAATTAATTTTTTTTCTATAATATAATCAAACTACCTCATCCATTTGATAGGTCTCTGAATTACCTTTCCAACGCCTATAAAAAATCAAAATTTCAATAAGAAATGCAAACATTATGCCCATTTTACTAAACTATGTTTTTTATGTTGAGAAAAAATTGGATATCCGATTTGAAAAAAGTATGACATCACAATAGTGACATCAGAAATCAGATATCTGATATTAATGGATATCCGATATTAACGGATATCTCATTTGGTTTGGTATTACCAAACCAAATTCAAATTTTGGCCGACACAAACAAAAAGTCAAAGCGGATTTTGGCGGGTTTGGAAAGGTTTAAAACGCTTTTTTTTTGCATTGCTGCTTTTTGGCCCCCCATGATCTTGCACATACCCATAAATAAAATAAGAATTGAAAGGCATACACATTAACACATTACACATTATATACAAGAAAAAAACCCTTCTAAGTTAGAAACCCTATAAAGCATCATTCCAATATAAAATACTTGTATAGAAAGACCTATTGAAACATAGAACAAATAATTTATTAATGAGAAACTTATTAATTACTTACATGATATAAAACATATAATATGCATAAGATTTCACGCCCTTATATTAGAACACTATTATTATGTTGTAGCAGATATGACAAAGTTGATGCTTGGAATATGACATATGGTGATCATGATGGGGATAATTTCACTCAACGAACTATAGAACAACAAAGAGGAATTATTGAAGGCAATGGGCACATAAGTCACTAAAATAAGGGAAAGAGCTCATACATGCCAATAACCAAACCATTGAGGAGGCACTTGCAGAGATAAATAAATGTTGAGAGAATAGGGAATACCATATGTGAGGCACTTGGGTATTGTTTTAATGAACAATTAGGTGGCTCAATGCATTTACCATTAATTATATCAATATATCCTTCTACAACTTTCCAAGAATTTATCACCCTGAAGGACCAATTTATCATCTATGTTCTTTGTAATTGTTAGCTATGACTAAGGTCCAACATTTCTGTAAGCATCCTACTTTTTGGTACTCTAAAAAGATTTATACCTACTTTCAACTTTATGTTTTAAAGGATTAATAAGCACCATGCATGGATTTAACATTAAATTAAAAATAATTGTATTTCCTTCTTTCCTTAAGAGACATTTTTTTGGCTCACCCTTTATATAGTATAAAGCTCATAGAAAAATGTTCTACTTGTTTGAAACAAGAATAGAAATTCAGGCATCGAACAAAAAAGAATTGTTGATAGATTTTATGTGAGGTAAAAATTCTATTTGTGAGATTAATATAAAGCGATCTACATCAGTAGTTTAGTTGTTTGATATTATCCATACAGTTGTAAGTAATCATAATTTCTTTATACAGTGATCACATTGTCTAGACCTCAATAAATTTACTTGATAAAATAAGTTAATGATTGCCTACAGTGTGCAATAGGCACTGTCTTATATTGCTTCTTGTTAATGATAGAGAAACACTATTTATAAAACCTTAAAAATAGAAACATAGTTACCCTGGATATGTGGGAAAACATGCACCCATGGAGTTATTATTAAGATCAGGATACATGATTAAATTAGTAAGCATATAATTATGCCGAGAGGCATCTACAATGATATCAAAATACTTGTAAACAAAAATCCATTTTTGAAACAATTGGACATGCAAATGACTGGTAAATGCATGAAATATTCCATGTTTTAGCTTTTGTGGAGGTGTTATTTTATTACTATTCAAAGCTTGTCTCCAGCTAGATTCAAAGCTTTTTACATGCAAGACTTTAAAGGATTTGTATTCTTGGTGTTTTAGTAATTTAGAAGAACATTTATTTTATAGATAATTCTCTTCTATTATAAGATATCTCTCAACATATTTTACATATATATTTTTAAATATAAATATACTAGTTGTATCATATATAAATGTAATCACAAAATAATGTGAAAACAAAAACATGGTCTTCAGTCATATACTAGAATTTCATGGTAACCATGCTTAGAAATGTTTCGATAACATGACATAGATTTATAGTATCCTAAATTATTTTCAGCTTCATATGATAAAATCATAAATGTCTAAGATACCATTACAAGAACAAATCTATATTGAGCTCACTCTGCAATCATGGCCTTCCTTGAGATCACACTTCTTTGAGGCATTCTGTCAAACACTTAACATGCTTTGTCTATGTTTCCACATTTGCATACACATCTACTAATGCAGTTGCAACTACAACATCTTGCAATATTTTTCTATCCTTTATGCTTTGGTGGATGTCCATTCCATATTCCAAAGCTCCCATTTTGGAACAGGCAAGAAGGATGTTCGCAAAGGTTGTAGAATTTGACCTCACATCTGCCAATTGTATTTGCTTGAAATTTTCTTAATCCTTTTTAACAAATCCATTCTATGTGTATCCTACGATCATAACATTCCATGTGACCATATTTCTTTGAGGCATTCTTTGAAACTATTAATTTGCCTTGTCGTTGCTTCCACATTTTGTAGACATGTCTACCAGGGTAGTTGCACCTACAACATCTAACATTATTGGGATTTCATTTATGCTTTTATGGGTGTCCACGCCATATTTTAAAGCTCCCATTTTGGTACACGTAAATAGGATGCTGAAAAAGGTTGTGGAATTTGTCTTCCAAAAGTGTCAATGCTGTTTACTTGAAAGTTTCTAGAGCTTCTTCACCAAACCAATTTTGTGCATATCCCACAATCATGACATTCCATAAAATCACATTTCTTTGAGGCATTTCTTCAAACAATTTGTGTGCCTTAATAATGCTTCTAGATTTTAAGGACTTGTGAATCAGGGCAGCTGCAACTATATCTAAGAAAATTCTTCTATCCTTTATGCTTTGATGGATGTCCATGTCCTGTTCCAAGGCTCTTTTTCCTCTGGTTGTTCATGGAGCTTAGCACTAGCGGATATCTTTTTGACAAAATCGTGGAGAAGAAAAGATTTAGGGAAAAAGAGATAGTCGTGGTGATGATAAGTTTAATGGAGACAATCAGTTACTGCCACTAGAAGGGCATCACTCATCTAGACGTCAAGAAATTCTGCTGAGAGACCTCACCCCACACTAGAGCATACTTTAGTGGCGAATATTCAGTAATGTCAAATCATTCATGTCGGCGACCTGGAAAATGACGAATATATTGTATTGATCGGGGGTGTCCATGTCACCTGAACTTTATAAATATATGTGAAATGCATAACCCAATCACCCATTGTTTTATTTAATTAATTATATCTCTATCAAGATTTCGCTGATAGAATCTACATTTTCCGCACGCTAAATTCAAAATTTTCACCTACACTTTCTGAGGTTGTCTTAATAGATGGCCATAGTTCGCCAATAGCCATATAAATATTTATTGGCTAGGAGGACCCAATTTGCCTGACATTTTGTCGAAGTGTGTCTCAATTCACCCCAATTTTCACTAAATCTATTATAATTGTCAATTAGTTGGACAACCCATACTCACCCCAAAAATTACATAAGACGTGTTATAGTTAAGTGTGATTCACCAAATATTTGTATACCATATAAAATTCCCACCAAAATTGCCGAATAAGGATTGGTATAAATACAGTCAAAGATCAAATTTATCTCTACACAATTTGGTCGATTATGAGCTCTCAATTCGGATAACTAGCGAAGTTTCAGATCAGGAACAACCATTACTACTGACTGCATTGACGACTGCTAGTGATCTAAAGGTAAGTGATCATATTTTTGAAGTGTTATAATATTATTCAGAATTCATCTCTATCTTTCATTGTTGAGTTCATTCTGTATTTCTTTCAAGAATTTACCTAGAAATTTGAATTTGAAATGACTTTCTTGCACCCCCGAATATTGATTCTAATTTCTGAATCTCCCTGGTTAACTTGTTTTTTTTTTGGTAAGTGCTATCTTTATGTGGATAGCTCCCTATATTAAAATCAAACCAAGTTATATAGAGATTAACATCATATTTTCCTAACACACTACCCATTACATCCGACCTCCATTATTAACAAACCCTCCTATGCTAGAGACCACCCCCTCCCAAAACGTAGAAAAACACATATCCTCATCCCCCTTAGATATATTGCAGAATGATGGCCAACTTCTCTACAATTTCCATTATATCTCCAGTGGAAGCTTCCGAGAGCTAGTTATCCCCCCTATCGATCATCCTCTGAAATGGAGCCAAGTTATTGTTTATCTCTCCTACCCAATAAACCTCCCAATCTTCTTCAATGAATGATCTTTTCTGTAACTTTTCTGCCTTATGCTTAACAGCCTCCTCATCCTCATCCTCAGACCAAATAGACCCATCCTCCTCTGGATCATCCTTAGAGTCTGACGCAATATAGTTGTTGGGGTTGAAAAAGGTGCAAAACACACTAGCCCCTAAGTCAACCTCCTCCAGAATGGCATTGTCTACTGCATGCCCATTAAATGCCTGGATGAACTTGTCAATCCTCTGGATGCACACCTCCCTAGAATCTAGAACATCTACCAGTAGGCTAATTAAAACCTCATAGATGAATCCATCACACTAGTGCCTACCTACACCAAGCATGCATTTGAATAAGCTCTTCACAATGACAAACATTCTTTCATCCATAAGGAATAACTGTTTGCATTGCACATTCATAGAGTTTCATCTCCGCACATACAAATCACCCTAAAATGATGAGCCATGCTTCTCCAGTGATGACTCCTTTCATCTACAACAAGCTTCCCAACGTATACCTCCAACGTGGCTCTCCTAATCAATCTAGATAACATTTGGATCCATCTTCCCTCCCATTTATAGCCCATCTCCTTCTTGATTCTTTCATGGATAACACGAGGAAAGGAAAAAGTACTATAAACCTCTGTTCTAGACCCAAGAGACATCCCTTCCAAATTGCCCATAATCAACTTTGTTATACAACTGTCAAAACCAACAAAGGCCATAGTGGTACTAATATTCCTTATCTAACGAAATCTCTTGTCCAAATCCTACGCATGCTCGATCATCTTTGCCTGACTTCCACCAATCCTATTCTCTACACGATCCTCCCATTTCACATGGTATCTCAAGTCTGAACCAGAGAATATCCTTTGAGGAAAAACAACTATGGATGGTTGATGCTAACCAATCCCCTGCCTTGGAAGCGGAGGTGAATCTCCACCCTCGATGACACCTATCTCCCTTAATTTCAATAGCTTCCTCAAAGGGAAAAATCATGGTTAAAATTCAATTCTTTTTCTTTCTTTCTTTTATTAAAAACATTAATTTATTAAAACCTTTCATTCCTGATAGTGCTCACACGTGTCTCTAAGTCTATTTTGGGGACTTTTTGAAGAAACCTATGTCCTTCACAACTTCGGCCCAAAATAGAGCTTATGTCGTCGATTAAAATTAATTAACTATAGACTTAGAGTTAATTAACTATACAATTTATAATAATTTTAATTAATTATTAGACAATGCTTAGGCCTGTCTCTATTTCAACGACTTTTTGGAGAAACCTTTGCCCATCAAAACTTTGGGTCTAAACAGAGCTTATATCGTTGATCTGCAATCAACCAACAGTCACTTAGTTGATCGATTAATTTAATATTTAAATCTAAGTAATGAATAAATTTATACTTTGTTTATTTCATTTTATTTGTATGTATTTTTAGTTCTCTATTGGTTAATTATTGAATTAGTTTGTAGATCTAGGGTTAGTGCTTGGATCTTTAGGGTTTACAAATAGGACAATATTTAGCATATATATATATTGATAGTTCTGATACTAAATGTAAGTACAAATCCAATAGCCAACAAGATGAGAGGGGGGGGGTGAATCATACAAACTTAATCTTCTATAAAAACATCAGATTCAACCTCGGTAACATATACTTCAGCAATATAACCAAAACTGTTAAACATGCTAACTCAAAAGTATATAAACATCATAAACCTCATAACATTAGATTTAACATGCAAACCCAAATAGTGAAAAACCATTGTGGGATTTCGAACCCACTAAGAAATATACTCTTCTAGAGTATGCTCGGTTAAAAGAAAATCTTGTTAAAGATTACAAACACATTGCTAGATGTGACCCGGTTAAGGGATTTCCCTCAGATCTGTTAGGATCTTCACCTTGTTAGAAGTGACCTTGTTAAAGGATTTCAAACACTTAATCAGAATGTCACCTTGCTAGAGGGTTTTACAAATAAGATTGTTAAGTCCACTCGGTTAAGAGATTTTCTATCACTTTCACAAAATAACAGTAATAAAAATCTATCTGCAACTTCACATCTAAAATGCTAAAGTAGATTCTTATTTGTTCAATACAATCTAGACATAGAACTAATCTTGTCCATCTGCTGGGCTTCTATACTCTGTTATTCAAACAGGTCTTCAAGCTTTTGTGCTCGGTAATCACTATGTAGCGTCCCTGTGCATACACTTGCTTGCATACATTGTTTATCAACAGTTCCCTATTTATAAACAATTAGCTAACCGCTTAATCTCCTTGATCACATTTCCCATGATCAATCATAGCCATCAGATCTTCAATCTTGTCCAGGTTCAATGCATCTTTTGATCTGAAAATGTTTTACCCCACCTAAGAACTTGCATATATTTCTTGGAACTTGTGCTAGGGTATTGCGGTTCAATCTGTGTTGTAGATCTTCATGCCGACTTTCCTTTGCCATAGATTCATTAATAAACTTTATTTATGACATACCAATCATTTAATCAGTTCTAGCTCATCAGTTTCCTTCATTAAATAATGCATGTAACCTTTTAATGCATTCTGTTATAGCTCTGTTACAACTTGATAAATACTAAAATTCACTCGGTAGACATTCCGCCTTCATTAACCAATAGCGATAACCTTAGGGTTTACCGACTAGGTTCTTTGCTTGGTAACATAGTATAGTATTAACCTTACAATTTACAACATATGCATGATGTTAAAACAATCTAAACATCATGATCTCATCATTGTCTGACTCAACAATAGTTGCCCATTGAATACCTTATTCATCCTCTTATTCATCATAATCTTTCCTGTGTCTTTTACCGACATCTTTATATTATTCAAATCATACTTCTCAAGATATGACAATATCATACTGAATTAGAAAATCAATTTCTTGACATCAATGACAAAATAATAATATCAAGACAGTAAACATCCTTAATCAGTTATATCCACAATCATCAACAACCTTCTCAACATCCTTATTGAAATGTCAACAATCCTTCATTGTCTGTTATAATGCTATATTGCCAACAATCTCCCTCTTTGGCATTGATGGTAAAACCAATTGATTTGACCTTAAAAGATTCGGATTGCTGTAATTTTGAAATGCTGAAATTCTCTCCCCCATACATTAGAATTCTCCTCTTTTCTCAGTCTTCTTTCCAAACTTTTGTCTTCTTCCCCTATTTATTAGTCTTCTCCCCCTTTGACAACAATGCCAAAAAGTAAAGAACTAAAACATAATTTCTTCCTGTATGAAGTGATTTCCTGCTGTAATGTGTCAATTCAGTCTCGGTCAGAGCATTTTGTCTTCAATTCTTGTTCCCTGTATTGGTTCCTGTAATATTTCATGTACACCTTTAGAAAACATCCTAAACTGTGTAAATCAACATCAACTCCTAAAAGATATTCAATAGAGTCATTGGATTGATGCTTTCACCGAACTCGATCAGTGAGTAGAAGATAGGGGTAGGACCCCTAACTTACTTCTGAGATATTCAAAAGTGTCCCTTTGTAGTGGCTTGGTGAAGATATCTGCTATTTGTTCCTTTGTGCTAACATACTCCAACACCACTTTCTTCTCTTGAGATTCTTCTCTAAGATAATGATATTTGATAGAGATGTGCTTTGTCTTAGAGTGCATAATAGGATTCTTTGAAATGTTAATGGTACTAGTATTGTCACAGAATATAGTTACTAGCTCGGTAACTTTCTCATTTATACCTTCCAACAGTTGTTTGATCCATGCAATGTTGGTACAATTCAATGCTACAGCAACATATTCAGCTTCTGCTGTTGACTGTGAAACACATCCTTGTTTCTTGCTAAGCCAACTCACTACTCTTTCTCCTAAAAAGAAAGCTCCTCCACTTGTGCTTTTTCTATCATCAATGTTGCCTGCCCAATCAGCATCAGTATAAACTTTTAAATCAAAATCATTTCCTTTCTGATATACTAAGCCATAATCTTCAGTGCCTTTCAAGTATCTAAAAATTCTTTTGATTGCTGTCATATGTGTTTCCTTAGGATCTGCAGAGAATCTTGCAACTATACCTACTGCATGTGCTATGTCTAGTCTGCTATGAACAACATATTGTAGCTTTCCAATCATGGATCGGTAAAGTGTCTCATCAACAGATGCAGATTCATCATTCTTTGATAATTTACAGTTGGTAGTCATAGGAGTACTTACTGGTTTTGAATCCTCCATTCCAAATTTCTTCAAGATTTCCTTTATGTAATTGGATTGAGTAATAAAAATCTCATTTTTCATTTGCAGTATCTGTAAACCTATAAAATACTTTATCTCATCGATTAATGACATCTCAAATTCTTTGCTCATTTCATTTCCAAAGTTTTTGCATAAAGAGTCATTTCCACAAAATATAATATCATCAACAAATATGGCCGAGATCAGTATTCCATTTTCATCATTCTTCATGTACATATTGTTGTTCTCACTTGTCCTTATAAAACCAATCTTAATCAAATAAGAGTGCAATCTTTCATACCATGCTCTTGGTGCTTGTTTCAAACCATATAAAGTTGTGTTCAATTTACATACCTGATCTTTATTATTGTCTTCAACAAATCCTTCAAGTTGTTCAATAAAAACTTCTTATTCTAATATTCCATTTAGAAATGCAAATTTGACATCCATTTGACATACCTTGAAGTTTTTGAAAGCAGCATATGCCAACAATGTTCTTACTCCTTCAAGTCTAGCAAAAGTTTCACCATAATCAATTCCTTCTTCTTGAGCATAACCTTTGCAAACTAGTCTTGCTTTTTTTCGAATGACCTCTCCTTTTTCATTTAGCTTGTTTCTGAAAATCCACTTTGTATTGATTACATTTTGTCCTTTGGTCTTGGGATTAGTGTCCATGTGTCATTCTTCTTGATTTGATCAATCTCTTCTATCATAGCATTTATCCAATCTTCACTGTTAAATGCCTCTTTCACTATTCTCGGTTCATATTCAGATATCAGACATGTGTTCTGTCTCAGTTTGTTCTTTGTCATCACTGGATCATTCTTATCTCCTATAATCTAACTTGGTGCATGATGGCTTCTGACATACTTGGCTAATACAAGCTCAGTAGGCTCTGTATGATCTTCTTCATCACTTGGTAACTGAATATTCTCTTCATTTTCTTCAATAGTCTTCTTGGTAAGACTTCTCGATTGAACATAGACAAATTCATCATAGTCTTCTGGTTCCTTGGAATTTCCTTCATCATTTCTTTCTGCAAATTCATCAATTTTCACATTTGCACTTTCTACTATTTTGTTAGATGATTTGATCAGACATTTAAATGCTTTGCTTCTAGAAGAATAACCTAGAAATGTTCCTTCTTCACTTATCTGATCAAACTTGCCATTTCTATCATCTTTTTGAACATAGCATCTACTTCCAAAGATTTTAAAATAACTAACATTAGTTTTCTTATCATACCAGATTTCATATGGTGTCTTCAAAGTACCTTTCTTCAATTGTACTCGGTTCAGGGTGTGAACTGCTGTGCTTATTGCTTCTCTCCAAAATGTTTGTAGCACTTTCTTTTCAATCATCAGTGTTCTAGCACAATCCATAATAGATCTGTTTCTTCTCTCAGCTATTCCATTCTGCTGTGGAGTTCTCAGTGCAGTGACTTATCTTCTAATACCATGATCATTGCAGAATAAGTTGAATTCATCAGATGTGAACTCTCCTCCTCTATTTGATCTAAGACATTTCAATTGTCTTCTTGTTTCATTTTCAACTCTTTCCTTGTACCATTTAAACATTTGAAAAGCTTCTAATTTTTCTTTTAAAAACATTACTGACATCATCCTTGAATAGTCATCCACAAATAATATGAAATATTTATCACCATAATAACTTTGAACTTTCATAGGACCACAAAGATCAGTGTGCACTAGATCTAAAGTTCCCTTAGAAGTGTAAGACTTACTTGTAAAGCTTGATCTTGTCATCTTACCCATCTGGCATCCTCGACACATAGCATTCTCAGGTTTTTCAAGACTCGATAGACCTCTTACTCGGTGCTTCTTACTTATTTTGATTAGATTATCAAAATTTACATGACAAAACCTTTTATGCCATAACCAAGTATCATCTATCTTTGCATATAGACATTTATTCCAAGTTGAGTCAAGATGAAATGTATTACCTCTTGTTTGTGTCCCGGTTGCAGCTAACTTTCCATTCTTGTCATGAACTTTGACAATTCCTTTTTCAAACTCTATTCGGTAACCTGTGTTGTTTAGTTGTGCTACACTCAACAAATTGTATTTCAAACCTTCAACCCAATAAACATCATTGCATCTTCCATTGTCAAGAAGTGTTATGTATCCTTTACCTTTCACCAGACATGGTGCATCATTACCAAATCTAACATAGCCTCCATCATAATCTTCTAATATAACAAACTTGTGTTTGTCTCCTGTCATATGATGTGAGCATCCACTATCTATGATCCAAGAATCATTAGTGTTTATGTGAGATATTAGGGCTTTTTCTTCATACCTTTCTTCATCTGATCCATCTTTGATAGCCACATAAACTACTTCCTCTGTATCAGTTTCATCTGATTTATCATCATTGGATTCCTCATCGGCTATTAAGCATGTCTTTCTATCTCTTCTTCTGAAGTCTCGGTGTCCTCGGTAATGATTATCTTTTTGTCTATCATCTCGGTAATCTCTCTTTTTAGTAGAATCTTTGTTAGGACAGTTAGAAGCCATATGTCCTATTTTATCACAATTGAAACATTTCAAAGGTAGTTTTCCTTTGTACTTACCTTTGCCTCTCGGTAACCTTTTGGCTAATAGTGCTTCAAACTCTTCTTGGTTTCTGATTTCCTCATACAGTTTGTGTACTTCTTCCATGTTCTTACAAAATCTTTCACTTGCTCCACTATAATCTCCTTCAGTGTACTTATACTTTCTTTCATTGAAATCATTAGATTCATCAAGATGAAAAGAACTAAATGCAGATTCAACTTTATTTACCGAAGATCCACTGTAATCAAAGTTACTTAACTCAAATGCATGTAGCTTGCCAATAGTAGCATCTAAAGAAACTAGCATATTAGGTACAAACCTCAATTCATTGATTGCAGAGACTCAGATTGCATAAGCCGATAGAAGGGTTCTTAACAACTTACTTGTTATATCCTTTTCTTCAATAGTTCCACTTGCTCCTTTGATTTGATTGACAATCTCCTTTAGTCTTGTACTATACTGAGTTATGTTCTCACCTTCATTCATCATCATAGATTCAAGTTGTCCTCTTAGACTATCTACTTTTTCTCTTTGAACATGTTCATCTCCTTGATATACTGATATGAGCTTATCCTACATTGCCTTTGCATCATTGCAGCCTTCTAGATCATTAAACTCTGAATCCGTCAATGCAGATGTTATTTCAATCATTGCTTGGATATGTTCTTGCTTTGCCTTTATCTCTTCCATAGTCAATGGATAGGTGCTCGGTGTAACAAAATCATTCTCCAGATAGTATACAACATATTTTCCAACTCTTGATAGATGCAGCTTCATCCTTTTCTGCCATGTAGAGAAACTTGACTTGTTCAGCTTCAGTGCATCCCTCTTATACATCTTCGGATCTTTAACTCAAGTGCCTTCAAAATTTTATTCTAGTGTCCAAGGCTTTGATACCAATTGATAGTTCTGATACTAAATGTAAGTACAGATCCAATAGCCAACAAGATGAGAGGGGGGGGGGTGAATCGTACAAACTTAATCTTCTATAAAAATATCAGATTCAACCTTAGTAACATATACTTCAGCAATATAACCAAAACTAGTAAACATGCAAACTCAAAAGCATATAAACATCATAAACCTCATAATACCAGATTTAATGTGGAAACCCAAATAGGGAAAAACCACTGTGGGATTTCAGATGCACTAAGAAATATACTCTTCTAGAGTATGCTCGATTAAAAGCAAATCCTGTTAAAGATTACAAACACATTGCTAGATGTGACCCAGTTAAGGGATTTCCCTCAGATCTGTTAGGATCTTCACCTTGTTAGAAGTGACCTTGGTAAAGGATTTCAAACACTCAATCAGAATGTCAGCTTGCTAGAGGGTTTTACAAATAAGACTATTAAGTCCACTTGGTTAAGAGATTTTCTGCCACTTTCACAAAATAACAGTAATAAAAATCTATCTGCAACTTCACATCTAAAATGCTAAAGCAGATTCTTATTTGTTCAATACAATCTAGACATAGAACTAATCTTGTCCATCTGCTGGGCTTCTATACTCTGTTATTCAAATAGGTCTTCAAGCTTCTGTGCTCAGTAATCACTATGTAGCATCCCTATGCATACACTTGCCCGCATACATTGTTTATCAACAGTTCCCTATTTATAAACAATTAGCTAACCGGTTAATCTCCTTGATCACATTTCCCATGATCAATCATAGCCATCAGATCTTCAATCTTGTCCAGGTTCAATGCATCTTTCAATCTGAAAATGTTTTACCCTACCTAGGAACTTGCATATATTTCTTGGAACTTGTGCTAGGGTATTGCGGTTCAGTCTGTGCTGTAGATCTTCATGCCAACTTTCCTTTGCCATAGATTTATTAACAAACTTTATTTACGACATACTAATCATTTAATCAGTTCTAGCTCATCAGCTTCCTTCATTAAATAACGCATGTAACCTTTTAATGCATTCTGTTATAGCTCAGTTACAACTTAGTAAATACTAAAATTCACTCGGTAGACATTTTGCCTTCATTAACCAATAGCGATAACCTTAGGGTTTACCGACTAGGTTCTTTGCTTGGTAACATAGTATAGTATTAACCTTACAATTTACAACATATGTATGATGTTAAAACAATCTAAACATCATGATATCATCATTGTCTGACTCGGTAATAGTTGCCCATTGAATACCTTATTCATCCTCTTATTCATCATAATCTTTCCTGTGTCTTTTACCGACATCTTTATATTCTTCAAATCATACTTCTCAAGATATGGCAACATCATACTAAATTAGAAAATCAATTTCTTGACATCAATGACAAAATAATAATATCAAGACAGTAAACATCCTTAATCAGTTATATCCATAATCATCAACAACCTTCTCAATATCCTTATTGAAATGTCAACAATCCTTCATTGTCTATTATAATGCTATATTGCCAACAATATATATATATATATACTATGATGTTATAGATGATTATGGATGTATTTATGATGCCTATATGTAATAATTTTAATCCATATGCTTGTGAATACGATGCTGTGGATTATGACCTAACTTTTATGTTGAAAACACCACAAGATTGAAAGGGGGGTGAATTAGTCTAAGCCAAATCCTAAACTTATTTAATCACATGTACTTATCAATTATCATTAACAAATTAAACATCAATGCAAGATGAAACAAAAAAACACCAAACACATGAAAACCATAATTTTTACCTGGAAAACCCAGTGTGGGAAAAACCATGGTGAGAATCACATGCACAATATAAATATAATAAAAATTAAAATTAGTGACTTCATATTTTACGTCGTCATGAACTTCCTTTGATATCAACAATCTAGATCTCCGTGCAACCGCACATTTAGATCAAGATGCTCTTTCACCTCAACTTCGCAACCCTGCCACACACATTGGACATGGGCCCTGCCGACGTCAGACTCTTCTGAAGTGGGCCAATAAGATTATGCATGCTGGAGGTCAAAGGATATGTTGGAAAGGATTGGCCCAATCTATCCTCCTCCTTAATTAAGTATACAATTTATAATAGTTAATTAGACAATGCTCAGACCTATCTCTATTCCGATGACTTTTTGAAGAAACCTTTGTCCTTCAGAACTTAGCATCGAAATAGATCTTATATCGTTGATCTGCAATCATCGAATGGTGATTAAGCTGGTTGATTAATTAATTACAAACTTATAGCTAACTAGCACTTGTAGCTTATTTTAAATGGATAGCCGAAATAAAATTAAAGATAAAATTTAATGTAGTTTAATATTACAAGTGAATAAATTAATCTAGTATTTAAATCCAAGTAATAAATAAATTTAAAATAAAAAGTGCCTCATTCACACTTATAGAGGTGGCATTAATGATGAATCGTGCAGATTGATTGTAGAACAAAGCTTGAACAACACATTGATGGCACACCATGGGGATTAGAATTTGAAGAGGATGTAGACAAGGTGAAGAGGGCCTTGCAAACTTTAATTGTGGCAGAATACCTAGGAGGGATGGTTTCAATTTGTGAGTGGGTTGTTCCAGGAGTGGGTTTCATCATTTCTGAAGGGTCAGCGGACCCTGCAAACCCGCTACCCTTTTTTCGCTGGCAAGAGGATGAGCTGAAGGCGAGATGCATAGAGCTCGCAAGAAGAGGATGGGAGGTGGGTATTAGAGTTTGTTTCAGATTTGCCTTCGATGGTGGCATGTATAGATAGATGGATTGGATGGAGGTTATTTGATGAATCCAATCTTTTTGTAATCTTTTTTGAAGCTTTAAATCAATAAAATATCATATTACCTACTAGTAGGTCTAGAAAGTGACAATGAAAGATTCGCCAGAATAAATCATTTGAACAATTTTTTTTGACAAGTGAATAGCTGGGTATGGCCAATACCCATTATATTAAGATTTAAAAAAAATATACAATAGTATTTGGCTTGTAGCCAAAAATACATTCTCGATAGCATTTCCAGTGATCACCCATCAATACAAAATTCAAGCATCAAAACAAAATGAAGCATCTGAACCATAATTCAAGGCTAGGAGACATTCCCAGTCTGCCTTGCCACCTCCACAACTTCATGTTCCTCCCTGACTTTCTTGTTTTGTAAGATGAGTGGGAATTCCTGTGCGTAGTTAGCATGAGCTTCGACTATTGAAATTTCCTCCACACTGCGTCTGTCACCCTTAACCCATTCCTCTCCACTCCACAGTTCTATTGCCTCTACAATGTTAGTCACATCCTACTCATCAATTTCATCTTCATCTACCAACCCTTCAGTGGTCAGGTAGTCCCAATTCCAATCATCCTCCTCGGGGTCCTTGATTTTGGCTACATACATGAGGAAATTGATACTGCATAGTATATCACTCCTTCGTGCCTGCAACAACTGTGCATCTTGTGTTTGCACAATCAGAAATTTAAAAATGCTTCCAATGTAATAGTTATGTGGGAGGGGAATGAGGAGGTTCTCATCCATATTGTTGATGACTGCAACAATGCTACACAAATATGCATGCTCGAACACCATCTGGGTGAGTTTTTTCACCCACTCCTTGGAAACCTTGACATATAACAACATGGCAAGAAAAAAGGTCGAAATGTCCGAACTGACCCTATGCCTGTGATACGCTATTAGAAAATACAACCCTAGCACTGTCTTGACCACATGCATTATGTACGGATGGCCATTCACCAAGACCCCCCAATTGTTTATCTGTGACCTCACCTACAAACGCCGTCTTTGGTTTCGTTGCCCTAAGCATTTAATTTGCGTGTCCATCACTCCCACCTCAATGTTTCCAACTCGAACATGTAATGTGAAAATACGGCAATACCCCAATGCCCAATTTAAAGGCATTCGATCAACTTCAACATAAATGTCTCATTAAATGTACACTTACCATAAGTTGCCTTGTACGATATATATTAATAATATATATATATATATCTTTTTTATTTAATTTTTTTTATTTTTGATACAAGTACATAAACCCACAAATAAAATTTCACTTTCAGGCTATATACAACTACCATGTTCTCATTTGACATATGTTTGTTTTATACACATGGAAAAGATATATTCCCACTATGAAACCTAAAATAGAACATGATAACTTATCAAACCATATGACTAAAACTATCATGAAACTATCATTGACCACGATGAAGAATAAAATGTTGTTGAAATTCAACTACTTGAGCCGTGTCACCATCGCATTTCTAATAACTTTATGGATGCAAGATTCTAACTATAAAAAACTAGAGGAGTAGTTTTACAGATGCAAGATTCTAGCTATTAAAACTACAAAAACTACTGGATGAGCTCCAGATATGCGTATTGTAATTAGAACAGGGGTCCAACTTTAGTTATCAATTTTAACTAAACAAGCTCTTTTCTAGAGCCGACTCTTTACTATCCTCATTGTTCTCCTCCTCGCTCCCTCTCACTCTTAGAATTCAAGAGACAAGGGGGCGAATGTAGGCAGCTAGGGAAAGGCTATTTGCAATTGCATATGGCCTTTGAAAATCCCTTTAGCTACTTCCTCTGATTTGAAAGTCCCTTTAGCTACAAAGAAATCTATTGTGCTGCTATAAACACAACCTTCTTGAAATAATCTCCATCCGATGTCATTAAACCTATATTTTATGAAAACACAGGAAACATATACATATGGGCATTGCATTTCTGATACTATTCTTGAACAAGTGTAGAGGAAAATATTTATAATGCTTCTTGATCAACTCAACTGCTATGGATTTATGAAAAACCTCAAAGCTCTAAATTTAGAAGTTCTAAATATTCCTTTTCACCTTTTTGCCTTTCCAAAGAATCAGAAATCTCCATGCTGGAATGCAACTCTTCATGACACCTAATGAAAGGATCAAAACTCATCGATCTGCTATAATCATTTAACTACCGATTCAATATTTTCTTCAAGAACAAGATAACATCTATACCCATGCACCTCTTCATCAAAATGACAAGCATAAAGTCCTCTGACAGGAGGAGTATTTTCTATGCGAAAAGATCACTTAGAATCTGAGATGAAGATTTCATATGTGCTAAAAAGTATGTTTCTATTTCCAATGGATAAGCAATACAATTTATATATGGGTTATTTTCCAAAAAAATGTGAAAGATGCACCTTAATTATTCTACATTTAATTGGACTTTGATTTTGATGTATTTTTGAAACAAAGGAAATTGCATTTTGATTTTGATGTATTTCTGAAACAGGTCTCAAAGTCGAATATGAGATCAAGAATGCAAACACAAGCAACAAATAATTTCGTAATAGTGAGTCACTTGAGCATTAATGCCTAGCGTTAACACAAATTCATCTATAATCGCACAAATTATTCTTATAGATCCATTACATTACTCTAGACTTACAGTAACTTGCAAATAGAATGTAATTCCTTCCTTGAAGGAAATCCACATTCACACTACACAATCAAACATTGACAATGAAATTTCCAAGACAAATTAAAATATCCTTAATATTATGATTAACCATTCATGTAATATCTAAAAGTACAAATGAAGACAATGTTAGCAACAATAATAAATATAGTAGTCTATCCATGAACTAATTGAAAAACTATTGAGAGAAAGTGTACATTAGTTCCCCATGAAACCATCATACATACTAGACAAGACAAAACCCCGTTTCTAGTTCTACTCTCCCGGAGATGACAAAATTACAGAATCCTTCTTTATGGACTTGATATTCCTTTTATAATCATAAGGAATGCAACAAGCTACCGTCCTTTTACAAGCATGTGTAACATGTATTGAAATGCTGTAAAACCTCCAAGAAAATATTCATGAAAGCTTTGGTTTAGAGATACAAAAAGCTTCCATGAATGTGAACTACCTTATGAGCCATGCTACTATCACACATTTGTGGTTATTGATGCAAAGAATACTGAGATACAAGATTCTCATTGCATTTATTGGTAGGGGAGAGATATGAGAGTTTTGATCAAGCAGGGATGCTTGAATCCAAAACCGCAACTCCTGTGTCTTCACCCAGCTTTCTCTCTACATTCTACCCATTATAAGGGGGACATGGCGATTGCCAGAGAGATCATAATTATTTGCAACTGCAACTGAAGCTTGTAGTCGCACTCAAGCCTTTTAATAACCCTCTGGTTATCTTTGGCTATTTTAATAACCCTTTGGCTACAAGGTAAGTCATCAATTTTCTTTACATATTGTAGTTTTCCAATCATGGATCGGTAGAGTGTCTCATCAACAGATGCAGATTCATCATTCTTTGATAGTTTATAGTTAGTAGTCATAGGAGTACTTACTGGTTTTGAATCCTCCATTCCAAATTTCTTCAAGATTTCCTTTATGTACTTGGATTGAGTAATGAAAATCTCATTTTTCATTAGCAGTATCTGTAAACCTATAAAATACTTTATCTTACTGATTAATGACATCTCAAATTCTTTGCTCATTTCATTTCCAAAGTTCTTGCATAGAGAGTCATTTCCACAAAATATAATATCATCAACAAATATGGCTGAGATTAGTATTCCATTTTCATCATTCTTCATGTACGTGTTACTATTCTCACTTGTCCTTATAAAACCAATCTTAATCAAATAAGAGTGCAATATTTCATACCATGCCCTTGGTGCTTGTTTCAAACCATATAAAGCTTTGTTCAACTTACATACCTGATCTTTATTATTGTCTTCAACAAATCCTTCAGGTTGTTCAATGAAAAGTTCTTCTTCTAATATTCCATTTGGAAATGCAGATTTGACATCCATTTGATATACCTTGAAGTTCTTGTAAGTAGCATAGGCCAACAATGTTCTTACTCCTTCAAGTCTAGCAACAGGTACAAAATTTTCACCATAATCAATTCATTCTTCTTGTGCATAACCTTTGCAAACTAGTCTTTCTTTGTTTCGAATGACCTCCCCTTTTTCATTTAGCTTGTTTCTGAAGACCCACTTTGTACCGATTACATTTTTGTCCTTCGGTCTTGGGACCAATGTCCATGTGTCATTCTTCTTGATTTGATCAATCTCTTCTGTCATAGCATTTATCCAATCTTCACTATTAAATGCCTCTATCACTATTCTCGGTTCAAATTCAAATATCAAACATGTGTTCTGTCTCAGTTTGTTCCTTGTCATCATTAGATCATCCTTATCTCCTATAATCTGACTTGGTGCATGATGTCTTCTGACATACTTGGCTAATATAGGCTCGGTAGGCTCTGTATGATCTTCTTCATTGCTCGGTAACTGGATATTTCTTTCATTTTCTTCAACAGTTATCTCGATAGGACTTCTCGGTTGCACATAGACAAATTCATTATAGTCTTCTAGTTCTTTGGAATTACCTTCATCATTTCTTTCTGCAAATTCATCAATTTTCACATTTGCACTTTCTACTATTTTGTTAGATGATTTGATCAGACATTTAAATGCTTTGCTTCTAGAAGAATATCCTAGAAATGTTCCTTCTTCACTTTTCTGATCAAACTTACCATCTCTATCATCTTTATGAACATAGCATTTACTTCCAAAGACTTTAAAATAAGTAACATTAGGTTTCTTGTCATACGAGATCTCATAAGGTGTCTTCAAAGTACCTTTCTTCAATTGAACTCGGTTCAAGGTGTAAACAGTTGTGCTTATTGCTTCTCTCCAAAATGTTTGTGGAACCTTCTTCTCAATCATTAGTGTTCTAGCACAATCCACAAAAGATCTGTTCCTTCTCTCAGCTATCCCATTCTGTTGTGGAGTTCTCGGTGCAAAGACTTGTCTTTTTATACCATGATCATTGCAAAATAGGTTGAACTCATTAGATGTAAACTCTCCTCCTCTATCTGATCTAAGACATTTCAGTTGTCTTCCTGTTTCATTTTCAACTCTTGCCTTGTACCATTTAAACATTTGAAAAGCTTCTGATTTTTCTTTTAAATACATTACTGACATCATCCTTGAATAGTCATCCACAAATAATATGAAATATTTATCACCATAATAACTTTGAACTTTCATAGGACCACAAAGATCAATGTGCACAAGATCTAAAATTCCCTTATAAGTGTACTACTTACTTGTAAAGCTTGATCTTGTCATCTTACCCATCTGGCATCCTCGACACATAGCATTCTTAGGTTTTTCAAGACTCGGTAGACCTCTTACTCGGTGCTTCTTACTTATTTTGATCAGATTATCAAAATTTACATGACAAAACCTTTTATGCCATAACCAAGTATCATCTATCTTTGCATATAGACATTTATTCCGAGTTGAGTCAAGATGAAATGTATTACCTCTTGTTTGTGTCCCGGTGGCAGCTAACTTTCTATTCTTGTCATGAACTTTGACAATTCCTTTTTGAAACTCTATTCGGTAACCTGTGTTGTTTAGTTGTGCTACACTCAACAAATTGTATTTCAAACCTTCAACCCAATAAACATCATTACATTTAGCATTGTCAAGAAGTATTATGGATCCTTTACCTCTTACTGGACATGGTGCATCATTACCAAATCTAACATAGCCTCCATCATAATCTTCTAACATAACAAACTTGTGTTTATCTCCTGTCATATGATGTGAGCATCCACTATCTATAATCCAAGAATCATTAGTGTTTATGTGAGATATTAGGGCTTTTTCTTGATACCTTTCTTCATCTGATCCATCCTTGATAGCCACATAAACAACTTCCTCTGTATCTGTTTCATATGATTTATCATCATTAGATTCTTCATAAGCTATTAGGCATGTCTTTTTATCTCTTCTCCTGAAGTCTCGGTGTCCTCTGTAATGATTATCTTTCTGTCTGTCATCTCGGTAATCTCTCTTTTCAGTAAAATCTCTGTCAGGACAGTTAGAAGCCATATGTCCAATCTTATCACAATTGAAACATTTCAAAGGTAGTTTTCCTTTATACTTACCTCTGCCTTTTGGTAACCTTTTGGCCAATAGTGCTTCAAACTCTTCTTTCTTTCTGATTTCTTCATACAGTTTGTGTACTTCTTCCATGTTCTTCCAAAATCTTTCACTTGCTCCACTGTGATCTCCTTCAGAGTACTTATACTTTCTTTCATTGTAATCATTAGATTCATTAAGATGAAAATAACTAAATGCAGATTCAACTTTATTTACCAAAGATCAACTATTATCAAAATTACTTAACTCAAATGCATGTAGCTTACCAATAGTAGCATCCAAGGAAACTGACATATTGGGTACAAACCTCAATTCATTGATTGCAGAGACTCGGATTGCATAGGCAGGTAGAAGGGTTCTTAACAACTTACTTGTTACATCCTTTTCTTCAATAGTTCCTCCTGCTCCTTTGATTTGATTTACAATCTCCTTTAGTCTTGTACTGTACTAGGTTATGTTCTCACCTTCATTCATCCTCATAGATTCAAGTTGTCCTCTTAAACTATCCACTTTTGCTCTTTGAACTTGTTCATCTCCTCCATATACTGATATGAGCTTAGTCCACATTGCCTTTGCATCAGTACACCCTTCTAGATCGTTAAACTCTAAATCGGTCAATGCAGATGTTATTTCAATCATTGCTTGAATATGTTCTTGCTTTGCCTTTATCTCTTCCATTGTCAATGGATAGGTGCTCGGTGTGATGAAATCATTCTCTAGATAATAGACAACATATTCTCCAACTTCTAATAGATGTAGCTTCATCCTTTTCTGCCATGTAGAGAAACTTGACTTGTTCAGCTTCGGTGCATCCCTCTTATACATCTTTGGATCTTTAACTCAATTGCCTTTAAACTTTCCTTTTGGAGTCCAATGCTCTGATACCAATTGATAGTTCTGATACTTAATGAAAGTACATATCCAATAGCCAACAAGATGAGAGGGGGGGGTGAATCATACAAACTTAATCATCCATAAAAATATTAGATTCAACCTCGGTAACATATATATCAGTCATATAACCAAAAACTATCAAACATGCAAACTCAAAAGCATATGAACAATATAAACCTCATAACACCAGATTTAACGTGGAAACCCAAATAGGGAAAAACCACTGTGGGATTTCAGACCCACTAAGAAATATACTCTTCTAGAGTATGCTCGGTTAAAAACAAATCTTGTTAAAGATTACAAACACATTGCTAGATGTGACCCGGTTAAGGGATTTTCCTCAGATCTGTTAGGATCTTCACTTTGTTAGAAGTGACCTTATCAAAGGATTTCAAACACTCAATCAGAATGTCACCTTACTAGAGGATTTACATATAAGACTGTTAAGTCCACTCGGTTAAGAGATTTTCTTTCTGTTTCACAAAATAACAGTAATAAAAATCTATCTGCAACTTCACATCTAAAATGCTAAAGCAGATTCCTATTTGTTCAATACAATCTAGACATAGAACTAATCTTTTCTATCTGTTGGGCATCTATATTGTGTTATTCTAACAGGTCTTCAAACTTTTGTGCTCGGTGATCACTATGTAGAATCCTTATGCATACACTTTCCCGCATACATTGTTTATCAAGAATTTCCTATTTATAAACAATCTTCTAACCGATTAATCTGATTGATCACATTTCCCATGATCAATCATAGCCATCAGATCTTCAATCTTGTCCAGGTTCAATGTATTCTTCGATCTGAAAATGTTTTACCCTGCCTTGGAACTTGCATTGTCACCTTGGAACTTGTGTTAGGGTATTGCGGTTCAATTTGAGCTGTAGATCTTCATGCCGAGTTTCCATTGCCTTAGATTCATTAACAAACTTCTTCCACGGCTTACCAATCATTGATCTGCTCCAGCTCATCAACATCTTTCATTAAATATCACATGTAAATATTTAATGCATTCTATTATAGCTCGGTTGTAACTCGGTAAATACTAAACTTCACTCGGTAGACATTCTGCTTTCATTAACCGATAGCGATAACCTTATGGTTTATTGACTAGGTTCCTTAGGGTTTACCGACTATGTTCTTTGCCTGGTAACATAGTATAGTATTAACCTTTACATTTTACAACATATGTATAATGTTAAAACAATCTAAAACATCACGATCTCATCATTGTCCGACTCGGTAATAGTTGCCCATTGAATACGTTATTCATCCCTTTATTCATCATATTCTTTCCTATGTCTTTTACCGACTTCTTTATAATCTTCATATCATACTTCTCAAGATATGGCAACATCATACTGAATTAGAAAATCAATTTCTTGACATCAATGACAAAATAATAATATCAAGATAGTAAAACATCTTTAATCAGTTATGTACATAATCATCAACAACCTTCTCAATATCCTTATTGAAATGTCAACAATCTTTCATTGTCTGTTATACTGTAATATTGCCAACAAAGATTTCATACATGCCAAAAAGTGGATTTCTAAAAGATTTCATACGGATATGCAAGACACTTACAACTAAGATGTGATGTGTTTGCTATATTAGTTTTTTGGTCCAATTAGTAATGGAAGATTAGCCTTAATTATTCTATAATTTTTATGTGATTGAAAAACATTCACCAATGTCATTATTATTTTCCCCCAAAAATAATGTATGATTCACCTTAATTTTTTCACATTTTTCATGCAATATGAATAGAATCACCAATGTAATTAATATTTTTCCCCAAAAATAATGAAGTATTCGACTTAATTTTTCAAAAAATTTCATGCAAAAGAAAAAGATTTGCCAATAAATTTAATATTTTTTCCCAAAAAGATTGAAAAATTCACCTTAATTTTTGTACAATTCTTACGCAATTGAGAAAAATTCGCCAACAAAATTTAATATTTATCCTCTATTAAAAAAAATCACCAAAAAATATTAATATTTTCTCCCAAAATATTGAAAGATTCAGCAGGATTTCACACCTTTACCTAGGGGGGTTTCTTAAAGTTATCTCTACCCTACATTGTTAATGTTCAATGCACTCATCATCATATTTTAAGTTATTTGTAGTTTAATCTTTACTTAATATGCTATGATTTCAATTTTGATTCTTATACTTATCTCTGATAAAAAAATCATAACCAAACACACACCTTTGATTTTCTATTTCAAAACCCATCCACTGTCAGAAACTCCATGAAACATAATCCCAAACACAAAACAACGTAGCCATTCAGCTATTCAAAACAATAACGAATTTTTTGTTACTCCCAAAAGCAAGAAATCGCAAGTAGTCAATATCTAAAGTTAGGATAAGTTATCTTGAAAAATCTTGTCTAAGCATAAGCCAACATTCATCCCTAATAATTAGCATTTACAATCACAACACAAAAGATTAATTCTATAGACACCCAAAATTAATTAAATTAATGTTTAATTAATTTAAGCCTGTCATCATAATCAACCAATTTAATTGTGTTAATTCCCTCTTCTTAAAGTTAATCTAATTAAATTTAATCAATCTTGTCACTATAGTCCAATAATTAATTTATCAAATAAATTAATTATTTTCTTATTCTTTTAAAGTCAACCAAATCATTAAGTCTTCTAAACTCCTCTTAGTTAATTAATTATAATTAATTAACTTAAATCATGTGATTCCTACAAATCACTTTTCCTAATCGCCACTTAGCCTAATTAATTCTTCCTTAATCATACTTATCATTATTCTCTAATTTTATATTTCTCCACTCATGTCACATCACCTTTGATCCTTTCAAGGAAATTCAAATTCCTTGAATCTCCCCATGCATCCTCTTCTCAAGGAATTTTTAACTCCTTTATCCATTTAGTCTTCCCACACATCCTTTATTTTGGAATATTTAATTTCTCTCTCCTTTTCCAAGGAATTTTATATTTCTTTTTATTCCCCCAATACACCTTGATCCATGTCTTCCATCCCAAATAAATCTCAACCCTTCATACCAAAATCAATCTTGGCCCTCAATCGGCCTCCTCCAATCTATAAATTGGAGTCTCATTTCCTCACAAATCACTACATGAAATCTTCTTCTAATCTTATGTTGTCCCTTTCTTCCTCCATCTTCTTCTATCATATCCACATAATGTCCTCATAATATCCAAATAATCCCTCATCCAAGACAAATCATTTTTCATTCAAATCTATCAATTCCTCACCCATCATAATCCAAATCCAATTCTAATCCACCAATCTTGTTATGCATCTGGAGAGCATTCCACATCCATCAAGAAGAGCACATCCAAACAAGTGGAGCACAAGGGTGCCTCTACTTCATCAATCTCAATTGGAGGAACAAGATAGATCTTCTCTTGCAAGGTATAGACTAGTTATTTTATTGCTCTTATTTGGTTTTATATGCTTATTTGCGTTTAAACTAACTCTCTAACGCCTTGCATGATTTCCCTTGGTTCACATGCCATTCATTTTGAAACTTGTAAAAGACAAAAAGAGTAAGTCCTTACCACACGATAAGCTTCTAAAGAAACCCTTGCTTGAATCTAAGACTACTGGGATACTAAAATTGAGATTTCCTCCTTTGACAAACCAGTCGAGTAAAAAGCCACCCATACAAGACCATTCAAAGATGAAATCAACACCCCAGGTTTAAAAAAAATACTCCAAGAATGACCAATTTAGCCTAAACGCAAATGTCACCGATCGAAGCATCATCACCGAGGCAAGATTTGAGGTTTTTTGGGAAGGATAAGATTGAAACTTTAGGTTACTTTGCAAAAACAGTAGGTTGAGAAAAGAGATCAACATGGAAATGGAGTCGGGGAATAAAGATAAGCAGTCACAGGCTTTGTTTTTTTGATCGGTTTCAATTTCTTGTTCAGTGTTCTCGGAAGGAGTTGCAGATTGCGGGGAGAGATCGATTGCCGATATCAAATGATGGAGAGAACAAGAATTTTTGCTACCAGGCATAGGTAAATGTATGATGGTGCTGAATGATTTGCAGGGCAAGTCTTCACTACTAGCGAGGCTGGATCAGAATTTTTTTCCCAACGTGAGACAATTTTCCAGTGGCGGGCTACCCCCACCTTGGGATAGCCTATCGGCTAAATATGTACCAAAATATCACCTCTTACAATTGAGTGACAATCTTCAAGGGCTCAAAAAATCCCTAGCGATTATGTTAATCATGTCACACTTATCATAAAAGAGAAAAGAGAATACCTACAAATATCAGAGAGCCAAACAAGGCAGCTCGTGTGTAGCTCGACACTTTCTCCACTGTAGAAGACACAACAAAAGCCAACAACAATGCTGCTTTAAAATTAGGGATAGAAGGGCCAAATTGAACTTCCCAGAGGAGGGAAAGAGGGTCCACACTAGTCATCTAAGTCATTAATGTATAGAGCATGCTAGTTAATCCTAGTCCTCTTTGTTCACAAATGTATGAACATGTTAATTTGGGCACATGTTAATCCTCCATCTCACCATTTGACATTTGACTTATCTCCACATCAAATGTTCACATGTGTGAGCATATCTCCCACACATGCCACCTTGTTCATGAATGTTTGATGAGCATTCTTTTTCTTTTCCACGTCACTTGCCACTTTTTCTTTTCTCATTTAGTCCTATCTACATTGATCAAATCACATCTTTTGATCTTGGGTCTTCCTCTTCCTTATCACACTTGTCACAAGTCTAGGACTTTGATCTAGATGACTTTAATCCTGGCCCTCCATTCAACTTTGCATCTTGACCTTCCATTTTTCTCCCAAGAAATCTAATTAATGAGAGGCCTCCCCTCCCATTTAAAAACAACCTTTCTTTCTAATCTTATAGTACCATTTTTATAAGCTAATCATATGATCATATCCTTATGTTGTCAAACTAGTGATCTGACTACAAGAAACATCTACATCTCTACATTGGAGCTTACCCAAAAAATCAATAGTGAAAGTGTAAATGTTATACTTACTTTTAATTTGCATCTCTAATTTATTCTTTGATAATTTTCTCTAACATAAATGTGTACCTTTTATTTAAGCTTTGGGTCGTTTTGTGTTACCAATCCATTTACTTGAGCTCATTTGAAGGTGCATATTTTGGTGAACTCGTTCCCAATCTCTTAAGAATTTTTAGAGTTCACTTAGTTCTTCAAATTGTTGAGCTAGATTATTAATAGTGTTTTACTATCGTTAACTTATTAGTAGTTATTGTTGATTGTGTTATGTGTGTGTACATACACGTGTAATCTTTGATATGTATGAAACTATTACTGATAGTGAATTTTGTGTTTTTGATATATTATCATGAATAATTAACTATGAGACTACTCAATTTCTGTGATTAATTCTATTGGCATTGCCAATCCACACAGATAACTCAGTTTTCTATAGTTAATTCCATTAGAATTATTATCCCATGCATAACATTATTGAAAATGTTGTTTTGAATTGTTGTAGAGCGATTTCCTTACTTCTTTGTATGAGAGTAACTTTTTGATTCACAATTCTAATCAAAAGTGTTTTCTATTTAAAAACATATTTAAGATATTTTTTGTGAAATACTCATTTTCTATGATTGAATTTGTAAGCATTATTAAAGTGCTGAATGAGAATTTGAACAAAGTGGACTCAATCCCTCTACATCTCTATTGTCAAAATGTTTACATTGTTTTTGGTCAATGTGGTCATATCCACTATATTCATAGTGGTCATCACATGCGTGGCTATAGGGAACCTCAACATCAGAGTTACCACTATATCCACTATATGCAATCTCGAATGATCATCATACCAACGCTTGCACCTAGGCGAGGTGCAATTGATAATGTTGATAGTAATTTATATGATTATAAATGTAAAATAAAATTATACAAATTCAAACCATGTCAATATATTTTTGCCAGAGGTGTAATAAATTCATTTAGGGACTCTTTGTGTTTTCTCTGGAATCTAATGTTGGTCCCTTGAAAATAAGCTGGGGAGATGATCTTGATGGGCGTTTCCTGCAAAACATAAATGCATCCAGACTTAAGAGTGGGGGAATTTATGCATTGGTGTAAGTGATTAGAGTTGAAGATATGTACCTTTTTCCTATAAAGAGAGATATTGATGTATTGATGTGAGTAAAAAGAAGAGAAATAAAAATCATATTGGAAAAGTCATAGTAAAAATTACTTGAACAACCAGAAGATGAGAGTTATTAATATCAGTAGACTAAGTCAGAGTGGAAAAAGCAATTATTGGAAGGTTCTTCAAATTATGAAGGTTATTTTTCCGTGCCTCATATGGACTTATGATCTTCTTTGTGTTGTTGGGAAACATATAAGTACACAAGCATAATACTATCTTAAAACAAAACAAAGATTATTATGGATGTGGTGATACTCGAAGGAAAATAGGCAATAGAAAGAAAACTTTGGAAAAATATTTTAGACCTCTGCTCCCAAGAGAGATGGTAACCATGTTGCAACCAAATGCCCGTTAGTTGCTTGAAGACCATACAAACATCTCTTCACATAGGACACGGTGCATTTGATCGCATGGCCCCACCTTTGAAATAAACAAGTGACAATCATTTCTCGTATCCCTTTTTTTTTTTTTGTTTAACAAATTAGTGATAGTTAGTGGAAAAAAATTAACGTGTTTATTTATTATTTATTAATATACTATTATAAAATAAGATTATATAATTTTGAATATATATAATATTAAATATTATATAATTATGTTTATTTATATCTTAAATATTTATCACAATTATATTGATTGATGTATATTATTAATATAATTTTTTTTTGGATTAGATATCATATAAAGATTACATGTCATCAGGAAAATCTGAGTTCAACAGTATCAAGGCACCAAGGGAAGGTGCATGCACAAAAAATATATAGTTAATGAGCACCTCCACTATAGGAAGATGATTACATTAGATACAGATATTAATAACAGCAAAAACAAAAAGACAATCTTAAAGAACTAGGTAAATAAGATTTCAGATTCTGGTGTAGAGTTGGCTCCCAGTGGGGGGATCCAAGCCACCCATCCCAATTTTCCATCCTGCCATACTTCCACTCGACCATCAAGTATGTCCTGTTTGTGGGGGTGCAAGGTGCGCCCATGGATCAAGTCAGCTTCCTCTCGAGTAATCTCCATGTGTAGGTGCCTACGCTCCATTTGCCTCATGAAGGCCATTAGTGCTTGCTCAAATGCGGCCTTGCCCGGTTCATCCCTCTCCCAAGTGAAGTCATGACATAACTCTCGGATGTAGACAGTGGTGGCTCCTTCCTTTATCCATCTGTCAAATTTGTCTGAATCCAACTTAATTACAATAGTGACTTGCATAGAGATAGTGTACAAAATGAGTCTGCTAAGAGACTCCGTGAGGTGCCTAGTGCTGTTATCAAAGACATCATCATTACGATACTTCCAAATGAGCCAAAGAACCTCTAAAGAAAAGAAAGACCAAAAGATATTTGCAATTTTCCTACAACCCTTAATATAGCCTAGAATAACATCTATGATTTCAACAAAATTAGATTCCAGATTAAGGCTGAACAATCTCCATATTTCTTTTGCAAAATGACATTCAAAAAATATATGTTTCACAGTTTCAAGTACTCTACAAATGTTACAATTTATGCAATTACCCTCCTTATCTTTTATGGGGAGTTTATTTAATAGCAGGCGCTAGCCAAAGAACTATTTTTTTGGTTCATTTTGGGCCATCCAGAACTTACCCAACCTATCTTTCCAGTCCTTTGGTACCCAATTTAGACCCCAGCAACTGTTAAGATGCAAAAATATGGTATCAACTTCAGTAAGTGAAGAATATATGCATTTGGCTTTAAGGGCGGGGAGAGGTGTACCATCGGCCCAACAAAGTGCAGGGAGGGGAGAGTGAGGGAGAGGGGGGAGAGAGTGGGGAAGAACAGAAGATAAAGCCATTTTAAGGATGCTATAGGTCCTGCTCTATGATGTCAGGATAGAAAAGGAAAGCTTCAGCTCCTCCCACGTTCTCAATTGGCCATTCTCAAATATTTGTTCAAAATATTTAATACCCATATTGTGCCATTTTAGTGTAGAGCAGCCTTGGAGAGCGGCTAAAGGTTTCCCATTATGAAATAGATTCCACCATATTGATCTGTTATTGGCAATATGCCCCTGTATAGTGCCATTCACTTTGATGTGTACCAAGTGTTTCACCTATTCCCAAGCTTTCCATAGTGATTTAAAGATCTCAGATCCAGTTCGGGATACCTCTACCCGTCCAAGAAGAAGGTCAAGAATGGGGAGATCCTTCCACTTCCTGGCTTTCTTAGGGATCGAGGATGCAATATTATTTCTTAAAAGAATTTTCCATGGCTCATCCCCTTCCATGGCCTTAAGAATCCACTTGGAGGTGAGGGAAATGCCTTGTAGTTTGAGGTCTTTCAACCCCATCCCGCCAGATAGTTTATGCATAGTGCACCACTCCCATTTCACTGCATGGTGCTTCCTATCACCCTTTCCATCTGACCATAGGAATTCCCTAATGTTTTTGGATATGATTGAATTGATAGTTTCCAAAGAGCCAAGCAGAGGAGAAATAGATATTATATGATTCCAATATCTTTTGACAGACCTGAAATCTTCCAGCCAATGACAGAAAGTTCTTGTTCCATTTAGAGAGCTTCTTATCTATCTTACTCCTTACCCATTCCCACATTTCTTTTAAATTTGGAAGACAGAGAAAGGGATACCTAGATATTTTACAATCTGGGTAGGGCTCAACCAATTGAGAGAGAGTTTTGAAAGCCAGTTCGGGGGGTTGTCATCCCAACCAAGGAGATTGGATTTGTGCATAGCTATCTTACTGCCAGAGGCTAGGAAAAATATATCCATATTTTTCAGAAAAGCAACAAGGTTCTCTTCCTCGAGTTTAATTAATATTGCAGTATCGTCAGCAAATTGGACATTACAGATTTCCTTTTTGTTGGGTAAGGATATGCCCCTAACAGGAGGAGTGATAGAGGAGTCTTTAAGTAAGTAGAACATTGCATCAACAACTAGAACAAATAGGGCTGGAGCTAAGGGACATCCTTGCCTGATAGATCTAGTTAGTGTAAATTTGGGGGACTTTATCCCATTTACTCCAACAGAGGCATTGGAATCACATAATAGTGTTTTGACCAGTTTACAAAATACAGGGGGGAATCTTAATGATTGGAGCATCTGAATGATATATTCCCATTGTATTCTATCATAAGCTTTCTCGAAGTCTATGAGTAACATAGCTCCATTTTTCCCCGATTCCTTTTCCCAATGGAGTGATTCCCAACAGGTGATTAGGTTTTCCAGTATATATCATCCTTTGACAAACCCTGTTTGAGTAGTACTAATAATCTTAGGTAAGATTTTCTCCAATTTGCATGTAGTCAATTTCGCTAAGATTTTATATGACACATTCAACAGTGTAATAGGTCTCTAGTTTTTAATTAGGGTTCTGTCATCCTCTTTAGGAATAAGCTTGATCAAACCTTGGTTAATGTTTTCTCCCAGGGATCCAATGTGAATAGCCTCAGTATATAGAGAGTGAAGATCATCAACAACCCATTCAAAATTTTCTTTGTAGAATTCTATTGGAAACCCATTAGGGCCAGGGGATTTGTCATTATTGAGGGCCAATATAGCTTTCCTGATTTCTTCTTTAGAAATAGTCATTTCCAGCATCTTACTATCTTCCTCATCAAAAAGTTTGGGGACCAAAGACATGACTATCTTTCTAGCATTATCCTGTTCCTCCCTAACTGGTTCTGCAGAGAAAAAATCCTTTTAGAACTGAGCAAAGCACTCTAGAATTTTAGTTGGCTTAGAGAGGTTCTTATTTTGTTCCCACATGGTGTCTATTTTCTCTCTTGCTTGTTTCATTTTAAGGATCTGGAAGAAGAATTTAGAGCCTCGATCCCCAATATCTAACCAGTTTAACTTAGCCCTAGTTCTCCATCCTTTGATTTTCTGATTTTGCAATCTTCTAAGATCATTCTTGGTCTTAATTAGCTGATTGGTGAGTGATACGTTCTCAGGATCCCCTTGAAGATCAAGCTCAACCACTTGGAGGGCACTATGCAATTGAATCTCAGAAGCTCTGGCATCCTTAGCCTTATTTTTACCCACAACTTGACAAAGTGAGGTCTAGGTTTTAACATTTTGGTTCCATCTATCAATGTTGGACAAATGGCTATTGCCATATTTATTAAACATTCTGACCAGACACAATGCACATTTCAGGTCGTCATCCTTTAATGTTCATTCTAAAATTCAAACTAGGGTTTGGTGGGGCCACTCTACTATCAGTTATTTTTAACCCAATCATAATAGGGTGATGATCTGATAGTGTATATGGCATGATAGAATATTGAACACCCTCCTCATTTTTAACAATTTCGAAGAGGTTCTTGTTGAAATAGAATCTATCTAGTCTGCAGTAGACTCTCTTATTATACTGTTGGTGGTTACACCAGGTGTACCATATTGACTTATGCTCTCCCTTATTTCCTGCTAATAGATCAATCAGTCTCATCTTGTTGACCATCCTTTCCCACTGTATTCTCTCATCACCTTTCCATTCCACCTTGTTTCCTCCCTGTTTATCTTGTGCATTAATTACCATGTTGAAGTCTCCTCCCAAGAGCCAGGGGATGTCTTCCAACTTTGAAAGCCATTCCCACATCACCCCTCTTTCTAGGTAGTCATTAGATGAATAGATTGAGCAGATACCAAATATAGAATTGTCATTCTGTATGATAGCCCAAACTGCCCTTTCACAAGGGGATTGTCCCCATTTAACAACTTTATTCGCCCATTTAGGGTTTAATAAGATTGCAGCTCCACCCTTTCCTTTAGGGTGATTGGTGTAGAAGGGAGTGGCCTCCCTCCAGATGGATTTTAGACCAACTTCTAGGGTAAACCCCACTGATTTTAGTTCTTGGAGCATAAGGCAATCAATGTCCTTGTGCATATTTAGAAATCTTTTGACCACATATTTCCTGTCAGGGGCCTCTAGTCCCTTGATGTTCCATGAGATGGTTTTCAACATTAGGAGGTTGATTCAGGAGCATCCACCAGGGATTTAAACCCCTCGAAGAACTTAGGCCATTCCTCAGGTTTAGAAAGGTGACTTGCATCAAAGGCCACTGTTGAGAGTGGTCTACCTCTCTTCTTCCTAAGTTCAGAGAGATGCTCAGGTCCCAATGAGTCTTTCCTAGTTGTAGCCTCTTTATTGGCCTTAGGAGATCTTTTTCTCCTTTTTTTTAGTTTTACTACCAGCTAGGTCTTCTCCCCCATTATTAGTTCCAAAATCAAAAGTTCTAAGATCAAGGGAAAATGAAGTATCCCCATGATTACTGATAGTCACAATTTCGTCAAACTTTGACCTTGGTCCAATATCATGCTCATTCTCTAGAGGTTGGTTGGGAGGGGGAATGGTAAGCCCCATCTCCCCATCAGTGCTATCAGATGTCTTCTTAGGAGGTTTGGTGGGGTATGGTGTTGTCTCACCTCCATCCTCAATCTCCAGGGGAGTATTTGCTATTTGAGGAATGCTCATCTCCCCAGTAAGGTTGTATTGATCGCTACATTCAGGCCCTTGAGGTGAATAACTAACAACATCGGTAGCATTGGTGGTAACATGAGCACCACCATCCTCCCCTTCGATCAACTCTTGGAGGAAGGGCATGGTACAAGATTCAATCTCCTTTTTTTGGTTACTTAATGATAATTCAAGTTATTTTCTGTGTTTTGCAACCATTTTCAATTTTTCCAGGACAATTTGCTGTGCATTTTGAGTTCTGGGTCCACCTTTATTAATGGAGACTTTAACTACATCAGGTTCCAATGGCTTAGACTCACTGGCAACCAAATTAGCTTCTTTCAAGGCCAACTGATACTTGAGTAAGGATTCGGAAATTGAGGGAGGAGCACTGGAAGGATTAGGGCAATCTTGTGGTCGACAGGGTGGGGGAGTAGGTTCAGTTGGGGGTAGTGATTCCGTAGAGATAGGCTGGGTAATAATGGATGGGTTGAGAGGTGAAGGGGCGGAGTGTAATGGGTGAGGAGTAGAGACATTCTGCTTAGAGTTCGAGGGGTCTTCCAAGGCCGAGTGTACGTGGTTTCAAACAGAGGTCCTCTTGGAAGAGGTACCATTTTCCCCTCCCATCAGAGGGCAATTTTTAAGGAAGTGCCCACTTCTTCTGCATTTATGACATGCATCAATCCCCCCCAAATACTCTATGGGACATGAAAATAACTGGTTTTCAATACATATATCTATTCTAGAGGGGAAAGTTGAGTTAGGGTTGAAAGCAATGAGTACCCTCGCATCCATATGGGGTAGTAATGCAGTAGAAGAATCAATTTTAATTACTTTGCCTAGAGTTTCAGTGATTTTTGTGATATAGTTCCATAAGAATGGGGGGACATTTTTTATAACTACCCATTTAGGGTTAGAGAGTTCCATGATTTCTTCATTACATGCAAGAGGGGTCCAGGGAACGACCCTAAAAAAGGTGTTACCTATATTCCAGAATTGCTTATCGACAACCTTCCTCTGCATTTCTTTATCATTAAAAAAAAAAAGGAATAACCCTTTTTGCAACATTCTATAGAACGAAAAATGAATTCCAAATTTTATACACCAAGTATCTTGAAACCATTTATTCAAATATTGTCTAGATGGCATCCTATCTACATCAAGGGTTGCTAAAAAAATCGCAGAATCCCTAAGCCTAGAAATTTCTTTAGAAATGCAATCAGTCATGGAAGAATTAGGTTTAATGACGACTCTTGAGGCCGATGCAACCTCACCTTCTTCATGGGCTTGGTTTGTTGTTGCATCGTGAGTGGTCTCTAGTTCAAATCTTGCCTCGTCCGTGAAGGTCGTGCAGAGCCCTTGGACAGCTTGGCGATAAGTCTTTTTACCACCGTTGGTGTTTTGGTGGGTATTAATTCTGGCACCATCAGTGTTCTTCTCTATTAATGGAGGCATGAGCAAGAGTAAATACGGGGGTGTCCCACTAGGTCTGGGAGCCCCCGGATGGAGAGCTGACCTTTCGCCAAGGACTGTTCGTATTCGTCCTTGGTTGCAGAGCTCCACCGACCTAATTCTACTTTTTTATTATTAATATAATTTAATAAAATTATATATATATATATATTCCCCAACTAATAAAATATGTTGTAAGTTGGAATAGTGCTTAATAAAAGATTGATTATGATTTAGAGAGTATAATGGCTATGGATGAACAACAAGAAAATGAACCCTAAAGAAATTAATGAAATTACACAATGAATATATATTTTTAATTTTATTTGTTTACTCCAATTACCTTATGAGATTTAGATGTTTAAATTTGTTGTCATTATAATTCTTATATTTTTTTTATACCATTATGATTTATTATAGATCTATATTTTTATGTTCTTCATTACATCATAATATTTATTTATATTTTCCCTTCATTTCGTCTATGGATGTATCCCTTGCACCCACCTCACCTATGACACGGGGAATTTTTTAAATCTGATCATAATGACTACCTCTAAAAAGTTTCATAAATATAAATGTAATGAATAAAATTTCATTACAAATAATAAATTGCAATATATTAAAGTGTTGTGAGACTTATAAATATTTTATTAAATTCATAATAAATATTATGAAACATACAAATAACTTCTTATATTGAGATTGAAAAATTAATTTATGTTAATCTAAAATGGATAATACTCTAGAAACCTAACATGAATATAAACAATAGGATGTGAACATTTCCCATTGCTAAATTTTTTGTTTTAAATTTAGCCGACACTATTTCAATGGGTTGTATCTAAGTGTGAGCTGATAAATTTATTTAGCTATGCAACTAAACTTATATTAACATAAGTATACTCTAAATTACTTTATAGTCTATTAACAGAAGTGTGAATTGATTTTCTATGTGCTAGCCTATAAAGTGATCACTCATCGTGTATAATTTCTACGAATTAAATAGAAAAAGGGTAGAAATAGTGGTGTGACTACAAGAAACATCCAGGTCTATCCAAAAAATCAATGATGAAAATACAAATTTTATACTATTTACTAAAATTTCTATATTTTATATATTATCTTTAATTTAAGCTTTGGAATGTTTTGTGTTGCCAATCCATTTTCTTGAGCTCATTTGAAGGTGGATCTTTTGGCAGACACTTTCTTAAGCTCTTAAGAATATTTAGAGTTCACTTAGTTCTTCAAATCATTGAGCTAGATTATTAATAATCTAGCTTATTAACTTAGTGAATTTTGCGCTGTTGATATCTTAGGTTTTTCTGTTTTGATTGAACTGATTAACCCTTTGACAATAATGATTAACTATGAGACTACTCATTTTGATTAATACTATTGACATTGCTAATCCACATAGATAACTCATTTTCTGTGGTTAATTCCAATGCAAAATATTTTTGAAAATGTTGTTTTGGATTGTTGTAGAGTGATTTTCTATGAAATTGATTCTTTTGATCATATCACTAATAAAAAATACTTTCTTTATTCTTTCTATATTATAGAAAGATGTATTTGAAAATCTTTTTATGATGATATATTAATAATAAAGAATGATAATTTTTTTTTTTTAAAACTATGCATGGTAAACTTTTTAACGTGACAGGTGATGCTGGCACGACATGCCTTGTGACTCCACGTGAACACTTTTGAACTTTGGTGGTCGCTTCACCAATGAAATGTTTAAACCGCGACACTACACAAAGAATGATAATTGATTCATCTATGATTGAATTAATTAGTATTATTAAAGTGCTAAATGGATTTGTTGTTGTGGAGGTAATTGAGGGATAGGAAAGTAAAGAATTTAAACAAAAGTGGACTTAATCCCTCTGCATCTCTATCATCAAAAAGTTTATGTTGTTTTTGGCCAACGTGGTCATATCCACTCTATTCGTAGTGCTCATGAGTTATGTGGCTCTATTGAAAGTCAGCATAGAGTTATAATCAAATCATGCAAAATCTCAAGTTCTTGTTTCTTTCACAGCCAGTATTAGGTCTCAGATATTTTAAGCCATCTGGTCAAATAGATTACGTGCATTTTGTGCACACCTACATTTTAGGCATATGTTTGTCAGGACCACTAAATTCCCTTTACACATTTTCATTTCCCAAGTTTACCTTTTTGTGAGTACGATTGACATGTGACAAACACCATTGTGGAAGAGCCCCACACTAATATTTCTATCACTAGAGATGTTCTATGCCGAAGAATATACATTTTAAAAACTTATGACGCTTTATACTAGAGAATTGGTTTAATTGACTTTTGGATAGATTATGATGCTTTGTAAAAGAAGTGCTTTACGATTACATGTCCTGTAGACCTGATATTAACAAAATGTTTCTGTGCCTGTTATTAACTAAATGTTCTTGTGCTAGTAAATACTGATTATGTAACACTAAGTTGCAGGATCATTGTCTTTTATAAATTTGTATCTTCTAAGCAAGTAAATTGTATTAGTAAACTAATTTGCATGTCTTAGGAAACCAGTTGGGCATCTGTAATATCCAGTTGGGTGTCTGAGTTTGTTTATTGATTCATCTATTCTATTCCGGCAACGTCTATCCAGCCTCTAGGATGCACCGGCATGCAGGCATGTAGCTATAGGGGCTGGGTAGATGTTGGCTTCTTCCATTCAGGTCATTGTTCTCCAATATGTTTAAATATGATTCGAGGTGACAGTTAAATAGTGGGTTATCATTTGGAATAAGTCAAAACTGAATTAGATATGTCTCAAAGAGTTTCAGTTTACAACAATGACTACTTGTAGATCTGTCCTCCTTCTCCAATTTGTTATCAATCTCCAGCAATTAGCTGTCAATATCTCTTAGTTAGTCTCTAGTTTGTTGTCAATTAAAATAAATTAACTGTTTTATAGGAAAATATTTGAGCCTTCAACAACTATAAATATGTAATACTGTTTGATGAATAAATGAGAAATTCAATCTTTATCTATTGTATTTTCAGATGTTTTATTTCTGTAATCTAATTTTCTAATTTTATCTTCATTGCCAATTTTTTTTTTATGGTTGTACTTGTTGTTTCAATTTCTTACTTTCATGTATGTGTATGAATGTTATACCAAAGACTTAATGGAATGTATGATTTAATCTAGTCAAGTTTTAGTATATGTTGATTCAACCCGCCCCCTCCCCCCCATCAACATCTGGTAGTGTTAAACAATTTATTTGGGATTAATTGGGGAATTTTAAAAATTGATTTAAGTTTTATAATTTTGATTTATATAAAATAGTGAATAGTCAAAGTGGGTTTTATATTGTGAATTTGGGCATTTTTATATGTCATATATTTGTATTTTTCTCTCCAAAACTACATTACACTTAAAATTTGATTTTCTTGTTGGTAGTGATGGGATGGAAATAATTTTATAGGTGAATATTTTTCTCATGGATGACATATCATAACAAAGCTTTTGAGGGTGTTCTCTACTTTTATAATAAAGTAGGGCTCTTCATCAAATTGTGACATGTAAGGATTAATCCAACTAAGGAACTTCTCTCTAGGATTCTAGTGTGGTTCAAGCTACCTCAGCTACCTCTGGAGTTTTGGAGGAATGACATCCTTCATTTGATAGCTTTGTTTCTAGGTAAACCAATTGTCCCTTCACTGGAAAATGATAGATAAAAAGGTAATTATTTATGTGCGTGCGCACACACACACACACATTTAGATTATGAAGCCCTCATATTCAAGCATTGGATTTGTCATGAGCCTTGACACTTGTAAAGAAAATATTCAAAGGTTAGTCTTGTGGGATCTTAACCTAATGTGCTTCCTTGCCAATACTTGAAAACGGATAAAGGAAAATTCCACTTGTCAATGGTGGAGGCAAATAGAGGTGTTCATTCTGGTGAGACCTCACAACAAAGGGAGAGGTCAAAAGTGAAATTTGAAGGACAAACAAGAGGAGTGTCTAGCCACTTTGAGGCTTTATAGAATTTTGAGAAGCTTGATGGGTCCCTTAATGGATCACTATTTGCTAGTGGATTTATGGATGAAGATCTTATAGCCTTGGGGGAGGTCTCCATCCAGAATATTTTATAGGATGTCGCTAAGATGGTCACTGATCAAATTCAAGAGGTTCCTAGTAATTTGGACCCATCTAGGAAAGAGGAGTTAAATGTCGACTCTATCTTGGTTTCTCTAGAGCCTCACCCTATCATAGGGGATTGGGATCTAGGAAAAGGTAGTTGAACCCCATTGTCTCTATGGATACAATAAAATAATATCAAGAAGGGAGGAATAGGCCAACCTCCTAAGGTGGTGCAAAATAAAGAATAGGAGAAATTGAAAGTGATGGGTGCAAATTTTGTGGAATTAGGGATTGTCAAGCCTATTGATTCTCACTTCTCCAGTGCTCATAAATAATAGTCCTATCATAGAATACAAGGGGGTTGAACAACATCCCTAGAAAAAAAGTAAAATAATCATGATCTAATTAGAGGACATTATCTTGATATTCAATTTATTCAAGAGTCAAAGGAATCTATTGGTGGTATATTTAATATTGTACCCAAATTTTGGTGGAGAGGTCATTGTCAATGTTTTGGTGCACAAGGCAATGCTAGTGGTCTTGTTTGTTTTGGGATCCACGCAGGATTTGTCCAATATGGTAGATTTCTAGATATTTTTCTTAATCAATAGTGTCATCCAGTCTTGTTTTCGAAGAGGTCTATTTTTTTACTAATGTGTATTCTCCTTGTGATCTCATTGGTGAATCTCAGCTTTGGAATCATATTCGATATATTTGTTCCCAAGTTTCTTATTTCCATTGGATTCTTATTGGCGACTTTAATGCCCTTTTTAGTCTTAAGAAAAAAAGAGGGGGCATTAATAGACTTGATCCATCCTTTGAAATTTTTTAAAATTATGATCTCCACTTAGATTTGCTTGATATTAAGTCTTGTATTAGGAAGTATACCTAGAGTAAGAGTAGTGTGAGGAGGATTCTATCTCAAAAATATTGGATAGGTTCCTAGTCTCTAGTTGTTAGATTGGAAACAACTAGAATATCACCTTTGAGATTCTAGATTGGAGAGGATCAAATCATTGATCATATTGTCGACTTTTGTATTTGGATCCTCTAACAATCCCTCTTTCAAGTTTCAAGTCATGAGGTTGTGGGAACCTTCATTGAATTATCTCATTTATATTTGGTGAAAGAAGGGGAGACCTAATTATGGTATTACTATGTATTCTTTTGTGAAAAGGCTTCAATTTGTGAAATGTCATATCAAAAAGTGGAATATGTAATAATTTGGTAATTTATATGTGGCTAATTTTACTGCTCAAATCGGGTTGGATGTTATAACTAGGTCAAATAAAGAGTTTTATCCTTGCAAAGAATCCTCAAGGAAGAATATGTAGCATTTAATGAGCTTATTGAATGGGAGTTGGGTAAGGAAGTTTCCTAAAAAAAGAAGTCTTTGATTGATTGGCTTTAGGAGGGAGATAAAAATATGGCCTTTGCTTACAAATTTGTTAAGGCTAGAAGGTGTGGGAGCTTTCTCTCTTCTATGTTGTCTTCACATGTTGTTCATTTGTCTTCTTTTTGAGACATCTCCAAGGAGTTTATTTATTATTTATCTTCTCTATTTAAGAAGGATTATCCCCTTGTGGTGGATGATGAGAATCAAGTTTCAGACTAAATTCCTCAATTGGCTTTGAATGAAATGAACAAGATGCTTATCAGACCCACCTCTTTAGAAGAAGTATAAATAATTATCTTTTAGATGAAGAAAGGCAAAGCCTCTGAGCTAGATTGATTACATATTGAATTCTTTTTGAAATTTTTGGAGATAATCAAATTTTATTTATTAGAGGTTGTGCAAGAATTACAATTTAGTAAGTAGATGTTGAAATATATGAACTCCACTTTTTTGGTACTCATTCCTGAATATAAAGGGGCTAACTCTCTAGATCTATTTTGTCCAATAACTCTTTGTAACATATTCTATAAGATCATTTCAAAGATAATTGGAGAGATACTAAGGTAATGGCTCAATAAATGTATTTCTGAAGAACAAGGAGGCTTTATGATAGGTAAAGAATTCTTGGATGGAGTATTCATTGTGTTTGGAAGCCATTCATTCTAAGGATCTACTTCCACAAAAAATTCTATCTTCATAAAACTATACATGGCTAAGGCAAATGAGTGAGTGAAACGGTCTTTTCTTCATGAACTCCCTTTGGATTTTGGATTTGGGTTGGTATGGATTGCTTGGGTGATTAGTTATATCACATCTACCTCCTCTATTTTAATTAATGAGAAGCCTTTTGAGTAGTCTAATGCTTTGAGAGGCATATGGAAAGGGGATTCCTTCTCCACATATTATTTTCTTCTTATGGCAAAGGGCTTATGAAGACTTTTAAAATCCAATGTGAGATAGGGACTCATTCATGGTTGGAGATAGGGTAGCTCCTTACCTCCACATTCTCACCTACAATTTGTGGATGATACTACCTTGATAGAAATTGATAAAATCAAAGAGGTTACAAACCTTAAACTAGCTCTAGATATCTGTTTGGGTACCCCTCTTTTGGTTGGTCCCTTGCCTTGAGGAACTTGGTAGGTTTTTTAGGCAAGTTCCAAACGAAAGTTGTCCATTAGACATTTAGGTGGCTCTCCTTTGCTGGGAGGGTGTTACTTTTGAACTATGTGCACTTCATGCTCTTCTTATTTATAGGTGTATGGTGAAATTTTCTCTCTTAAGATTCGTTAGGTATCTTGAAGGTCTGTCACAAAAATTCCTCTAGGCTGGTGCTTTAGAGAAACCAAAGTGGATTCTGGTGAAGTGAGATTCTCTCTACAACTGAAAACAAGAGGAGGTATTGGTCTAACACAAGCTTCTCTCATGGGTTAAGCCTTGGTGGCTAACCTTTACTAGAGATGATGCACTAATCAAGATCAAGTTTGGGCCAAGATTCTCTTTTCTAAATAATTAAACAGAGTTGATAGTGTTGATATTCCTTAAATGAGCTTGGAGGGCAAAGGATTTATGGTTTCGAACATCTAAAAAAGGGTTCCAACCTAAATAAGCATGGTTTGTACTTGGTTTGAAATAGGGATTCAAAATATATCATCTAGCATGTTTATTGATATGGATTTTCCCATATCTTGTCTATGTACGACACTTGCAAGATCTTTGTACTCATTTCTTGGACATGGGGTGGTTTAGAGTAGAGGATTGTGTAGAAAATGGGATAGGTGGAGGTTTATAGGTGAAAGGAACCTTGGAAGTGGTCATAGGGGTATCAGTTGGGGATCATGAATAGCTTTCCCAAATCATTATTAGAAGAGGTTGTAGTTCTTTGAGAGGGAGAGATATCTTGGCTTGAAGCCCCAATCCTATGGGGGTGTTTTTGGCATCCCTTGGGTACTAGTAACTAGATTGGATAAAGTTTGGGGGGGAAGAGATTCCTTGGTGGAATAATGTGTAGTACAAGTATGCTTGGCCTTAGTGTAATTTCTTCCTTTGACTAGCTACTTGTAATAGATTCCTCACTTGGAAAAATCTGCCTAAGTGGGGGTTTTAGGGATCTTCAAAATATTTTCTTTGTGACAACAATGAAGAGTGATCATCCCACTTTTTCTTTCAATGCTCCTTTTCTAGAGGTATTTGGCAACTTTGGTGGCATGTTTGGAAACTAGCTTGTGCTTCCATGCTTCTTCTCTTGTTGATTTTTAAAGAAGTTTGGGTAGACCTCTTGCTAAGGCTATCTTTCTTTAGGTGGCTTGGTCTATTGGTCCCTCTTACATTATTTGGCAAATATTGCTCAAGTGGAATCATAGTCCATCTTTCAAGATAAGAAATTGGGGGTTCTACATATTTGGAATAAGATTGTTGGTATGATTCATAAAAATAGTCAGGTCACTAAGAGTGATGTGTTTTCACCCTCCGATTCTAGTGAATTTTAGATGATGTAGGCTTTAGGATTTGAAGGGAATGGATCCAGTTTGTCTTTGTTCCACAAAAATGAAAAATCCTAGGAAGATAACACAAAGGAATGGTAAGTGGTTGCCTCTCCCTAAAGGGGTGCTCAAGATTAATGTTGATGGGTCATCTAGAGGAAATTCTAGAGGTGTTGGGATTGGAGGAGTTGGAAAATACAATTATGATGAGGCCATTCTCTTCTTTTCTATCTACGGGGAACAACGAACCAAAAATTTGATGGAGACCCTTGCCCTTCAACATTTCTAGAAAGGGGATGCTCTCTTGGTTGGTGGAAGATCATTTATGAGTCACTCATAGTTTTTCGTTAATTTGTTGAATAATAAAAATTTTGATGTTGTGAATTTTGGAAATTGGCTTCGATTTCCTAACAAATTCTTAGGTTGGGAAGCTCTTTGGACTTTGTCTCTTTCATCCACATCCTGTGAGAGTGGAATCTGGTGGTTGATGGTTTGGCTAAATGGGCTTCTAAATATTTAGTCAATTGGAATATCTCTAGTTGGGAGAAACAGTTAAGGTTGCTAGTGGAGGCTAATATGCATGGTTAATTGGTTGGCTTTGATGTTTTTATTTTGAGGTTCCCTTTCTATGTATTTCTAGTTGTTGTGGTTGATTTCTGAGTCCCTTTTTGGCTAGGGCTTTCGCCTTTTGGATGTTTTGATGAATAATTTTATTTGAATAAATTTTTACTCTTTTTAATTCAAAAAAATATGAAATTACAACCATATATAATACTTTTCATATATTTTATATAAATATTTTTCTTTTATTAAATATCATTTAACTAATTACTACTACCACTTCAAATTAGACAAATGACTTATAAAACATGTGCAACCCAATCTTTATATATTGCTACCTAATACATTATTACATTTTTAAATATATTAAATAAATATTTACCTACCTAAGGCTTGGAAACAAAATTCTAAATAATGAAAATGAAAAGTTTATAAAAGAAAATTCCATATATGTGCTCTCTTGTATTTTATTCACTACAAAAAGAATATGTTAATGATATACTACTTGACATTGGCAACAATGTGCAATCATGTCAAGGTAACATATAATATAAAATCACATCACATGGAGAGTTATAGAAAAAGTAGGATCTTAAAAGGAGATAATAACATTACATCAAGATTGCAAGGTTTAGAAAACATGTATTGTTTAGATGAAAAATAGACCAAACACAGTCCAACTTGCCTCTCAAATGATTCAATAAGACTACTGACTTTGAATCAAATAAACCATTATTAACTTAAAAGATAAAAATGTTCAATAAATATTTTGTAAGTAGCCGATAGGCTATCCCCTATGGGGGCACCCCACATTGGGAAATTGTCTCACGTCGTTAAACTCTATTTTTCCTAGTTGTTCGTTAGTTATTTCAACAATCTCCATTTTCTATAGGTGGACAATGTTGTTCCTTCCCACGTGGTGTTCGATACGTCCCACACACATTTATATCATGTCATAACTGTCCTACATACCGTTTAGTGGCAAGAGAAAAACAAAAAACAATATCAAGCTCTTCCTAGTTGTCTGGAACTTTCTGTGATTTGAATTATTACGACATTGTTTTACATGTTTGCAATGCATGTGTGCATTACAAATGCACAAGACAAAGAAAAACAAAATCAAGTCTCTAGGTATGATGCTTAAAGAATGTTTGAACTTCAATCTTCTTGTTTGTGAATTGTTTTTAAAATTAATGGTAAGAATCTGTGATTTGAAACCTACTAATTTTTTATATTGGTTTATATTGATGACAAGAAAATCCATCTCTAATACAAAAAATAATGCAAACATTTGATTTTTTTTTTTGAGAAATTTCATAGACTGAAATGGCTTAAAGTAGAAATCATCCTCTTTGATGGGATGTTGAATTGAATGAAATTGAAATGCTTATACCTCCTTGTGAAGTTTTGCTTGCCTCCACATGGAATTAGGGTTTCATGAAGTAGAATGTTGATCTCCTCTTCAATGCTTGAAATCTTGTTTCTATTGTTGCTCCATAGCTTGAAGGAAGACTGCAAATGCTCAATTTCTCTTGAATGCTTGATCTCTTGAATGCCCAGATGCTTGATTAAATGTCATGTATGTTCAAATGAGAGGGGAAATCCCTCTTATATACTTGCTAGTGGGTTTAATTGACTGATTTTTTGACTTAGGCCGACATAGGGGGGATTTTCCTGCTCTAATTTGAGATGAGCACAAGGGAGGGACCCCAAAATAGGTCCCAAATAGGGTATCCCAGGGCGCCATGCCCTGGTCCTGCCCTATTTTGGGGCAGGATCAAGGTGCAAGGTTGACTTGCAATGTATTTTTTATGTGCATGAGCATATTCAAGTCTTTGATCAGGTTGAGGGGTGCAAACACTAAGGTGAAGACCCAAATGTAGTCAAAAATTGCAAGGGGTACAATTTTAGGAATGCTAAGTGTGTCACGATATGAAAAATTAAGCCTTGAAGGTCGGAATAGGACACACTTAGAATGTTTGATAAAAGGGCTAATTAAAAAGAGAAAAATGGCACACTTAAAGGCCACCTTTTTATGATGTTTAAAAGGACAATGAGAAGTGTTAGATTTAATTGAGCCAATTAAATGCTTAAAGGAAAATCTTAATTTGCACAAGATTAAATTAATTTTAAAAATTAGGGTTTGTTGCATAAACTGCTTAATTATAAAAATTTAAATTTTGAAATTTGAATGTTGGAAGGAGGGAAAATGAATTTTGGAATTGAAGCAAAGACCCAAATTTGAAAATTAATTTAAGATCTACACAATCCACAAGGTCAATTTTAAGATTAAAAATTAGTGTTTTGTGATTTAACCACTTAATTTTAAATTTTTTTGAAAATTAAAAGTGTAAATGAAAACTTGAATTGAAAAATTAAAAAGTTCTCAGATCTGAAATAATTTATCCAATTTAGACAAATGACAAGCTCAAATTTGAATCTAAAAATTAGGATTTTTGTGCATTTAACCTCTAAATTTTTGAAAATTACAACGAAATTAAACTTGTAAATAAAAATTTGAATTTTAAATTGCATATACTCGGATCTGAAAATGAAAAATTAGAAGCAAGCATAAGACATGTTGAATTCACCAAAATGTAAAGTGGAAAATTGGAGAACCTTAGCCGAACTCGCCACTTGGGAGAAAGATGGGAACTTAACTAAGGTTCAATTTTCACTTTGGGGGGACTTTACATTCAAAAGAGGGGGATGAATCTACTAGATCCAATCCCAAAGGATGCAAGGATTGAGTACTAGGTAGATTGGAATTTAATTAACCCTCTTTTGTAAGTTGATTGATTGAATTAAGACAAAGTATTGAAAATGGAGACAAAGTATGCGAAAACAGTGTGCTACAGATTTGGGATTCAGTCGTGCACTTGGATCTAAGAAGTTTGGGATGACTCAGAGCTTCTCTGCGAAATCTGGTAAAAGTTACAGGGAACATGTGTTCAGATAGGGGCATACCTCTTTTCTTCCTATGATATCTTGCTAATTCTTGTTCATGACGTCTTTGTTTCGTTTCAAGTGAATACTTTCACGCACTCTTATTTACCCCTATCCTTTTATTTCCCATCTCCATCCTTTTTGAAAATTCCACAACAAGAAAATTCAGTTTCAAATGCCTTCTTTGTTAAAAATGTGAATTGACCTTCAAATTTGATATGTAAAAAATGAAAAAAAAGCATCCATATTTATATGTAATTGTTCATAGACAAAAGAAAATTAAAATTGGCTGACAAGGGTTTCTATCAAACGTCGACAGTTACAAAAGGTCATGTTCAATAGAAAGTGGTCATTATAACAAAATTTGTGCCAAGGGGGTTCGATCGAAACCCCTTTTATCGAACATTTGTTCTATCAAAAGTACTTGGTTTTGGTCGCCCCCCAAACCTCTCATTGTTTCTGCAAAATTTTGGGCTTCGAAGCTCAAACTGGGTGCTCAAATGGATGAATTTTGACAAACCCAAATTGATGCAGCCATGACCTGGAGGATCCTCAAATAAAATAGTCTAGATGATGCAATAAGAGTAACACAATGGAAGTAGAAACACGTAACATAGAAAATGGAAAATTAGACATCCACATCATCATAGAACATCCGATAACATCTGGGTTACATGCAGGCTAACATGCCCAATTACAAACTACATCCCATAATACAATTCATCTAGACCTCCAAGAAGTATCCGAATTAAAAATTATGAATCTAGATCATCATACTACTTTGTTATCTCTCAAAGGATCACATACAACAATATATATACCATCTGGAACACATTAGGGTCAGCCACAAAAGATTACATTTACCAAGGAAAAGGAAATGTGTAAAATAGGTCGGCCCCAAAACGTGAAGATCTCATTTGCTAAGAACAAACATGAAGTGAAGACCACAAAGGAGGGTCGACCAAGGGCCTAAGAACATCGTGTGTGGTGCTAAATTGATCTGTAAGCCAAGAAATCACTCCACACGAGAAGAAATCTACAACATAGATGATAAGCTCAAAATTGCTCTAGAACCAAGAAACATACACTCTGGAAGGAATAACTTACCAAAAAACAATCCAAATGAACTGGAAATCTGGAACAAGGAACACAAACACACCAAGAAGCCAAAAATCTAATCCGCAATGAAAAAGGAACAACTACCAGAATATACTAAAAGAACACAGAAACTACAACAAGAACAAAAACCAAATATTTTTGGTTGATGCAAGATTGCTCACAGATCAGGGATGCTCCTACATCAGACACCCCAGGTAGAAAAAGATGTTCCTTGAGAGACAACTCATGAACATCGAAAAGGATTTGGGATATAGATCCCATGCTCACTTATGATCCAAGTGTCTTCTTTGTCTGCAAACTTCTTCCTAACCTCTTCTGGAACCTCAGCCAGATTCTCCAGCTTCCATTTCTCTTTATCTCCCCTTACTTGCTTCATACCTGCACACTGTCTCTGACGGTTGCTCTCTTTCTTTTGCAACTATGATTTATTTCTACAACAAGATTTTATCTGGTTTGGCACCATCACCTTAACCTTATTGTCATCCGATACCACCTTGCTATTAGACCTATCCACTAGATCCTTCTGCAAATCCATGCCACCATATGGTGTAACCCCTGCAACCTGCTTCTCAGCACTAGAATTCTTCACAAGACTCAAATTAATCATTGCCTTCTCCTTCTCCTTCAAATAATCCAAAGTAAACTTCTGCCCATCCTTCTCAATTGTGATAAGGTTTCTTCTACAATCATAAATATCTCCTCTATCAAATTGCCAAGGTCTACCCAACAAAACATGACAAGCACTCATAGGAAAAATGTCACACAAGACTTCATCCTTGAAAGGCCCAATATTAAAATTCACCAAGCACTACTCTCTCACTTCCACCTTATGATCATCTAGCAACCAACTCACCTTGTAATGGCTAGGATGTTCAAGCCTCTTCAAACCAAGATTCACTACCATCTCCTCTGATACCAAATTATCAATACTTCCAATATCCATAATAACCTTACAACACTTAGCACCTGATTCACAAATAGTCTGGAAAAGATTCTTCCTTTGAGTAGGTCTAATATCTTCACTGTTCTACTCCATCAAGACTCTTCTGAACAAAAGGGACTCTCCCTGCTCCGATTCTAACACATTCTCTCTAGTATCTCTAGCTTCCTGATCTTCCATGTAATTCCTTGGCATTCCTTGCTTACACTCAAAAGATCTATGTCTGATTTCTCCACAATTAAAATATCTACCTAAAAATTCTTTGGTGCTACTACCACTACCTTTTCTCTGTGTCTTCTGATCTGGTTCTTTACTCCATTTAGATTTTGGTTCTTCTTCAACATTATGCTTCTCTATACTGCCATTCACCTACCCCTTATATCTCTCCTTTCCTCTAGGGTTATTTTGCTATCTCCTTTTCACTTTATCTTTAGTCTTCAAAGCATATTGATAAGCCTCCTTGACTATAGAAATATTTAGCATACTCATCTCATCTTGGATGTTAAATCCAAGTCTATTTATGTATCTAGCCACCTTCTCTCTATCCATCTCTCTATGTCTAGATATGATCATCATCTTGTAGAATTCCTCAGTATACTCTTTCACATTTGTGTTCCTCTGCTTCAAGTTCTGTAACTTCTTGAACAATTTCAACTCATAGTCTCTTGGAATGAATTTACATTCAATATCACAACTATTTGCCTGCACCGGCTGATTTTCATCACACCATTCTCCACTCTATCTCTCTGCAACTCCTTCCACCATAAAGGAACATGTCCTTTCAACTTAGTTTATGCTAACTAGACTCTCTGTGAGTCCTTAACATCTTCAAACTTGAAGTAGTGCTCCAACTCTCTGATCCAGTCTATCAGGTCTTCCAGATTCAATGAACCCAAAAAAGTTAGAAACCTCAACTTTATGAATTTTATTCACGTGCACCACCGCTCTAAGGAATCTTTATTTTCTCTCATTTGTCCGTCCTTCCACTTCTTCGGCCTCAAGCTCTTCTCCTACCTCTTCATACTCATCCCTTGATTCTAGATTCCTCTGCAGACCAGCCAATGCGTTTCAGATCTCATTCCTCATCTCATTCTTGAAATCCTCCATCTTCTTCTCTACCCTCCTAGGGTTCATCCTTCTCGGTGGCATCTCCTCCCTTGCTCCGGTGCAACTATCTCAACACGGTGATTTGACTACAAGGTTTCAATAGCCTCTCTATCGACAATCTATTGAACACACAAGAAACCTGCCTCAAATTGGCGATCTGTTCATCCAAAGGAATGCCTCATGGTTCGCAACTAGCTCTGATACCATCTGACGTAGCCATGACCGAGAGGATCCTCAAAGAGAAAACTAGATCATGCAACAAGAGTAACACAATGGAAGCAACAACACGAAACAAAGAAAATGGAAAATAAGACATCCAAATCATCATATATTCATCATAGAACATTTGGTAACATCTGGGTTACATGCAGGCTAACATGCCCGGTTATAGACTACATCTCAATACACAATTAATCTAGACCTCCAAGAAGTATCCAAATTACAAATTATGAATCTAGATCATCATACTACTTCAGTATCTCTCAAAGGATCACATACAACAATATATATACCATCTGAAACACATCCAGGTCACCCACAAAAGATTACTTTTACCAAGGAAGGAAAATGAAACATGTAAAATAGGTTGACCCTAAAACGTGAAGATCTCATCTACCAAGAACAAACATGAAGTGCAGACCACAAAGGAGGTTTGGTCAAGGGCATAAGAACATCGTGTGTGGTGCCAAATTGATTTGTAAGCCAATAAATTGTTCTGCACGAGAACAAATCTCCAACATAGACGATAAGCTCAAAACAGCTCAAGAACCAAGAAATAGACACTCTAGAAGGAATAAATTGCTAGGAATGGAACAAGGAACATGAACGCACTAGGAAACCAAAAATATGATGCACAGTGAAAAAGGAACAACTATCAGAATATACTGAAAAAACACAAAAATTACAACAAGAACAAAAAGCAAATATTTTTGGTGGATGCAAGATTGCTCACAGACTAGGGATGCTCCTGCATCACAAATTCATGATTGTAGTACTCGAAGTGAGCTTTCCAATGATTATTATTTTAATATATATTAAATTTATTAAGTTTTATTTTTAGGTTAACTGAACATAGGTTTTGTAAGGAAAGAATAGTGCGGAAATGCCTTCCAAACGTCAATTCAATAGGGGAATAAAGCAGGTATGTCTTTAAAACTTTTGCAATACATTAAGATTATACAGGCAAATGATTCACATATCCAAACACACAGAGATAGAACACCAATATTTACGTGGGAAAACCTTTACAGGTAAAAAACCCACCACCAAAGAGATATCACTTTATTTCCAGTAAACAGACGATTACAATAAAGTTTTTAGATTCTCTTCTCAGATGTCTGTTCTCATAATCTACAGTTTGGATTACAGTCATCACTCATGCAAGACACTTAGGATTACAGGACTCCAGATATACATCACATAGTAACCTCTCACACTCCTCACACATCGAGCAAGACAAGGCATCTCGGAGTTCCTATCATACTTTAATGATACTCCATGCCTTTTGCTTTGTGCAACTCTGAGCTTCTCACTCATCACTTCTGTTACATCTCTAGTAACACATATATAACAGCCATAGTTACAATGTATCGATTAAGCATAACTGTTATGGAATCCAATGACCTTCCAGCCGTCCACTTGCGTTTTGGTTTCCACTGGCCACTTTGATAGTTAGTCGCTCGAACCACCAGGAAATCTAACCGTCAGTTTGCATTTGTGAGAAACACAATATCCCACATGCACCAGGAAGTTGGGTCTATTCATCTTCATAAATATCGACAAGACAATCTTCAGTGTCCAAGTGTTAACCTCTTGGACTTCAGTTCGAGCACACACCCACAGTCGGTCTCTATTCCATCAGCGATCGGGCAAATCACAAACATGTTACTTTGATCTCTCGATGAAACCCGATCGCCGAAGGCAACTCCATCGGGTCATCGGCAAGACATGTGAAATGTTACCCCGATCTCCGATAACCAAGAGTCGATCTCATTGGACTTTGGCGTAGCTTTCATCCTGTCAATCCGATCACCGATATCAACCCAATCATCGAAAGGTGACCTCATCGAGTATCGATGTAGCAAAGCATCCAGTTACCCCGATCACCAAAAACACCTTGATCTCTTTTCTGCGCTCTTCCAGAACCGATAGCTTACTGGGCCCACCACTTGGTCGCCAACTCTAGATAGTTATCCACCGAGCAGTTACACACCGCGATATAGCGATGATCGTCCGATTCATCCAAACTTGCTCACCAGTTAACCTATCACAAGAAGAAGGTTCCATCGGCCATCGACATAACTACGAACAAGCAATCCTGATCCTTGATATAACAGTAGACAGATCCATCGGACTTCGACATAGTGCCGAACAAGTAATCCTGATAGCCGATGGTACCCAATCGTCGAAGGTGACTTCATCGGGTCATCGGGACAACATCTAGTAGGCTTCCCCAATGTCTGATAACACTTCAAACACTGAAGGCGACTACATCAGGACATCGACAGAACTTCAATATGGCTAACCCGATAGGCGATGTTAACCCGATGACCACAAAAGAAGATCCAAACACTGCTTCATGATAACCAAACAAGGAGGATACATCAGGTTGACCTAACCCAATACCTTACCACAAGTTGTTCCATCAAGGTAAGTTACACCGATCAACCCAAACACTAGTCAGGAGAATTCGAGGCATATTCCCAACAGGTTTCACACCAAACATCTTCTGAATTCAACGCTTATGGAAAAATATTAAATAAGTGATTTTTTTTTTGAAAAATATCTATGTACTAGGTATTGAAGTCCTCTTTCCAACAAAAGAAAAAAGAAATTTGTTACATTCACAACAAGTTATGAACGACCAAATGGACATATTCCAAAATTACAATTAACTCTACTTCAAAACTTAATAAAATATGAAATATTTAAGATAATGTTATGAATCCAATTGCAAACATTAGATATGGATGTTACAAAACTAAATTCGAAGGAATCACATTCATATCTATTTTAGAAAAAAAGTTATGCCCGATCAAGTGAGTATCACTCTTTAAACATGTTGTTTTTTGTAAAAAAGTAGTTTTCAAGGGAGATCGAAAAATGGAAGCAAATTGATTCCAAAAAATTTCAAAAAAATATTTTAAAAATCTACACACAAAATGACACAGATCACTAGTTCACATCACCTACAAATTCCTTACGGCTTAGCAGTAATAAGTGTCTGAATGTGAGGTTTTTTCTAAAAATGAATATTGCAGTGTCAAAGTTGGCAAAAAAGTGTAACCTATTATTGTGGGTTCACCCGCTTCCATTCTCTAATGATGGATCATAAACTTCAATCTGAAATGGTTACATTAAAAATCTACACTAACAAATTTAGCGTAAATGATTCTCAAATTTAAGATTAAAAATAAGTTTTTATTAACACATTTATACTATTACATTAGACCAAATTTTAACCAAAATAAATCAATTTATAAATTAAAATTTAATAAATTTAATTTTTTATATTCAAAATATTATAATATAATTTTAACTAATAATAATATAAATTTTTTAATAATTAATTATTTAAAATCTTGATTTGAATATATAGATCATTTCTAATAAATCAATTATATTTAAAATTAGTTTTCATTTTCCTCCTCTGGCCAACTCCAATCCTTTCATCAATTCTATGAGAAAAGAACACCAAATAGCATATTCCTTGATCTTTGTTATCCATCGCTATCTTTCTCTAGTATAGATTCTCTCCTACTATTATTTAGAGCAATAAAGGCCATCAAAATTGTTTTAAGAGATCTTATTAGAGAAAAAGTTTTCTTATAGATGAATTAATATATATTTTCAATCCCTTTCATGAGTGCTAATATATTATTACATAATCCCTTTCTTGTTTATTTTGAAGGGCCTTGTTAATCACTGGGTGTGTGATCTCATTGAAATTCAAACAAAGTTGAAGCATTGAATTTATCTTCTCAAGAGATATTATGTTGTTTTGTTTCAAGTGGTAGGGAAATAACTCCTAGGTGTATGCAATGAACTAGCACAAAATTAGAAAGTAAAAAAAATGGTTATTTTAAAATTATGTAAACCTTAGATAAAGCATTAAAATGGATTATTTTATGTTGTGATAGAGTGTGGATACTTAGATATTTATGAAAGATTTTAAAATCATAATGTTTTTCTATTTAATATAGACATATGATGGATTAAGGAGAAGTGTATATATAAGTTTTCAATGATAAGTAAATGATTGAGATAAATTTATCTAATTTAACAATTTGAGTTGCTCTTTCTTACATGGTTTTGCATGTATTTTAATTTATTTCGTTTATTTTGTTTACAAATATATATGCATAAATCGGGAAATTATAGTTTTATATGAGTGAAAGAAGTTGACTTTAGAAGGGATGATTAATTATGTGTGCATGGAGTTTATTTATAGAGTTTGTGAGAGGATAATCAATCAATTATATTGATTTGTTTAGAAATTGATTAATTAAATAAAAATATTAAATTATTAACTAATTGTGAAGTGATAATATCGGATTATAGACACCTAAAATTGCCTATACACTTTTCATCTTATCATGTCTTATCACCTTATTATTTTGCTACCTACATTAATTAAATTTTTATTATTATTTAATTAATCTAACATATTTTCTTCTAATATTAATTAAATAATTTTAGCAACCTTCTTAACTCAATGGTATACTTCAAATTTGAATAAATAGATTGATTGTAGAGATTAAAGTCTATTGAGGGATGAAAATGAGTAGAGTGGAGCAAAACAAACTCAAAATGTAAAATGAGAGATTGATGGACGTTGGCAATGAAGAAACCATCATCAATGTATCTATAGTTGTATGTAGTGATTCAAGAGAGATTGAAAGAATGATAATTATTGACTCTTTTTATATGAAAGAGTTTTTCTAGGGAAGAAATGCATATTTGGACATATATACAATGAAAGATATGAACTAGAGTCAACTTTCCCCCCAAATGTTTGTGTGACCATGTTCAAAATAGAGGTAAAGAGATAAATCATCATAAAGGAGGATGAGTGGGATAATGAAAACTCCCAATTGTATTTATAGGGATGGACATCAAATTTCAACCCCTTAGAAACTATTATGACAAGAGATCCATTATGGAATTCTCTACAATTTACCTTTTGAATATTGGTAGAAAACTATTTAGTGAATATTGGTGATGATATTGGGTGAACACTAGAGGTAGATTTACACACAAAGAAGCCCTACTTTATGCCCAAATTAAAATTGTTACAATCAAAGAAATTCCCAAATTGATCAAGTTGGTATCAACATATGAGGTATGGATTCAAGAATCAAAAATTGAAATCTATAAATGTTTCTACAGTTTGAGATCTACAAGTATATATCATTAAAAATCCTCGTGTCACCACCCCCCATAAATCATGCAGGAGTAGTGGATCCTAAAAATGAATTTATTGAAATGGGTGAGGGCAAGGATCAAGCAAGAGTCAAGGAGAAAGAAAATATCAATGTCCAAATCTCATAAGTAATGTGTCCACATATGCATTGGCTTCATCAAATACAAATCTAGGAATGAACCAAGTCTCAACATTAGCACTAATCCAATATGTTCAAAAGAACAAAAGTAATCAAAATCTAATTTGTGACTATTCACATTTAGAGGAAATTGATATAATGCATCATGGATCCAAAATAGATCATGTTGTTGTATGGAGCCTAATGAGACTTGAAGGTTAAAATTTCCCCACTTCTATCACCCAGTTTCCCCCCAAATTATTTAATGGGGGTTTGGGGGCAGCGCCCACAAGGCGGGGTCTAGGGGCAGTGCCCCTGGTGTGCTCCTTGTCCTGATATAGGGTGGGGTCGAGGGGCTTTGGCCTATGGGCCCAAATGACTTTTATAAAGGCATTAAGAGTTATTTTTCTGTTGGCTAACATATTCAAACCCTATTTTTCTAACCAACATAGTCACATAAGTCTTGATAAAATGGCTAAGGGTTAGGGATTTCGGTAGAGAATTTTTTAACATTTTACAGCGGTATTGAGTTGCAAGGGATTACTGGTTGTAATCAGCTCGATTTTCTAGATAATAATATTGGACTCTATGTTTGGTGGATGTAGCCCGAGTTTCGATGAACCATGTTAAAAATTGTCTCATCATTGTTATTATTTTTGTGTTTTTCATTCCTCTGTTTAATCTTTATTTGCATATAATTGATATTTTATGCATGTAATTCCTAACAGATCAACCAATAGGCCTCTAAGACCTTAAATAATGGTATGAGATGAAAGGAATCTATGATGGGAAGGAAAGAAAATAATTTAAAAAGAGAAGAAGACGCTCTTAATGATGATAAAAAATTCTTCAATACATATTTGTTGAGGTCCAATGGAGGGTTCCCCTCCCTTGGGAATAATGAAGATCCTCACGTGGAATATTAGGAGCATTAATGCCCCTAACAAGAGTTGCATGATCAAGTGCCATCCTACAAGAGATTAAGTTGAACAAAGCTAAAGTTGATCTCATACTCAAACACTACAAAGGATGGTTTGGACAATTTTCAGAAGACTAAGTGTTGTCATTGGTGTCAACCCTTAATGTTGGGGAGGATATTGGAGACTGACTAGTACTAATGCAGTTATGGTGTTGTCAATTGGTGTCAACACTTAGATTGTGTGTTGTCATTATGGTGCAGTTTTGTGCAAAGCTATGATGGAGATGACTAAGTGTTGTTATTGATGATATGCTTTGTGGTATATGTTGGAAGTACATGTTGTTAACATATTATGATTGATGACTTGTAGATTGATCTCTCAAGTATATGGTGTTGATTATTGGATAATGCAAATCTCAAGTGCTATTGTGGATTTAAATGTATGTGTAGATGGTTTATGGTTGATGGTTGAAGGTAGTATCTATTGTGGATGTCCACCTTCTTGGTGTCAATGCCTACACTCAATATGTTGGAGTAATATGAAATGCAGATGAATATTAAGGAAATGATCAAATGGTTGATTGTCCTAGTAAATGTGTGATTTCATTAATGTAGAATGAATATGTGTGTTGTGTAGTTGGTTCATGGTTGATGTCTACCCTCTTGGTGTTGATATCTATACCTTACTTGCCATGGTGTCATGATATGTGCACTTATGTAGAAATGTTGTTGATGATGTTCTTGGTTAGATGTCCACCATCAATGTGCTATTGATGTCTCACCATCTATGGAGAACAATGATAATGAAGATGCTCACATGAGGCTTACTCTTGTATCCTTATGGAAGTGATGGTGTCAATGCCTACATTCTATATGTTGTTGACGTGTTGAAAATGAAGATGATGATGATGCTCGTGATTGATATCAAAGATAGTATCATGATGGATCATATTTAGATGAGGATTAGAAGCATGATGATGAAGTGATAATTTTTTGGATGGTCTTATGCATACTACAAGCTATTGTAGTATCTCTTTTGTTGCTCTAAGTGAGAAAATGACACTTCAAGGTGTTCTTGTGTTCGAAAGTTGGTGAAGTGTGTGAATACAAGAAAGTTATGTTGAAGGTTATCTAAAAGAATGCTCTGCATTCCTCCATATTTTCATATATGCATTTGTGGTTTTGGGTATAATGTATATGCTCTATGAACATTGCACTCTTATCTTTTTAGGTCTCTGGTGTTTCAATTGATGGTTTTAGTTAAGGCAATTTGTTGGCAATTTGATGGCTAGTTAGGACTAATCTAGAGAATGCTTTGCATTGATGTCTATATTATTGTGGTTTGGAGGACATGCTTATAATGTTTGTGCAATGTCTCAATTTAGATTTTAGATGAAGTGTTCTAGGAGTATGTTTGCCAATGTCTTATCTCTTGACTATGTTTCCTGGCAATCCAATAATGAAGTGCTCTATATTAGTTTGGTTTTTCCAGCCTATCTTGGCTAGACAGTATAAAAGATGTGTCTATAAGTATTGATGAAAATTCTAGGAATGTCTCCATGTGGTCATCATTATTGAATGGGTCGGCACCTTCTTCGGGATTCACGACATGTGCTTCCTCTCATCTCCCGTGGATCCTTGTCTCTGGTCTCTCTCCTATTCATTGATAGCTCGAGCTTTTGGTTTAACGCCAATGATGTCTAGTCCTAAACTGGTATTAGAGCGCTAGGTTACAGGTTCGAATCCTAGGCCGCCTCCTTCATTCCATTGGTGTGGAACCCTCAGTCGATGTTGAGGGGGAGATTGTTGACTGGGTCGGCACCTTCTTTGAGATTCACAACATGTGCTTCCTCCCGCCTCCCATGGATCGTTGTCTCTAGCTGCTCTCTCGTTCGTTGATAGCTCGATCTTTTGGTGTAATGGCAGCAATGTCTAGTCCTAAACAAATTATTGGCATTGAAGTTGTCATTGATGTGAACATATGTGTGTGCATGGATTGATTTGATTAAGTTATAGGTTGCTGATATCAACAAGCTTGTAGGTTGTAGACAAGATGATTGATATCAAAAGTTGAGGAGTCTTAGTGTATAGGAATGCAGAGATGATTGTGCTCAAGTCAATACTGGTGAAGATGCATCATGATATGTGCCGCACAAGAAGATGAAGATCAGATTGGTCAAAGTTGACAAAAGGCTACTACAGCAGGAAAAAGGATGTGCATAACACATAGATTATCTCTATGTAGTAGAGTTCATGGGTTGGAGAGGTGATTATGTGTGGAATTCATGTTACTCAGGGTTGGAATATAGTTCTACTATTCTCTCTCAATGTGATTTGTCCACCAGGTTCCATCTATGTTAGTTGCAAATTGAAAATGTTGAAATTTCATGTGATTGGCATTTCTGCAAGATCTTTTTCCTTTCTTATCGGCCTTTATGTGCTATGCTGATAAGTCCCTTTTCACTGTGATGGACGTTTGGTTTGGTTGACATGGGTTCTAGTTCGGTATGACTTTTCTTGGGTATGGTCAACATGACTTCATGCGGAGTTGCGTAGTTAGCTTCTTTTTGCAGGATCATCTAGTCGCATAGTCGCGCGTTAATCCAGACCGTCCAATCAAAGAAAATTGGTCTCCATTTAGTGCTTTGTGATTTACTTGTGTGGGGCCTAGTCAAACCTCTTATCAGCCTATCGTGTCCAACTGGAAAAATTGAAGTTATTTTGTTCTCAGTTTTGACTTTTGGCCGATCTTTGACCTCTGATAGTCGGACTCACTTTGGATGAGTGTCTATAGATGTGCAACTAGCTTGCATTTATTGGTCCGTGCAAATGATGTGTTTGAATAGGGCCCACTGTGAAAAGATAAATGTTTGGATGTGACATATAATTTGTCACATCAATATACGATTGAGTACATGAAGAGGTAAAGGCATCCAGTTGGTGACAAATTATTGGTCCACATTGATGATGTCATATTCTTGGGGGACCCATGTGCCAGGTAGGAAGGCACAATAGCAGAGTTAGCCTTATCTATCTCCTTGTTCTAATCATGCAATCACCCACCTATGTAAGTCGTTGATATAGTCAAAGATGTGGCCCATTTATGTGGGGCCTATGGCAATGTTGCGGCATTAACCTCCTTGTGTAGGTTGATCTAATCGCACAATTGCGTGCCTATATAATCCATTGATCTCATCAAAGATGTGGCCCATTTATGTGGGGCCCATGACGGTATTGTGGCATTAGCCTCTTTGTGCAAGTTTATCTAATCACACTACTGCGCGATGATCTTGGTTGTCCATTTTAAAAGTGACAAAAGGAAATAAAGAGGAATCTTGTTGGGAACTGTTGATTTGTCCACGTGGGCGGTGATGTGTTCGTATGGGGGCCTATGTTGTATGGTGGACAAAATGCATTTCGGCATGACTTGCCCTTTTGGCAAGACCCTTTCTTCTTTTGGCTTCCCCTTTGGTTTACACCAATATTGCCCTTCTTTTTTAGTATGACTATTAAAGTCTCTTGGCGATAAATGCTTTTCGGTGTAACTACTTGAGTGTCTTGCCAATGCAGTTTTTTTTTGGTGTAACTTGGTCGATTGGTATGACCTTTACCTCCTATCTTTGACTAGTGAAAACCATGGCGACATGCCAATATCATTGTGATGGTGTGCATATCTTGCTGATGAAGGTTCTCTTTTCGATATAACACCAGACTTCGACAAGACTTTTATTTCCTTCCACTAGTTGTCTGAAGTCATAGCGATAAGGTTGATCCCACTATCCCGCACTGAGGAAAATGAAGAAGAGATGATTTTGTCGAAATGTTAATAGCCCAATAGACTCAGAGTTCCACATGGTAGGTTGACTGCGATTGACTGTATGTTTTTTAAGGAAAAATTTGACATTGATAAGGAAGATAATCCACATGACTATTGATCAAGTTTGACCAGGTGATTTGGATGTCGAATGTGATGACATGTGGCTTTTTGGTGATCGGAAAGGAAATTAGATACATAGAAGTTGGCAATGACAGAGGTGATTATCAATATTTTTAGGGTAGGTCGTTAGAGGATGGAGAATGCATTAATGGCGGATCCGTTGTAGTCTACTGTGTGGCTCAAGATGGTCAACTAAGAAGATTTTTCCTTGAGTTGTTTTAGAGGGAAAATCTTGTAGATCAACAATCCAAAAATGTTTGGGAATTTAAATTGCCAACTGGAGATGATAAGAACAATATGCAAACCGAATAAATGAATTATTCTAATGCAGCCTAGGAAATTGCACAAATCATGTTGCATGGTGACAATGCAAACTGTCTGTGATGATCTATGATCGGCCGACCTTGTGAAGGTGAATGCATTAAAATTTGGGTGACTATCTATCTAAGTGGTGTATATAGAGAATTTGACCAATTTGCCGATATGATCTCTCAGAGGTTGAGGAGATCATATTTTGAATCTATTCTAGGAGGGAAACCATTATTAGTACAAAATTGATTGAACAAAGAAGTAGTTGATGAGATTTGACAATTATAGATGAGGTAGCCGAGTTGGAAGGTGTACACAAGTAGTTGGTGATCAAAAAAAATATGCGCATTGAAACTATGGTGTAATGAGTAAGAGTAGAGAGTGTAGCAAAGCTGAATTGAAGCAAAGTGTGAGCAGTAGAAGGAAGTTTTGACTTGTAGCAGTGTTGGAGCTGAAAGTGAAGGATGAGATAGTAGAATCCAGCAATGAAGAGTAATAGTGTAGACAGATAATAGAGTATAGAAGACGGAGAGACAAGAGCAGAGCCAAGACAAAGAGGTAGAAAAGGAGAGATGATCAGAGTAGAGGATTGAGACTGACAACATAATATCTGAGAGCAGAAAAGAGTCAAGCCAATCTCAAGTGCAGAGAGAAATTATGTGAGTTGCAATATTTCAATTGTAACAAGGTGCCTAAATTGTATTTCAATATTTGTTCATTGTATTCATCTGAGTGGGTGCTCAGATCATGGGTTGGTGCTCCTTTGGGTTGGTGCCCATAAACTTGAGGGGTTGTTGCTCCTTGGGTTGGTACTCCTTTGGGTTGGTGCCCATAAACTTGAGGGGTTGGTGCCCTAAACTATAATCAGTGATCTATTGTGAGGCCAGATTGGAGCAGTAGACTCTAGAAGCATTTCTCACTGAGGTTTTTCCCCGCCGTGGGTTTTCCTCATATATCTTGTGTTATGGGTTTTCCTCTTACGTGTGTGTTGATTAGTTTAATATCCTTGCTCATAGTTGTTGGCAATATCGCATTATAACAGACAATGAAAGATTGTTGGCATTTCTTAAGGATATTGAGAAGGTTGTTGATGATTATGGATATAACTGATTAAAGATGTTTTACTATCTTGATATTATTATTTTGTCATTGATGTCAAGAAATTGATTTTCTAATTCAATATGATTTTGCCATATCTTGAGAAGTATGATATGAAGATTATAAAGAAGTCGGTAAAAGACACAAGAAAGAATATGATGAATAAGGGGATGAATAAGGTATTCAATGGGCAACTACTACCGAGTTAGACAATGATGAGATCATGAAGTTTTAGATTGTTTTAACATCATACATATGTTGTAAAATGTAAAGGTTAATACTATACTATGTTATCAACCAAAGAACCTAGTCGGTAAACCCTAAGGAACCTGGTCGGTAAACCCTAAGGTTATCGCTATCGGTTAATGAAGGTGGAATATCTACTGAGTGAAGTTTAGTATTCACCGAGTTGTAACCGAGCTATAACAGAAAGCATTAAATGTTTACATGTGGTATTTAATGAAAGAAGCTAATGAGCTGGAGTGGATCAATGATTGGTAAGCCGTGGAAGAAGTTTGTTAACAAATCTAAGGCAATGGAAAGTCGGCATGAAGATCTACAACTCAGATTGAACTACAATACCCTGGCACAAGTTCCAAGACTATTACACAAGTTCCAAGGCAGGGTAAAAGGTTTTCAGATCGAAAGATGCATTGAACCTGGACAAGATTGAAGATCTGATGGCTATGATTGATCATGGGAAATGTGATCAAGGAGATTAAGTGGTTACCTAATTGTTTATAAATAGGAAACTATTGATAAACAATGTATGTGGGCAAGTGTATGCATAGGGATGCTACATAGTGATTACCGAGCACAAAAACTTGAAGACCTGTTAGAATAACAGAGTATAGAAGCCAAGTAGATAGACAAGATTAGTTCTATGTCTAGATTGTATTGAACAAATAGGAATCTGCTTTAGCATTTTAGATGTGAAGTTGTAGATAGATTTTATTACTGTTATTTTGTGAAAGTGATAGAAAATCTCTTAACCGAGTGGACTTAACAGTCTTATATGTAAATCCTCTAGCAAGGTGACATTCTGATTGAGTGTTTGAAATCCTTTGACAAGGTCACTTCTAACAAAGTGAAGATCCTAACAGATCTGAGGGAAATCCCTTAATCGGGTCACATCTAGCAATGTGTTTGTAATCTTTAACAGGATTTGCTTTTAACCGAGCATACTCTAGAAGAGTATATTTCTTAGTGGGTCCGAAATCCCATAGTGGTTTTTCCCTATTTGGGTTTTCACGTTAAATCTGGTGTTATGAGGTTTATATTGTTCATATGCTTTTGAGTTTGCATGTTTGACAGTTTTGGATATATGACTGATATATATGTTACCGAGTTTGAATCTAATGTTTTTATGGATGATTAAGTTTGTATGATTCACCCCCCCCTCTCATCTTGTTGGCTATTGGATCTGTACTTACTTTAAGTATCAGAACTATCAATTGGTATCAGAGCTTTGGACTCCGAAAGGAAAGTTTAAAGGCACTTGAGTTAAAGATCCAAAGATGTATAAGAGGGATGCACCGAAGCTGAACAAGTCAAGTTTCTCTACATGGCAGAAAAGGATGAAGCTACATCTATCAGGAGTTGGAGAATATGTTGTATACTATCTGGAGAATGATTTTGTCACACCGAGCACCTATCCACTGACTATGGAAGAGATAAAAGCGAAGGAAGAACATATTCAAGCAATGATTGAAATAACATCTACATTGACCGATTCAGAGTTTAATGATCTAGAAGGCTGCAATGATGCAATGGCAATATGGGATAAGCTCATATTAGTATATGGAGGAGATGAACATGTTCAAAGAGAAAAAGTAGACAGTCTAAGAGGACAAATTGAATCTATGGGGATGAATGAAGGTGAAAACATAACTCAGTACAGTACAAGACTAAAGGAGATCGTCAATCAAATCAAAGGAGTAGGTGGAACTATTGAAGAAAAGGATATAACAAGTAAGTTGTTAAGAACCCTTCTACCAACTTATGCAATCCGAGTCTCAGCAATCAATGAATTGAGGTCTGTACCTAATATGCCAGTTTCCTTGGATGTTAGTATTGGTAAGCTACATGCATTTGAGTTAAGTAATTTTGATAATAGTGGATCTTCGGTAAATAAAGTTGAATCTGCATTTAGTTCTTTTCATCTTGATGAATCTAATGATTACAATGAAAGAAATTATAAGTACTTTGAAGGAGATCACACTGGAGCAAGTGAAAGATTTTGGAAGAACATGGAAGAAGTACACAAACTATATGAAGAAATCAGAAAGCAAGAAGAGTTTGAAGCACTATTAGCCAAAAGGTTACCGAGAGGCAAAGGTAAGTATAAAGGAAAACTACCTTTGAAATGTTTCAATTGTGATAAGATAGGACATATGGCTTCTAACTATCCTGACAAAGATTTTACTGAAAAGAGAGATTACCGAGATGACAGACTGAAAGATAACCATTACAGAGGACACCAAGACTTCAGAAGAAGAGATAGAAAGACATGCTTAATAGCTGATGAGGAATCTAACGATGATAAATCAGATGAGACAGATACAGAGGAAGTTGTCTATGTGGCTATCAAGGACGGATCAGATGAAGAAAGGTATGAAGAAAAAGCCCTAATATCTCACATAAACACTAATGATTCCTGGATTATAGATAGTGGATGCTCACATCATATGACAGGAGATAAACACAAGTTTGTTATGTTAGAAGATTATGATGGAGGCTATGTTAGATTTGGCAATGATGCACCATGTCCGGTAAGAGGTAAAGGATCTATAACACTTCTTGACAATGCAAGATGCAATGATGTTTATTGGGTTGAAGGTTTGAAATACAATTTGTTGAGTGTAGCACAACTAAACAACAAAGGTTACCAAATAGAATTTCAGAAAGGAATTGTCAAAGTTCATGACAAGAATGGAAAGTTAGCTACTACCGGGACACAAACAAAAGGTAATACATTTCACCTTGACTCAACTCGGAATAAGTTTTTGCATGCAAAGATTGATGATACCTAGCTATGGCATAAGAGGTTTTGTCATGTAAATTTTGATAATCTGATCAAAATTAGTAAGAAGCACAGAGTAAGAGGTCTACCGAGTCTTGAAAAACCTGAGAATGCTATGTGTCGAGGATGCCAAATGGGTAAGATGACTAGATCAAGCTTTACAAGTAAGTCTTACACTTCTAAGGGAATTTTAGATCTAGTGCACATTGATCTTTGTGGTCCTATGAAAGTTCAAAGTTATTATGGTGATAAGTATTTCATATTATTTGTGGATGACTATTCAAGGATGATGTCATAATGTTTTTAAAAGAAAAATCAGAAGCTTTTCAAATGTTTAAATGGTACAAGGAAAGAGTTGAAAATAAAATAGGAAGGCAACTGAAATGTCTTAGATCAGATAGAGGAGGAGAGTTCACATCTGATGAATTCAACTTATTTTGCAATGATCATGGTATTAAAAGACAAGTCTCTGCACCGAGAACTCCACAGCAGAATGGAATAACTGAAAGAAGAAACAGATCTATTGTGGATTGTGCTAGAACACTGATGGTTGAGAAGAAGGTGCCACAAACATTTTGGAGAGAAGCAATAAGCACATTTGTTTACACCTTGAACCGAGTTCAATTGAAGAAAGGTACTTGGAAGACACCATATGAGATATGGTATGATAAGAAACCTAATGTTAGTTATTTTAAAATCTTTGGAAGTAGATGCTATGTTCATAAAGATGATAGAAATGGCAAGTTTGATCAGAAAAGTGAAGAAGGAACATTTCTAGGTTACTCTTCTAGAAGCAAAGCATTTAAATGTCTGATCAAATCATCTAACAAAATAGTAGAAAGTGAAAATGTGAAAATTGATGAATTTGTAGAAAGAAATGATGAAGGAAATTCCAAGAAACTAGAAGACTATGATGAATTTGTCTATGTGCAACCAAGAAGTCCTACCGAGAAAACTGTTGAAGAAAATGAAGAGAATATCCAGTTACCGAGTGATGAAGAAGATCATACAGAGCCTACCGAGCCATTATTAGCCAAGTATGTCAGAAGACATCATGCACCAAGTCAGATTATAGGAGATAAGGATGATCTAGTGATGACAAGGAACAAATTGAGACATAACACATGCTTGATATCTGAATTTGAACCGAGAATAGTGAAAGAGGCATTTAACAGTGAAGATTGGGTAAATGCTATGACAGAAGAGATTGATCAAATCAAGAAGAATGACACATGGACACTAATCCCAAGACCGAAGGACAAAAATGTAATCCGTACAAAGTGGATTTTTAGAAACAAGCTAAATGAAAAGGGTGAAGTCATTCGAAACAAAGCAAGATTAGTTTGCAAAGGTTATGCACAAGAAGAAGGAATTGATTATGGTGAAACTTTTGCACCTGTTGCTAGACTTGAAGGAGTAAGAACATTGTTGGCCTATGCTACTTTCAAGAACTTCAAAGTATATCAAATGGATGCCAAATCTGCATTTTTGAATGGAATATTAGAAGAAGAAGTTTTCATTGAACAACCTGGAGGATTTGTTGAAGACAATAATAAAGATCAGGTATGTAAATTGAACAAAGCTTTATATGGTTTGAAACAAGCACCAAGAGAATGGTATGAAAGATTCCACCCTTATTTGATCAAGATTGGTTTTATAAGGACAAGTGAGAACAACAACATGTACATGAAGAATGATGAAAATGGAATACTGATCTCAGCCATATTTGTTGATGATATTATATTTTGTGGAAATGACTCTTTATGCAAGAAATTTGGAAATGAAATGAGCAAAGAATTTGAGATGTCATTAATTGGTGAGATAAAGTATTTTATAGGTTTACAGATACTGCAAATGAAAAATTTGATTTTCATTACTCAATCCAAGTACATAAAGGAAATCTTGAAGAAATTTGGAATGGATGATTCAAAACCAGTAAGTACTCCTATGATTACCAACTGTAAATTATCTAAGAATGATGAATCTGCATCTGTTGATGAGACACTCTACCGATCCATGATTGGAAAACTACAATATGTTGTTCACAACAGACCAGACATAGCACATGCAGTAGGTATAGTTGCAAGATTCTCTGTAGATCCTAAGGAAACACACATGACAACAATCAAAAGAATTTTTAGATACTTGAAAGGCACAGAGGATTATGGCTTAGTATATCAGAAAGGAAATGATTTTGATTTAAAAGTTTATACTGATGCTGATTGGGTAGGCAACATTGATGACAGAAAAAGCACAAGTGGTGGAGCTTTCTTTTTAGGAGAAAGACTAGTGAGTTGGCTTAGCAAGAAACAAGGATGTGTTTCACAGTCAACAACAGAAGCTGAATACGTTGCTGCAACACTGAATTGTACCAACATTGCATGGATCAAACAACTATTGGAAGGTATAAATGAGAAAGTTACCAAGCCAGTAACTATATTTTGTGACAATACTAGTGCCATTAATATTTCAAAAAATCTTGTTATGCACTCTAAGACAAAGCACATATCTATCAAATATCATTATCTTAGAGAAGAAGCTCAAGAGAAGAAAGTGGTGTTGGAATATGTTAGCACAAAGGAGCAAATAGTAGATATCTTCACCAAGCCACTACCAAAGGACACTTTTGAATATCTCAGAAGTAAGTTAGGGGTCCTACCCCTATCTTCTACTCATTGACCGAATTCGGTGAAAGCATCAATCCGATGACTCTATTGAATATCTTTTGGGAGATGATGTTGGATTTATACACTTTAGGATGTTTTCTAAAAGTGTACTGGAATTAATACTGGAAATAATATAGAAATATTACAAGGAACAAGAATTAAAGACAAATGCTCTGACCGAGACTCAGTTGATACACAACTACAGGAAATCACTTCTTACAGAAAGAAATTATGTTTTAGTTCTTTTCTTTTTGGCATTGTTGTCAAAGGGGGAGAATACCTATGAAGGGGGAGAAGACCAATATAGGGGAGAAGACCTATCAGGAGAACACAAAGAGAAAACTAAGTAGACTACAGATTAGAAAGAAGACTGAGAAATGAGGTGAAGTCTAATGTATGGGGGAGAGAATTTCAGCATTTTAGAATCACAATAATCCAAATCTATTAAGGCCAAATCAATTGGTTTTGCCATTAATGCCAAAGGGGGAGATTGTTGGCAATATCGCATTATAACAGACAATGAAAGATTGTTGGCATTTCTTAAGGATATTGAGAAGGTTGTTGATGATTATGGATATAACTGATTAAAGATGTTTTACTATCTTGATATTATTATTTTGTCATTGATGTCAAGAAATTGATTTTCTAATTCAATATGATGTTGCCATATCTTGAGAAGTATGATATGAAGATTATAAAGAAGTCGGTAAAAGACACAGGAAATAATATGATGAATAAGGGGATGAATAAGGTATTCAATGGGCAATTACTACCAATTCAGACAATGATGAGATCATGATGTTTTAGATTGTTTTAACATCATACATATGTTGTAAAATGTAAAGGTTAATACTATACTATGTTATCAACCAAAGAACCTAATCGGTAAACCCTAAGGTTATCACTATCCATTAATGAAGGTGGAATATCTACGGAGTGAAGTTTAGTATTCACCAAGTTGTAACCAAGCTATAATAGAAAGCATTAAATGTTTACATGCGGTATTTAATGAAAGAAGCTGATGAGCTGGAGCGGATCAATGATTGGTAAGCCGTGGAAGAAGTTTGTTAACAAATCTAAGGCAATGGAAAGTTGGCGTGAATATCTACAGCTCAGATTGAACTGCAATACCCTGGCACAAGGTCCAAGACTATTACACAAGTTCCAAGGCGGGGTAAAGATTTTCAGATCGAAAGATGCATTGAACCTGGACAAGATTGAAGATCTGATGGCTATAATTGATCATGGGAAATGTGATCAAGGAGATTAAGTGGTTACCTAATTGTTTATAAATAGGAAATTGTTGATAAACAATGTATGCGGGTAAGTGAATGCACAGGGATGCTGCATAGTGATTACCGAGCACAAAAGTTTGAAGACTTGTTAGAATAACAAAGTATAGAAGCCCAACATATAGACAAGATTAGTTCTATGTGTAGATTGTATTGAACAAATAGGAATCTACTTTAGCATTTTAGATGTGAAGTTGCAGATAGATTTTATTACTGTTATTTTGTGAAAGTGACAGAAAATCTCTTAACCGAGTGGACTTAACAGTCTTATATGTAAATCCTCTAGCAAGGTGACATTTTGATTCAGTGTTTGAAATCCTTTGACAAGGTCACTTCTAACAAAGTGAAGATCCTAACAGATTTGAGGGAAATCCCTTAACCGGGTCACATCTAGCAATGTGTTTGTAATCTTTAACAGGATTTGCTTTTAACCGAGCATACTCTAGAAGAGTATATTTCTTAGTGGATTCAAAATCCCACAGTGGTTTTTCCCTATTTGGGTTTCCACGTTAAATCTGGTGTTATGAGGTTTATATTGTTCATATGCTTTTGAGTTTGCATGTTTGACAGTTTTGGATATATGACTAATATATATGTTACTGAGGTTGAATCTGATGTTTTTATGGATGATTAAGTTTGTATGATTCACCCCCCCCTCCCCCCCCTCTCATCTTGTTGGCTATTGGATCTGTACTTACATTAAGTATCAGAACTATCAATAGTTTATTGGTTTATGTTATTAAATCTTAGATCATTCAGATGAGTTAAAGTTTTTTATTACCACTAATTCACCCGCCCCCCCTTCAGTGGTCCATTGTGTTCCTTTAATCATGATATTGGTTGATCTTTTTGGTGTTGCATTGTGTCCTAATTTAGTTTTTAAGGTAATTGACAATTATCTAGTTGACAAAGCTTAACTCTCTTACTCATGCTATATTTTCTACAAAAAAATATCTTCTTAAATGAAATAGTAAATTCACAGCATGTGTTTGAATATAATGATATTCTAATAATTGTTTAGAAAATTAATGGGTATTATTTTTTATAATTTGAATTTAGTTTTACAATCCAATATAGTAACAATCATTCTGAGGCTTTTGGGGGTTTGGGATTAAGGAATATTATAACTATGAATAATGCCTTGTTAGCTAAACAAATTTGGAGAATGAAAGGGGAGGAAAGAGAATGGAATTTAATATAGAAAAAGAAATACCTTTACATGCAACCATCTGAGGAAGAATTTATGGAAAATTCTTTTTTTGTTGAAGGCTCTACAATTTGGAATGCAGTTCAATCGACTAAAGCTTGGGCACTAGGTGGAAGAAAGTGGAAATTGGGGAATGGGAGAATTATTAGATTTTGGGAGGATAGATGGCTCATGGATAAACCGATGGAGGAAATTCCAATCCTTAAGGAATGGAAAGACTGGTTCAAAATTAGGTATGGAGTCTTTGTTAGAGACTACAGGAGAAATGGGAAGTGGATTGAGTTCAACCAGCTTTGTCTGGGATTAAAATTTCTAGAGATTTTGTTTTCTTCTAAAAACTTTATGGATAATGCTGAGGATTGTTTGATTTGGAGGGAAACTTCGGATGGGAAATATTTTGTGTCTTCAGCGGTGTCCATCCACAATAAAGTTCTGGAAGAGATCCCTTTGTGGGCTAAAGTGTGGATAAAGAAGTTGACGCAAATTAATATCTTGTTTTGGATTTTTATCCAAAATAAGGTGCTAACTCTTGATAATCCCCATAAGCGTGGATTTATTTTTCCTAACAGGTGTTCTCTTTGTTGGAGGGAGGAGGAGTATGCTTGTCATATCCTCTACCAGTGTATTTTCAGTCAGGAAATCTGGAATATTATTTTTAGTAGATGGAAGTTGAGTTGGGTTTTTCCGGATTCTCTGGAAGAGTTTTGGCAACAATGGTATTGTCCTAGTTCCAATTCTAAGAATGTTGAGCTTTGGAAACTTACTCTCCCTAATGTCATATGGAACATCTGGAAGGAGCGCAACAACGGGATTTTAGGGATAAAAGTGCTAACCCTGAAGTGGTGGTCGATAAAATCTATAGAGGGATCTTTGAATGTTTAAATGGAACTGATCATGGTTTAGTTGCTAAAGAAGACTTTAATGAAAGATGGAACCTCTCCAATAACAGAATCAGTATGGGTAAGGGTAGGGATGGTCTTGTTTGGTGCTTTCCTTCTTAGGGATGGATTAAGGCCAACTTTGACGAGGCTTCTAAGGGGAACCCGAGGAAAGCTAGTTATGGGGGCATTGTCAGGAATTTTGCTGGAAGTTGCCTTGTGGTTGTTCCTGGCCCTTTGGGTAATCAAACTAGTCATTATGTTGAAGCCTTTGCGGCTTTGAATACTTTGATTATAGCAAAAAATCTTAATCATGATAATCTTTGGTTGGAGGGAGACTCACTTAACATTATTAAATGCCTTAAGGGAGAAATTGAGCCTTTGTGGACTATAGAAAATATTATTTTTAAAGCTAAAGAAATTATTTATAGCTTTAAATCTATTATCATTGAACATGCCTTCAGAGAAAAAAATGTTGTTGCGGATGGTCTAGCGAACCTTGGCGTAATTTCCGAAGCTCAAAGTATATGGAATGGGGAAGTTAATATTGATTTTAATATTAAAGAACTCATCAGAAAGGACAGATTTATCGAGAAAGATAGATCGCACGATTAATCGTGAAAGTTTTAATGAGTAATCTTCAAATTTTTAGAAAGGTAATGATGACACATCAGAAGGGAAGAGTCCTAATCAAGAATATTAATTTTCTACAAACTTTGTGGGTATGCATTTTAAAAAATTCAAGTGACATTTGGAAGAAAGCTTTGAAGTTGCCAAAGAAGAGAAATTGTAAAACGAAAACTAAAATGGGGGGGATCTAAGAAGAGAGGAACCTGGTAATATTTCTAGATGGAAGGAGATGCCTAAGGTTTGGACAAAGCTGGAGAAAGGATTCATGACGAATTTCATGGAAAAGTTGGTCAACTATGATAAAGGCAGAGTTAACCTAGCGGTCACCAAAGTTACTGAAAACTAGATAAATGGCTAATTCAAAATTCATGGTGTTAGGTTTAAGCTGGATGTAGACCTCATTGCGATGGTAACAGGTATGCCCCATTCTGGACTTAACTTCTTTAGAGACCTGAAAGTGTCTAATAATGCAGTTAAGCTTTTTCTGTGTAAAGAGAAGGAGAAAGTGAAAATAGGAAAAGCTACAGGTGGGTATTATGATGCTTCCAATATTAAGAAAATCTGGGGCTATGTGCTTAATGCAATTATGAAATATATTACAATGGAGGGTCATTTTACCAGGGTCCACACATACCATTTTGTGCTTTTAAATCATTTTAGACATGAGAAGAGGATTTCTCTGCCCTATTACCTCTTTAGGTCTCTAAATAAGCATAGTAAGAACCCTTCTTCGCTTGTGCTTCATTGCGGCCTTATTTTGCTCATTTATAAGCATTGCAAGATTCTGGCTATCCAGGAAAACAAGAGATTGTCGGTGTCACCAGGGAAGGAAAGAGGAAGACGGATGAAGGTGGGCCTAGAAAGGATGAGTTGACATAGAGCAAAAAGGGCAAAAAAGCCACTATGGAGAAAATTCAAGAGGACAAGGGTAATCAAAAGGATACAGAGATTGATTCAAAGGACATTGGAAAAGATGGAATTGAGATGGAGACCGATGAGTCTAAAGGAGAGGAGAGATGGAAAGAAGAGGAAGTGGGGGAAGAGGAAGGAGGAGATGAGGATGTTTCTGATCAAAATAGTCCTACCCACAATGTGAGTATAGGTAATGTTAACAGCCAGCCAATGGAGGAGCGGGACAATAAAATTAATGAGGAAAGGGAAATGGAAATTGAGCAGGAGATGGACAAGGAAATTCAGCAGGACAAGGACAAGGAGAATTCGAGTAGGGATCAGGATAAAGCTGGAGAGGGGATAATTTTGGATAAACTCAAAAACCAGTCCGAGGCTCGAATGGGTTTTGATAGGTGGGTTTATGAAGGAATCAAGAATTTGGAAAAAACTGATAAGCAGCAGGAAGAGAAAGGGAAGAAAGCTGAAATGAACCAGGAGCAGTGGAATAAGGGTATGGAGGAAAAAGTGGAGAAGCTGGAAGCTTAGATTAGTAATCTGGAGGAAGGAAAAATAGCTATGAAAACTTTCTGGTAATGATTTTGGATATCCTTACCTCTGTGACTATGAATTTAGAGGAAATTACCAAGTTCCTTGATGGCTCCAACACCTCCAAACCTGTCGTGGACCTAGATATTGATGAGGATGCTATAGAGGCAGGGACAATGGAAAGTGCTCCTGGTGGTGCGGCAAAAAGTACAAGGGCGAGCATGAAAAAAGTTGTTGTGGCCTCTTCCAAGGATATCCCTAAGCTTAGAGATAATATTAAAGATTTGCAAGGGATTGGCGGAAATTTGGCTGATGCCCTAAAAAACATTAAGTAATTTATCTTCTGTCTTTTTTCTATTATGGTTGGATGTTGCTGGTTTTGTTGGGATTTTTCGCTGATTTTTGCCCAAAACTGTGTTGGTTTTTTGGCAATTTGTCTTTTCATGTTTCTTAATGCTATTATCTTTTAAGGATCTTTTGTAAAGGGTTTCGGGATCCCTTCAGAACCTGCTTTTCCCGTAATAAAAAACAATCATTCTCCCTCATGAAATGTAAATCTAAGATTGACCTCAAATAAAATTTACTACAAAAACTAGCATATAAATTCCAAAATTTATTGTAATAATACAAATTAAAATAAAACTAGAGGCACTTAAATCTAAAGTATAGAGCCTTAACTTAAATTCATATTTTCTAGCTAAATAGACATGAAATAGAAAATTTTAAATTTTTATTTTCAATTTAAAAAATTAAATGAAATTAGTTAAAAAATTTAAAATTAATATAAATGTCAATAGACATGGTCAAGTATACATTCAAAACAACAACAAAAGTTAATAAATTAAATTATTAAAATATAGGTTGAATGTTTGTCCTTGAATAAAGGCCATTGGTATAAGTTACAAAGAACTTCTAAAAGTGTGTAGGACATTATTTATAGCTTTTGAATTATGTGGGACATAGATTTGAAGTTAGTAGTTTTTAAAATAGTCATTTTGAAATAAATAGGAGAGGATTTGCGAACTTCCCTGCTTTTGGATATTTGCGAACTTCCCTGCTTTTCTGCCTTCTTTTCTTTTTTCGGTCAACTGTATGCCGGATGGTGATCCGCCGGCTGGTCCAGCTGGCACCCTAACTATGGAGAATGGTAATATGGTGGTAGTCGAAGGTAATATGGGTGGCAAGGTGGCAAACTCTAGCAACTACCTTAATGGCAATCCAGACGGAAACAGGTGTGATCTGACCTCATTAAACGCTAATTCCTCTCCTGCATTTAAGTTTTCTGTTGGCCTTGTGCCGAATAACACACTCGTTTCTGCAAACATAAATAATGGTGTGGGAAATAGTAGTAGCCATGCTTCCAGGTCTAACATCGGTGCAGGTGGTAAGTCGCGGTCTTTCCTGGAGGCAGTCGCTAAATCCTCCCCGACGATTGTTTCTGGAGCCCGTTTTACTTCACCTTCGTGCGATGAGATCTCAACAAGAGGTAAGCAATCTGAGGACAATTCTTCATTTCATGTTACCCCGAACCAAGAAATGTTAGCAGAGATTATTAGGGAAAAAGAAAGATTGAGGAACACTGCCATTTTCTTCTCTGCGGTAGAAATTGACAAGGTTCCTGCAAGAAAGTTTTTAGATGATTGGTTTTACAATTACTGGAATTTGAAGCTTGGTTTTCAAATTTTGTTTTGTAGACAGATACAAAAGGGGTTATTTGTGATTTTCTTTAATAAAAATGATTCTCAGGTAGCGGTTTTAAAAAAGGAATACTGGTTTGTTGGTAACACAACGTTTAGAGCCCTGGCATGGAATGTTGAAGCTAACCTAGATGAGATAGTCGCCCTTTCAGCCCCCAGATGGGTTCTCATTAAGAATATACCCCCTTTTTTATGGCGATTTATTCCTTACCTGGTTGAACCCCTTGGCAAATTTCTTTGAATGGACGATTAAGCTAGGTTGGTTCCCCATCTTGATGCTAGGGTTCTTATTGCTTTAAAACCTAGTCATGATTTACCCAAAGAATTTTTCATTGAGATTGATAAAGAAAAAATATCCTGCCCTGTCGAAACCCTAGGGGGTTTAAATGTGTGCTTCCTGTGCAGGAAAGAGGGGCATTTGAGAAAAGACTGCCCTATCATCAAAAACAAAACCCCAAAAAACCCATCTTCATCAAACAACCCTTCCATATTGATCCCCTCTTCCTCTGTTAAGCCTAGCCCTTCACCTCCCCCTATCAATTCCTCCCAGTCTCTTTCCTCCTCTTTGTCGTTACCTACTTTTAGTAATGTGGTTGTTACTGGCATTGTGGATGCCGATGGATTTCAAGAAGTTACAAAAAAGAGAAAAAATAGATCTAACAGAAATAATGCGGCTTCAAAAATGCTCCCGCCTCCTTCATCAGTAAAATTGATGGATAAGGTTCAGGACTCTACAAAGTCCTCTATCCCTTTGGATGATAAAAATGGGCAGGGAATTTCTATGTTTTCTACCCCTGTGTTAGATATGGGCATGCAAGAAACCACTAAGGTTTCTCAAATGTTTTTAAAACCCCTAATCCTAAGGTCCTTGTTAAAGATTTTAAGGAAATCTTTGATGATTTCTTCTTTGAGGTCATTCCAACATCGTCTGTCACCAATAAGTCTGTGGAACAAGAATTGGCTTCTCCTTCGCTCTCGGATAATGAGGATATCCTCATGGCAAAGAGGAAAGGAAGACCGCTTGGTTCAAAAAATAAACCTAAGAATAATAAAAAGCAGAATCAAGCTAACCCTGATGATGCCTCTCCTATGGAGGATGTAGTTGTTTCTGATGCGTCCAATCCTAAAATTCTGTCCCAATGAAGTGTATTTCATGGAATATCCGAGGACTTGAATGTCCTGATAGAAAATTTGTGGTTAAAAACTTTCTCAGTACTATGAATAATTTAGATATTATGATGTTGCAAGAAATCAAATCTACTGGATTCACTCTTGAATCCAATTTAAACTATATCTGGAAAGATGCTCTCAAATTCTGCACTAACCACCCTCAGGGGAAAGGAGGAGTTGCGATTTTGGTTAGCCCTAAATGGGGACCTAAAATTAAGGGCTTTGGCTTTTCCCCCTATAATAGAGCTATTTGGTTAATTTTTAAACATAATGATATGGAATTTGGTATTTGCTCTATTTATGCTGCCAATGATTATAATGAAAGATCCAATTTTTGGTCTTGGCTCTGTTTACTTCCAGATATTCCTTGGATGTTTGGTGGTGATTTTAATATGATTGAAAGTCAAGAAGATAAGATGGGGGGTCTCTCCTTCTCCTGGAAAGAGCAGGAAAGACTTGCTTGGAATAATTTTAAATGTTCTAAATCTCTGTTTGATCCATTATCTGGGAATAAGAACAATAATCCTGGGCTCTGGTTTACTTGGTGCAATTATCAGAAAGGTCAAGCTAGAATCTATTCTAGATTGGACCATTTCTATCTTAATCATATTTTCTTCTTTGTGATCCCGGATAAACTTAATAATATTGTTCTGGTCTCTCCTACTACTCTTTCGGATCATCACCTGATCTGTATTTCTATCAATCTTGGTCGCTCCCCTTCGTGTGGTAATAAGGCTAATAATTAATTCCATTCTCAATAATAGCTTGTTGAAAGATGAAGACATTCTTGCTGCTATTTCAATTATTAGATTTATTAATGAATCTCAGTACCCCTCATTATCCTTTATCGATAGGTGGAACTTGGTCATTCCTACCTAGCAGAATTTGTTAAGAACGGTTGGCCAAAAGAAGGCCAAGGATTACAGACATAAGGAGTCCTGGCTTAACAATAACTTATACAATGCTGAGATGGCTATCCAAAGTAATCATGATGATCCCTATCTTTGCCATCAACTGGCTTATGCTAAAAATGAGCTGAGAAAACATCAACATCAGAAAGCTTTAGGAGCCAGAATTTGCTCTAGAGCCCACTGGCTTCAATTTGGTGATAGAGGTAGTAAATTCTTTTTCAATCTCATTAAATAGAAATAGGCTAAAGAGACTATTGATAAATTACTTATTAATAATCAAATGTTTTCTAATATTGATGATATTAAAAAAGAATTTGCTCTTTTTTATGAAGAGCTCTTCACCTCTGAAGATTCTCAGGAAGCTAGGACTCTTAGAGATCAGTGTAAGAACCTTATCCCCAAAATAATTTCAGATAATGATGCCTCTGTTCTTGAACAACCTATATCTTTGGAGGAAATTGAAAAATCTATCAATTCTCTTAGCAACGATAAAGCTCCGGGACCCGATGGGCTCCCTATGGAGTTTTATAAAGCCAATATTAAGTGGATCTGCAAAGACCTTCTTAACATCTATAATGAAGCTATTGATGTCGGTACTTTGGGTAGGGAGATTAATTCTGGGATCATCAAGCTCATCCCTAAAGAAGGTGATAAATCTCTTTTAAAAAATTGGAGACCTATAACTCTTTTAAATGTTTCTTACAAGATTCTTGCCAAAATCATGTCTCGAAAGTTGGAAACTATTCTTCCTAAATTTGTTTGCCCTACCCAAACTGGTTTTGTTAAAGGAAGATATATTCTTGAGAACTTGATTACTAGTTGGGAAGCCCTCAATTGGGCTAAGCATACTAATCAGAATGTTGCTATGTTTTTACTGGACTTTGAAAAAGCTTATGATAGAATTGAATGGGGCTTTATTAGTATGATGCTTGATGCTTTTGGCTTCCCTTCCTTCTTCTGTGACATTGTTAAAATGCTTCTTAGAGATGCTCATGCCCAAATTGATATTAATGGTTCTTTATCAGCCCCTTTTCCGTTAGGTAGATCTATTAGACAAGGCTGTTCACTTGCCTCTGCCCTTTTTGTTATTGCTTCTGAAGCTCTGTTCTATATTCTTAGGGATAACACCTTATCCCCTACTGTCAAAGGCATCACTCTTCTTGATAACAAGGAGCTTATTAATTGCCAGTTTGCTGATGATGCTTCTCTCTTTCATGAGGTTTCTGAAGATAACTTTGTTGCTATGACTCATAAACTCAATTTTTTCTATAAGATTTCTGGAGCTAAGTTATCCCAGTCCAAGTCTATTTGTCTTGGATGGAATAACCATCCTCCTAATTGGTTCAGTAAGTTTGAATTTCAGTGGGGTGGTCCCTCAAATATTGTTAGATACTTGGGTATTCCCTTTTCTGTCGATCCTTCTTTGAAAGATATGTGGAGTTGGGTTAAAGATAAGATTCATAATAAGTTGAATAAGTGGCATAACAGGTCTCTGTCTTTTGCGGGTAGAGTGCAAGTTTGTCAAAAGATTCTCTCTTCTTACAATATTTACTATGCTTCGGCCTGGATGTTTAATGATTACCAAGTTATGGAAATTCAAAAGGCTATCAAGAAGTATCTCTGGTCGGATGGGAAAGGAAATAATAGGGCTCACTCTGTTAAATGGAGTTGGTGTCATGTGGATAAACTCTTTGGGGGCTTGGGGCTTAAAGACCTAAGACTAAGTGGTCTTGCTTTGGCCTCCAAATGGATCTTTCATGCCTTGGAGGGGGATGACCCTTGGAGAGTTCTTATTCGTAACAATATTGAAAGGGGTTATCCTAAGAATGCTAAATTTTGGATAAATCTCCCTCTTACTGATCTTATTTGTAGTGAATTCCCTATCATTGTTCAAGGCTCGGCTATGTTCAAGTCTATCTAGAAAGCCTGGAACCATGTTAGGCAATTCATTAAGAATAAGGATTTTTTTGAAGATAAGACCCTCCATGGTGAGAGGTCCATTTGGTGGAACCTTAAGCTTGGCAATAAGCCCCTTACCCTTACCCAAGGCTGTTTTGCCAAATGCTGGGCTAACCTTGAGATCAAGCAGATTATTGATATTTTTGAAAATGACAGGCTTATTCATTGGGATGAGCTTAAAAGTAAATTTAATCTCTCAGATTCTCATATGAGAACGTATAATATGATTGTCAGGGCCAGCAGGAGTATTCCTAATGTTTGCCATGTTCATTCTAATAGTTATCAGAAAATCAAATGGCCTGGTGGTATTATCATTTCCGAGCTTAAATCTAAAAACATTTACTCCATCATTAACAACAATAATGACATTATCAAGCACATTAATGATACTTGGTATGTTAATTTGGATGTTCATTCTTGGAATAAGATTTTTGACAATCTCTGGAAAAGTTCTATAGATCCTAAAATCAAATTCTTTAAATGGTTACTTATTCTTAATAAACTTCCTATTAGGAATTACTTCTCTGAGACTAACATGTGCAACATTTGCAGAACCCCGGAAACAGGAAGACATATATTCTTTGAGTGCTCTTTTGCTAAAGAGGCTTGGTTGATGTTTGGTATTTCTATCCTTGTTTCCTTCAATATTCTTGAAGTTATTACTGGCTTTATTTTTAATATTAAAAAAGATGTTAATATGTTTTGGGATATTCTCTCAGCTAACATTTTGTGGCAAATTTGGAAGTGCAGAAATGAAGAAAGATTTCAAAATGTCCCCAGATTGCTTATTGAGTCTTTTCGAAGTCTCACTTATTTCAAAAAAATTTCGCAGATTCAAATTACTATGATGGTTAACAAAGATAAGCTCAAAAGGTTTCTTAGGGATGGACATGCTACGTTCTTTACTAACGAAGTTAAGAATGGATACTTTTGGAGGCTGCACCTGGACAATATCTGCAATTTCAACCTTACTTTTGATCGCATCTGCAAGGAAATTAAAAGAAACCCTCAGTGTACTACTGGAGAGATGTTATACATGCGGAAGCAAATCCAAGATCAAAATAACTTGGTTTGGATGGAAGGTGCTTTGGGGTGGACTGCATGGGTGGACTCTTTTGAAGATGTGCTGCATTAGATGTTGTTTTCTGCTGTAGTCCAGTTTTTGTATCAGTCTGGTTGTGCATAGCATTCATTTTTTTGTTGTGTGAGGCTTGTCCTCTGATACTTTGATTCTCGGTGGTATTTGTTGACTTTGTGATCTCCTTATTCTTAATAAAAAATAATAATAATAATCATTTTCTATTTTTTTTTAATTATAAGATTTAAAATAATTAGTATAGATATTTTAAATCTAATATTTTTTTATTTGGTATTGTGTAATAAATATATTTAAAATAATTTTTATTTATAATTTACATAATTATTTATTATAAATAATGTTAATATTTATTTGTATTTAATTTATAAAAAGAAAATAGTTCTAATTTTTTAAAAAAATAAATAAAAATAAAATAATTATTTATAATTTTGTTTTTATATAAATGTGACACATCTTTATACTTTTACATATTATAATTTTTTAAAAATAAATTAAAATAAAATCAATTGTTTATTTCATATATTTAACTTTTTCTCAAAGGATATGTATTAATTTTAACCACTACAAATACACAACTAGATAATTAAATAGATAAAAAAATAGACATAAAAAAAATATTTTATTTTACTTTCATCTAATATATTTCTAAAGATCTATTTTTTATAAAATAATTATAAAAAAATTAGAATTTTTTTTTCTTCTTCTTAGAAATTCATCTTTATTTAGAAACTACCTAGACAAAGATCACAACTTAGAGTTCCACTAGAACCCTATGTTTTAACCCCTCAACTCTTTATAATCTTTTCATTATTTCATTTATCAATTTATCTTCTTCAAATGTATTATAAGAGTTGTTATATTTATTTTTAAAATGTGTTTTTATAAGAAATATATATTATCCTGGATGACCCCACAACATAGTTGTTAGCTATGATCTTCCTACATGGGAGGTATTGGGTTTGAATCTACTTGACTAGTTTCAGGAAAAATTTAAATATTTTTGTATATGATAAATATTATTTAAAGTGAAATATTTTTTTTAAAATAAAATAGTTATAATCGATAAAGCTCACATTTCTTCAGAGTCAATTTTAATAATAATAAAAATAAATCAATTAAAAATTAAAAGTTTATTAAATATAAAAAATATTTCATATTTTTTAAAAGAATATTATAATATAATTTCACCTATTAATAATATGGAAATTTTCTTACCACCTTTCCTCCCATATGTTCTTTGAACCAGTTTTTTTGTAATCATCTTTATTATACTATTAATATATTATGGTGGCTTGACACCTCTGCCTTTGAAAGAAAAATGGAAATTTTAAATAAATAATCATTTAAAATTTTGATTGAATTTATTAAATATTTTTATTATAGATTTTCAATGAGAGGTAAATGGTTGAGATTAATTCACTCAATTCAATGTTTTTTTAATGTTTTTTAATATATTATATTTATGAATGTATATACATAAATCAAGATATTAATTTTTTTTTATGAATGAAAGAAGTTAACTTTTGAAAAATGGCATGTGAATGGATAGTTAATATGAGTGCATGTAGTTTATTTATAGAATTTGTGAGAGGATGATTAATTTTTTTATCAACATAAACAACTATTTATGCATGCATTGATTTGTTTCAAAATTGATTAATAAAATAATACTAAATTATTAATTAATTGTGAAGTGATAATAGTGGATTGTAGACATTTGAAAATGGCTAACAGGTAAGTGCACAAAGATGTGACACAAAAAGGGTCTTAAGATGGCACAATTGAATATAATTACACTCAAAAGTTGAAGATGCAACAAAAACAAGAATTGTAGTGCTCTAAATCTATTTTCTAAATTGCAATTTTTTTATTTATTTTTGGTTGAGATTAAGGGTTCCAAAAAGAGGGGTCACACAAAGTGGTCCTATTTTTATCAGAAAAATATAACATGGCATTTGTTGTGGCCTCCCTAAAATGTTAACTTTTTTTTATCTTCTGAATGTCAACCTAACACCATATAGTTTATGCCCAATTTTTGTCTTTTTTAAATGAATATATGCATTTTTACTAATCTTTGAAGTGGACACATCTTTAAAAACAAAAATTTGAGCGTCCTTCCCCCTTTTTTTTTTGAAAACTAATTAAAAAAATAATTCTTTCAATGTGTGTAGAATGGAGTCTAGTTTCGAAAAGGTTAATTTGTTTCAAAATTCAATGAACAAATATAACTCTATACTCAAAATATGACATGTTGATTTTTGACAAAAAACAAACATAGTAACAAAAGAAATTAAAAATGAAAACCTTAACATATTGAAAATGTGAAAAAAAATAATAGTTAGCTAGCTAAGAGAGCTTAATGTCATTGTGGTATTTTTTAAATATGAATTGAAACATGTGCAAACTTAATGGGTAGCATGACCAAAAATGTGTCAATTTTTTAAATTACCTGAACTTAGAAAAACATGTATGTGTCATGAACTGGTCATCCAACCCTTTGACTTAGATGCCTAAGGAAAATTCCAACTCAAAGGGTTAGAATTCCCCATATCATTAATTTGGCAAGCATCAAACCTAAATGCATTTTTAATTCTACATTTTGATTTTCCACCAAATGCAAATATGCATTTACATTTGGCTATAAATTTGTTGCTAGCCAGATATAAATTTATTTTTAGAATTGTAGAGCCAAATTCTCTTCTATGGATACTTCTCTCTCTCTCTCCCTTGTCTAGCTCTCTCCCACCCTCTCTCTCTCCCCATCTCTAGGTCTATCCCTCCCTCCCTCTTTACCTCTTTACGTCTTCCTCCTTGTCTCATCACCCACCTCTCCCCTTATTAGGATTCCCACAGATACTGAGAGAGGGGAGGGGGGGGGGTGGTGAATCAGTATCTAACCGGTTATAATATTTTCTTAACTTAAAACATGTAGAGCATATTAATAATGTGTACCAGTAAGCAGAAATTAATGCAATAAATAGAGATAAAAACAACCACATGAAAAATACACCATAACACAAGGATTTAATGAGGAAACCCAGTGTGGGAAAAACCTCGATGGGATTTGTGACCCACAATATTCACTTACTGGCCAATAAGAGAATATTACTGCTACAAGAAGGGCCTGCACATGCAGGAAGGCCAACTGCCTAGAGCTCACTACTCAAATACAAAATAGGAAGTCTCACTGACTTACAAAATGGATTATATAAATCCAGTGTTTTGTACTGCTTCAAAGTAGCATCTATAATGCCAGATCTAGTACCGATTTCTTCTCTGCTTCTTACATAAACCCTTAACCTATAATTTGCATAATAGGTCTACCTTATTTCGCCTAATTACAATCTTCTTACTTCATTTCAAATGTTCTACAATGATCTCTCTTATATAAGAGTCATTTTACAACTTGCCAAGTCGGCTTACAAAGATTTAATAATAAACAAAATATATTAATAACAAAAATCCTGTTAGCCTCTGTGACGGTATGCTTCCTTTCATTACCGGTGCTGGTGATGTGAGTGTTGGTGTAGAGTCTGATCTTGCTAGTGCCGATGGAATGCCTTGCCGGTGTCATAGGATTGTAAGGTTGCCATCAATGACAAAACCTTCAATCACCTACAATGTCTCATTGGAGTGTGCATATGCCAACAATCTCCCCCTTTGGCATTGATGGCAACACTCATGAGAAAATTCCAAAACTTGTAATCCAAAAATTGTGTACCAAAAATATGTGAGCTCTCCCTGAGCAGATAAGTCTTTTGCTGATTATTTTCTCATACTACTACTCCCCCTTTAGCATCAATGACAAAGGTTGTCAAGGTGTTAATAGAGTTGTAGCTTTCTATCTCAACCTTGTAATTGGGTGGTTACAATTTGAAAAAGATCCACCAAAACCAAATTTATGCTTTCCATAAACTTCTTACTATCTTTTATTGCTGCCTCTGTTCTTTGAACTATACTCGTGAGTTGCTGCATATGCTCTACCAGTGTTTTTTGTCCTTGTACTAATGCCTTAGATATTTCCTTTCTTAGGGATGCTAGATAGTCCAGTCTGGGACTTAGTCTTAGTCTCAAATTCTTAGCCTTGTTTATTATTCTCTCATTTTCTCTTTCTAGCTTCAGTAACTCTTCCTCAAAACCTGTTATCTTTCGCTCAAAAACTGACAATGTATCAGGTGAATTAACAAAATTATCGGCAAGTTTATTAATTTCTTATTGTGCCTTGCTCAATTTCTTATCTATGTCCACTGTCAAAAAGTTTGTCTTGCAAGTATCTTTGTACAAAGTTTTACATTCCTTCAATATGTTGCATAGTTCTGGTAGAAGTGTGTCAAATTCCCCAGTACACTTCTTTATTTGATCCTCAAAGAATTTCTATTTTTCAATTTCCAACCTGTCTTTGAATGCCTATTCCTTTATTTGCTCAACTGTCACTGTGTTGTCAGTAATATACTTCGACAAAGTGTCAAGTTGACTCAAAGAATCCATATTATCTATGTTGCATTTTGGAGCTATCATCCTCAAAATTGGGATTGTGTCATCTATAGCTTTATAAGCTTGTGAACTGCAATCAGTTATTTTCTTCAAAGAATCTAAAAGAATTTTAGTTACATTGGTTGATTTGTAATTTGTTGAGGATGAACCAACATTCTGAATTCCGCCAGTGGAGGAAGTAACCATGCTTGTAGTGACCTCTGGTAGGTCAGTCTGTGTTTCCATTTACTTAAGCAAGGGTTTTTGATTCTCTCCTATTGTCGGTGGCACTATTTCCAAATGAACCTGTTCCTATTCTGGAGCCTGTTGCTCTATTTGTCTCTCTATCTATTGATCTATTCCAATCTTTGTCTGTTTCCCTATGCTATCATCTTCAACTTTTCCTTCAGTGTTATCAATATTGTCAGTTGTTGATTGCTCACTAGCCATGTTAGTCTAATCAGTTGTGTCTTTATCTACCACAATGTTGACCTTTTGAGTATCAACATCAACTATGTATAGTATCTCTGAATTAGGATTAATATCCTCTTGTGATACATCCATACTGTCATTTGTCGGTTGGTCTTCTATTGTTGTTACCGGTGTAGTAATCAGAGGTGATGGGGATAAGTTATCTTTATTTTGATACTAGGAGGTCCACCAACCTTTCCTTTACCCTTATTTTTGTCCTTTTGATAGACTTTGATAGGCTTGGGGTTCCTATACTCTTCCTACTTTTCCTTCTCCACAAGGAATATATCCCATCCATTTTTTGTTTCTTCTGTTACCTCTTTTACTCTTCCTGCCATTAGTGCAATATGTTGGTGTGCAGTAGAGAATACTAACCGGTTGGATTTTGCAATTAGATTATCTATTTCTTTTGGAGAGTTGACTGGGTAGACAGCAAGTAATTTTTTAATTTTGATTTTCTTGTCAAGTTCTACAACAGATTGTCTTCTTGCTTCTAGTCTCTTCAATAATTCATCTGGTAGTTCATCTACAACTTCCATCAAAAACTTCTTATAGATATCCAGGTGTAAAATAACACTGTTTTCAACTTGCTCTTTCTCATCTGCTGATAGTGTATCATATAATTTTTCTATGTTCTTGAGTTTTTCTTCTTCTGTGATTTCATCCAATAGTCTATCAATCGAAGAAATATTCTGTTGAGTCCTTTTCTTCCTAGGTGTTAGCTTTTTCTTTGGGGTTGTCTTCTTTACCGGAGACCTCACTGCCTATTGTTTTTGTCTCGTTATTCTAGGTGAGGGTGTGGATACCGATGAAGGTTGTCTTTTCCTTACAACTCTTTTGAATTCAGCTGGCATGTCACTCTCTGAAGAAGTTGCTACCGGTGAAAGGTGATTTTTTGGTTTTTGAGCCTGTAACTCATCTTCAGTGATACCGGTTTGTTTCAGTACATCTTCTTTTATAGCCTTAGACTACCTTGAACCTCTCCTCACTGTTGCTTCTACTTTCTTTACTCTCTTCTTAGATTGAATTTGGCTTTCAATGGTCTCAGCACTACCAAATACTTCTTCCTTAGGTTCATTTGGTGCTTCCAGAAGTGCTTTAGCATATGTTTCAATGATGTGGTCATCAGTCTCATAACCCATTTTAGTAACCCAAATTTTTCTTGGGATAACTGCTTCCATCTAGATCTCATCCTTTTTAATCACAAAACATATATCATCTTTGTATTTGTTTACAATTTTCTATGACAGTCTGACTCTTTTGTTCATTCTGGCCTTTAGTGCTTGAAAATACTCATCAATATTCTTTTGTTTGCTTTCACCCATGTTGTTGAACGAGTCTGATAACTATTTTCCTACCGGTATGTCAAATCCAAGGTTCTTGATACCTATACCGGGCACCTGTTTGGTTATGTGTAGCATTAAGCATACAAGTAAGTTACCAAATCTAAATGTTCCTTTCTTATCCTTCTTGATCTTCCCTAAATTGTCAATCAATTCATCCTTTAGCCATTCACATACATCAATTTTTACATTATCCTTAACCATATCATGTGCACTTTTTATGCATAAACTGGAAACTGTGTTAAGTCAGTTTGCATGTGTTGCTTTGTAACTTAAAATCATGCTAACAAATCTCACATTTATATCGGTCACATCATTAACCCTTAGAGACCTTTTGTCGGATGTTGCACTAGTTAGGTTTATTGCTAGGTCATTTGAAACCTTCTTTGTCTTGTTTGGTCTGTTACCGATGGAAGGTAACCCTGTTACAGCTTTCACAGCTTCCTTGGTAATTTTATGAATTGAATCTAGCCAAAAGAATTCTCCATGTACCCTGCTCAATACTATCCTTATTACTTCCTTGGGGAATTTCGGAATGTAGAGGATTTCTGTGAATCCTAGGGTTTCAACAATCTTCTGTTCAGGTTTTACATTTTTAGAGTCATCACATATGACAGATTTGTACATGTTCTTGACTTCTTCATCTCATAATTCTTCTATATGGCAATGGATATAAATTCTAGGGTCTTCTGCATAAACAACTCCTTTGGGAATTTGGGAAAAAGCACCTTCATTGTCATCCTTTTTAGCTATCTCAGGAACTAACTGAAATACGGGCCTAGGGCGTTTAATTACCTCGACCATAGTAGGGTTTGCTATGAATTCAAGTACAGAAGAGCATGTCATGATTATAAATGCCTTTTTTTGCCTTTGGAAGGATTGATCACTAAAATGCTTTGCCTCTTTGCTTGAAATGCCTTAGATTTGGAAATTTCACGCTCTTCGAATGTTTGAATGCTTGGTGAAGTGAAATGGAGCCAAAAACATTAATTTATAATGTCAATCTGCCAACTACCATATTTAATGCATGTCGGTTAAGTAATCACTTAACATAACTGCCGGTATAAAAGTAATTTCAACTTCTTACCATCAACCGAGGGAATAATAGCATATGTCTCTTTGATTGCCAAACCCTCAAATAAATTTCTTCAATTTGATGAAGAGACTTTTGCCGATGGAGTGCTACCTTGTATTGCTAGTGGAGTGTTGCTTGGTTCTACCAGTGGAGGAGTATTCCTATCCACATTCAATTCTGATTTCCTGATCCATTGTTTTGAAAATTCTTGCTTAACCTCTTCAACTTTTTCTTTACCTTTCAAACTAGGACCTTTGTTGTCTATCGGTGAGGACTTGCTTCTACAAAATTTAGCAATATGCCCAATTTTGTTACATGCATAACAAGTCACATTATTTCTCTGAATATCCTTTCCATAACCTATGCTAGTTTGTGTTCTGCATTGATTAGATAAGTGTCCAAATCTTCCACAAACATAACATCTCACATTCATTATGCAATTCTCAGAGTTATGACCAACTTTGTTGCATTTTGAACATTGACCGGTGGAGCATTGGTATTCTGATAGTTTCTAGATCTACATTCATTTTCTCTATGACCATAATTATTACAGTCAAAGCATTTGCCATTGAATTTATAAGTAGTAGGTTGTCTTACTGGTTTGTTATGGTCCTATGTGTTTGCAGTACCGGAGCTTTCACCAACTTCAAAGCCAATTCCAGAAGTGTCACCTTTAGGTTTTTGATTCTTCAGCAAGTTACAAAGTTCCTCTGAGCTTTTCTTGAATTTTTCATTATGTTGATTTGCAGTATCTAGTTCTCTTTCTAAGACTTCTTTCTACCTCATCAGTTCATTTGAGTCATTCTAAGTGTGATTCAGATCTGTCTTCAACAAATCATTTTCATAGATAAGTCTTGTGTTCTCATTCGCAACATCACTTAGTCTTCTAGGCAAATCTTCTTTAGTTTTCTTTCTATCTTCAATTTCTTTACAAAATCTCATAGTCATATCCTGCATCTCATTCTTTTTTGTCACGTTCTCTTGCTTCAGCTTGTTTATCATATCATTAAGAGTTTCTTTTTCATCATTCTATTTTGTATCTTTTCACAAAGTTCTCTTCTCTTTCTTCTTGAAATAGTAAGATTCTCTTGAAGTGCTTGAATAATATCCTGAGTAGCCTTTATATCATCTTCAAGTTTGATATTTTTCAGTTTTTCTGCATCATAGTTTGAGAGAGCTCCATCAAGTTGCTTCATCAGATTTTCCATCTCTACCGGTGTTAAGATCTTCCTCAAGTTGTTAGGCTTCTAAAAATATAGGACCAAGCTCTGATACCAATTGTTAGGATTCCCATGGATACTGAGAGGGGGGGTGAATCAGTATCTAACCGGTTATAAGATTTTCTTAACTTAAAACATATAGAGCATATTAATACTGTGTACTGGTAAGCAGAAAGTAATGCAATAAATAGAGATAAAAATAATCACATAAAAAACACACCATAACACAAGGATTTAACAAGGAAACCCAGCATGGGAAAAACCTTAGTGGGATTTGTGACCCACAATATTCACTTATTGGCCAATAAGAGAATATTATTGCTACAAGAGGGGCCTGCACATGCAGGAAGGCCAACTGCCTAGAGCTCACTGCTCAAATACAAAATAGGAAGTCTCACTGACTTACAAAATGGATTATATAAATCCAGTGTCTTGTACTGCTTCAAAGTAGCATCTATAATGCCAGATCCAGTACTAGTTTCTGCTCTGCTTCTTACATAAAGCCTTAACCTATAATTCGCATAATAGGTCTACCTTATTTCACCTAATTACAATCTTCTTACTTCATTGCAAATGTTCTACAATGATCTCTCTTATATAAGAGTCATTTTACAACTTGCCAAGTCGGCTTACAAAGATTTATTAATAAACAAAATATATTAATAACAAAAATCCTGTCAGCCTCTATGACGGTATGCTTCCTTTCATTGTCAGTGTCGGTGATGTGAGTGTCGGTGTAGAGTCTGATCTTGCTAGTGCTGGTGGAATGCCTTGCCAGTGTCATAGGATTTTAAGGTTGTCATCAATGACAAAACCTTCAATCACCTACAATGTCTCATTGGAGTGTGCATATGCCAACACCCCCCCCCCCTCTATCTCTCACCCCTCTTTCCCAAGTCTCTATGTCTCTCATGTCTATCTCTCCCCATATGTATCTCACCCCTCTCTTCCAAGGCTCTAGGTCTCTCACCTCTATATCTCTCCCCTCTAGTTTTTTAATTTCCATATCCACCTCTATTTCTAGGTCTCTCCCTACCTTTCTTCCTCTCTCCCTCTCTATTATCTCCCTCCCTCTTTACCCCCACATCTATCTTCATGCCCCACCCTCTATTGCTCTCTCTCTCTCTCTCTCTCTCTCTCTCTCTCTAGGTTTCTCCCTCCCTCTTCACCTCTATACCTCTCCATCCATGTCTCTTTACCCACCTCTATATATCCCACTCTATCTATCTTACCCACCTCCCTCCCTATCTATGTCTCTCACCTCTCTCTCTCCTCTAGGTATCTCACCTCTTTATTTTCCCCCTCTCTAATTCTCTCCCTCCCTCCCTGCCTCTCTCTCTCTCTCTCTCTCTCTCTCTCTCTCTCTCTCTCTCTCTCTCTCTCTCTCTCTCTCTCTCTCTCCCCCCTTCCCCCTTTACATCTCTATCTCCTCCTTCCCTAGAGATCTCTCACTCCCCCCGTCCCTTCCTAATCCTCCCTCTTTATTATTTTTCCTCTCCTTTTCTCCCTCCCCTCTCTAGGGCATGTCTTCCCTTTCATTACATCTCCTCTCTTTCTCCCCCTCCATCATAAGCCTCCATCTCACCTCTCTTCCCTTTTACCTCCTCTTTCCCTAGGTCTCTCACTCCCTTTGTGTCAACCTCTCCCTCCATCTCTTCTTACCCCTCTATCTATCTTTGTTCTCTTGTCTCTCATCTTCTCCCTCCCTCCCCTCTCTATGTCTCTTCCTTTATTTTTCTCTCCCTCTTTATCTCCCCCTCCATTCTTACCCCCATATATCTATCTCCACTGCCCACTCTCTCTTATTCTCTCTCTCCATCATCTAGGTCATCACGGCTCCCTCACACCCTATCTCTAGCCCATCTCTTGGTTTCTCCATCCCTCCTTCTTGACCTTTCTATCAATGTATAATTACCCACCTCTCTATCCCCCTCTATTTATATCACCCTCTCTCCCTTCATATAGGTCTCCCACCTTTCTCTTCCCCTCTAGGTATCTCACCTCTCTATCTACCCCCTTTATAATTGTCTCCCTCCCTCTCCACCTCTCTCTCCCTGACCACTTACCCTCTCTCTTTATTAACTCTCTTCTCTTCTTCTCTCTCTCTCTCTCCCCACTCACCTCTATATCTCCTTCTACCCTAATTTTCTCTCACTCCCTCCATGTATACCTCTTCCCCCCATCCCTTCCTACTCCTCTCTCTCTCTCTCTCTCCCCCCCCTCTTCTCCTTCCCCTCTCTAGGACATCCCTTCCATCTCTTCCTCTCTATCTCCTCCTCCCTCCTTAAACCTGCATCTCACCTCTCTCCCCCCTCTAGGTCTCTCACCTTTCTTTCCCTCTATCTCCTCTTTCTCTAGATCTCTCACTCCCTCCATCTCCTTTTACTCCTCTATCACTCTATGTTCTCTTGTCTCTAATCCTCTCCCTCACTCCCCTCTTTAGGTCTCTTCTATTAGAGGTGTGAATATTGTTGGCATTCATGTTAAACAAGTTATCCAGTTTGGACCAAACAATATATGTAGTTCAGTGTTATCCAAATTGGTTTGGATGTTGTATGTAGTCAATATGTGCAATTTTTGTTATGGACATATGTTTTTGTTATGGGTAGATGTTATGATGTTGTAAGATGAAGGTGATATAATTATTGAAGTGACTTTTGAAGTGATTTATCTTTGTTCCAAAATTTTGAGTTCACATTGGTTCCAGTATCAGTTATGTGTTCTTGTATCAGTTGTTTTGGTCATGTCAGTTGTATCTCTTCAAGTTTCATGATGTGGTATTCTTCATATGCATGGAATCTATATCTTTGGAGTTTGGAGATGTTGTGCTTAAGTTTTGTGACAATAAGATGGTATCTTTGGGTCCGAATGACCCTATCCCATTTTAGTAATCTTGTTATATGCATTGGCAAATGAAGTGTGAAAAAGGAATCATGTAGAGATCTTGCAGAAGATGATGTGGTTATCTTGTTTATATTTTATTTGATAATGTGTTGGTCTTGGGTGATAGACTATTCGTTGTTTGTGTCCTCCGATATATATATGTAGTAGCATGTATTGTGGGATATACAAGAGATTAAGGAAGTATATGAGGTGTGTATGCAAAAGAGACATAGAAATGAAGATAGCAAAGAATAAAAGTGTGAAGTGTAAGTTACAAATAGTGAAGGCAGAGTTAGAGTGCATTTAGTGTTGCAGTGTTGCAGTAGTCCTTCACTGGACCTATTGCAGGATAGATGTACAAAGATCTTTAATGAGATATGTTGTAGGGTTTGTGAATTGTGATATGATCTTAACCTTAGAACGGATCTCATGCATTTAGAGATGTAATCATTTTTAGTTCAACCTTTTCTATTGCATTGAGCATTCCAACAATGAACCATCTTTTGTATCTTGTAGTGAGCAGTCTGACATTGAGCCATTTTTGTAATTTGGTAGTGAACCACCAGGAAGTGAGCCACCCTTTTGTAAACGTGTTTGTAAAAAACCATATAACTAGTTATATTCTTTTGATAGTTAGCACTCTCTATGGGTTTTCCCATTTGGGTTTCCCACATATAAAATTTGGTCTCTTGTGGATGTGTTTTTCATGTTTGTTCTACATTTGTTGTTTTACATCTGTTAAGAATATTTGATGAAGTTTGATATTTCAGCGGAAGATTAAAGTTTGGTAAAAGTTTTTATATATGTGGGAATACGGATTCACCCCCCCTCTCAGTATTTTGGTCCCTTCAACCTTGTCAACATCTTCCTCCCTTTATTTCTCTCTCCATCTCTATCTCCCCCTCCCTCCTTACCAAAAACTCACCTATACACAAAACAACTTAATGTTAATCATGAGAAATTAATTGACCCTCATATAAAAATCCCTAAACATTAAAAATATTGTGACACATTCTTTAGGTGTCCCTAAACATAAATAACAATCTTTTCATGAAACCATCCATTCACAATCCAAAATCATACAACCACAACAACTCAAAAATATTCCCTTCTAAAATTAAGACATGATGTAAAATCCACAACCCTCATAATGTATATGCATATAAGCTCTAAAATAGAGGCATAGAAATATCATACATTAAAAACAATCTAGAGTAGAATGAAGGCAACTTTCATTCTTCCAAGTATAAACATGAATAAACCAAATCATAAACTCATCTACACAAAAAACAACTTAATGTTTACTATGAAAAACTAATTGACCCTCATATAAAAAATCCCTACAAGTTAATGTAATGGATGAAAATGGATCTGGGTATGACTAAGACCCAGACCCACTTTCATACAAGCATTGGAATACAAAATCACCTAGAGGAGTGATTGTATTTGACTAACTCTTATAGAAGAGAGTCAAATGACACTTCTAGGGTTTCCATTCCTTTAGTTTCTTTGGAAAATGAATGAACTATGGAGGTATATTGAAGCAATTTGAAACTATGATTAAAGTATGAAATAAATGAGAAATTATAATGTTCTGATTAATTAAGAAAAACAGGTATTCAGGACTCGAAACCTTTTACATAGGAGATTAAGATAAGACAATAAAAAGTCCAGAGCTTATAAACCGCTTACAAAATGACTGGCAAAAAAGCCAACAAACCAAAAGGACAGCTAAAGAAAAAACAACAAAGAAACTAGGAAAGCACTACATGGCTATAGTCTTCAGAAGGTCCTCCACCTTTTTCACAAACTGGTCATAGGTGGCCCCAACAGCTTTGAGATCTTCTAGGTCCTTGTTAGGTTTCTTTTCTTTCTTTTTGCCTCTGGTTCTGGTTCTGATAAACAAATATATATTCTATAATATACCCAAAAATAGATAGGAATTCTAATTGTGCGCCTATATTTGCAATCTAAAGAGAAATTTGAGGGATTAGGTTGCCCAGGGCACCTTGGTCTTCTAATTTTTGGACAAGAAATAAGAATCTTCTTCTTGAGATTGAGATTGATCTTTTTGCCAAATTTGGAGGGGAAAACTTAAGGACAAGGACACCCCAAGTTCCCTAGTCTTGAAAAACCAGGTCCAATTTTTAATAATGGGTTTGTATTAGTTTGCTGAAGGTCTCCTAAACTTTGTGTCTTTGTCGACGACCTACACCTGCACTTGCTCCCAAGAGGAGGGAAATGGTTTTGTGGAGAATGGTTTGCCTAGGTCAAACCTCAAGTTTGGAATTAACCCATATTGAAATAAAAATTGAACTTGAATTGAATTGGAAATATTGCGTTTTGAAGACAAGGCTAGATTTGAAAATGAAATGCTTGAATGTAGATGATTATACCTTCAATAGGTGATGCAATTCTCTTAGGTTAATTCATCCATGTGTTGATGTAATAACATGATAAATCCCATAAGTTTCATCATGGAATCATAATTGAAACATACTATGAAGATGTCTTGATGTAGTTTGTTGCTCCTTGAATCAAATTTGCTCTTGAGGAAGAAGAATTTCTCTTGAATTGGAGTGATGGAATGCAATGATAGATGTTGAAATGAATTGAGATGATGCATTATATAGGGATTTCATAATTAAAATTACCTTTATGTCAACTTAGGTTTAGCATAATTTCGAATGGAGCTAGATTTGATTACCGCCCAATTATCCTCCCAAAATTCAAGGCAAATAACATGGGACCAAGAGGGGTGGGTTGTCATAGTCCCAACAAATTTTTCCCAACTTTTTAGGAATGCAAGATAACAAGGTTCTAATGCTAATTCCAGCTCAATGGCTCAAAATATGGTACATAGGTATGTGAAATATGTTTTCAGAGTTGAAATTGGGGTAGGATTAAGGATAAATCAGCATAATAAAAGATAAAGGTGTAGCATCCTAAAATTGCGACACTTGCAATTTCGACTGCATTTCGGTCTTCATGATGGCGATGCAACATGCAACCTGAATGGAGACCCCGAAACTTGCTCACGACACTGAAAACTGCATTTCTCAAGCACCCTGGCCTCAACCTCCTTGCACCCTGCTGTCCCGGGAGGTGGGACCAGAGCGCCCAGCACCCTGGTCCCTTAGGACCAGGGCGCCCAGTGTCGTGGTCCCTGGGTCCTATTTTGGGCCCGGTCTCCTAGGGAGATTGCGGGTCTTTTTGTTTGCAATTTGGAAATTATATTTCCTGGTAGGCCTAAGGTCGGGAAAATCAGTCTATCAGCCCTAATTGACAAGTATATAAACTACATTTTCTCTCTCATTTGAGATATGAGGAGGATATGTGTACAAGCGTGGAAACTATACTCTAGCATTCAAGCATTCAAGCAATTGATCATTTCAAGTCTCCATTCAAGGCTAAGTGTTGCATTCAAGTCAAGGATTCAACCATTGAAGAGGAGATCACTTACTACATGCTACTACAACATACAACAACATACAACATCTAAACCTTCGCACATAAGGATACAAACATCCTTAGAACAAGGTATTAGTACTTGTTTTACATTACAGTCATTTACATTTACAACACTTGCTCATTTCTTGGTTAATTCCAAAACCGGGGTTTGACCTAAAGGCAAACCCCTAATCCCTAACCCCCCAATCATCTTCACTTTTCTGTGTGTAGGTTGCAGGTACGCGGCTGAGATTGAAGATCTGGAATCCTTGTGCAGAGACGAACAGATCCCCCTTCGTTTCGCGGATTTTTCGGAGGACCGTGGCGTCGGGCGCCATCGTCCTGACAACTTTTGCTCAAATTTGCAGGACAGCGCCGTATCGACATTTTACTGCTAATTCCAGGTCCACAGCTTCATCCTATAACCCGAACTCAATTTATAAGCGAATCTTTATGACTTTCTATGCATTCCTAGCTTAATTTCCTTAACAACATTCTTTACAAAAGAGGGTAGCCTTGCTTTCCTAACCCTTGAAATTCATTTAGCATCCAATCTTACATTGTGTGGGATTGGATCTTATGAGTTTCAACCCCTCTTTTGAATGTAAAGTCTCTCCCCTAAGTGAAAACCATCGAATCCTAGTGAACCTCCCTTCTCTCTCCTTGGAGTTGGAAGAGGGGAGAGCAACTAGGGTTCGATCGTGATTTTCTGCTTTACATTTTGGTGAACCCGACGTGAACATCCTTTCTGATTTTTCATGCTTAGATCTGAAAATTGATTCCTTGATTACATTTCCATGTTTGATCTTTTGCAAAATTTTAGAGGTGATTGCATGAAAACCCTAAATTTTCTTTTTGAACATTGAACTTGTGAAATATTTAATCATTAATGCTTGTTTCAGATCTGCCCTTCTATTACAAATTATCAATTCATATCTGTGCTTTAATTTTGAAAATTAAGTGGTTAAGTGTCAAAACCCTAATTTTTGAAACTCTCTTGATTCAACCTTTGTCCGACAATTTCACTGATCAAAACATCTCCAAATCAGCTGTAACTTCGGATTCCGCAATAAAATCACAATATCTTTCATCCCTGAAAATTTGGAAAAAAGTTGCGAGGACCGTGGCGCCGAGCGCCATCGTCCCCGACATTTTTTTTGAAATTTCGGGAGCAAGATCTTACTGTATTTTCCTGCTAAAATCCAGAATTTTGGCTGATTTTATCAATTCTAACACCTTCAAAATTACAGTCAAAGTTGGTCTTGTGATTGCTTGGATTAAGGCTTCTAAACATTCAAAAATTATTGAAATTGAAATTTTGTGTCACAATTATGTTCTTACTGTCCTAAATCTGAAAAGTGTGTTTGCATTCATCCGAAATTTCAGTGCTTTATTCAAATTCTTGCAATTTGTGACTTTTGAAATTAAGTGCTTAATTACAACAACTTTAATTTCCGCTTTCAAAATTGAATTTTGCGTGAAATTGAGTTAATTTTTAAATTTCAAAACTTGCATTGCTTTTGACATTCCCTCTAAAATCATAAAATTCAAAATTTCAGTTTCCCTCTCTTTTTCAAAATTCAAAATTTTGCATTTTTCGACAATCTTGGTAGGGTTCAATTTTGAGATTGCAACTTTAATTTGGCCTATCTACAGATCGTAAAATCACTCAATTTTTTCAGATTAGCTTTAAAATCATCATACCTTTCATCCCTGCAAATTTCAAAAAAAGTTGCAAGGACCGTGTTGCACTCCGGGCACCACGGTCCCGGACATTTTTTCCAAAATTTCGGGAGACTGTTGTGATTGCATTTAACAGCTTAAATCCAGAAGATTGGCTAATTTTACTGAGAATTGCTACCTCTAAATTCAAAACTTTCTCTCCTTCTCTAGTGCATGAGTTTTACAACAATAAGCCCTACTTACACTATTCCCGTTAGACGAAGCCGTAGAATTAAGTCTTTCCGAGGTTTAATTACTGAGGAAATGGAACCTAATTTGAATAGCCTTTTTAACGAGGACATGGGTAATTCCTCTAATCCTCTTAATGATGAAGAAGCTCTCCATGAGGTTTCTGAAGAACAACTTTCGAAATTGGATAACCAATTTGACGATTTTCGACAATGGATGTCTCAAGAATACCCTGATAGTCAAGCTCCTCCTTTAATTGAGGGTCTAAAACGTATGCTTCAAAGTGATAAGAATGGAATTGATATTTTGCGTGGTATTGCACACATTGTGGATTCAAATGTGATGCCTATGAAGAGTTGTGCTGAAACTTTAGGTTATACACAACCTCCTACACAAGTCAATCATTCTATTCCTTTGACAACTCCTATTGCTAGTATACCTACCTTTACATCAAACATCATGGCTACTTCTATACAAGACGTTCCTCCTGTGATTACTAGTCATGGGGGCAATCCCTCTTCTTCAATTAATCCTCTTCCTTCATTTAATCCGACTTCTTCATTCATTCCTTCAATGAGTGTTCCTATTACATCTTCACAAATGAACATGACGCAAGGGGGCAATTCATTTAACCATTCCATTCCTCCTTGTAGTGTCCCTCTTGTCCAATCATCCCCTATGGTTGACTATCATAGGGTCCCACCACCTTACTCTCTACCTTCTTTCAATAACATCACACCTCCACCTCAATCTAACACACCTAATATGAATTCTTCGACTGAAGAAACCATTAATAATCTTGCACAAACTGTCTCTTCTTTACAGCAACAAATTGCCTCTATGAATCAATCTAAGTTTAGTGTGCCCACATTTGATGTTGCGAGTCCACTTTCTCTTGACATTGTTCGAGCTATCCCTCCTAAACATGTTGAAATCCCGCATTTGGAGCTTTATAATGGTAAAGGAGATCCTCTAACACATGTTAAGACTTTTCAAACAATTTGTACTGATTTTGCTTATGACCCAAGGTTGCTTGCGAAACTATTTACTAGAACATTAAGAGACAAAGCCCTACAATGGTATTGCTCGTTGCCTTCTTATTCTATTACTTCTTTTGAACAACTTGCAAATGCTTTCATTCAACAATTTCAAAACAATATAAGTCCTAAAGTTACTTTGATTGATTTAATGCATTGTAAACAAGGTGTTAAAGAAAAAGTGACTGATTTCATTGGTAGATATAAGCATTTGTATGCTCAAATTTCTTTTCCAGTGCCTGATAATGATATTCAAAGAATCTTTATTTCTAATTTGCAAAAAGATATTCGAGACAAACTTCTGTTTTCTGAGTTTACTTCTTTCCAACAGTTGTGTGCCACTCTTCACAATTATCAACTGACTGTGAGTCAAATGGAACAATCACATCCTATGGCTCCGAGTGATAAGGGTGATAGCAGTCAACAACCATTTGGGAAGATTAAACCAAATAGAGATTCCATCAAATTCAATGAAAACATCCTCAACAACAATGTGAATGCAGCATCAGGTGTGCCTCCTATTTCTAAATTTTTCAAGAAAGAAAGAAAGTATACTCCTTTGAATGAATCATTGCATGGTATTATGAATAAGTTATTAGAACAAAATGTGCTTACTCTTCCTCCTATAAGACAAATTGATCCTGCAAAGATTACTTCACCCTATTTTGATCATAAAGCTTTTTGTCATTTTCACCGTCAGCCTGGTCATGATACTGAAAAATGTTTTTCTTTAAAGGGTAAAATTCAAGATTTGATTGATAATAATACTATTTCTGCTTCTGGAGTGAATGATAAAGGCAACACATCTGTAGCTCCTCCTAACCAAAATCTTCAGATTTTTACTGATCCATTACCTTCTCATACTTCTCATACTTCTAATGCGATTGAGGCTAATGATTCCTCTCTCTCATATGATGGTCTTGTGTCTATGACTCCGAATGTGATTAACTTTGTAGAGCAGCAAGAAAACCCTAAATAACCTTCCATCACATTTGATTCTAGTGAAACCATTAGGGCACCTGATGGTCCTTTATACATAGTTGCAAAAGTCAAGAATACACCTTGCCGTGGAGTGCTTATTGACCCTTCGTGCATGGTTAATGTTATTACTGAGGAATTTATTTTTACTTTGCAATTGAATCAAGTGATCTATGACAAAATAGATGTGATCGTGAAACTATTTGATGCATTTTCTTCTCCTGCAATTGGTTCTATTACATTGCCTATTGAGGTCCATAACAAATATCTTGATGTGAACTTTGCTATTATAACATCTTCCGAACAATTTCGTGTGAAGCTTGGCTATCCTTGGCTATCTTCCATGAAAGCTATTGCTTCTCCTATACATAAGTGTTTGAAATTTCCCCATAATGGTGAAGTTGTTACTGTCAATCATAGTCTCTTTAAACCAGCTGAAAGAACTTCTAGTGTTCCTATTGATTACTTTTGGCCTAAACAATTCCAGTCTCTTCCTCCGCGAAGTGATCATTTTTTCAAATCTTATCAAAAGTGGAAAACAGATATGATCCTATCTCTAAGTGAACCTAGAACACCTAAACTTGACATTCCTATCATTCTTGAGAAGGAAGTTCTTCCTTTGAAAGATAAAACTAATGTCTTTCCTCAAGAAGATTCCCAACCCGTCCCCATGGATGTGACTATGTCTATGCCTAATAAATCTTCTAAAAGTAGACCTATCCCTCCTCGTCATGATGGACTTGGTCTTCTTCCTAAACCAAAAATTCCTCCTTTATATGGAGCAGTTCCTCCTCCTGCCTTTTATAGAGAAAAGAGACCTTCTTCTTCTCCTATTATCCAGCCTAAGAGACCACAACCTAAACACCCAAGTGATAAGGATGAGAACATTCCTCCTCCTCTATCTTTTCCACTTCCTACTAAGACTAGACGTAATCGTTCTGCACGTGAACGCCGATGAAAGCGTCGTCTTAGGGCTCAAGCAGCTGCTTCTCAAAACTTACAATCTCCAAAAACACCTTCAACAAGCATTATTCCATTTTCTCCTTAGCCGGACATTGAGCCTAAATCTCCTAAACATAAGATGTATGATGGTCTTGATCCTATGCGAGTTAAAGATCCTATTTTTATAAATCTTGATGATGATATAGATGAAAATGTTATTCATGATGAAAATGCTACTCCTCTTGCTTCTGATAGTGAATATGAACTTGTTGATGTTAATAACCATTTATCTAATGAATTTTCTAAAGCACTTATCCTAGCTCCTAGACAAGAACAACGTGGCTCGGGACATGAACATAGCCCTTGTTTGGATCTTGTGATAGCTCCATCTGCTGTGTTGGATGTTCCTCCTCTAGCGTGTTCCCTACCTTCCCGAAACATTGATCAGCAAGATCGGGGGGTAGATGACATGCTAGACTAGTTACATTAGCATAGTAGATTCTCTCCCCCTCTCTTTTGTTACTTCTTCTATATGTTATTCTCATTCTTCTATTTTTTGTCCTTAGTGTTGTCTACTTGAGGACGATGCAAAGCATTGAGATCTCTTTGGTCTCTCTCATGTTGACTCAAAAGACACATGTGTTCCCTTCTTCTAGGTGACCTTCCTTGATTGGGGAATGAAGAACAATTATGCATACATACATATGATATATACATGAATTATCATATAGCATACTGAACCCGAGGAAAGTGAAGTCACCTTGTGCTTTGTATTTGTGTTTATTATCCTTGGGTTTATCTCACACTTGGGGGCTAAATCTTTGCGATAACGTGCTCCTTTCCTTTCTCATTTCTTATGTGTATCACTATGTTAAAACAATCACCCCCATTGAGGCGTGTGCAATCGCTTTAACGTAGGGGGGCATACACCCTGTCTATCCTTTCGAGATACTTGAAAATTTCTTGGTGAACTTAGCTTTGCCTTGAAAATTTTTGATATTTCTTTTGCATGACTCATAGTGAGGGAACCTTACTACTGACAGTCATGGTTCTCCCTCGTGATCTTCCCTTTTACTTTGTCAATCGAAGTCGTAAGATCCTTAGTCCACTGGGGGCTTGGTGTGTCTTGCCTCCTTGACGTGGTGAAAGTCTTTCAATGTTGTTTCCTTGTACTTTACCGGAAGTATGAGTATACATACTCCTGCTAAAGTGGGGGCTAAATGTAGCGTCCTAAAATTGTGACACTTGCAATTTCGACTGCATTTTGGTCTTCGTGATGGCGACGCAACACGCAACCTGAATGGAGACCCCGAAACTTGCTCACGACACTGAAAACTGCATTTCTCAAGCACCCTGGCCTGAACCTCCTTGCACCCTGTTGTCCCGGGAGGTGGGACCAGAGCGCCCAGCGCCCTGGTCCCTCAGGACCAGGGCGCCCAGCGCCCTGGTCCCTAGGTCCTATTTTGGGCCCGGTCTCCTAGGGAGATTGCGGGTCTTTTTGTTTGCAATTTGGAAATTATATTTCCTGGTCGGCCTAAGGTCGAGAAAATCAGTCTATCAGCCCTAATTGACAAGTATATAAACTACATTTTCTCTCTCATTTGAGATATGAGGAGGATATGTGTACAAGCGTGGAAACTATACTCTAGCATTCAAGCATTCAAGCAATTGATCATTTCAAGTCTCCATTCAAGGCTAAGTGTTGCATTCAAGTCAAGGATTCAACCATTGAAGAGGAGATCACTTACTACATGCTACTACAACATACAACAACATACAACATCTAAACCTTCGCACATAAGGATACAAACATCCTTAGAACAAGGTATTAGTACTTGTTTTACATTACAGTCATTTACATTTACAGCACTTGCTCATTTCTTGGTTAATTCCAAAACCGGGGTTTGACCTAAAGGCAAACCCCTAATCCCTAACCCCCCAATCGTCTTCACTTTTCTGTGTGTAGGTTGCAAGTACGCGGCTGAGATTGAAGATCTGGAATCCTTGTGCAGAGACGAACAGATCCCCCTTCGTTTCGCGGATTTTTCGGAGGACCGTGGCGCCGGGCGCCATCATCCTGACAACTTTTGCTCAAATTTGCAGGACAGCACCGTATCGACATTTTACTGCTAATTCCAGGTCCACAGCTTCATCCTATAACCTGAACTCAGTTTATAAGCGAATCTTTATGACTTTCTATGCATTCCTAACTTAATTTCCTTAACAACATTCTTTACAAAAGAGGGTAGCCTTGCTTTCCTAACCCTTGAAATTCATTTAGCATCCAATCTTACATTGTGTGGGATTGGATCTTATGAGTTTCAACCCCTCTTTTGAATGTAAATTCTCTCCCCTAAGTGAAAACCATCGAATCCTAGCGAACCTCCCTTCTCTCTCCTTGGAGTTGGAAGAGGGGAGAGCAACTAGGGTTCGATCGTGATTTTCCGCTTTACAAAAGGGCACACCTATGTTTAAGGGCCCAAATAATAGTGTGATGATGTAATAAAGTGGAATAGGACTCATACTATTAAATTAAATATTAATTAATTACAATAAAGGTCCTATAATGCATAGAGGAATGGGAAATACTAAAATGAATGCTAGGAGAGTGTGAAATTGGACACAGTTATAAAGGTGTACAATTTATGATGCTACATTTAGCCCCCAATTTAGCAAAGTATGATCTTACAGTCATACTCTTGGTAAAGTAGAAATAAAAAGGTAGAGCATCTAAGAGAAAGATAGACCAAGGATAGGATAATATTGAGGGATGGCCAAGCCCCCAAGAATAGGATCCTATCAACCTATGCAAGTAACCTTCAAGTATACACAAAAGAAAACAATGTTAGTACTAAAACACAATGCTCAAAGTCAACTAGTTGTACAAAGACCTCGATAATCAAAATGTCTCAACTACTAATATCATTCTCAACATGTTATTGCAAGAGAACAAGTGGAGTTATAGAAAGAACAAGGGCATACACCAATTGAAAGGAGAAAATACCAAAATTGAATGCTAGGAAAGTGTGTTATGCTATGGGTTCATTAGAGAGAGAGAAGAAACATGGACTCTATGAACTAGAAAATTGTGTTAAGCTAGGTGATCCATGGAAAAAGAGAGTTGAAAGGCCTAGCAATTTGTGGTATGCTAGTCAACTCATCTTGCAAAGGAAAAGGAAGACTCAAAAGGTCTAGAAAATTGTGTTATGCTATTCAACTCATCCTACTATGATGTTGTTTGGTTTTGTGAAGGAAGTGCCTCATCTAGGACTTTGGTCTGGTTTTGAGCATGCAACAACATGTATAAGATGCATGATAGAAAAAATTTAGTTTCAGGAATACAACATAAAAAATGCAACAATATTTCTAAGAAAAATGGTGCATAAAATGAGGATGAAGAATGAGGATGCAACAATCCAAAATTGATTAAATAAAATAGGGATGAAACGTGAGTATGCGACAATCCCAAATTGATCAAATAAAATAGGGATCAAACATGAGTATGAAAAAATCCCAGTTTGATAGTTGATAGTTGAAAATGCAACTAGGAGGCCACATATATGCCCCCCCTTAAGATGTCAACATAGTCCTAAGTTGATGTCTTAAGGTAGATAGAAACAAGGATAGGCCCCTCAAACACCAAGGAGATATCCTTTAAGCAACAATGTTCATGCCATCCAAGACAAAGAGGGCATAACTCTTTTGAGGCAAGGAAGAGATAGTTGTAATAGAGATATCTTGCAATGGGTATTTAAAGGGATCATTTTGAAGGATGCATGATTGACAAAGGAGGAAGAGACCTTTGCCCAAAGATACCTAACTCCCCAAAATAGAGGAGGTCTTGTATAAAGATGAAATATTTGAAAGGAGAAGGAGACTAAGAATACACACCTTCTCCAATGCAATAGGAAAAAGTGGATTCTTAGTGAAGGATTGCACACTTTCACTAAGGAGAGATTATTCATAAAAGAAGTATGCAAATGCTCGTAGAGTGGATCATCAGTTCTTGGTAGGAGATTGAGTGTTTCGGAGAGTGCGTCCACATAAGGTTCCAATCCATTATGGAAATGGTTCTAAGTTGGCACCTTATTTTGTTGGACCTTTTAAGATTCTTGAGAGGATTGGTCTTTTTGCCTACCACCTAGATTTGCCATTGATCCTATCCCACATCCATGACATGTTTCATGTTTTAGTGCTTAGATAGTATATTCCTTATGTGACACATGTTCTTGATTGGAAGGCTTTGTAGGTCAAGGATGACCAACTTTCTTTGGAGTCATGGGCATTCTTCAGCATCATAGGCCAACCCTTAGAGGTTGGGACATGGAGTAGGTAAGGGTCCAATGTGACCTCAAGAATGATGATATTTTAGCTACTTGGGAGGATTCAAAGTGAATGAGAGGGTTTTACCCCTTCTTGTTTGTAGGCTTCTAGGAGTAAGCCTAGTTTTAGGAGGGGAGAATGTAGTACCCCTCCATGCTTTTCTTTAGATACTTATTATTTTGACTTGTTAGACGATGTTTGAATCATTATGTATGGTTTATTTCATTGGTGTGTGTGGATACATTCATGCGATCCATGTTATTAGACTATTTTATGATGCTTATATGTTTTACAACATGAATATTGTTATACATTATTTGACATGGACATATTGATGTTAGTGATGGTATACTTATGACTTGGATTATATATTGGTGATTTATTATGATGCTTTATGAGATGTTAACCTATGATCAGATGTTATTATTTGGATTTGATGATTGATTATTGGTGATATTGATGCTTTTTTATTTTTTCTGTAGATGGGGATTAGGATGAAAGGAATGATTTTGTATTACTCTTTCATGATCTCCACGCAACGTCATAGTTTCTTTGTGTGTGTGTGTGTGTGTGTGTGTGTGTGTGTGTGTGTGTGTGTGTGTGTGTGTGTGTGTGTGTGTGTGTGTGTGTGTGTGTGTGTGTGTGTGTGTGTGTGTGTGTGTGTGTGTGTGTATTGTAGGTCGTAGGTACTAGGCATCGATTCCACTTGGTCCCATAGGTCTAAGCATGTCTTTAAATCTCAATGGTGATACATGAGATAGTACAAGGTCCATGATGTATATAACCCTAGCCATTGTCCTAACCTAGGGACAATTATCTAGTCTTTATTTTTATCCCATTAGATTTGTCATATAGACAATATTTGATCACCTTGTTGTCAATGGTAAGTCTTGTTTTGATATTGGTATTATTTTATGATTTACTTGAGTGTGGGATTTTATGTTATCTTAATTATTGATATTAATTATAGCCTAAGTGTTATAAATTAATTAATAATTAATTATTTTTTATTGTTTTTGATTAAGCTAAACATATTTTACAAGGACCCGAAACACAAATCCATCCAAAAAATAAACAGAGTGAACCAGAGTCTAACCAGCTGCTAAACAACAACAGAAACAAGGGACACACCCCAGAGAGTCAAACCATAAAAAACATACTGAAAACAAGAAACACCAGCTAAAAACAACTAAGTAAGAGCTTTCATAAGCTCAACATTCTTCTAGATCGCTTTGTTATTGATCTCTTTGGAGTTCTTCCATGATGAACCTCGAACTGCCTCTTTCCTATTTTTTGCTCTTTCATGTTTCTTTATTGTTTATTGTTGCTTTAATTATGTTTGTGATTTAATGAATGTATTCATATTATTGGATATTATTTATTAAGTAATTTATTAATGTGCATGTTAATTTTTTTATTGTGAGAATTATTTTATAGTGAAAATTGTATTTTTATCATGGAACTAATTCTTATATTTCAATTTTATTTTTGGTGGATAATTATATTTTTAGTTGCAAATAATTATTTATTCTTTGCATACTTTTAGAGTGAGAGATAATTATTTTTAGAGGAGTTTTTAATTGGTGATTTAATATTTAAATATTATTGTTTAATTATTTTATGAAGATTTTTATTTAGAAATTAATTTTAATATTATCGATTTAATGATTTATAGGTGATTTTTTATGATTTTCTAATGAGGGTTTTGCTTTTCTTTTGTAATGATTTTGTGAAGCTTTATTTAGGTTTTAATTGAGTTTTATTTATAATTCTTTATGAAAGTTTTATTTTGGATGATTCTTTTCATGAAGTTTTGAGAGAAGAATTATTATTGCAAATTGTGGAGAATTTTTGGATTGTGAATTTTGGAGAAGGGTTTGCAATTTTTCTATATTGATTGAAGGATTATTTTCTGAGTTTTCTTGGAGCTTGGATTGGGTTTATTTGGACTTGTTTGCTAAAATTTTGTTGCTGATTTGAAGAGGAATCATGTTTAGAGTTATGTCTGCAAATTCTCTCTTTTTCTCCTATCTTTCTTCGGACGTGGCTATTTTGGCTCCAAAAACACAATACGTTTGCACGGAAAGTCCATAACATGAAATTTAGTTGCACATTATACACTCTTGATTTCACAAGCTACGGTTGTGACTTACCAAGAGTTCAATAACATGATGTATGATTTAGCTATTTTGGAGCCAATTTAGCTTCTACCTCTTTCTTCATAGGTTTCCAAGTAGGTTTCTATCTCCCAGTTTTGATTTCGTTTTATTTGCAGTTTTCATTAAATTGATTATAAGGGGGGTTTGAGATTGTTTTTTTGATTACATCTATTGTTTGAAATTAGTTCTTTATTCATGTATTGAAAAGATTGCAACATGCTTAAATTGGGTGTGGGAATTGATTGTTTCAATTGATCAATTTTACTTTATGTTTGATTGAAAACCCTTTATAAATCCTTGTCTAGTTTTACTAAGTTTTTGGGATGTAATTAGGCCTTGTTCAAATGGATTTTTGTTGGATTTTAGTTTGGAGTTTTCATGTTATATTTATCTTTATTTTTTTGCATTTCTGAGCAATTGCACAACTATAGAGCTCAACTACAATGCTATAGGACATCAATTGTGCAACTCTAGGCTTCAATTGTGCAGCTTATAAGCCCAACTATGTAGGTTTAGAGAAAAATTGCATAGGTCTTATGGATTTTGTCTCGATTTGTAATTTTAGTTCAATTTGGTTTCTTGGTCAGTTCTAGAGGCTATAAGTGACTATATATCCTATCAATTTTAGATTTCCATGTCTGATTGTACTTAATTTGGCTAGATCAGTCTTCATATGCACTTTCCTAAATTGTCTTTTGAAAAATAACATTTTGAGGTTATGATTTAGTTTCAATATTTCACCTTGTGATTGGTCTTTGATTGGAAGTCCTATTTGCAAATTGTGCAATATATTCATGTATATGGATTCTTGATGCTCCTATATGTATATCATATGTTTCATGATGCTTATTTTGAGCCATAGAGGATAGGTTATCTAGGTGCATCAAGGGGAGTGGCTCCATATGAGGGTCGGGGACCAAAGTGGTAGCTAAGATAAACCATATAGGAGAGTAGTTTAATAAGTGATGGCATTTATAAAATTTTGGGTTGGGTTTACACACTAGTAAGATAATATTTTGTGCCCCACTCATGACCTTGTGTTGTCATGTAGATAGAGGATGAGAATGGGAAGGCCTACCCATCTGGAGAGACATTTGGAATTGGCATGATTGTGCAGTACCTTGTCTTCATGAAAGGATTGTATGGTTCCACATGAGTCATTAAATGGGGTCTGGGGTCTAGAGAGGCTACTAGGACAACCCATGTTGAGGCTATGCGATCATACTATCTCCTTCATGTATCCTAGTATCCTATTGTGCCATCTTTTATGTGGAAGCCTTTGGATAATTTTTAGTTGTTATCCTTACTTTCTTATCTTGTGCAGTGGTGTCTTATGAGTCTTGGTTGTGGTGAATGTTCAATTCTTTTATTCCCAGCCTTCTTTCTTGTTGTTTGGGGCCTTGTGTCTATCTTTGGAGCACGAGGGATGGACCTTTGAGTTCCGTATGGTTGAGTGGTAGTGTTTACCATCCGTTGGGGTTTTTGAAATCCTTGTTTGTGTGCAGGTAGATGGATCTTACCTTGTATTCCAATGTTTTTACATTTAGATGCAGATTATTCTACTATTGTAATGTATTTGTTATGTATCTTCCAAAAGTGATGTAAAAGAATATGTAATTGTATATTTTTACTTGTAATTGAAAGGATATTTGCATCTAGATACTCCAAGTGGAAAGGATTGTAATTGGACTATTATTATAGATGCATTTGTATTAATGGATAACTTGTAAGTGTATGCACTCATGTGGATTATATGTATGTTATTATTCTCAATGAAGGTTATCATAGGAATCTATCATTTGATGCTTTAAAATAAACTTAGCATAGGCCTTTATATGATGAGTTAAATTATTAATGATTAGGAGTTTATTTGATTTCAAGTTAAGTCAATGTATCATATTAAAGATGTTTATGTGATTTAAAATAATGGAATGGAATAAATTTATCTTTGTGTGGCTAAAATAGTGATGTTTAATACATGTTAGTAAGTGTCTCTTAGTAGAAACATTAGGGAGCCTATAGAGGATTGTTATGAGATGTGATTAATTATTTTGCTAAATATTGTTATGATTCATCTATGTTATGTAATAAATTTTACTTAGTGTTGTATCAAGTTAAAATATGGTTAATGTATTATGCTTCCTTTGAAAACAAATATTTGTTGTGTTTTAGTTTAATGATTGTTATTCCTCTAGAGCTCCCTGGTGGGGTGTTACACACCATTTCAAAGAAAGAATAAGTCCTAACCAAGGAAAATGCATACATGTACTCACATGAAGGATAATTATATGCAAGAAATGATATCAAGTTATGAAAATATGCAACTCAATAAGGAAAAATGAATCCTTACACAAAAAAAATGATTGAAAGACTATTTTTGCCCTCCAAGAGTGGAGACAAAAATAACAATGCTATTATGTTGCTACCTAATTATGATTGCACTTGAAATTGTACTACCATGAATGATAATGAACCCCCAATAAGTAAGATAGAAATGCTACATAATGAGGAGTGACATAATAGGAACTTTTTATGTTATGCAAGAGTAAGATGGGAGTCCAACTCATTGTCATCTAGTATTTGATTGGTACTATTTATAATAAGTTGTTGAATTTTATTTTCTAAATCATGAAATTCATTGGAGGAATGGCCATGTATTTGATGATATTTGCAAAAAGAAGGATTGTGCTATTTTTTCTTATGATTCTTTATTTGAATTTTTAGAGGGAGAGTAATAAAGTTGGTAATAAGAAGCTCATACAAAATACTCTCTTGTTGTGATGAGAAGTTGTAAGAAGATATAGATGTATTAGACAAAAAAGGAGTTTGGAAACCTAAACCTTCTTTGGAAAAGTGTGATGTATATTTCTCATGACTATCAAAACTTTGTTGTACACATCCTAAACCATGTACATTGTATCCATGTGTAAAATCATATATAGGTGTTGAAATATATAGAGGAGAGGGTTCACTCTTAGTTTTAAGGTCTACAAAGCCCCCATCATTGTGATCGAGACATGTGTTGGAAGAGGGTATGTGCAGGATCATGGTGTGCCAAAACAGGCCCTTAAGTGGCAATGAAATTTTAGAAAATCAGAGTTATGCAACTTGACATGAAAATTTGAATAAGTTGTGAATATTATTTTTAAAATATGTAAGAAGAGAATACATAGAAAATTGAATGCAGTTTCTAAGCTACTAGTTGTTTTTTGGAAAAAAAAAATCCTATTTGATGAAAATTTCAAATTTCAATGCAGTGGTACTAAAATTTTAGGAAAAAAATAAGAAGTAGACGTATGTCTGACCACCCTAATCACAATCAAATCTTAATATTTTTTTATGATATTTATAATATAAGTATTAGACTCATGTCCGGATGTGACACATATTTTTTTTTAATTTTTTATAAATTAAATAATTATTTATGAATTTTTTACTACAGCTTTTCAAAAATTCAAAAACTCCTACGTCTTACCACCTTAACTTGGTCAAAACTATATGAAATTTAAATTTTTTTTAATTTTTACCTATAGTAGACAAAGCATAGGATGTGATGCATGTTTCAGTTTCAAAAAATGTTATACCGTTTGAAAGTTATGAGTGTTTTTCAATCAGTATATCAATCAGGACTATTGTCAGAATTCAATTAGAAAATAAATAATAATTATTTATTAAAGTCAAAATAAGATAAGCCTTATATTGTTAGAAAGTTGTGAACGTCTTTAAAAAACCCTTTCCATTTTATCAATTCTGGTTACAAAAAAAGTCGTCAGCCACTAGTGTAAAGTCTGGAAAATCAAGGAATACTAAAAAACATGTTTTTTCAGTTGACTTTCCAGACTTGTCACTTCCAAGCCAAATACCAAATCATTCCTGAGCCTAAATTGGAAATTTTAAAATTTGTCTACAAAAATTGGATATCGGATAAAATTAGATATCGGATTTTATCCGATATCTGATTTTAATACAAAAATTTTTGGTCCCCAAAAAATTTCCCATTGCCGCCATTTATTTGGTAAACTGTCACATGGCAGAAATCCGATATCCGATTAAATCGGATATCGGATTTTATTAGTCATATTTTTGAGAGAGAGAGGAGAGGGAGAGAGAGAGAGAGAGAGAGAGAGAGAGAGAGAGAGAGAGAGAGAGAGAGAGAGAGAGGAGAGAGGGAGAGGGAGAGAGAGAGAGGAGAGAGAGAGAGAGAAGGAAGGAGAGATAGAGAGAAGAGGAGAGGGAGAGAGAGAGAGAGAGAGAATATGACCCCTAACGACACAATTTGGTCCTATGGTGTCGTTAGGGGTCATATGGTGTCTTGGGACACCATTGGACCCCTTAAGACACCAAAGCATGTCGTTAGGGGTCATATGGTGTCCCAAGAACCCTTATGACCTCTTAGAACACCATATGACCCCTAATGACACCATATTGGGTCATTTTGGGTCATATTGTGTCCTAAGGGGTCATATTATGTCCTAAGGAGTCCTATGGTGTCCCAAGACACCATATGACTCCTTGGGACACCATAGGACCCCCTTAAGACACCAAAGCATGTCGTTAGGGGTCATATGGTGTCCCATGAACCCTTATGACCTCTTAGGACACCATATGACCCCTAATGACACCATATTGGGTCACTTTAGGTCATATTGTGTCCTAAGGGGTCATATTGTGTCCTAAGGGGTCCTATGGTGTCTGAAGACACCATATGACTCCTATGGACACCATATGACCCCTAACGACACTATAGGACCCCTTAAGACACCAAATCATGTCATTAGGGGTCATATTGTGTCTTAAGCGGTCCTATGGTGTCCCAAGACACCATATGACCCCTAACGACACCATAGGACCCCCATCCTCTCTCTCTCTCCACCCCCTCTCTCTCTCTCTCTCCACTCCTCTCTCTTTCTCTCTCTCTCTCTCTCTCTCTCTCTCTCTCTCTCTCTCCCCCCCCCCTCTCTCTCTCTCTCTCTCTCTCTCTCTCTCTCTCTCTCTCTCCTCCCTCTCTCTCTCTCTCTCTCTCATCTCTCTCTCTCTCTCTCTCTCTCTCTCTCTCTCTATGACTATCGGATTTCTACAAAGTGGCAGATTACAAATAAATGGTGGCAACGGGAAATTTTTTTGGGGACCACAAATTTTGTACTAAAATCAGATATCAGATAAAATCCGATATCCGATATCCGATTTTTGTACAAAAAACCGAGAAAAAAAGGGTTTGTGGGCCATTCTGTAGATTCCAACGGCCCACAGTCTGCATATTCTATTTTCTATCGAGGATCATGGGTTTTCAGATAGCTAGAGACAAATTTGTGCTTTTGGGAGATTCTTAAAGTGAAAACTTACATTGTCAATCACGAAGGTGCATGTGTGGAGGGAAATGGGGAGTAGTAGTTGTCGGAAGTCCAAACGCAAAAGAAAACTTTCAAATGACCAAATTGAAGTGTATAGAGAAAGAGATAGAGAATGTCATAGGAGGAGAAGACAAGGTATGTTAAATATTGCTAATGTTACTTCAACTGAAGAGGAAATTGAATTTGAAAATTTGCCACAAGTTATTGAAAATGAAAATGTAGATTTTGAAAGTGAAAATATTGAAAATGTTGAAAGTGATAATGAAAATGCTCAACATGTAGAAAATTTTGACATAGGAGGTGAAAACGTGGAAAACTTTAACGTTGAAGGTGGAATTTCTCAACCAAGTGAACCATATGTAACACCTAATTACTTTAGAAATGAAGACCCTCTCATGGATGAAAGACAAATTCCAAATCCAAGACCTTCAAGAACCCCAAAATGGTTATTTGAAATCAATGAGAACATTATTGTGAATCTTGAAGGCAAGAAGTCAACAAGAACCGTTCGGTTGTGGGCTACACAACTTTTAAACCAAAATTTTAGCAATAAGACATTGACCAAGAAATGCCAACTCTTTGTTCAATTGCTAAAGATTATAAAGATGAGATCATTGCTAAACAAATTGAAGATTCGTATGAACAAGAAGATGGAGAGAAATTCTATTATTGCAAAAAATATATTTGACGCTCTCAATTCTATTGGAAAGAATACCAAAGAAAGAGATAAGAGAGTCACTCGAAGAGTGATTACAACCTCCTTAGTAAGCCATCAATTGAGGAAGGCTCATCAAATGAGACAAACTTGTGTTGATTTTAACATAAACTGTAAAACTTAGGATAGAGCACTTGCACGAAGACAAAGACTTGACGATCCACTTCAACAAGATACATGGGCATTTGGTGGGAGGCTTCCACATGTTGATAGAAAGTTGACTGACAATGTGAAGGAAGAGAATCAACAATTTTGGTACTCTAATTCTAGAGTGTCAACCAATGTAAAGGACGTTTTGAAATTAAGAATCGACAACCGAGACCGCACACCGCATCCCAAACATTTCTTGGAATCAAGCCAAACAATGTTGTACAAAATTTTTTGTGAATTACATCCAACTTTGCAAATATCACAAAGGGCCTTTGAATCTTTGAAACCATTTTATTGTGTTCCTCTTAAGATTCGCAATACCTGTTGTTGCAAGTACCATGTGGAGTTTTCAATGTACCATGAACTTTTATGTCATATTCGTTCTACGATGCATACTAATGAGATGTTGCAGGAGTGTGGTGCAATGCTATTTCCGACATCATCAAGAGACTTGCAAGATCTATTTTTATGCCCTAGAGATGATGGTTGCTATTTCTATAGAAATGATTGTTTGAATGAGAAGTGCTCAGAATACAGTGGGTTGTCAAAGTTTGTTTCACGTTTTCATGAGGGCAGCGAACATGAGTTTGGAGGTGAAGGTTCTAGATGCGAATTAGTTTCAAGAGAAGTGAGTATTGCTGATTTTATTTTTGATTTTAAGGAAAATCTTTTCTACAAGTATGCAAGGCACACCCATAGGTCTCAGTGGTTGGATCAACATTTTAGGATGTGTAAGAACTCTTTCCCAATTGGCACTATTGTATCGATGGTTGATTTTGCAGAGAACTATACATTGCAACCACAGAATGAGGTATAGTCTCAGTACTACAATTCAGTCCAGATTGCTATTTTTGTTCACATTACATATAGACATGCTCCTGATAGTACAGAAGAGGACAGGAAGATAATCAAGGAGTATCATTTTTATATGAGTGATGATAGATCACACTCCAAGTATGTGCAACATTCTTTCAAGAATTTTTTTGAGTTCTTGCATGAGAAAGATATTGCAATTCATTGACATATAATATGGTCAGATAATTGTATGGGTCAATTCAAGAATGCACGTATGTTTTATTGTTTGAGTAGAATGCATGTGGAGAGGTGTATACCTCATATTTGGTGTTTTTTTGAGGCGGGGCATGGGAAGGGAGAGCATGATGGAGTAGGTGCATGTTTGAAGAGAGTTCTAGTTAAGGAGTAATTGAGGATTTCAGGTGCAAATTTCTTTGATGCACATTCTATTGTTGATTGGTGTAGTTCAGCATTGTCAAATGGAGGTACTCTTGATTCAGCAGTGAGCAGATTCTTTTGGTTGGTTGAGGAGGGAACAGTGGGAGATAGATTGGATTGTCAAACAATTAAAGATTCTTCAAAGATGTATTCATTTCTCAGCTCAGATGCAAGTACATGGACCATTTGGACACGAGCGATGGCTTGTTTTTGTCAGATTTGTGTTCAGTGTGATTGGGATTAGTGTGAGTCAAGTGAGTGGGTTGATACTTGGTTTCCCCCTATCTAACTCCTTTATCTCAAACAATATCCTTGTCAAATGATGACATGGAAAGTTCACTTGAGTATGATCATCTATTAGATCTTGTATAGCCAGGACATGTTTTTGCAGTTGTTGCATTGCAAGGGAATGAAGAGAGATCAGAATATTGGTTGGTATGATGTGTACAGGGAAAACAAAAGCTAACACAACCAGTGACAGATGATGATGGGTTCACATATCCTACAGGTTCAGTTGTTGTTTCGGGAACTTGGTTGCGAACATACATGATTAGAAAGAATGGCATACCTGCATTTGAAGATTATGAGAGACACAAAACCATTATAATGTATTCACACCTTATTATGGCTACAAATGTCAAGTTGTTGAAGCATCAAGCAAAACCGAAGACCAAAGAGCTATGGACAGTGACTACTGCTGATCATGAAGCAATACTGGATACTCTTAAACAAAGAGATGACCCTTCAGGCACACTTGAGTAATAGGTCTTTAATGGTGCCTTATTTTTTTTATCATGCATTTCATTTCAAACAATGATCATTAAACCTTAATTTTCAAGTTTGTTACGTGTATATGAAGGATGTGTTCAAAATGCAGGTCTATTGATGAACATTTTTTTTTGGCAACACAGTTTTTGCATGCACATAGCGAGTACACTCAATATAATTGGAAGGGATATATTTTTGCAACATGACTTATTATCATGCATTTGATGAGCTTTACAATTTTTGTTATTAGACAACACTATTTGATAATTTTTTAAGATATAATTATCGCATAACCTTTATGCTCGTGAAGGTCTTTTTTGATGATATACAACAGTATCGCATTACGATTTTTGCATCAACATAGTGGGTTATGTTGATATAATTCAAAGGGATGTATTTTTATGGTATATAATCCCACCTTTTCATTTATTATCATGCATTTCAGTTGAAGTGATTGTCATAAATCCTTTATGTTCATCCATGCATTTTATGTGTAGACTAACAATTCTTAAAAATACAGGTTCATGCTAGATCATTCGTCATTGACAAGACCCTCTCTTGGTGATGGTACATATTCCTTTGTGCATTAATGAGATTAACTTGTGGGTCTTGTTGTGTTTATTACCATGAAGATGATTCAAATGCATGTGGCCAGGACACATCTGCAGTGGATCAAATTGTCATGACAGATGATCTATTGAATCAAACATTTGACATTGATGGTCAAGGTGGTCTATTGAATCAAAAATTTGACATTTGACATTTGTTAATGTTGGGCCTTCAACATCAACACCTACTAGTCAAGGTGGTCATCGAACTTTCACTCAGGTAACCTTGTCTATTTTTATACATTAATGGTTTATAAAATAAAGTTAGTTAGATTTTGGCAATTGAATAACATTGTTTCATTTTCAGACGCTGACATCAGATGCACCTAATATTCTCTCCACAATGGAGCATGGTGTTCTCTAGTAGTAGCATCTTTGATGCTTTTGGCATTAGTATGAGTCAGATTAGTAAATTTCTAATTTGATGCTTCCCATAGGGCTTTGCAACTTTAGATTGTGAACGTGCCCCTGTTACAAATGAATTGTACTTTAATTGACATAGATGGTCTATGATGGATTTTTTGTAAGACTATATGGTTTTATAACATATATTGTACTTTAATCGACATATAACAATATCCAAGTGGTGGTTGGCATGAGCTTGAATATGGTAAGTTGTATGCATCTTGAAGTTGAATATGATATGTTGTATACATCTTGAAGTTGAAATGTGATTAGATTTTGTCAGCATTTAATGAATCATAAATGTCATTTCATTATTAATCTTGTGAGTGTGAGATGTAGGAATAAATATCAATTACTTTGAAAGTCATGGATGGTTGTCCTAATATGATAACCACCACATGGTTGTGCCTTATGAAGAAAAGTTGAACAGATAATAACTAATTGAGAACATCAATTCAAATCCATAATATAGAGGATACTAATAACATATCTTTGTATATTTATTTTTTCTAATAATGAAATAGGTACAATTGTATTGAGATAAAATGAAGCTTTTCTCTCATGGATGTCACATGCGTAGGGTATGACCCCGAGTGTTTGATCGACTGGGGGGGCAAAATAGGAGCATGCGTAGGGTAATTATGCATAACTCGACATGTCGAAGCCAACGGTTCATCATCGCGATGAGCAGAATGAGAAATCAGCCACGTGACAACATTCCATTGAGTGAGACTAACGATTTTTTCGCCAACCGAAAAATTGCTGCCCTAATAAAACCGTAGGGTAACTTGAAAAACTGAGATAGGCTTTTGTAGGGACCTCTCTCATGGCCTCATAGGTTCAAACAGATTGTTCACAGGTGCCACAAATTCTGAGTTAGGGCCCATCAAAGTTTGACAATTTTGAGCACTTAGGGCGCTCAAGGGACGATGCCAGTAGGGTATGACCCCAAGCGTTCAATCGAGTGGTGGGGAAAAAAAGGAGCATGTGTAGGGTAATAATGCCTAACTGGACATGTCGAAGCTGATGGTTCATCATCGTGATGAGCAGAATGAGAAATCAGCCATGCGACAACATTCCATTGAGTGAGATTGATGATTTTTTTGCCAACTGAAAAATTGTTGCCCTAATAAAACCGTAAGGCAACTTGAGAAACTGAGATAGGATTTTGTAGGGACCTCTCTCATGGCCCTATAGGTTCAAACAGATCATTCACAGGTGCCATGAATTCTGAGTTAGGGCCCATCAAAGTTTGATAATTTTGAGCACTTAGGGCACTCAAGGGACGACGTCGGTAGGGTATGACCCCGAGCGTTCGATCGAGTGGGGGGGGAAAATAGGAGCATGCGTAGGGTAATAATGCCTAACTGGACATGTTGGAGCCGACGGTTCATCATTGTGACAAGAAGAACAAAAAATCGGCCACAGGACAACATTCCATTGAGTGAGACTGACGATTTTTTCGCCAGCTAAAAAATTTCTACCCTAATAAAACCGTAGGGCAACTTGAAAAACTAAGATAGGCTTTTGTAGGGACCACTCTCATGGCCCCATAGGTTTAGACGAATCATTCGCAGGTGCCACAAATTCTGAGTTAGGGCTTGTCAAAGTTTGATAATTTTGAGCACTTAGGGCACTCAAGGGACGACGCTGGTAGGGTATGACCCTGAGCGTTCGATCGAGTGGGGGGGAAAAAAATGAGCATGCGTAGGGTAATAATGCCTAACTTGACATGCTGAAGCCGATGGTTCATCATCGTGACGAGCTGAATGAGAAATCGACCATGTGACAACATTCCATTGAGTGAGACTGACGATTTTTTTGCCAACCGAAAAATTGCTGCCCTAATAAAACCGTAGGGAAAATTGAAATACTAAGATAGGATTTTGTAGGGACCCCTCTCGTGGCCCCGTAGGTTCAAATGGATCATTCACAGGTACCACGGATTCTGAGTTAGGGCCTATCAAAGTTTGACAATTTTGAGCACTTAGGGTGCTCAAGGGACGACGCCGATAGGGTATGACCTCGAGCGTTCGATCGAGTGGGGGGGAAAAATAGGAGCATGCGTAGGGTATTGTTTATTAAATGAATTGTATTTTTCATTGAATGAATTGTATTGTATTGTTGATTAAATGAATTGTATTGTTCATTAAATAAATTGTATTGTATTGTTCATTAAATGAATTATATTGTTCATTATAAAAACAACACTTATGATGAAATGAAATGAATTGTATTGTTCATTAAATAGCCATTATTAACCATTGTTAATTATTGGAATGAAGATTAAAGATTTCCATGATAACACCACACACAGATGAGCAACAATTTATATGATCGAATATCAACTTCTGTATATATAAAAATGTCAAATGATTACAAATGTATCTCCATACACAAATATGGCATAAATGCCAACTGAAATAAAATGTATGTCTAAATACGTGAATGTATGTCCATATACAAAATATACATGCCAACTAGACATGTAAGCATCCCAAAACTATCTATAACATCTTAAGTTGTTGATGGATCATCAAAATCGATCCTCTTCGCTGCACTGCACGGCTCTGAAGGATCCTGCACAAGAAAAACAAACCATGATTAATATTAGTTATATTATATAATTCACATTTGAAAAGTTAACATAAAAATGAACTATTTAATTGAACTATTCATGTTTACCTCATCTCCACATTTTCTCTTCAGCTTTGTAGGACTCTTGATGTATGTCTTTGGTAGAGGAGGTATGTTTTGAATATTTTGATACACAACCTACATATGTTCAGAAACATGAGATTGATACAAGTTAGCATATAATTGTCACTGATAATAACAAATTATATCTACTAATCAAATAATAAAATAAACACATCTACTCGAGGCATCTCTTCTTCTTCTTCAAGTATACTAGGTGTAGTCATCAAGGATGTGAAGCCAAGAGTTCTCTGTATATATACACAACAAGTATATGAAACTATCAATCTATGTCTAGACATGTATAATCACTATAAGTTATTTAAACTATTCATTCAATCATATTTGCATTCAATTACCTTTCCCTTGTCTCCAATTGCACTACCAGATCCTAGATCACACTGCACCACACTCGTGTTGCTTGTCCCCTACAAGAGTAAAATAAGATATACATGCAAGTTACTACATAATCTAATTAATACAAATATAAATGATGAGCATGTATGTACAATAAAATACAAACGACTAGGTGCAATAATATATGTATCGTCAAGCTATCGAGGCCAAATGAAATGGCCGACAAGGTGCCCTCCTGAATCTGTCTCAACTCATCCTCGATCATCAATTGTTAAATAGACCATGTAAATAAAAATTAATACTTAATATTACCTAATTTATAAATATTTAATTAAAATATAACATGAACTATGAAAACACAAATCTTACCAATACATCATCAATGTATGATGACGGTGACTCCTCGCCTCTAGCATGTGAGGACTCCCCAGGGTATCCTCCACTCTGTGTAATAACCTCTGGTGCATCATGCATCTCATGCACCTCGTAATCTGCATTGTCCACAGCAGGATCAATGGGCTGTCCAACTGGACCCAAGCATACATGCCCACACATGACACAACTATGGGGCATACATATGTGTGGAGCCAAGGATGACGTGTCACCAGCATCGGATGCACCGCTACCATCAAGAGTAGGTTGAGCTACTGACGCAACCTGCGAAACCAAAAGGCTACTCAAAGAGTGAATAACTGATATGGTCCATGAAGTTGCCTCACAAATGATATCAGGATGCTAAACTGCAGGTGGGGGATCAACAGGAGGAGGGGGGACATATGGGCCCTGGACTACTCTGACTGCCCCAGGTCTATTTTGGGGCATACCTAAACCTACACCCTAGAAAGGTTGGATGTCAAAGTAGTTCACATGTTTATGTAAAACAAACTCAGCATACAATTTTTTTATGAAATAGAAGGGGATATCAAGATTTTTGTTGGGTGGTTTGTTGAAAACCATCCACCAATGATCCCAAAAGTTTTTCACAATCCCATCATTTGTGCACCATGTTGTTCACCAAAAGTGATAACCCAAGTATACCTGCAATTGATCTATGAAGTAGCCAATTCAATCTATGAAGAACCTCAGGGCTTGGACAACATGACAAGGATATGAATCCTTCTACTCTTCAGGCTCTGCAAAACCTAGGTGGGTGTACCTTTGATGCATTTAATCAGACCTATTACACACAAGACAACATCAATCAAAAGCAGATGCATCTCAAAAGGTTCAAAAACTAGGAGGTTACTACAGACGAGCTAGATCCACACTTGTAACTCAACATTTTTGAATCATGAGATGGAGGGACATTTCCACATAACATAAAATATAAAAAGATATTTTGATTTTGGATTTTTAAATGGTGTTCTGACAACCTTTCAATATTAAAAGAGACCAGGGCCTTATCTAGGCCACAGATTCATGCATAAAACTAGAAGAGAAATCTCAGATGCAAGTTCTTTTCAACATTAAATTTTCATGTATCAGTGCCTTACATTAATACAATCCTCTACTCTTTCACAAAACCATACTTATATGTATATATCTATCCAATATGCATTCAAAATCATTAATGTTGGGTTCTAGGATTTAAATCCTTCCTTGAAGAATACCCAAAAGACAGACATTACACTCTTAGAGAAATCTAAAAGAGACAACTCAAATTATCCTTGATAATATGAAATTATATGAATCTGAGTACATTTTGGAGACAATTTCATGGAAACTCACACATGCCTTGCATATGTGTGAACCTGCAAACTGAAACTAAACCTACAGTAAATACTGTTTATGGTGAAAATGGATACAATAAGAACAAGATTGAAAGGCTAAATGAATCCAACCACAAAAACCCTAGCCTAACAACAACAAAGATCCACCATAACATATGAAGATTACCTAAGACAATGTAAATAAAACAAAATCACAAAGATTATACCATCACATGTCCAATAGGGTTTTGAATCTCCATTCTTCCTATCTCCATTGATCTTGCTTGATATATTTGCTCTTAGATTTTATGTGCACAAGAGCTCAGCCACATTAGCCAAAATGATCATTAGGGTAGCATGAATAGTGATTAGGCATTAGTATGATTGATTAGGGTTTGATAATGAAGGAAGCATCTCCTTAAATAGAAGACACAATATGAAATGGAGGGATAAGATTGAGAGGTGTGAAAAGGAGGTCGGCTATGATTAGAGGGTAGGTAGAAGAAATAATAAAATAATAAAAGAGTTAGGTAGTGTAGGAATTAAGAGATGAATGACATGTGTCATGGGTAGAAAAGGCTAATGAATTAATTAAATAAATAAAGATTTATTTAATTAATAGAGGAAATGAGATAATTAAATAAATAAAATATTTATTTAATTTAGGAAAAGGATAATTTAAATAAATAAATATATTTATTTAAATGAGAAATAAGGCTAGAAGAGGATAAATGAATTAATTAAATAAATAAAGATTTATTTAATTAATAGAAGAATTAGGCTAAAGTAATTAAATAAATAAAATATTTATTTAATTAGACATGACAATTTTGGGTGTCTACATTTTGCCCCTCTTTGAGAAAATGCGGCTTGTCACGTTGTTTCAAAGAAGATAAGATGAACTGATACAGAGTTGCCCCAGGATGGGAATGATATGCCCCCTCGAGAGATTGGATGAAAATGTCTGAAAAGATTGCAGACAATCTCTCGATAAGAAAGAAAGGCTAGAATGGACTGACCGAATAAAGTGACAAGGTCATGGGATAAAGAAGATTGACTCGGGAAATGAAGGCTAAGGCTAGGATAGGCTATAAGATAGACCACGGGCAAAAGACATCCTCATTGTCATCTACACCTTCACGAGATCAAAGTGCAGAGCGAGAAAAGAGCAGCAGCAGTCAGCAGCGATGGCCTTCGTGCACAGATTCGACTGCATTCAACGATTTCAGAGGCCAGCAGAGGCAGGAGAGCCGGTAAGTACCACCAAACCTCCTCGTACTTTGATGCATTTACTTTTGTCATTGATACATGCTAGTTAGAGCAATAAATGCGCTTAGGAATAGGGTACAAAAAAGTGCAAAACCATGTAACTGCATCTGCGTTAGTGTCAGGCGCGTCTGTGTCAGTGCCAGGCACGTCTGTGTCTGGAACCACGTTTATGTCAAATGCGGACACGTTTACGTCATGCCGGGGCGTTTGTGTTGCCAAGTCGCGTTTATGCAAAATATAGGCACGTTTATGTCATACAGGTGCGTCTGTGGTGTACAAGCACGTCTATGTCGTGTGTGAGCGCGTTTATGTCATGTAAGCACATTTATGTCCAAAAAATGCAAGTTTTTGTCTTCTAGGTCAAATCGGCAGTTCTGTGATGAACATACGCTGTCGATTGGATAAGCTGCTGAGAGGATACACTCAAGTAGGTCCTCTAAGAAGACTAGGATAGATCAAGGAACTTTGTGATGAACAGGGAGCACCAAGATAGAGTACTTTGTGATGAACAGGGAGTACCCAAAGTATGAGCAGCACTTTGTGATGAACAGGGAGTGCAAATGTGAGCAACACTTTGTGATGAACAGTGAGTGTCACGCACATAGTACTTTGTGATGAACAAGGAGTACTACTAGGATAGAAGCAACACTTTGTGATGAATAGTGAGTGTCACTAGGATAGATAACCATATGCATTTAGATAAAAAGTAGCATTTTGTGATAAACAGTGAATGCCACGATGACTGATACAATTGATTTGTTTGACTGCAGGAGTATTTGCCTATGTTGGAGTCACGGGAGAGATTCCCATCGACTCAGAGATTGCGACCTGAGCTAATAGCTGAGGAGCGAGCTGCCATCAAGGAGACGGGCTTGCGACATGTACTATATGTGCTTGAGTTTCAGGCAAACATGGGTTTGTTGACTGCGCTTGCGGAGAGATGGCACTCAGAGACGTGCACATTCCATTTACCGATGGGTGAGATGACAGTCACCCTGGAGGATGTCTACAAGATATTGCGGGTACCGATTGATGGAGATTTGATTCCATATGATCATGACGGAGACAGGGAGGAATTGAGACGGGTGTTTCAGGATCTCGGATTGGAGATGAGGGCAAGGCATGTGGCATGGGACACCATGACAGCCACAGGGTTAGCATTGCCAGCTGTGATCGAAGGGGCTATCAGTGGGTTCCTGTGTCCGGACAGGGTGACACGGGGATTGGTAGTGGGTTGGGGAGGAGCACTGGAGACACTGGTGATGCAACACACCAGATATGCTTGGGGACCATGTGTGCTAGCCCACCTATATTACGAGCTTCATCAGTTTGTATACCATGGGTCAGTGGGATTGGGCTGTGGAGTGACACTACTGCAGGTTTGGGCGTATGAGCATCTATCGATTACGCGACCGATACACTTCAGGGGTAGAGGTCATGGACGTAGTTTTGTTCATTTATATGACATGATCACCTCGCAGCCGCGGATTGACAGGTTAGAGCACTGGCAGCGAGTGATAGATGACATTGATGTAGTCATCTGGAGACCGTATCTAGGATGCGAGGAGTGGGAGGATGACGCAGTGGAGATGCCCTACACCTTCTAGAGCAGGTACCTGATTGGGTGGATGCCCTATATATTAGAGAGACAGTTGGTGGAGAGGGTATGCAGGCAGTATGGCAGGATCCAGAGGATGCCACGAGGCTCGGGTATGTATGCCCGTACAGTTAGGGATCAGGCGCAGTTTGGGCCTTTATTGTCATATGATCAGGCACTGACACAGCTGATAGAGATGGTGCCCGTACCCTGGGATATGTGGCCAGAGATCGAGGACGTCGGGATGGATGCAGAGTATGCAGCATATTGGGCAGAGCATCCATTCCCCCGATTGACAAATCCAGGAGAGTTACTGGAGGGAGATGGAGGAGGAGATGATGATGATGATGGTGGGGGTGATGGGGGCAGAGGCCGACGGAGGCGGAGGGGAGTAGTTGGGGAGAGGAGAGTGGCACCTCAGAGGGAGGGTGGACAGGAGGGACAGGCTCAGGTGGTGAGGGGTCGCAGTGGATTGCCCCTACAGGTACCAGCAGCATAGGGTCCTAGAGCACAGGGACAGAGACATGGACAAGTATAGGGACAGGTGCCAATACAGGCACAGGAGCAGGGACAGAGACAGGTATAGGGACCTAGGCATGTACAGAGATAAGTACCCGTACAGGCACCAGTACAGGTATAGGGGCAGGCACCCATAGAGGGAGAGCCACAGGCAGAGGCAGAGGGGGTGGATCCAGAGGAGGATGAGCTAATTGAGCTCAGGGAGATCTGCCAGGGCCAGACAGATAAGATATAGGATCTAGAGAGGGAGAGAGACCAACTCAGGATGAGGCTCAGGGATACTGAGCGGGAGAGAGATCAGGCGATTCAGCGCTACACGGAGGCTGAGATAGCGCTGAGGGCAGGGAGGCAGGCGGCGGAGGACGTAGGAGTAGGTTATGCATATGTCTTGTGGGCAGGAGAGGAGATTGCCTACTGGAGGGACCTCTATTATGGTGCAGTGCCAGCAGATCAGCGGGCGAGGAGCTTCCATAGACCATCGCGGACAGCGACAGCTACGGGAGGGAGCTGGAGGAGACAGGCATCGAGTGGTGGGGTTATGGGTCCTCCACCACCACCAAATAGAGGGGACATGAGGGATGATCTTGGGGCAGGTCCTTCGAGTGCTCAGATTCTGTCGAAGCCAGGCGGCTCCGAGGGAGGGAGTTCATCATAGCCTTAGAGGGCTCCCTATGTATTAGTATTGTACCATTTTTGTATTGTAGACACCTGCAGGTGACTTTGTAGCCATATGATTTTTTGACATCATTGTATCATGACACTTTTGATTATATATGAGATGATTCATTTTTGCGGCAGCTATATGCATGTGTACCTATGTGATGAGATGTTTCATGATGTTTGTTTTATGTGATGTTTATGATATGGATGCAAATATGTACATGATATAATGCAATATTTTTGTTCTTTTATGTTTTATATGTGTATGCATGATGCAAATGTGAATGTATGTAAATAGAGATGAATATAACAATGTAAGTGTAAATTGTGCTAACAGGTGTTGTGTGCAGGATGTGATGCAGTTGTGATATCTATATGTATGTATGAAATGCTTATATGTGGTAATGCAGGTGCAACTACATGAAATGCAAATGTTTTTGATGTGTCATTATACTCAGTCATGTGATAGCAGGCTACACGGACTCAAGAAGGACGATGGAAGTCAATCAAGAAAGGGGGATGAAAGATAGAAGATATGAAAGTGAAAGAGCTTCTTGTGCGTTATCATCATTGAGCTTTATTATGGCAAGTAGGTTATGACAATCGAGGCATATGTTTGACCCAGAAAGTCATTGTACCTGTTTGCATGGAGATAAGACAGTCACAAACAAGGAATGCCCCAGTTCACACTAGACTCACAGTGTCCTCATATCCTTGGACAAGTCATAACATTACTAAAAGACAATCCACAAACAACAAATACAAATAGGTGATGATACCCCATCCTCGCCTTTCTAGTCAAAGACATCCTGGAGAAAGAATCTCTAGTCAGAGACATCCTGGAAAAGCTAAAAGACATGTCACCAAAAGATAAAATCAAAAGAAAACCAAAACTCGACACCAACATCCACTGTAGTCCTCAAGTTTAGTGCCTCTTGTCACTTGTATAAGTCTTATTTGATTGTGGTCACAATGTTTACTTTCACAAAAAGGATAGATAGCACTGAACCATATGTTGTCTGAGTCTGTTGAAAGATTTGATTTGTTGAAGCCCATTGTTGCTGCTGTGTCTCATCTAAAACTGACTGAATCCCTGAAGCTGATACTTTATTGTGGAGAAAATGGAACTTTATTGGGGATCTGGTGATGCAGATGTTGCTCTATAGCGGATTGTGCATGAATAGACTGAAGGAAGCTGGAAGAAACTGTACTCCTTGAAACATGTGATGTTTTCAGTTCCACACCCATCACTAGACGTAGGAATTGCCTTAGCCATAGATAGGATCTGATTTATTATGGATAGAAAGAGGAAGTTTATTATGAATGGCTAACCAATCTTGGGTAGATCAATAACAAACCATGATGGGAATGGGTAAGTTTATTATGGATGAATTGGTTGTGAGTGTGTGTAAAGTGAAAGGATGAAAGTGAATCCTGAAGGAGGGAGGAGCAATGTTTCTACGCATGGCGCTGGTGACCCAGTTTTCACCATGGTACTTGCCCAGGGCGCCACCAAAGTGGTTTTCACCATTGGACAAAATTATTTCTCTTTACTTTTTTTGATTTTTCAATTTTTTTGTGTCACAAGGCGCCTGTTTGCTAGGTTTTCACCAAGTAACGATTTTTTTGTTTTTATAATTTTTTTTGTATTTTTGAATTTTTTGTATTTTTTTTTGTATTTTTTGAATTAGGATACTCTGAAGAGCTATGTGTAGAACCTGCGAAGGTGCATGCTATTGATAGGATCCTCCAAAGGTTCACCTTCTATAGTTGAGAGCTGATATGCACCAGATCCATATGCTGCTGTGATGATGTAAGGACCAAGCCAGTTTGGTTCGAACTTGCCCTTCTTCTCTCCATCTTGCTGATTCTTGGGGTTTTCTCTGAGAACCAAGTCACCTACCTCAAACGTGCGAGGCTTGACTTTGTGATTGTAACTACGACTCATTCGTTGTTGGTAAGCCTTGAGATGATTAAAAGCAGTTTGTCTTCGTTCATCCAGTAGTTCTAGTTCTTGTAAGTGAGAGACCCTGTAATCTTCATCAGTGATGATGTTTTGCAAAGAGACCCGTAAAGAAGGTAACTCGACCTCAATAGGCAAGATGGCTTAAGCGCCATAGACAAGTGAATATGGTGTAGCTCCTGTAGGTGTGCGGACACTTGTATGGTAGGCCCAAAGTGCAGGATTGAGTTGGATATGCCAATTACAGCTAGCGTCATTGACTGTCTTCTTGAGGATTTTAAGAATTGTTTTATTAGACGCCTCAGCTTGGCCATTACCCTGGGGGTAATATGGTGTGGAGAAACGATGAGAAATATGGAAGCGGTCACTGAGTTCATGAACATCCTGATTTTTGAAGGGACGCCCGTTATCAGTAATAATGGAATCAGGAATACCATATCGGCATATGATATAGTTAAGGATGAAGGTAGCAATCTATTTTCCAGTGACTTGTGTGAGAGGTACGACTTCAATCCACTTTGTGAAATACTCTGTGGCTGTGATAATGAATTTGTGACCATTGGAAGAAGGAGGGTGAATCTTGCCTATGAGATCAGGTCCCCATTGACAAAAGGGCCAAGGAGACACAAGTGGTTGTAGTTCTTGTGCTGGTGCATGTATGAGGTCTCCATGAATTTGACATTGCTTACATTTCTTGACAAACTAATATGAGTCTTTTTCCATATTGGGCTAGTAATATCCAGTCCTGATGAGTTTCTTGGCCAAGGTAGGACCAGTAGCATGCGGACCACATATCCCTTCATGCACTTCACATAACGCAATCTGGGCTTCGTCACTTTCTAAACATCTAAGAAGAGTGCCATCTAGACCTCGTCGATATAGGATATCAGCTAAAATGACATATTGAGATGATTGGCGATTGAAGGTGTGACGTTGGTTATTTGATAGATCAAGAGGTAGGGTATTGTCATGAAGTTATGTGAAGATGGAACCATATAACTGGGATTCAGGACCAACAATGCATATCATTTCAGTAGGAGTGATCTCATATGAAGGAACCAACAAGTTGTCCACCAAGAACCCATAGCAGGTTTCATTTTGAGGTAGATCAATCGATGAAGCAATTGTAGCCATGGCATCTGTAGCACGATTCTGTTCTATTGGTATCTGCTCAAAATCTATCTTTGTGAAGTGTTGTTTCAGATCATCCACCATTTGTTTGTAAGGCATTAATTTTTCATCTTTTTTTTGGTAATTATCAGTTGCTTGATGGATGACAAGTTGGGAATCCCCAAAAACACGAAGTTCCTGGATCTTCCACTGAACTGCAATTCGTAATCCAGTTGTTAATGCCTCATATTCTGCTATATTGTTAGTGCAAGGAAATGATAAGCGGTATGATTTTGGTATAGAGTCACCTTGAGGGGTTATAAAGAGAATACCAACTCCTGCCCCATGCTGTGTGTATGAGCCGTCAAAGTACAGTTGCCATGGCCTTGCATGTGATATTGTTAAAATGGATTCATCTAGAAATTCTGAATTTAGAGGAACATCATCAATCATGGGGGCATCTGCTAATTGATCTACGATAGCTTGTCCCTTTATTGCTTTTCTGTCCACATACTCGATGTCGAATTCACTAAGGATCATTACCCATTTGGCTAGTCACCCAGTAAGTGTTGCTTTATTGAGAAGGTATTTCAATGGATCTATCCTTGCAATCAACTTAGTCTTATGAGTGAGCATATAATGTCATAATTTCTGTGAAGCAAAGACCACAGCGAGACATGCACACTCAATTGGTGTGTATTTTAGCTCATATCCCACCAATGTGCGACTGATATAGTATACTACTTTTTCCTTGCCGTCAATGCTTTGTTGCGCTAGGAGTGCCCCCAGTGCTGTTGGAGTAGCTGATATGTATAGTAGCAAAGGCTGATCTGGAACTAGTGGCATCAAAACTGGTAGATTCAAAAGATAATCTTTGAGCATCTGAAAAGCTTGTTGACAGTTATCATCCCATTTGAACTTGATATTTTTATGTAGCAGGTGCTGAAAAGGATTACACTTATCTGCAAGTTGTGCTATGAATCTTCGTATAGACTGGAGTCTCCCTTGTAAGGATCGAAGCTGACTGACATTTCTAGGTGGCGGCATGTCCAAGATAGCCTTGACTTTTGCTGGATCGGCTTCAATTCCTCTTTTGGACACAATGAATCCTAGGAGCTTCCCGGAGGTTACTCCAAAGACACATTTCTTGGGGTTTAATCTTACTTTGTATTTTTCCAACCGATCAAAGACGACTGAAAGTATGTCCAAATGTGTATCTCTATCTATTGATTTACCCAAGAGATCATCAACATAATCTTCCACGGTAATGTGCATGAGATCATGAAAGATAGTGGTCATTGCTCTTTGATATGTAGCACCTGCATTTTTTAGCCCAAAGGGCATGACATTCCAATAGAAAGTTCCCCAAGGACAAGTAAATGATGTTTTGTGTTGATCCTCGGGTGCAATCCTAATTTGATTATAGCCAGAAAATCCATCCATTAAAGATAACATTTCATGACCTGCTGTGAGATCAACAATCAAGTCAATATTTGGTAATGGGAAGTCATCTTTCGGACAAGCTTTGTTGATGTCTCTAAAATCTGTACATATTTTGATGCTGCGATCCGGTTTACTGACAGGTACTAAGTTGGAGATCCATTCAGGATAATCAATTGGGCGTATGAATCCGACATCCAATAACTTCTCCAGCTCTGCTTTGACTAGTAATGCCACTTGTGGATGCATTTTTCTTAATTTCTGTTTCACTGGCTTTGCCCCCGATTTGACTATCAAATGATGCATTACCAAATCCAGATCTAGTCCAGGCATATCAGCGTATGACCATGAAAAGTTGATTTGTCATTCCTTGAAGAAACTTATGAACTGTGACCTTTCGGACTCTGTCAACAATTGAGCCAGGAATATATTGTGTGGAACCTCTTCTGTACCAATGTTTGTTTTGATAGTATCGTCTACCAACATGGATGAATTTTCCTCATACGAGGCTGGGAGAATGTCGAGCCTTCCATCTTCGGGTGCCTCAGAGAGGTTTTCGCCCTCAGATACGTCCTTTCTTTTTACTTTTTTGGGATCAGATAGCACCACAGTGTGGTTTTCACCATAAGACCCTTGATTTGTTCTTATTTTCACATTTTTGCGACTGGAAGGTCCGACACCCTCACCAAAATATGCCATGTTGTTGAGTTCTATAGTGTATCCTGCTTTATGGTCCCCAGGGGGAAGATCATCTCGAACGCCAAAGTAGTCAATAATAGCTTCGTCATTTTGGAATGTGTCAAACTGTGCTGGTCCCTCATAATCCCAGTCAATGAGTTGGTGGTGAACAAGGGGAAGGCCTCTAATGTTTTTGGAGTTTGCGGGGCTAAGAGTGAAGATGTGGTTATATTCAGGTATATCGAGGCAATCATCGAGGTCATCGATGGCACTCTCCTCATCAATCTCGATCGCAAGCGAATCCAAATTGTCGTCACTAGTAGCGCATTCTGGGACAGGTGTTCTCCTCCTATGTGATTTTGACCTAGAACCTTGAGACGAAGACTGTGCGCAATCCTCTTGGGTTGTTTCTTGACCAACTCTGAATTTTTTGTAAAATTCTTCTCCTTCTGTGGGTTCATCTAGCTCTCTGAATGTCTCGGTGAGCTCATAGTCACTAGAGGATTTGTCTGAACCCCATTCCCATTCATTGGAATCTATGGAATAGTGATCCTCTTGTTGAATTTCGGCAACTTTGATTTGTGATGTCTTTTCTGTCCTTTTAGTGTGGATCTTGGAAGTTAGAAAACCAAGTCCCTTCGAGCGTTCCCTTTTTACAGTCAATTCAGGTTGTAAGGGCTCCATAATGCCTTCTTTGCGTAACCCAAGAGGGCTTTTTCCATCATACCCGAATTTTTGTAGAATCTTGAAGCCTTTGCCATATTTCTCACAGGGTATATTGATCTGATCTTGTGTGTCATCTTCAATGTCTTTGTAGAGCATTTTGTATAAATCTTCCTCTTCCAGTTCGCCCCATCTTTGAAAGGTAGTAGGATCCCATTTGAATACCATGATGGATATTTGCTTGTTAGGATGTGGCCTTCCATATTCTTTTGGAGAGCTCATGACTTGTCATAAATACATGGTCTGATTTAAAGTGTATTCTCCCATGCCTTTGTCCTGAAATTTGCCTTTAAGTTCACCTTGTTTTGATGTCGAAGGTTTCAATGACTCAGGGTCAATGTATGCCGAAGAAGGAACAGCTTCACGATTACTGGGAATGATGGTCTCAGTATGTGATCTCAAGTTATTGCAATATATGAATGGATTAGGATCACCGTTAACTGTTACCTCAACTCCGTTGTGAGGAAACTTAATGCATTGATGATATGTCGATGGGACTGCCCTCATTTCATGAATCCAAGGACGTCCTAGCAATATATTATAAGTGAGATCTAGGTCTAGGACCTGACAAACCACATCCTTTGTGACTGGCCCAATTCTTAGAGGTAAGGTGACTGTGCCCTTGGATGAATGCTCTTCATCATCATATGCCTTAATGGTGATTTGATTTGTTGAATTCACAGCTTTATCAGAATATCCCAATTGTTTAATGGTGCTCAATGTACAAATGTTTAGACCAGCTCCTCCATCTATTAGGACTCGCTTTATTCGATGTTTGTGTATGAAGGCTTCAACATGTAATGGTGCATTATGTGGTTGACTTACGGAGGCGTCATCGACTTCTGTGAATGTAAGGGAGTGTGGAAGGGAAAGGTATCCCACCATGGCTTGAAATTGGTCCACGTTCAGATCAGTAGGAACGGCAGTGTCTCTCAAGATTTTGTCAAGAATAGCTTTATGAGCGGGGGATATGCGTAAGAGCTCAAGTATGGAGATGAGTGCGGGTGTCTTCCCTAACTGTTCTACGAGGTCATACTCAGGTTTGGTTGATGAAGAAGTGGTATTTTTAGTGGAAGCACCTGGCAATGTAATTTTACCTCGATGAGTTGTAACATGACATTCAGAGGTATGTTCGGAAGAAGATCCAACACCTCTTAGGACAATCTTGGGTCTCTGAGGAGGATTCTCAGGGTTTTTGTTCTTGATGGTAATAGTGGAGATATGATTGTCCATCGAGATGTGATTGATAGTTGAATCATAGTTATAAGGTGCTCTAGTATAGTTGGCCTGATCATCTGTGACTTTGGCTTTTCCCTTGTCATTCTTTGGGAATGGTTCCTTAAACATCTCATGTTCTTGATTGGGTGAGTGTCCCTCAATCTCAATATCACCTCTATCAATGAGATCTTGCACAATGTTCTTTAGTCGATGACAATTTCCTGTCTTATGACCCTTGCTCTTATGAAATTCACAATACTCATCATCATTCCACCAATTTGGTTTAACCTTTGGTTCATATGGAGGAAAATCTGGAACTGTGATCACTTTGTTTGCCACAAGCTTTTTGAAGACTGATTCAAGTGGTTCTCCCAATGGGGTGTACTTCCTTCGTGGTCTAGAAGTTGTTTGAGTATTTACTTGATTGTTTGTAGAACTCGATCCCGAAAAGATGAATTTGGGTCGCACTTTATTGGCATCAACAACACCATCATTGACTGTGTTCTTGTTTTTATTCCAAAATCTTGGCTTGTCTTTCCCTTTAAAGTCATCTTTGTTTTCCTTGAATATCTTAATGACTCCTTGTTCAATTAGGACCTTTTCTGTTGCTAAGCCTTTTTCAATGACATCCTTGAAGGTGGACAAACAAGCTTTCCTTAGATCATAGCCAATGTCTTTGTTAACATTTTGTGTGAACATTTCTACCATTTGTTTTTGTGGAATTTCACAAGAGCATCTGCTAGCTAGATTTCTCCATCTTTGTAAAAATGACGCAAAAGATTCTCCCTCTTTTTGCTTGGTATTGCACAAAGTAGTGATTGATATGTCTGTCTCTATATTGTAGGAGAAATGTTGAATAAATGCCTCTGCTAAGTCACCCCATGACTTAATACCAGGTGGTAGTTGAGAGAACCATTCCATAGCTTGATCTCCTAAGCTTTGTGGGAACAATCTCATCAAATATGTTTCTTCTGCCGCTACCTCAATGCAAGCTGTGAAAAATTGTCTTATGTGTGCCTTGGGGTCCCCTTTTCCTCTATACTTGTCAAATTTAGGCGTCACAAAGTGTGCAGGAAATGGAGGCATTGGAATGCTCTTGTCAAATCGATAAGGACATATGTCTCTCATTGTATATGTTGGCTTCGGTGTATTTATGTCCTCCATTTTCTTTTGTAAATCTATGATTTGTTGCTCCAAATTTCTCTTAGGTGGAGATCGACTTCTTGAACCATATCCCATGTTTGAGGCACCAATTGGCAGAGGAGCATATTGCATATATGGATGATATTGATCATACACATGTTCATATGGAGGAGGTCTATATTGATGCGGCATATATGGAGCACTTGGTATAGCTTCATGTTGAGGAACCCCACATCTATTTTGTGCATGTATACCATATTCTACAGGCATGTCATGTTCTATTGTGTTGCCCCCAAATTTGACACGAGGATTCCTTGTGTCCAAATTTTGAGCATGCCTTTGAATGTCCAATTGTTTTGGTTGATCCATAGCTTGAGCATATCTATCTGCATGAGATTTCCATAATGGTCTTCGAAGGTAAGTATCATATGTTTGAGCATGTGTATGTGGGACCTCTGGTTTTTGAAGCAAAGTTGATGGTGATTCAGGTACCATATGTGGTCCTCTATTTCCTCCACTGTTAGGTCTCCTTTGATCCATGTTGGAGTGAGTTTGTTGCAAGGGTCAGTTTTCCATTATTTGAGACATGTCAAAATCTCGAGGTATCTTGGCTCCACTTTGTGCCATCATGTGTAAGAAGTATTGTCTATCCCTCCTCATTATTTCTTCAACCAATCGATTGAAATGGGGATTCATAATGGATTCTTCTACATCTGCTGAATGTATTGAAAAGTTGTCCACATTGTCATTGTGTGTAACATTGTTGTTTGTAGTGTCTGCATTTTCCACATTTGGAATGTTTCTATAAACATCCATGTCAGGTAATGTAGTGTGCTCGGGATTGAAAAATAAATCATTGTCATACTCATAAGAACTCATGTTTGCGGACTCTTGAGCCTCTTTAGTTTCTCTCCTAGAATTTTGAAGATGGGTTTCAACCATGAACTAGGTATTGACCAAGATGTGAGAGACTAGATGAAAATGGAAAGAGTATGGAAGACCAAGAGTTGTATGGAGTGTAAATGAATCTGAGGTGTACTTGCAATGTCCAAAGTGTAAGACCAAGTATGTATGTAGTAGAGTAGGTATGACTTCCAAAGAGAGAATAGTTTCTCTTGATGAGGTAAGCTGACCTTGACTCTAAGTAAGACCAAATGAGACCCAAAGGTAAGAAACCATGATGAGGGACCACTTAGCAAAGTGTTGTTGTATGTAGTGTGTTGACAAAGTATGATGAGGACAAGCAAGTGACCTTTTGACCCAAGTTTTGACAAGTGTGAATGTAAAATGAGATGTGAAGCAATGATGGACTATGTGAGACCCAAAGACAGGTTGAATGCTAGATGAAACCTAAAGAAACAACCTAGGAAGCTCAAGAATTCCGAAACTAATTTCTTTTGTTTGTTGGACTGTGAAATTTTTCAATTCTGGACACAGACGCTTCTGTATACTTCACAGACACGATTCCCAGACACATACGTGTCTCTATTCTACACAGACGCTTCTAGACACACAAATGCTATTATGCCCTTCATAGACGTGTTTAGATTACCCAGACGCGGTTAAAACAGACACAAACGTGTTTCTGTAAACTTTGTGCAATTTTTTCCAATCTGTGAAGTCGTTTTGTTGTGACCAAATCTGACTGTTTGACTATTTTTTCGTGACAAGAGTACACAATGTTGATGAGGACTCAATGTTTGCAAGTGTTTAGACTCCAAATGACTCCAAGAAAAGTGTGTTGTTTGATGTAAAATGTTTTGCATACACTTGAAGACACAAAAGACACAATGTTTTGTTGTTTGGTCTTGATTGTTTGAATGTTTAACATAAGTCAAGCACAATTCTTGTGGCTGGCCAAGACAATAGTTGTTGATCCCACATAGGGTTTTACCCCCGAGGCTACGCTATTCAGAGCGGATACTTAGATGATTGACCTCACTGGCTCCACCCTCGGCACTCACTTTTCAGGTCAGCCAAGCATCAGTCCCCATGAAAACTCCCCATGGCGAACTTTGTATCTCTACTAAGAACCGTATGTGTGTGGGCCGCTACTAGAGGTCCGACCTCCTGCCCCAACAACTAGAAGGATTTGGGCTTCTAAAACAAAAAGGTGCTAGTAAGGGCATCCACTCGTGTGGCCATACATGCAGCACTTTCAGCTCTGTAAATACAGAAGGCTCCTAGCCGGTAGGGGTTACGCCCTACAAATGATCAAATAAATTTGATCAAACGGGTTTATGGGGAGACATAGTGTCGGTATGAACTAATCAGCACATGTTATTCATAGTTTTCACCATGAATACATTTGATTATAGTGGCTCGGAAGAGGTGGGTTTTCCTCGCTACCACTTGGGTCGTTCTCTTCTCACTAGTAGTCCTAATGACCACACGAGAAGACAGGCCCTCTAAAGATTAAACAAAAAAGAGCCTATTGCTCAAGACACAAAAGACAATGATTCAATTTTAGTGCACCAATGGAAGTGTTTGCTAATCTATGAAAACAAGGCACACAATAAAAAAATTCAAAACCCTAGCCAAGGACCTGCAACAAAAGTTGTTAGTAGTTTGGGTTGTTTGACATAATCACCCCTTCCTGCAAACACACAAGTTAGGTACATTTTAAAAACCCAAACAACTTTGTGACATAGGGGCCTTCAACAAAACATTTTTTGCTTCCAAGACAAGCTGCACCAATTTAGTTAGCTAGATTTGAAAGGGTTAGTCCAAAAATAAACCAGATCTGAAACCCTAAGTGCGAAATCCAAAAATTGAATCAATGAAAACTTTAAAATTTTGAAACAGTATATACACAGACGTTGTTACCCTCAACATAGACGTGTCTGGATAACACAGACGCGGTTCTACGATGCACAGACGTGCCTAGAAATCACAGACGTAGTTATACAACATAGATGCGGGCAGAAATAACATAGACGCGTTTCTGAAACATAGGCGCTCCTTTCTGAAACCTGCAAAATAAAATTTGTCGAAAACACAGATGCGATTCCAGATTCCGCAGACGCGCCAGAAAATCAAAGACGCGATCCGAAAGTTCGCAGACGCGGAAAAAACCTAAAATGTTGTCGAAAAATGTCCGATCTGCAACTTCAAAAATGTAAAATCTGCAACAAGGAGGTTAGATGCAAAGGGACAAGAGTCCCACCGGGGGTGCCAAAATGTTTATGGTGAAAATGGATACAATAATAACAAGATTGAAAGGCTAAATGAATCCAACCACAAAAACCCTAGCCTAACAACAACAAAGATCCACCATAACATATGAAGATTACCTAAGACAATGTAAATAAAACAAAATCACAAAGATTATACCATCACATGTCCAATAGGGTTTTGAATCTCCATTCTTCCTATCTCCATTGATCTTGCTTGATATATTTGCTCTCAGATTTTATGTGCACAAGAGCTCAACAAAGAACGGAATGTGGTTGCAAGTAGGATTGTAGTGTAGCCAAAATGATCATTAGGGTAGCATGAATAGTGATTAGGCATTAGTATGATTGATTAGGGTTTGATAATGAAGGAAGCATCTCCTTAAATAGAAGACACAATATGAAATGGAGGGATAAGATTGAGAGGTGTGAAAAGGAGGTCGGCTATGATTAGAGGGTAGGTAGAAGAAATAATAAAATAATGAAAGAGGTAGGTAGTGTAGGAATTAAGAGATGAATGACATGTGTCATGGGTAGAAAAGGCTAATGAATTAATTAAATAAATAAAGATTTATTTAATTAATAGAGGAAATGAGATAATTAAATAAATAAAATATTTATTTAATTTAGGAAAAGGATAATTTAAATAAATAAATGTATTTATTTAAATGAAAAATAAGGCTAGAAGAGGATAAATGAATTAAATAAATAAATAAAGATTTATTTAATTAATAGAAGAATTAGGCTAAAGTAATTAAATAAATAAAATATTTATTTAATTAGACATGACAATTTTGGGTGTCTACAAAGACAACACTGAAAAACATAGAAGAACACACTGTCATTTGCATTGATAAAAGATGTCATCACTGGAACCTGCAATTTCGGATTTCTCCCTTGGAGCAAATCTCTCAAAAACTTGAACCCTTACAAATGAAAAGAGTTGAGAATAAAAAGAGAAGGGAAGAAAATCAAATCTGCAACTGAAATTGCCAAATATCTCCTCTCTAACTGAATTCACTCCCGTGGAAACTGCTCCCAAAATATCCCACATTTGTTAAAATTAACTACCTGACCGGATTCCTCATTCCGAGAGCTTTTCGGTGATATATAACACTTTATATTCTGGCCAAAATTGAGACCCTGGGCAAATTAATCCTCAACATGTGCACATCATTTAAATTTTTTGAATTTTAATATAGTTGAAACTATATCTTTTACTGATTTTAATTTTGATTTTTTCTCCCATTTGATCCTGACGCCTTGCAATGTGGCAGGACCTGATTGGTCGATGGGGTCCATTGGGTGCCACCTGGGATGACACCTCGTCATTCCGCCATGTGTCTGCTTGCTTGTCGTCCACCTAGGTGCCACTGCGCCACGTCATCGCCACCTCACAAGGACCCGCCTGCTTGACCGCTGACTGAACCTGCCACCTGGCTTTCATCATTTCGTGGCCTTTATCCGGCATGCATCTTCACTCCACGAAATCGTGCAGGCCGTTGATCTGCTCCAAACTTGCTCGACCTTTAGCATGCTGCATTTTCGCCATTTCATGTTTTGCTGTTTTGCGGACCTTAACTCACGAGCAACTTTCCTTTGCGAAACCGCATGGATCGTCCGATCTCCTAAAACATGCACGATCTTTACCTCTTTTCGCCATTTCACAGGGTGTAACTCACGTGCATCTTCGTCCCGCAAAATCACGCACTTCATCGAATCCTCTGCAACCTGCTCACTAGTTAAGCCGACTCTTCTCTGCAAAATTCACCTATTTGCCTTGGGAAGTATGCCTGTGTGGGGTCCACCTGGTCACCGCTCAGTCACCTCCTCCATCGCCTCAAGACCTGCACCCATGCATGGGCCCACCTTGGGCACCCATAGGCACCGCCTGTAAAAGCCTAGAGGCTTTGACATATTAGATGTGTGTGGATTTGGTTATAAACACCAAAAAATACCACTTCCCAGTCAATGTGGGATTAAGGCTTATGCCTGAAACTGCACTTATGAAGCTTTCTTCCTGGGTTTTAATGGTGATTTCCAGATTTACCTCAGAGAATGCTAAAGACTAACGCAGGGGAGGATGCTATTACATTTTGCATTATTATATTTGCTAAGAAATTTGTATTGCCTGCTCTAAACATCACCGATTGAATTGCCACCAGCATCCGTTACCCTTGTCAACATACCACACAGAGGGAATGCAATCAAAATGATAGAGTTTTCTTTAAAAACTTATGCCTTCCTCTACTACATCCCACACATAGCAGGGAGAAATCCTTTGCTTGAAATTTGAAAGCCCTTTTCACATGCCACATAGAGGATTAAAACCATTTACTGTAGTTTGAAAAAGACTTTTTCATTATACAAGTAGAAGATGGCATTACACCTGCCAAAAGCCATTTTCAAAGGTTTAAAATAGACCTTAACGTTGCCACCACGTTCAGCTCCATTACCATGCACCTTCTTCCAATTCCACGCAGACATACTCTGCAAACCCTCCACCACGCTATATGCTTTAATGCCCCTTTCCAACAATCACGTGGGAGGGGAAGACAATACTGCTGCAGTTACATTTGCATAGCTTCAATTATGTTTCATTCAATGATGCCCTCTCTAACTTCAACGCAGAGGAGTCTTTGGCTGTGGAATTTGGTTATAAACCATTTGCATTTTACCAAATTCAATGTGCCCAATCTGCCACATGAGGGAATTGGGATGTTTGGAACATTTACTTGAAAGATTCAAATGCTGCTCTCTTATTCCTATGTCACGCAGAGAGGGGAGTCCTGCCAATTGCCATTTGAATTTAGTTTTGATATGGCCTCTCCTCTCAAAAACCACATATGATGAAAGGGTGTTGGCAATGCATTTGTTGTTTGAAGCTCATTGCCTTTGCCAAAGCCTTAACTTCAGCCTTTTGCCATGCTTAAATTCAAATTGTGTTTCCCACACCTCAGGGGATACATCTCTTAAACTCAAGTCAGTGGATCCATTAGTGATAGCGTGACAACAATTGTGTATGCTCCATTGCCATACATGACATCAACCTGCTGAAATGCACTGAAGTTACCATGCTCCAATGCATCTGCAATGTGAATGATCGTTGAAAGTGCTTTAACTTTCTTTTGTGCCTCATGTGGAAAAATTTGACACTATGAATCATGCTTTATGACTTGGAAACTTCTTCCTGTGATATCTTGCACGCAAAGCCAATAATTTGTTTGTGTATACTTTACCTCCACCATACCACACTACCAATTGCATCGGCTTGAAGTCTTGATGGCCTCCTCTATTTGCAACCACATCTTCCTATCGAAGGAGTTACTTGAAGGATTCTTTTTATTTGAAACCTCAACATTAGGACACTGGACCTCATTGTCAAAACTTCTTTCCCTCTTGGTTTTGGAAGATACATGATTTTCTTTTTAGACCATTCCGTCATAAAACTAATGCACAGGTAGGAACTAGGTTGGGCCCCAAAGTGGGCTCGACTAAATTTTTTTTTTTGTTTTCATGTAACTTACCTCTGGAATGCTTCACGGACCTCAAACATATCTCTGGAAATGATCGGCATCATTTTCGGATCATTAATCCGCATTTTACAACCTTCAGGCAAGTACGCCACATTTTTGCATTTAATCGCGAAGACGTAATTTTCAAACCTGTCAAAACACCTTTCTGGAGCTCACCATCTGACAGGCGTGTACTCTGATATGCAAGCATGAAACATACCAAATGGTTTCTCAAGACGAGTCCCGAGTGAAGAGATATTAATCGGCAAAAATGGCCAACTGGCTTTGTCGGCATTGCGGACCTGATGAAGTCAATGTTCTGGCAACACATGATGCCTTTCTCAAAAATACCAAACGACCTCCGTAGGCCCTCAAATTTGAAACACAGGTACCTTTAAGTACATACTAAAACTTGGAAATCTCAGTTCGATCACAAGACTGACAGGATGCAAACGGCGTGCTCATGAAAATGGCTACATTAACTGATGTAACACTAAAAGTGCAGAAGACTGAAAATGATGGCTAAATGAACCCTTTTGAAAACCAACTAAACGGATTGGCAGAGGCTTGAAATTTGAAACGAAGCTCATCATTTATACCAGTAATAACCCAGAGCAAACATTATGGCATGACGCTTATTGAGGCAACTTTTACACTTGTGCGAAATAGGGCTCCAACTAACTTTCGAAACAGGGACTTGCCAAAACACACAAACTGCAAACGGATTTGGCTATGAAAAGTGGGCAAATGGATTCGTCAAGACTTGAAATTTTGCAAACTGACTCACATTTATGCATAGAATTTAATCCACTTTGAATTTATCCATGACAATCAATAGGGTAAAAGATTTAATCGCTCGAAGTAGGCTACTCAATAAAATCTGCATTTGTGCCTAAAATGCACTTTCAGCTCACCCCTCAAAATGGGTACCTCATAAACTTATCCAAATTGAATTCTGAAAGTTGCACATCACCGAATAGGCCAAATGAAAGGTGTAGGACATGAATCCTGAGCCTTACCCTCTGAAGATCAACTGGCTCCATTTACCCCCTCTCTAACTAGGCAATTCAAACTGACTCATTTGGATACTTTTCTGACATGCAGAGCAAAATTTTTGAAATGGGCCTCTAAACTTGACTCAAATTTAATGAGTCCCAATAGTGGCTCTGACTGGGGATGGTTGATTGCAAGAGCAACACAAGAATCTAGAATCTATGGTTAAGCAGACCATCCAAAGACGGATCATTCTTCTCTTCTCATCTCTTTTCAAAAAACAAGGCTTCCTTATTCTACCCAAACAGCAGGGCACTTTATTGAAAACCACACAACTGAAAGCAAAGCAACTATACAATATATACAAACAAACTCACAACTGATTATAACCGCTCCACTTATAAACATTTACCTCTGTCAAAAATCTGATTCTCATCTCTTGATATCATGATCGAAACAAAGGCACCTTCCAGTAACAACTGGGCATAATCATTATAATCAAACCTTACCATCATATAGCTGAAACAACTGGTGTGCATGCCATTTATCTGATTTTGAGCTTTGTAACCACACATTACTTCAACAAAAATAAGATCATGAAACAAAGCACAATAAGGGCTTTTCCACAAGTTGCCATACACTTCACTATCCCACTCAACTCTATCATTTGCAAGGAAATCATCATGCTGAACTTGAAAAATAAAACACTCATTTTCAACATTGCAATTCCTATCAGCACATGCCTTATTATCACTTAAATTTATAGAATGAGGGGCATTACTAGCCAGCTGATGCAAACAAGGAACATAAACATTACAATCCGGATGTGACACTTCACTATGCTGATCACACCCCATACTATCCTCGCTTATCAAACTCAAAACCTCCGCATTCTCAACATCCCATTCATGGAAAAGAATGCACACCTCTGGCTGAAGCAAATCCTCAGCTAACTCTTTCTCTTTTAGGCTTACATCCACCTGAAACACTTTCATTTGTGGTTTTAAATGATCATCACATAACCCATGCCTCTTACCTTCATCATGAAATAAATTTTTACAACCCACACTATTGTTGTTTAGAATTTCATCAGTATTATGGACTAGTTTACCATTTACAACATCTGGCTGATCAGTTATTTCTTCATACAAAGGGTTAGAAACAAAATGAAGAATCCCCTTATGAACATTATGACACTGAAGTGGTTGGTCCGTATCTATATCAGCATTGAATAAAGCATTAGAAAAATTGCTAAAGACACCATCCATCCGATCATCATAATCATCTTCATCAAGCAAAGAAGAAATTGACAAATCCTCAGTGTTCCATGTTTCACATTCATAAGATTTTATCTTTTGACCATCATTCTGAAAATCAAGATAATCATACTTATCTTGCCACAACTGATCTTCTTCACCAATAGAACACTCGTCATCAGCCAAAGAATGAAAATGAACATCACTGCCATTTACTTCATTAGATAAGTTTTCAGCATGTTCACTAAAATTTTCTGTCATAAAACCATATGTTAGATCGGCATGTTCATCAAGTATACAAACATTCAATTCACAGTCCTTTTTCGAAGATGCAACAGCTCGAAGGCTCTCCAATATCCTAACCTTCTTATCCACAACCTTAAGAGCTTTCGTAAGTTCTAAAATCTTTTGGACTTGCATTGCACTTTGCTGTTCCATGTGAGAATCTGTAAGATTTTCATCCATGTGTGCTATATTTTCATTGCAATCATGCGTACCCTTGAAATTTTCTAAATTAACATTATGCATAACTTTCAAAATAGAAAGATCGTCAACATGATCACAAGAAGTAAAATCTGAAGTGAAATCTGAAAATACATTTACTTCATCCTCAACACAAGTGACATTATCAATGTTTAAGTGAGGGTCAACTATTGTTTGCACTAAACAATTCTAATTTTCATCATATTGCACATTTTCACTTGCACAAATAGCAACACTTGGTAATCCCTATGTATTTGGTATTTCAACATCAAATACATCAACAACATGTAAAGATTGATAGTCATCACCATCATTATTTTCATTAATGTTATCCTGGAGAAATGCATGATTCACTTGGTAATTGGTAGCCACATAATCAGCATAACCGGCATACAAATCAAATGGTACATATCCCTTGTATATATCTATCTCTGTATCAACATTTTCACAACACTTCCCACTAATCACTCCATCATTACTGTGAGAGACAACCGACATTAATAGCAGAGTTTTTTGACTCTCATTCAAATCTGAAACACATGCATCAACAAAACCATTTGGAACTACAGAGCTTGATGCACCTAGACACAGAATGATTTGCTCAACTTCACATGGTATTCCACCATTGAAGGTACTTTGATAAGAAACCACAACAGACACAAACCTCTTAGCTATCCCAAATTTCAAGTTATTTTCCATATCTCTAGCTGTGTTAAAAGCTTCATACAAGGTTTTGGGTTCTTTGTTTCTCAATAAGAAACCCATCTTCTCATCAAATGCACTCATGTAAACATCTAGACATACTTTATCATCAAGTTTATACTTTTTGGAAATCTTAGACAAAGCTTGCGAAAATCTGATATTGAATGTTGGTACTAATTCATCTTCCCTGATTTGTATATAAGTGAATTCTTTTAGCAAGTCAGAATCACTCACCTTCTCATCGAATTGATCCATGAAACCTGAAACCAATTCTTCCCATGAGGTAATAGAATTCACTGGCAAAAAAGAGAACCAATCTCTTGCATCCTCTTTCAATGACTGAATAAACAATTTCATGCATATATCTTCTTGGCAAATTTCAAACTCTCCTATCAAATCTAAAAATCTTTTAACATGTTGACATGCTGATTCTGATTTCTTCCCACTGAAAATTGGCAAATACTTTCTGATTTCTGTGGGTATGGGATTCAGATAACTCGGAATACCTTCAAAGTTTAAATCAGCATAATACTTCATACTGAAACTCTTTCTATTACATGGTTGTTCTGGTTTACTAGGCATGGCTCTATGTGGAAATAATTGGGGCTAAAAAAATTCACTACACATTTCTTCCTTACTTCCACAAATGATTATATAACTTTGGATAAAAACTTCAAGCAAGTATCCTTATACTGAAACTATTCATAACATTGCTTGACACAGAGCTTTTCCAAATTTGCATACTACAACAGAATATATATGCTGGACATTTCAGCAGAATGGATATGCAAATTAATTTGTGATTCCTCTATTTTCCCTCTTTATTAGTGATGTTCACTTAATGGGAAAACTATTTTACACATTCAGAATTTCAGAACAAACATCTTTGCATTTGAAACCTCTGAAAATACTTGGAGATTTGCAGCTATAAGACTTGTAGATCTGGAGATTTACTTCACTTTTAGCACGGTCTTTTACATTAGAGTCGCCACCTCTTGCACAGAGGATATTTTGAACAGCAGAACGCCATTCAACACTTATTTAATTCACTGTTTCTCTTTCAATCTTGCTGCAATCAACACTCTTCTAGGCTATTTAACACTAGTATGAACCACAGAGTCACCACCCAAATAAGGATTTTGGGAAAAATTTGCATACAGCTGAAAGAACTTCTTACAACTTTCAACAATGCATTCACTATTACTCCTTCATAAAATATGATATGATACACATATCATTCTGCAAATCCAGAACAAGGAGCATTTTCTAACTCATAAATTCACTTTCACACTCTGTGCATACACAATGGACAGACTAACTGGATGAATTTTGGCAATTTTCATTCTCATTTCCCCAGCAGAGTCGCTATTTTTGTTGTTCACCAAAAGTGATAACCCAAGTATACCTGCAATTGATCTATGAAGTAGCTAATTCAATCTATGAAGAACCTCAAGCTTGGATATGAATCCTTCTACTCTTTAGGCTCTACAAAACCTAGGCAGGTGTACCTTTGATGCATTTAATCAGACCTATTACACACAAGACTGCATCAATCAAAAGCAGATGGATCTCAAAAAGTTCAAAAACTAGAAGGTTACTGCAGACGGGCTAGATCCACACTTGCAACTCAACATTTTTGAATCATGAGATGGAGGGACACTTCCACATAACATAAAATATAAAAAGATATTTTGATTTTGGATTTTTAAATGGTGTTCTGACAACCTTTCAATATTACAAGAGACCAGTGCCTTATCTAGGCCACAGAGTCATGCATAAAACTAGAAGAGAAATCTCAGATGCAAGTTCTTTTCAACATTAAATTTTCATGTATCAATGCCTTACATTAATACAATCCTCTGCTCTATCACAAAACCATACTTATATGTATATATCTATCCATATGCATTCAAAATAATTAATGTTGGGTTCTAGGATTTAAATCCTTCCTTGAAGAATACCCAAAAGACAAGCATTACACTCTTAGAGAAATCTAAAAGAGACAACTCAAATTATCCTTGATAATATGAAATTATATGAATCTGAGTACATTTTGGAGACAATTTTATGGAAACTCACACATGCCTTGCATATGTGTGAACCTGCAAACTGAAACTAAACCTATAGTAAAGACAACACTGAAAAACATAGAAGAACACACTGTCATTTGCATTGATAAAAGATGCCATCACTAGAACCTGCAATTTCGGATTTCTCCCTTGGAGAAAATCTCTCAAAAACTAAAACCCTTACAAATAAGAAGAGTTGAGAATAAAAAGAGGAGGGAAGAAAATCAAATCTGCAACTGAAATTGCCAAATATCTCCTCTCTAACTGAATTCACTCCCATGGAAACTGCTCCCAAAATATCCCACATTTGTCAAAATTAACTAGTTGATTGGATTCCTCATTCCGAGAGCTTTCCAGTGATATATAACACTTTATATTTTGGCCAAAATTGAGACCCTGGGCGAATTAATCCTCAACATGTGCACATCATTTAAATTTTTTGAATTTTAATATAGTTGAAACTATATCTTTTACTGATTTTAATTTTGATTTTTTCTCCCATTTGGTCCTAACGCCTTGCCATGTGGGGGGACCTGATTGGTCGATGGGGTCCATTGGGCGCCACCTGGGATGACACCTCGTCACTCTGCCATGTGTCTGCTTGCTTGTCGTCCACCTAGGCACCACGTCATCGCCACCTCACTGGGACCCACCTGCTGGACCGTTGACTGGACCTACCACCTGGCTTTCGCCATTTCATGACCTTTATCCGACGTGCATCTTCACTCCACGAAACTGCACAGGTCGTCGATCTGCTCCAAACTTGCTCGGCCTTTACCATGCTACATTTTCACCATTTTGTGTTTTGTTGTTCCATGGACCATAACTCGCGAGCAACTTTCCTTCACGAAACCACGCGGATTGTCCAATCTCCCGAAACATGCACGATCTTTACCTCTTTTTGCCATTTCGTAGGGTGTAACTCGCGTGCATCTTTGGCCTGCGAAATCACGCGCTTCGTCAGATCCTCTGCAACCTGCTCACTAGTTAAGCCGACCCTTCTCTGCAAAATTTGCCTGTTTGCCTCAGGAAGCGTGCCTACGTGGGGTCCACTTGCTCACCGCTCAGTCACCTCCTCCATCACCTCGGGATCCGCACCTACGTGTGGGCCCACCTTGGGCACCCATAAGCACTGTCTGTCAAAAGCCCAGAGGTTTTGACATATTAGATGTGTGTGGATTTGGTTATAAACACAAAAAAAAATACCACTTCCCAATCAATGTGGGATTAAGGCTTATGCCTGGAACTGCACTTGTGAAGCTTTCTTCCTGGGTTTTAATGGCGATTTCCAGATTTACCTGGGAGAATGCTAAAGACTAATGCAAGGGAGGATACTATTACATTTTGCATTATTGTATTTGCTAAAAAATTTGTATTGCCTGCTCTAGACATCACCGATTGAATTGCCACAAGCATCTGTTACCCTTGTCAACATACCATGCAGAGGGAATGCAATCAAAATGATAGAGTTTGCTTTAAAAACTTATGCCTTCCTCTACTACATCCCACACATAGCAGGGAGAAATCCTTTGCTTGAAATTTGAAAGCCCTTTTCACATGCCACGCAGAGGATTAAAACCATTTACTGCAGTTTGAAAAATACTTTTTCATTATACCACGCAGAGGATGGCATAACACCTACCAAAAGCCGTTTGCAAAGGTTTAAAATAGACCTTAACGTTGCCACCATGTTCAGCTCCATTACCACGCACCTTCTTCCAATTCCACGCAGACATACTCTGCAAACCATCCACCATGCTATATGCTTTAATGCCCCTTTCCAACAATCACGTGGGAGGGGAAGACAATACTATTGCAGTTACATTTGCATAGCTTCAATTATGTTTCATTCAATGATTCCCTCTCTAACTTCAACGCAGGGGAGTCTTTGGCTGTGGAATTTGGTTATAAACCATTGGCATTTTACAAAATTCAATGTGCCCAATCTGCCATGTGAGGGAATTGGGATGTTTGGAACATTTACTTGAAAGATTCAAATGATGCTCTCTTATTCCTATGTCATGTAGAGAGGGGAGTCCTGCCAATTGCCATTTGAATTTAGTTTTGATATGGCCTCTCCTCTCAAAAACCACGTATGATGAGAGGGTACTGGCAATGCATTTGTTGTTTGAAGCTCATTGCCTTTGCCAAAGCCTTAACTTCAACCTTTTGCCATGCTTAAATTCAAATTGTGTTTCCCACACCTCAAGGGATACATCTCTTAAACTCAAGCCAGTGGATCCATTAATGATAGCGTGACAACAATTGTGTATGCTCCATTGCCATACATGACATCAACATGCTGAAATGCATTGAAGTTACCATGCTCCAATGCATCTGCAATGTGAATGATTGCTGAAAGTGCTTTAACTTTCTTTTGTGCCTCATGTGGAAAACATTGACACTATGAATCATGCTTTATGACTTGGAAACTTCTTCCTGTGATATCTTGCATGCAAAGCCAATAATTTTTTTGTGTATACTTTACCTCCACCATACCACGCTACCAATTTCATCGGCCTGAAGTCTTGATGGCCTCCTCTATTTGCAGCCACATCTTCCTATCGAATGAGTTACTTGAAGGATTATTTTTATTTGAAACCTCAACATTAGGACACTAGACCTCATTGTCAAAACTTCTTTCCCTCTTGGTTTTGGAAGATACATGATTTTCTGTTTAGACCATTCTGTCATAAAACTAATGCACGGGCAGGAACTAGGTTGGGCCCCAAAGTGGGCTCGACTAAAAAAAATTTCGTTTTCATGTAACTTACCTCTGGAATGCTTCACGGACCTCAAACATATCTCTGGAAATGATCGGAATTGTTTTCGGATCATTAATCCGCATTTTACAACCTTCAAGCAATTACGCCACATTTTCGCATTTAATCACGAAGACGTAATTTTCAAACCTGTCAAAACACCTTTCTAGAGCTCGCCATCTGACGGGCGTGTACTCTGATATGCAAGCATGAAATCTACCAAACATTTTCTCAAGATGAGTCCCGAGCGAAGAGATATTAATTGACGAAAATGGCCAATTGGATTTTTCGGCACTGCGGACCTGATGAAGTCAATGTTCTAGCAACACATGATGCCTTTCTCAAAAATACCAAACGATCTCCAGAGGCCCTCAAATTTGAAACACAGGTACCTTTAAGTACATACTAAAACTTGGAAATCTCAGTTCGATCACAAGACTGACAGGATGCAAACGGCCTGCTCATGAAAATGGCTACATTAATTGATATAACACTAAAAGTGCAGAAGACTGAAAATGATGGCTAAATGAACCCTTTTGAAAACCGACTAAACGGATTGGCAGAGGCTTGAAATTTGAAACGTAGCTCATAATTTATACTAGTAATAACCCAGAGAAAACATTATGGCATGACGCTTACTGAGGCAACTTTTACACTTGTGCAAAACAGGGCTCCGACTAGCTATCGAAACAGGGACTTGCCAAAACACACAAACTGCAAACGGATTTGGCTATGAAAACTAGGCAAATGGATTCTTCAAGACTTGAAATTTTGTAGACTGACTCACTTTTATGCATAGAATTGAATCCACTTTGAATTTATCTATGAAGATCAACAGGGCAAAAGATGTAATCGTTCGAAGTAGGCTACTCAATAAAATCTGCATTTGTGCCTAAAATGCTCTTTCAGCTCACCCCTCAAAATGGGTACCTCATAAACTTATCCAAATTGAATTTTGAAAGTTGCACATCACCGAATAGGCCAAATGAAAGGTGTAGGACATGAATCCCGAGCCTTACCCTCTGAAGATCAACTAGCTCCATTTACCCCCTCTCTAACTAGGCCATTCAAACTGACTCATTTGGATACTTTTCTGACATGCAGAGCAAAATTTTTGAAATGGGCCTCTAAACTTGACTCAAATTTAATGACTCCCAACACACCATTTGATAGAAACTTTTGTTTTTTGGGGATCTACGGGCTGACCAGTACGGGGATTGACAAACAATGAGGCGATTTCGGCTTTGGATATCTCAAAATCCTTGATATCCTTATACGACAAGCCATATGCATATTTTTCCTTCATAGAATCTCGCCACAAAAGGGCGACATCGTGCTCCTCAGTCATGGTTTCCATACTTTTTACGATCAACGTGAGAGGATCAAACAATGGGTTTAGACAAGGGATCCTATGATATACTTCTGCAATCCCCCGCAATTCATTCAAATTTTGTGCAATCAAATCTTGAATTGAGGGGGGGTTTGGCAAATGAGGGTTTGGTTGTTGTAGTTGTGGTTGGTCAGTGTTTTCATTGTTATCCCCCATTTTTAACCTAATTGAATGTAAACAATTAAATTTAGTTAACAAATTTAAACAATTAGGTATTTGATTTTAAAAAAACCTAGTTTTCATGAAAAAAAACCATATTTTCAATGAAAAATCAAATAAACATTCACAAAAAATACAAAAAATGAATGAAAATGATTCAAAACGACAAAATTCTTACCTCTAAATCTATTTTTTAGCAATTTTTTGTCAAAACACCGGATATCGGATGGAGCAGATATCAGATTTTTACAAATTCACACGACCCGTCAGTTAAAAATGACTCATGGGACTGTCACTGTCGAAATATAAAAGTCTCAGAAAATCGGATATCCGATTTCAACACTTAAATTATTTTTAAATAACATATATAATATAATAATATATTATATAATATATTATTATATTATATAATACATATTGTATTGTATTATATTATATATATTATAATATATAATATAATATAATATAATATTATATTATATTATATTATATTATATTATATTATATTATATTATAATATAATATAATATTATATTATATTATAGTATAATATAATATTATATTATATTATATTATATTATAATATAAAATATAATACAATATTATATAATATAATATTGTATTATATAATATATAATATATTTTTTAAATTAAAATTACAAATAAAAATCGGATATCGGATTTTATCCGATATCCGATTTGCATAGGTAATTACCAGGCCAAGGTGTACTGACACCCAGGCCAAGCAAAAAGTCAACACGGATTTTTGCGTTTTTAGGTGAGTGAGGAAGGCTATTTTTTTCACATCGCCACTTTTTGGCCCCCCTTGATCCTACACTAGCCCAAGAAGAGGTTGGAATAGAAGAAGCTTGGATAAATGACACACAAGGATCCTTCAAGGCTTCATACCTAGATTGAGGGATCTTATATCCATTAGAGGAAGGTGTACCCCAATTCTTTGTTAAAGAAGCATCATTGATATGAGACTATGTTATTGAAGGAATCATAGTGTGAAAGTGAGATATGCATCCTACTTCATCATGAACAATGTCATGAGGATTAGGATCAACCTTGATTGTGTGGAATTCATTGTTATGTATAAACTTTATTGTGTGAAGAAGAGTAGAAGGGACTACTTTCATAGCATGAATTCATGATCTACCTAGAAGAAGGTTATAACTAAGATCAATATGCGTGAGATGAATAGGAGTGGGTAACGTCATAGGTCCCAATAATGATAGGTAATATGACTATACCAAGTGAATCTCTAGAAACATTATCAAAACCACAACCACAAAGATGATTTGGTTGAATAAAAGAATAAACCCAATTTATCTTTTCTAATAAGTCAACATGACACATGTTAAGTGTTGGTCCACATTATCAATTTAAAAGTTTGTCTTATGTGTTTGTTCATAAATGCAAAGAGTAATCATAAGGGGTTCATTTCTATATTTAACCTCTATAGAAGTCAATTCTTCTTGTGAGAATATAATATCATTTGACTTAGAAGAATGATAAGGAACCACCTTTTGTAAGGCTTCTTGAATCAACTTATTGTTTGAAGGTGAAGTTTGAATCAAATCCCAAAGGGAAAGCTTAGCTAAGATATCATAGAGTTTCTCAACAAGATTAGGTTCCTTATCAACGCGTTTCTTAGGATGAGGGGGGCAAGGAATGTAATACATATCTAACCTTAACATGATAAGGACAAGTATTATGTTACCAAACCTACACTTAGATGCAAATGAAGTAAGTATTGAAAAGATAATAAATGTAGATAGATATGCTTGTTCTAAGATATAATGGTCACTATGATGATGAAGTTTATACTAATATGGTTAATTATTTAAGGTAGCATGGATATGTGTGTATGTATTATTAGATAGAAAGGGACGATATCACATCATTGGAGAATGCATGTGATGTTAAAATCCCCTTTTAATGAATTAAATATTTTGGTTGCTTATATGTATATGAGGATGCCTACGTATAATGTGAACACATATTGATTGTGCTAATTAGGAGGCGGTCATTTAATGATACTTTGTATATGATGTAATGAGTAGTTGACTGGTGGATTCTCTAACCATGTTTTCTATGTGATATCTTTTGGGGAAATGAACTATGATCTAGGGTAACACCTTCTACGTTCATTCTTGATTATGATCTTTTGGATGCTTGTTGACTTTAGTTGCATATTGTTTGTTGGGAGTAGTCCTACACAATTGATCTATTGAAGGTTGTTTATACTTAATGACTCAATGTTTTGGGACATGATTATGTTATAATAAATTATATAGAAGGACCTATTGATGGTACTAGGGTTAATTGTTATAGTTATAATTTCCTAAAGATTTTGATATTATGAGGATATAACAATAATATTAGGTTTTGATGCTTATGAATTCTTAATGGCTATATGTGAGATAACTAAATGTGATGTGTCAACTAGTTTTATTCCAACCGGTATATCTATTTTTGTGATGAGTTACTAGCACCGTTTGTTTGGCGGTCATTTTTGTGATGAGTTATGACTAAATGTCTAGATACACTGCACCTAGGAAATTGTGTTCCTATGGCCAACATAAGGTCTAAATGCCTATTTAAAGACATCTTAGTGAAGAATTTTGTGTGAGAAAAAAAGAAAAGGAGAGATCAGATATAGTAGAGGTAATCTATGTGAATACTTTTGTTGAAGAGCGATAAGTGTTTAAATGGAGAGCAGTGCTGAATGAACTTAGAATGATCTAATCAAGCAAGTTTGTGCTACTCAGAACATATCAAATCTTTCTTGTTGTTTTCTAATCATTAGAACAGAACTAAATCCCCTAATCGGGTAAGCTCGAACAAGCTTCATTGTACAAATCCTTTGACAAGGTGATCCATTAGTTTGGATTCTCAAATCCTCCAGCGAGGTTACTCTTAACAGGGTATATGCTTCTAATCAAGCTTGGAATCTCTAACAAGATTTGCTCCTAGCAGAGCTCTTTGCAAGACCTTAACCAGTCGATTTTCTATTATTGCAGATAGTTAACTTGTGAGTTCCATCTCACTGTGGTTTTTACCTATTTGGGTTTTCCATGTATAAACACTTGTGTTATGGTGGATGTTGTTATTTCATTTTGGATAGCATGTATTTTGTTTAACTGCTTGGTTGAATTCATCTATCGGTCGGTGTTTAAAGTACTGTTTGTTTTGGAGTCATTGATTCACCCCCCCCCCCCTCTCAGTGCTTTTCAAGTCCATCAATTGGTATCAAAGCCTAACTTCTTTGAATCTTAACCGCTTAGAAGGGAATCTTGAAACTACCATGGGGAAAACTAAAAGCTTCTCAAGTCAAGAGGAGAGAGCTATCTAAAAAATTGTTAGAAATATCTGACAATAGTTCTTCAGACGAAGCTAATATTGATGCTTTATTAGAAGAAGTTGAAAATTTGCAGGGTGAGAAACTGAATCTAAGAAGAGAACTGGAAGGTCTCACTATCCGCATGAGTCAAGAGTTGGAAGCAAGAAGAGCTGTTGAAGATCTTATCAAGGTAAGAGATCAAGAAATCATAAAGATCAAATGGGAAAAAGATACTATGCATGAGGACTTAATAGTTGAAATAGAAGAAAAGGAAAACCTAAAGCTAGATCTTGAGTTGGCATCATCTCTGAAAGAGAATTTGTCTAAGCACAATGAAGATCTTGTCAATAAGCTTACTGAAGCCAATGAGAAATTGGAAAAGTTTGTCAAAAGTTCTACCATGCTGGAAGAACAAATTCAATCACAGAGAATGAAGGGTGATATCTTTGGACTTGGTTTTCATAAAACTGAAAAAGGTGAATCCTCTAGGACAAAAAGCAACTATCCAAAGAATAAAAATGCTTCTAAAGTCAATAAGACTACCGGTGAGAAGGACTTTAAACCTATCTTCTTTGTTTGTCATAAGCCTTGTCATATTGCAAATTTATGTAGGAACAAACCTAACATGAATGCGAGTTACAATATTAATGCTAGGTATGTGTCTAGAAAGTTTGAAGGACATTTCTACACTCGTGGAATGTATGGGAATAAACATATTGAGTGTAGATATGGATCAAGCAATCCTGTACCACACATGCATCCTAGACCATATGGTAACTGGACAAGAAATTTTGATAACCGGGTAAACAGGAACTAGAAATATCCTATGGCAATCGGTTTAGTCCATTTGAAATGGAAAAGGGAACAAACGTTGTTTGTACCTGTAGCGTCCTAAAATTGCGACACTTGCAATTTCGACTGCATTTCGGTCTTCACGATGGCGACGCAACACGCAACCTGAATGGAGACCCCAAAACTTGCTCACGACACTGAAAACTGCATTTTTCATGCACCCTGGCTTGAACCTCCTTGCACCCTGCTGCCCCGGGAGGTGGGACCAGAGCGCCCAGCGCCCTGGTCCTCCAGGACCAAGGCGCCCAGTGCCCTGGTCCCTGGGTCCTATTTTGGGCCCGGTTTCCTAAGTGGTATCGGGTCTTTTCGTTTGCAATTTGGAAAATTACATTCCCTAGTCGGCCTAAGGTCGGGAAAATCAGTCTATCAGCCCTAATTGACAAGTATATAAATGACATTTTCCTCTTTCATTCGATATGAGGGAAAAGGCGTGGAAACTATACTCAGGCATTCAAGCATTCAAGCATTCAAGCAATTGATCATTCCAAGTCTCCATTCAAGGCTAAGTGTTGCATTCAAGACAAGGATTCAACCATTGAAGAGGAGATCACTTATTACATACTACAACATACAACATCTAAACCTTCGCACATAAGGATACAAACATCCTTAGAACAAGGTTGCAGGTACACGGCTGAAATTGAAGATCTGGAATCCTTGTGCAGAGACGAACAGATCCCCCTTCGTTTCGCGGATTTTTCGGAGGACCGTGGCGCCGGGCGCCATCGTCCCGACAACTTTTGCTCAAATTTGCAGGACAGCGCCGTATCGACATTTTACTGCTAATTCCAGGTCCGCAGCTTCATCCTATAACCCGAACTCAGTTTATAAGCGAATCTTTATGACTTTCTATGCATCCTTAGCTTAATTTCCTTAATCAACATTCTTTACAAAAGAGGGTAGCCTTGCTTTCCTAACCCTTGAAATTCATTTAGCATCCAATCTTACATTGTGTGGGATTGAATCTTATGAGTTTCAACCCCGCTTTTGAATGTAAAGTCTTCCCCCTAAGTGAAAACCCATCGAATCCTAGCGAACCTCCCTTCTCTCTCCTTGGAGTTAGAAGAAGGGAGACCAACTAGGGTTCGACCGCGATTTTTCGCTTTACATTTTGGTGAACCCGACGTGAACATCCTTTCTGATTTTTCATGCTTAGATCTGAAAAAATTGATTACATTTCCATGTTTGATCTTTTGCAAAGTTTTAGAGGTGATTGCATTAAAACCCTAAAATTTCTTTTTAGTAATTAAACTTGCGAAATGTCTAAATGTTAATGCTTGTTTCAGATCTGTCCTTCTATTACAAATTATCAATTCATATTTGTGCTTTAATTTTGAAAATTAAGTGGTTAAAAGTCAAAACCCTAATTTTTGAAACGCTCTTGATTCAACCTTTGTCCGACAATTTCACTGATCAAAACATCTCCAAATAAGCTGTAACTTTGGATTCCGCAATAAAATCACAACATCTTTCATCCCTGAAAATTTGGAAAAAAGTTGCGAGGACCGTGGCACCGAGCACCATCGTCCCCGACATTTTTTCCGAAATTTTGGGAGCAAGATCTTACTGTATTTTCCTGCTAAAATCCAGAATTTTGGCTGATTTTATCAATTATAACACCTTCAAAATTACAGTCAAAGTTGGTCTTGTGATTGCTTGGATTAAGGCTTCTAAACATTTGAAAATCATTGAAATTGAAATTTTGTGTCAAAATTGTGTTCTTACTGTCCTAAATCTGAAAAGTGTGTTTGCATTCATTCGAAATTTCAGTGCTTTATTCAAATTCTTGCATTTTGTGACTTTTGAAATTAAGTGCTTAATTACAACAACTTTGATTTCCGCTTTCAAAATTGAATTTTGCGTGAAATTGAGTCAATTTTCAAATTTCAAAATTTGCATTGCTCTTGACATTCCCTCTAAAATCATAAAATTCAAAATTTCAGTTTCCCTCTCTTTTTCAAAATTCAAATTTTGCATTTTTCGACAATCTTGATAGGGTTCAATTTTGAATTTGCAACTTTAATTTGGCCTATCTACAGATCGTAAAATCCCTCAATTTTTTCAGATTAGCTCTAAAATCATCATACCTTTCATCCCTGCAAATTTCGAAAAAAGTTGCAAGGACCGTGTTGCACTCCGAGCGCCACGGTCCCGGACATTTTTTCCGAAATTTCGGGAGACTGTTGTGATTGCATTTAACAGCTTAAATCTGGAAGATTGGCTGGTTTTACTGAAAATTGCTACCTCTAAATTCAAAATCTTCTCTCTCTTTCTAGTGCATGAGTTTTACAACAATAAGCCCTACTTACACTATTCCCGTTAGACGAAGTCGTAGAATTAAGTCTTTCCGAGGTTTAACTACCGAGGAGATGGAACCTAATTTGAGTAGTCTTTTTAACGAGGACATGGGTAATTCCTCTAATCCTCCTAATGATGAAGAAGCTCCCCATGAAGTTTCTGTTGAACAACTTTCCAAATTGGATAACCAATTTGACGATTTTCACCAATGGATGTCTCATGAGTATCCCGATAGTCAAGCTCTTCCTTTAATTGAGGGTCTAAAACGTATGCTTCAAAGTGATAAGAATGGAATTGATGTTTTACGTGGTATCACACACATTGTGGATTCGAATGTGATGCCTATGAAGAGTTGTGCTGAATCTTTAGGTTATACACAACCTCCTACACAAGTCAATCATTCGATTCCTTTGACCACTTCTATTGCTAGTATACCTACCTTTACATCGAACATCATAGCTACCTCTATACAAGACATTCCTCCTGTGATCACTAGTCATGGGGGCAACCCTTCTTCTTCAATTAACCCTATTCCTTCATTCAATCCGACTTCTTCATTCATTCCTCCAATGAGTGTGCCTATTATATCTTCACAAATGAACATGACGCAAGGGGGCAATTCATTTAATCATTCCATTCCTCCTTGTAGTGTTCCTCCTATCCAATCATCCCCTATGGTTGACTATCATAGGGTCCCACCACCTTACTCTTTACCATCTTTCAATAACATCACACCTAATATGAACTCTTCGACTGAAGCTACCATTAATAATCTTGCACAAACTGTCTCTTCTTTACAGCAACAAATTGCCTCTATGAATCAATCTAAGTTTAGTGTGCCCACATTTGATGTTGCGAGCCCACTTTCTCTTGACATTGTTCGAGCTATTCCTCCTAAGCATGTTGAAATCCCGCATTTGGAACTTTATAATGGTAAAGGGGATCCTCTAACACATGTTAAGACTTTTCAAACAATTTGTACTGATTTTGCTTATGACCAAAGGTTGCTTGCAAAACTGTTTACTAGAACATTAAGAGACAAAGCCCTACAATGGTATTGCTCGTTGCCTTCTTATTCTATTACTTCTTTCGAACAACTTGCAAATGCTTTCATTCAACAATTTCAAAACAATATAAGTCCTAAAGTTACTTTGATTGATTTAATGCATTGTAAACAAGGTGTTAAAGAAAAAGTGACTGATTTCATTGGTAGATATAAGCATTTGTATGCTCAAATTTCTTTTCCAGTGCCTGACAATGATATTCAAAGAATCTTTATTTCTAATTTACAAAAAGATATTCGAGACAAACTTCTGTTTTCTGAGTTTACTTCTTTCCAACAGTTGTGTGCAACTCTTCACAATTATAAACTGACTGTGAGTCAAATGGAACAATCACATCCTATGGCTCCGAGTGATAAGTGTGATAGCAGTCAACAACCATTTGGGAAGTTTAAACCGAACAGAGATTCCATCAAATTCAATGAAAACATCATCAACAACAATGTGAATGCAGCATCAGGTGTGCCTCCTATTTCTAAATTTTTCAAGAAAGAAAGAAAATATACTCCTTTGAATGAATCATTGCATGATATTATGAATAAGTTATTGGAACAAAATGTGCTTACTCTTCCTCCTATAAGACAAATTGATCCTGCAAAGATTACTTCACCTTATTTTGATCACAAAGCTTTTTGTCATTGTCATCGTCAGCTTGGTCATGATACTGAAAAATGCTTTTCTCTAAAGGGTAAAATTCAAGATTTGATTGATAATAATACTATTTCTGTTTCTGGAGTGAATGATAAAGGCAACACATCTGTAGCTCTTCCTAACCAAAATCTTCAGATTTTTACTGATCCATTACCTTCTCATACTTCTCATACCTCTAATGCGATTGAGGCTAATGATTCCTCTTTCTCATCTGATGGTCTTGTGTCTATGACTTTGAATGTGATTAACTTTGTAGAGCAGCAAGAAAACCCTAAAGAACCTTCCATCACATTTGATTCTAGCGAAACCATTAGGGCACCTGATGGTCCTTTATACATAGTTGCAAAAGTCAAGAATATGCCTTGCCGTGGAGTGCTTATTGATCCTTCGTGCATGGTTAATGTTATTACTGAAGAATTTCTTTTTACTTTGCAATTGAATCAAGTGATCTATGACAAAACAGATGTGATTGTGAAACTATTTGATGCATTTTCTTCTCCTGCAATTGGTTCTATTACATTGCCTATTGAGGTCCATAACAAATCCCTTGATGTGAACTTTGCTATTATTCCTTCTTCCGAACAATTTCGTGTGAAGCTTGGCTATCCTTGGCTATCTTCCATGAAAGCTATTGCTTCTCCTATTCATAAGTGTTTAAAATTTCCCCATAATGGTGAAGTTGTTACTGTCAATCATAGTCTCTTTAAACCAGCCGAAAGAACCTCTAGTGTTCCTCTTGATTACTTTTGGCCTAAACAATTCCGATCTCTTCCTCCGCGAAGTGATCATCTTTTCAAATCTTATCAAAAGTGGAAAACAGATATGATCTTATCTCTAAGTGAACCTAGAACACCTAAACTTGACATTCCTATCATTCTTGAGAAGGAAATTCTTCCTTTGAAAGACAAAACTAATGTCTTTCCCCAAGAAGATTCCCAACCCGTCCCTATGGATGCGACTATGTCTATGCCTAATAAATCTTCTAAAAATAGACCTATACCTCCTCGTCATGATGGACTTGGTCTTCTTCCTAAACCAAAAACTCCTCCTTTATATGGAGCAGTTCCTCCTCCTGCCTTCTATAGAGAGAAGAGACCTTCTTCTTCTCCTATTATCCAGCCTAAGAGACCACAACCTAAACACCCAAGTGATAGGGATGAGAACATTCCTCCTCCTCTATCTTCTACACTTCCTACTAAGACTAGACGTAATCGTTCTGCACGGGAACGTCGACGAAAGCGTCGTCTTAGGGCTCAAGCAGCTGCTTCTCAAACTTTGCAATCTCCAAAAACACCTTCAACAAGCATTATTCCATTTTCTCCTCAGTCGGATATTGAGCCTAAATCTCCTAAACATAAGATGCATGATGGTCTTGATCCTGTGCGAGTTAAAGATCCTATTTTTATAAATCTTGATGATGATATAGATGAAAATGTTATGCATGATGAAAATGTTACTCCTCTTGCTTCTGATAGTGAATATGAACTTGTTGTTGTTGATAACCATTTATCTAATGAATTTTCTAAAGCACTTATCCTAGCTCCTAGACAAGAACAATGTGGCTTGGAACATAAACATAGCCCTTGTTTGGATCTTGTGATAGCTCCATCTGCTGTGTTGGATGTTCCTCCTCTAGCGTGTTCCCTGCCTTCCCGAAACATTGATCAGCAAGATCGGGGGGTAGATGACATGCTAGACTAGTTACATTAGCATGGCAGATTCTCTCCCCCTCCCTTTTGTTACTTCTTCTATATGTTATTCTCATTCTTCTATTTGTCGTCCTTAGTGTTGTCTACTTGAGGACGATGCAAAGCATTGAGATCTCTCGATCTCTTTCATGTTGACTCAAAAGACACATGTGTTCCCTTCTTCTAGGTGACCTTCCTTGATTGGGGAATGAAGAACAATTATGCATACATACATATGATATATATACATGACTTATCATACAGCATACTGACCCCGAGGAAAGCGAAGTCACCTCGTGCTTTGTGTTTTGTGTCTATTATCCTTGGGTTTATCTCACACTTGGGGGCTAAATCTTTGCGATAACGTGCTCCTTTTCCTTTCTCATTTCTTATGTGTATCACTACGTTAAAACAATCACCCCCGTTGAGGCGTGTGCGATCGCTTTAACGTAGGGGGGCATACACCCTGTCTATCCTTTCAAAGATACTTGAAAATTTCTTGGCAAACTTAGCTTTGTCTTGAAGATTTTTGGTATTTCTTTTGCATGACTCATAGTGAGGGAACCTTACTACTGACAGTCATGGTTCTTCCTCGTGATCTTCCCTTTTACTTTGTCAATCGAAGTTGTAAGATCCTTAGTCCACTGGGGGCTTGGTGTATCTTGCCTCCTTGACGTGGTGAAAGTCTTTCAACGTTGTTTCCTTGTACTTTACCAGAAGTATGAGCATACATACTCCCGCTAAAGTGGGGGCTAAATGTAGCGTCCTAAAATTGCGACACTTGCAATTTCGACTGCATTTCGGTCTTCACGATGGCGACGCAACACGCAACCTGAATGGAGACCCCAAAACTTGCTCACGACACTGAAAACTGCATTTTTCATGCACCCTGGCCTGAACCTCCTTGCACCCTGCTGCCCCGGGAGGTGGGACCAGAGCGCCCAGCGCCCTGGTCCTCCAGGACCAGGGCGCCCAGCGCCCTGGTCCTCCAGGACCAGGGCGCCCAGCGCCCTGGTCCTCCAGGACCAGGGCGCCCAGCGCCCTGGTCCTCCAGGACCATGGTGCCCAGCGCCCTGGTCCCTGGGTCCTATTTTGGGCCCGGTTTCCTAAGTGGTATCGGGTCTTTTCGTTTGCAATTTGGAAAATTACATTCCCTGGTCGGCCTAAGGTCGAGAAAATCAGTCTATCAGCCCTAATTGACAAGTATATAAATGACATTTTCCTCTTTCATTCGATATGAGGGAAAAGGCGTGGAAACTATACTCAGGCATTCAAGCATTCAAGCATTCAAGCAATTGATCATTCCAAGTCTCCATTCAAGGCTAAGTGTTGCATTCAAGACAAGGATTCAACCATTGAAGAGGAGATCACTTATTACATACTACAACATACAACATCTAAACCTTCGCACATAAGGATACAAACATCCTTAGAACAAGGTTGCAGGTACGCGGCTGAAATTGAAGATCTGGAATCCTTGTGCAGAGACGAACAGATCCCCCTTCGTTTCGCGGATTTTTCGGAGGACCGTGGCGCCGGGCGCCATCGTCCCGACAACTTTTGCTCAAATTTGCAGGACAGCGCCGTATCGACATTTTACTGCTAATTCCAGGTCCGCAGCTTCATCCTATAACCCGAACTCAGTTTATAAGCGAATCTTTATGACTTTCTATGCATCCTTAGCTTAATTTCCTTAATCAACATTCTTTACAAAAGAGGGTAGCCTTGCTTTCCTAACCCTTGAAATTCATTTAGCATCCAATCTTACATTGTGTGGGATTGAATCTTATGAGTCTCAACCCCTCTTTTGAATGTAAAGTCTTCCCCCTAAGTGAAAACCCATCGAATCCTAGCGAACCTCCCTTCTCTCTCCTTGGAGTTAGAAGAAGGGAGACCAACTAGGGTTCGACCGCGATTTTCCGCTTTACAGTACCTTTTGTAATAACCTTGGCCATGTGGCTATGAACTACAAAAAAAGAACAGGAAGAGGGAATGCAAGAGCCTGGAGATCATTTGGTATGGTATGTTACCACTGCAACAAACCGGGGCACCTGGCAAAGTTTTGCAGAACCAAAAACAACAAACTGGTCAACTCTACTAAGGATAAAAAAGGCAAGCAGAAAATTGATGTTGAGGAAACAAGAGAAGATATGAACTAGACTTGGAAGAAGAAAATCAAAGAATTTCTTGTAGAAGAAATCACTCCTTCACCCAATGAAGAGAGTCCAGCATCGGTGACTTAAGCCTGTCTAAAATGGCTAAGGGGAGCGTAACGGTAAAACATATTTCAGACCCCTTTTTGTAGAATAAGCGAGAAATAATTTCTTTTTAATTTTGAAATTTTGGTGACTTTTTGTGTTGATGTGTTAATCGACTAGTATTTCACTTAAGCGGCGAAATTAGGGTTTGTAACCTAAAAGTATGAGCATTTATTACGGTTGGTAAAAAGGATAAAAATATGTTTTACCTTATCATTTTTACCCTAACTCTTTTGAAAAAGGAATTGAAGCGATAGCAAAGAAGAGCAAGATAGTCTTGGTGCAAATTAGCAAATTGCTTCGTGATTAAGAAATCAAGTTGAATCGAAAGCTGCAGAGAAGTGAATGGGAGTGCATTTGATTGGTCCAACTGGGAATTGAAGCAACGTGCGAAATTCTAGGTATTTCCTTGTATACCACCTTGAAACTTGTTTATCTAGAATGGCATTTACTTCTAAATCTGTAGGGAGGTTGATGATCACTGTTGAGTCTGAGGAAGTTCTAAAGGCAGATGAAATTATGTCTTACAATGCATTGTCGCAAGTCCCAAGTGGAGTCATAGTCAAAGGTGATTTGTCTAGCTATATAGATTGCAAAATTGAAGATTTGGGAACTCTTCATATCTTTACTCAGCTGGAATCACTCTGTAATAAGGATGGAAAGATTGAAGCTGAATATGCTAGGGTTTATGAAAAGGATTTCATAATGCTACCTACTTTCTTGAAGACTTTGAGGATGAACACATAAGACTAATTTTGAGTCGAGTCCACGGCAAAAATATGTATCTGGAGAGGACTCACACAATAACCAAGGAGGCTATTAGGGCCGTAACAGGTTATTTCTCAACCGGTAAAGTCCTCGAGTTGAGGAGAATTACAAAAGACACTATCTTCAAGATAACCAGTTCTACCTCTGATGGGCGTGCTTTCTCTGTTAACAATATCAGAGATCCTATGGTGAAACTTGCAGCAATGGTGATAGGCTACAGAGTATTTTACTCCAGTATACTTAACAATGTTCCATCCGCAACAATTCATACAACACATAGTATGATTGTTGGAAATGAAGACTATGATATTTGTGAAGCTATCAAACTCCAGCTATTTCAAAATTTGAAATCCATTAAGAAGGACAATACTCAGAAGTTCAAATTTGGTCAGTTGTTGGCTGGATTATTTTTCTACTTTCAGAATTTTCTACCTGGTGTAGGTGACATTGAATGGTCCAAAGAACAATCGGTTAATGCATCGATCAAGAACAACATTAAGGTTGTAAAGGATACCTTTTCAGCTTCCATGAACAGGTACTTTAATGAATTTCAGAAAAAAGATGAGCTTGAGAATGAGGTTACCTGAAGATGTGGTAAAACACTTTGAGAAAAACATAATATTCACGGTTACCATTGACTTTTGCTTGATGCAAGCAATTGAACCAAGGGAGGAAGAGATGGAAGATATGAGCTACGAGGTCAATCATGACTTACTGGTTGGCTATGCTAATACCTTGTTACCATTGCCTATAGACAAAAAGAAGGCAAAATTGGACATTCTAGCAATCCAAGCTACACCTGTTGAATCTAGTACTACACCTGTAGCTAAGCTAAAGGAAAGCAAAAGAAAAGTGAGGAAAAATCTCTTGTGAAGAAAACTACAAGGGTGACTCGAAGTTTCCTAAGCAAGAAGGAACCAACACCTAAAACAATTGAGAAAAAGGAGATTGTACCAAAGAAGAGGAACATGAAATTGATTTTACAACCAAAGTCTGAGGGTACATAATCTGAAGAAGAACCTAAAAAGGAAAAGGCAACTGACAGAACACCTAAGAAGGTAAAGGTAGTGTCGAAGGCAACTACATCTATAGACATCGCCACCTACAAACTTGCAAAAACATTTGAAAGAACAATGAAGTCATTGGGAAGAAACAGGTTTGACAACATTGTCAAAGAACATTACGATTCTTTTACTGAAGATGAGCAGAAGCAAGTACCTCGACAGGTACTAACCTATTTGGGTCATTATAGTAGATCTCCACATGAATTGGAGAATGATATTTCAGTCTCTTTGTATAATACTTTGTTAGATAAATGGGAAGAAGCCACTCAAATAGAAAAAAGATTTTTGATGAAGTATTTGTGCAATACTTCCCCAATTTATCATCAAATGGAATTAGTGCTTTAACTGAGAAATACAAAGCATATTTTGATTTCACAATAAGAAGACTGAAGCTTCTAAATGGAAAAAGGTCAGTTGTTGAGTCTGAGACACATCAGCTAGCCTGTATAATCAAATAGAGGGAATATGTCATCCACTCAAGCGATAAGGATGATACAACAGAAGATGTTCCTCGACCAGAAATGGATGAAGAGGAAATTGTTCCAGCTGATATAGTCTATTCAACCAAGAAGAAGGATGACTCATTTATTCATGTTGATGAGGACATTGAGGATACAGTGGACCTATTTGAAGATACTACTACACCAAATATGGATCCTCCTTTAATCATAGAAGTATAGGATACAACAGGTGATCAACCGGGTACTCAACTAAAGGAGGTCAGTATACCGGCAACTGAGCAACTGGAGAAACCCCAATCTCCACTGGTCACTAAGATCACTCGAAAGGAATCCACTGAGGAAGTTGCTACTCAGCAAGAAGAAGATGCAACAGAGAAGAACATAGAAAGAGCCAACATTAAGAGTACACCCCCTGAACCGGTAAAGCTAGAACTACTTGATGATGATGATGATGAAGACTTTTTAAGTATTGCAGGACCTATTGACATGAATACCTTGAGTGCATCTGAAATGATGAAGATTGCTAATGTTATGCAATCTCGTGCACACAAGAAGAGGTTGAAAGAACAAAGAATTGGGGTAGAGACAATCCAGAATGCAGTAGAAATTTTGTTTGGATTACTACCGGAAACCTTTGTCACACATCTTCCCACTCCTATCAACAAACTGGGCAGTTAGTTGTAGAGGAATTTGATCAAATCAAATCACTTGAAGATGCTGCTCAAATATCTACTGAGAAGAGCCACAAGAAGGAATATGGAGACAAGATGGCTAAGCACATTAAGAATGGAAAAATGGTTTTATCTCATAATAGCAGTCTGTTGAAGAAAGTTATTGAATCTAGAGGAAAGTATCTTGCCTCTACCTCCAATGTTACTTTCTTCTCTTCTGATATTTCTAAGAATCAAGTTGAGACTGAGCAGGAAATAGAAAGGTTATGCAAGGCATATGTCCCACTCCAGGACTCCATTCATGTCTTTAACCGGTCTATAGATGAACTGCATGATAGATTGATCAGGAATGATAATGAGAGAGCTAAGAGATTTCAATCTCTAAGAGAGCTCAAGAGTCAGCTCACCTCATAGATCGACATTCTTCAGAGAGCCTACTCCAGTGCATAAGCTATTCTTGCTACACCTGCGACATGCTCGCTTGATTTAATGTAAGAATTCTATTCTCAGTTGCTGTCTACTTCAGAATATACGAATCAAATACTGGAATCATGGCAGAATGCTCTATCCCAGATGAAGCAGAATTTCAATAATATTTTCATGAGAATAGCATTGTTTTAATTTGTTTTATATGTTGAACTCTTTGATACAAATTTTCTATATATATGTATATATTTTACTTTATCATTTTGGCATTGTTGTCAAAGGGGGAGTAATAATATGTATGTGTGTTTTTTGAAATTTTTGTATTTGTGCATGCATTAAGGGGGAGTTTTACAACATTAAGGAGGAGTGTTACATTCAAAGGGAGTATGTGTATATATATGTAGATATGTTGTGTATGCACACTTAGCAGTATTGTAAATTACTCAAAAATTTCTAAGTGTTGCCATCAATGCCAAAGGGGGAGATTGTTGGCTTGATGATGATTGTAATGTATTCATAACTTGTTGTCATTGATGAAACACTCACACACATATATGATAACATTGACTACTGGTATAACTTCAATTGGTTTACACTACCAACCAGTATGTTTAAGGTCTATCTCTAATAGGTACTTTGTGTCAACCGATATGTGCCTAAGAGATAACCTGTGGTAACACTAAGACGACATCAATGTGAAGATGAAGTTGAAGGTGACGATCAAGTGGAAGATTCCTGGACAACGATTCACTAGTTTTATTCCAATTGGTATCGATTGCTTTAACCGGTATATTTGTTTTTGTGATGAGTTACCAGCACCGTTTGTTTGGCGGTCATTTTTGTGATGAGTTATGACTAAATGTCTAGATACACTACACCTAGGAAATTGTGTTCCTATGGCCAACATAAGGTCTGAATGCCTATTTAAAGACATTTGAGTGAACAATTTTGTGTGAGAAAAAAAGAAAAGGAGAGAACAGATATAGTAGAGGTAATCTATGTGAATAATTTTGTTGAAGAGTGATAAGTGTTTAAATGGAGAGTAGTGCTGAATGAACTTAGAATGATTTGATCAAGAAAGTTTGTGCTACTCAGAATAGATCAAATCTTTCTTGTTGTTTTCTAATCATTACAATAGAACTAAATCCCCTAACCAGGTAAGCTCTAACAAGCCTCATTGTACAAATCCTCTGACAAGGTGATTCATTAGTTTGGATTCTCAAATCCTCCAGCGAGGTTACTCTTAACAGGGTAGTACTCTTAATAGGGTAGTACTCTTAACAGGGTATAAGCTTCTAATCAAGCTTGGAATCTCTAACAAGATTCGCTCCTAGCAAAGCTCTTTGTAAGACCTTAACCGGTTAGTTTTCTATTACTGTAGATAGTTAACTTGTGAGTTCCATCTCACCGTGGTTTTTACCTATTTGGGTTTTCCACGTATAAACACTTGTGTTATGGTGGATGTTCTACTTTATGTGGATGTTGTTATTTCATTTTGGATAGCATGTATATTGTTTAACTGCTTGGTTAAATTCATCTATTGGTCGGTGTTTAAAGTAGTGTTTTTTTTGGAGTCAGTGATTCACCCCCCACCCCCCACCCCCTCTCAGTGCTTTTCAAGTCCATCAATTTGTTGTTGTTCATGGGAGTGTTGTTGTGCAATCTTCTCCTTCTTTCTCCTTGTTTTCACAGGATTCAAGGTAGGGTTTATTACACTCTTTGTTTGATATTTGTATGTTCTTTGACTTAATGTATTTTAAATGAAAAAATATTATGTTTAGTACCTTTCTTTTCAATCTAGAAATGGTTTTAATTTCTAGTTATAAATGTGAAGTTATATGTTGAAATTCTATCATTTTCTTTGTGAAAATAGGGGGTTGTTTGATAGTTTGTTGTCTCGTATTCTATGTATGGGTTTTGGGGCTGATTTGGTTGATTATATAAATGGTAATGAAGGCTATCTCAAAATGGGTTGTTTCCTGATTTTGTTTTTGGATTCATTTGGTTACCCGATTGAGTGCTTGAAATCGCCCCTATTCAAATGTGTGGGGTTTTGTGCAACTGTGTAGTTTATGGCTTCAAATGTGTAGTGTTGGGTTGAAAATGTACAACAATAGCCTAAAAATGTATAGCATTAAGCTACAAATGCACAAGAATTGGGCTCAAGTACACAGTTCTTTGTTTGATCTTGTTTTAGTTCTCGGAGCATCTTAGAGATTCAATTTGATCTTGTACCCTATCTATCATGTGGTTTTGGGTAATTGATATATTTTGGGATAATTTTTTGTTCATATGATTTGTTGTGGAATAATACAATTGTTATTACTTTTGAAAATGGTTTCATTGATGAATATTGATGGATAAGGTCGAGGAAGGCCTACGTATTTAATTATGATTTAGTATCTTGATTATGGACTTATGTATGATTCATATGAGATATCTAAACTATTGATGCTTATCATTCTTTGGAATTTAACCCTAGCTTAGAGTTGTTTAGGTGTAGTTTAGGGAGAGTGGCTCTCAATGGGGTTTGGGACCCTAAATTGGTTTATCATTGAGAGTTTCGTAATCAAGTGAAACCTAATTAATGAATTCAAAGGGAAAAACACATTAACAAGATAATATGGTGTCCCAATCATGGCCTTGAGTGCTTGTACAAACTAAATATGGGATTGGTAAGGCCTACTTATCTATGAGGTGTTGATTTAGCATGATCAAACCTCCTTGTCTTCATGAAAGGATTGTTAGGTTCTGCATGAGCTGTCAAATGAGGGTTAGGGATGAGAGAGGTTGCCAGGGTAACTCATGTTGAGGCTATGTTGTGATACTCTTTCCTTCTTGTAATATAGAGCCCTATCTTATGTGGTTGTGAATAGAAGCCTCTGATGGAGCCTTGATGTGTATCTTACCTATACTAGTGTATACCTTATGTTCTCATAGATGTTGATGATTATTCTTAAGAGTAGACAATGTTTCTCTTTCTTGTTGGCTTGTGTGTTTGGGTCCTTGTGTCTATCTCATAAGCACAATGGAGTGGACCTAAGGGTTCCACATGGTCGAGTGGTTTTTGCCAACCTCCATTAGGACTTGTGGACTTGCTCATGTGCTTTGGATGGATCTTTTCATCTACTTTCCAATAGCTCCTTATTCATGATGCAAATTATTAAAAGTTAAATTCTATTAGCATATGTCATGTATCATTATGAAGCAATGCAATTATAATTATTGTTATTGTATTTTGGACACTCCATATGGAGGATGATGTAAATTGGATTAACGTAATATATATTCATGTAATCCTAGAGTAGAGTTGAAGTGGTTCTGAGTTGACTTACTGACTACTCCTATGTGGATGGATGATTTATCATATCCTATGCATAAAGGTTATCATAGGAACACTTGATTTGGTATTTAAAATGAACTTAGTGATAGTTGTAGTTGTTCATCTTTTATGTAATGTTATCATTATTTGTGTTATGTTTTATGTATCATAGACCTTGCTCAACAGCATTGCATAGTAGTGATGTTAGGGAACCCATAGAGGACATAGCTTAATGTATGTTTATCTTTTGCTTGTGCATTTGTAATGGTTAATTAATGATAAGTTAATAGATGTAATGTATCATGTTTTAAAAAAAATAAAATTTGCTATGTCATTTTTGTTAGAACTAGTTGTTAGTCCTCTAGGATTCCTTAGCAGGGCGTTACAAGGAATAAAAGTGAGTTTAGAACATTGGGATCTTGCTTGTTGTTTGAAAATTTAGGCACTTCAATACCATATCTTTGTGCTACCTACCTTTCCAAATATACTTATTTCACATATGTATTTTGCAACTCTTAAGATATAGACATGATATCTCTTTGGTTTGTTAGCATTAATCATGGGTTGGTTTTGACGTTGAGTAGGAAGTTGAAGAAATATATGCTTCTCATAACTAGAAACATGAATAGTTTTGAATTGATTAAGCTCTTTGATTTCCAAAGATTCATATTTAGGTTGGAGGGCATCAAGGAAAGTGCTAATGATTTCATCCTCTTGCTCTAAGTTATCTTTATGGGTAATACAAACTTTGAGAGAATGATTAACACTATTCATCAATGTTTCATCTCTAGAATAAATACCATGTATGGAAGGTAAGATGACATTAAGGAAGGTGTTTATGATATCATCCTCTTCATTTAGGATATCATTATGGGAGAAGAACATTTTAGTAGAAAGATCAATATCAATATTCAAAACTTCATCCTTAGGAGGGAGAGTTATTAAAGAAGTGTTAATGATCTTTCCTTGCACTAAAGTGTCCTCATGGGTAGGAGGATCTTTAGGAGAGGGATATAGTGAAACAAGGGAGGCTTAGCCACTATCACATCTATGAAATATATGCATCATGGAACTAACTAAATGGAAACAAAATGACAACAATTTGATTTTTCAAATTTTAACATATGTGAAATGCATGTTTAAAAGAGATAGTGATGTGCAATTTTTATGATTTTTCACTAATACAAGTACATAAACCATGGATGAATGCATCTAAATTTGAAAATTGTATGCAAATATTAGATCTAAAACTAAAAATAAAAATATGCAAGTGTAAGAAGAGTTGGTTTCACCAAAATGTAATGGATGAAAATGGAATCGGGTAGGACTAAAACCAAGATCCACTTTCATACAAACGTTGAAATACGAAATCACCTATAAGAGTGATCATATTTGACTAATTCTTATAGAAGAGAGTCAAATGACACTTCTAGGGTTATATTCCTTTTGTTGCTTTGGAAAGTGAATGAACTATGAAGATATATTGAGGCAATGTGAAACTAGGATTAAAGTATGAAGTAAATGAGAACTTAGAATGCTGCAATTGATTAATAAAAAATAAAGATTCTGCAACAAACACATAAATGGATAGAAAATGTGATTGTGGCCTTGTATATGCGAGGCGAAGTCAAATATGAGGGATTGGGTCGTCCAGAGTGCCTTGGTCTTCTAATTTATGGATAGGATTTGAGAATTTGCTTCTCGAGACTAAGACTAATCTTTCTACCAAATTTGGAGGGAAAACTTGAGGACAAAGGTGACCTAAGCACCCTAGTCTAAATAGGGGCAACCCAAGAACCTTGGTCTTGGAATACTAGGTCCAATGTCTAAGAATGGACCTGTATCAATCTATCGAAGGTCTCTTGAACTTTGTGTCAATGACCTTTACCTGCACACAAGAGGAGAGAAAGGGTGTTGTGGATAGGAGTTTGTCTAGGTCAAACCTGTTGGATTGATGATGATTGTAATGAATTCATCATATGTTGTCATTGATGAAACACATACACACACATATATTTATATTGTCTACTGATATAACTTCAAGTTGTTTATACTACAACCGGTATGCTAGAGGTTATACTAAGAGATTTATCTCTGACTGGTACTTTGTGATAACTGGTATATGCATAAGAGACAAATAGTGGCTACACATTAGTCGGCATCAAGATGAAGATCAAGTGGAGATCATATCAGGAGATTCAAGGATAACGGTTCATATATTTAACCCCAACCAGTATTGATTGTTCCAACAGGTATTCATTGATTGTGTGATGAGTTATCACAAATCATGATGAGTTATCCCCACCGATAATTTTTGCTAGTATTTTTATGATGAGTTATGATCACTTGCCCAGATACACTACACCTAGGTAATTGTGTTATGATTTATTTGGGCTGACATGAAATCTAAATATCTATATATTGACATCACAATGAATTATTTCATATGAGTGAAAGTGATATGTTGTGTGCGAAAGACAAAAGAGTTAAGCTGCAAAGTATGCAAAAGAGAAGTGTTGAATATGTTTAGAAGGATTTGATCAAGCAAGTATTGTGCTACTCAGACAGATCAAACCAATCATGTTGTTTTCTAATAATCACAGTAGAATTAAAATCCTCTAACCGGGTAAGCTCTAACAAGCTTCAATGTTCAAATCCTCTAATAGGGTGATCCATTAGTTTGGATTTAGAAATCCTCCACCGAGGTTACTCCTAACAAGGTACTACCTTTTACAGGGTATAATATTCTAATCAAGCTTTGGGATCTCTAACAAGATTCACTCCTAGCATAGCACTTTGTAGACCTTAACCAGTCAGCTATCTATTACTGTAGATAGTTAACTTGTGAGTTCCATCTCACCATGGTTTTTACCTATTTGGGTTTTCCACGTATAAATATTTGTGTTATGGTGGATGTTTTACTTATTGTGGATGTTGTTATATCATTTTGGATTACATGCATTGTGTTTAAAAGTTTTGTTAAGTTCATCTACCGGTTAGTGTTTGAAGTAGTTTTATTTTTGGTGTCACTGAATCACCCCCCCTCTCAGTGCTTTTCAAGTCCATCAAAACCTCTGGTTTGGAATTAATCTTGATTGAAACAAAAATTGAACTTGAATTGAATTGGAAAGCTTTCCTTTTAAGGGAAAGGTTAGATCTGAAAATGAAATGTTTGAATGTAGATGATTATACCTTCAATAATTGATGCAATGCTCTTAGGATAAGTCCTCCATGTTTTGATGCAATAACATAATAAATCACATAAATTTCATTATGAGATCATTATTGAAACATAATCAAATATGGTCTTAAGGAAGAAGAATTACTTTTGAATTGGAGTGATGGAATGCAATAATAATAGATATTGAAATGAATTGATAATGCCTTATATAGGGATTTGATAATTAAAATCACCTTAGGATGACTTAGACTTATTATACTTTTACATGGAGCTATATTTGAATAGAGTAGGTCTGCCCAATTATCCTCCCAAAATTTGGGGCGGGCTGTCCAGGTCCCAACAACTTTTTCCCAATTTTTTAAGAATGCAAGATAATAGGATTCTAATACTAATTCTCGCTGAACAACTCAAAACATGATGTATAGATTTGCAAAATATGTTTTGGAAGTTGGGATAAATTAGGATAATAAAAGATAAAGGGCACACCTAGATTTAAGAGCCCAACTAATAGTGTGGTGATATAATAAAGTGGAATAAGTCTCATTATATTAAATTAAATATTAATTAATTACAATAAAGGTCCTATAAAGGGCCCAAATAATAGTGTGATGATGTAATAAAGTGGAATAAGTCTCATAATATCAAATTAAATATTAATTAATTACAATAAAGGCCCTATAAAGGGCTCAAATAATAGTGTGATGATGTAATAAAATGAAATAAGTCTCATAATATTGAATTAGCAATGAGAAATACTTAAATGAATGCTAGAAGATTGTGAAATTAAAGACACTAATAAATATGTACAATTTACATCGCTAAAATAAAAAATACCACATTATTTAAGTACCCAAACATAAAAAAACGATCCTTCTATAGAACCATCTACTCACAATCCGAAATCATACAATCACAACCCTGAAAAAAAAAAATCTCGCTTACAAAATTAAGACATAATGTGAAAGCCAAGAAACTACCATAACACCACCTGCAAAACTATGATGAAAAACAAGTCCCATCTGAAATATAACTAGAAATTTCTAGTAGAAGTCCAATAAAAAGATCCTCAATAGAAAGAGGCCCTACCCCAAATTTGACTCCATATGAGTTTGATCTTTGTAGAGCTAAAAATCCATATTTGGCCCTGGGATATGTACGGCCTTGGAAGTGGCACGAGGGCCTATTAAGAAGGTGCACGTGCCAGCACAAGGTGAGAAATGGACAAAACAAGAGGGATCTAGAGGCAACACACCAAACCACATGCGATCATTACCATTACTATAAAACTTACTTTGTCCTCTTCCATTTTCACAACACACAATAAATTCAATATTCCCCGCCCCAATACCACCAAAACCCCAAAAATTATTGACCACACTACCCGAAACCAGGAAAACTAAAAAATGCAGGCCAAATAAACATGGACTCAAATCGAAAGAGCAGGTCCACAATTGTAGAGAGAGCATAACAGACATCCAAATCTTCCTGTAGCGGAGAATACCAAGCATTCGCCATAAATAACCACTTCAAAGCCAAGCGCGATAAAACAAAAATGGTTACTATTTCAATCAATGGATTATATTAGCCAGGGACCGACCTCAATAAAGCTATCAGAAAGAACACATTCTGGGGTCAGTTTCCAAGAAGAGCTCTGCTGAGCTTTTCTAAAAAAGGTTTCTGAATTCGGCCAGCGCGTCATTGTTTTCTTCTGATGTCTGGCCCGGGATTCGAACCCACGACCGGCCCTGAAACCGAAGCTCCTAACTGGAAGGAGGAGGTCCTGCAAGGAGGCTCCCTTCCCAGAGTGGAACTGGAAAATGGCGTCAATGGCTGGGCATCGCCCCCGGGAAACTCGTTTCATGTTAGGGGCCCGAATTACTTAGTCAAGAAGCAGAAAGTTCCGGCAGGAGATTGGCTTCTGAAGCCCCTCGGGGTTGATTGGGTGAAGTCCAGTTCGAAGCTCGACCATGTCTTGGGAAGGCCTGATAACAGAGTAATGTCTGCATTGAAGAGAGCCATTCATGACGGGAAAGTTTCGAATGCCTTTATTTTTGCCGTTAATTTACAGGTCCCAGGACGTGAGCCGCACAGTGCCATTTTTTACTATGTCACTGAGGATCCGATCCCGCCTGGGTCGCTCTTTGATCGGTTTATCCGCGAAGACGATAATTTCAGGAATTCCAGGTTAGGGTTAATTTTAAGGAAGCTTTAGATTTTTGAAAGTTTAGAAAGTTTGGCGAGCCTTTTTCTTTACTGAATTTTGAGATTACGATTTTTTGTATGTTTTTTTGGAGCGGAAGGCTTTTGCTGTTAATATTTTGAAAGAATTTTGGGACTATTTTTTATTTTCCGATCCGAGGTTTGAACCCTCACTTATTGTCAAAGGCTTGTTTTCAACTGTTGTGTAGATTGGCCTCAAACTCTCTCTGGTTTGTGTAGAAAGGTTTTGTGTTGGGAATCTCTTTGTTTTGTACAGAAAGCTGGTACTTTATTCATGAAACCAATTCTTATTGATGGAATTTCAGGCCAATCTTTGTGTTAATTGTTTTTGTGATGCCATCTTTCTCCGGGACATTTTTTGGCCCGAGTGGTGTATTTTAGCCACTGACAAAATTCGCCAATTGGCAAACGTCGATCACTGATATAAAATTTGCCGATTGGTGAAAAGATTCCATGAATTTAAAAATTTGCAATTGATCAATGTTCTCTACTGAAATAAATTTTGCTAACTAGTGAATATTGGCCGCTGAAACAAAATTTGCCAATTGGAGTATATTATTAGCGACTGAAATAATCTCCACTATATTACAGGTTCAAGATCGTGAATCACATCGTGAAGGGCCCCTGGATTGTCAAGGCCACAGTGGGGAATTATGCGGCATGCCTACTTGGGAAGGCGCTGACATGTCGCTACATGCGGGGACAGAACTATCTGGAGATTGATGTGGATATTGGTTCCAGTGCACTGGCCAGCGCGATTTGCCACCTGGCGTTAGGGTATACTAGTTGTGTGACGGTGGACATGGGGTTTTTGGTGGAATCCCAGGAGGAGCAGGAGCTGCCAGAGAAAATTTTGGGGGCTGTGAGGATTGCTCAGATGGAAATGGGATCTGCTGCAAGGGTGGACAGTTTTGTTACTGATGAGAGGGAAAAAGTTTCTGGTGAAGCTGGATCAAGGTTTCAGAGGAGCAAATTGGGGAGGGGTTTGTCAATGTTGAAAAATGGGCATCAGAAATCCCTCTGTAAGACTGGGAAGGTTGAGGCTGAGGAAGTTGAAGCCGAGGCCAAATAATGTAAAAGATTTTAAAACCCTAGACCCTACATTGTGCATTCTGCTGCAGTGTTAGGGGTTACATGGTGCACTCTTACTTTTCCAGTTCACTCTTGATCAAACTGTCAGGAATTGGAATTCACTCATCAGAGTTCAGGCAATGCAGGTTTCCTGCAAAGACTGAATTGTTAGCTGTTTTTCCTATTTACATCGTTAACCTGGGCCCTGGCCAACTGATCTGTGTGAAAGGTTCTGGATGAGTTTCAGTGCATATCTTGCAGTGTAGATCTAGGCCTGATACAGATTTCTGCAATCGTGCTTCTGTAAAGGGACTAATCTCAAATATGAACTTGGGGTTTGTATTTCTTTTTGTTGAGATTGCAGCATCTGTAAGTGAATTTAGTTCTTGAAATTTGTTTTCATGTTTTCAAGATTTTAGTCTTGGTAATAATTGCATCGGATCTTTGGTCTTAGTTAAAGCGATAAATAGGAGCCAATGTTTATGCCATGGTCTAGCACTTGATGGTGTTTGGATCAATTCAACATACAATTCAAGGTTTACCCTGACTTTTGGGGAAATATTAACACAGGTCTCATTGCAATTTACTGTTTTTTGATGTCATCAATATTAATTAGGTCAAATCCTAAACAAGTTTTCTCTTTGTTTGGTTCCTTGATTTCTGCCACTGTTTATGATAAATGGTAAAAATTGCACAGAGATCTTTGGTTCTTTATTCATATGGTAGATAGTAGATCTATGTAATTATGTTGCGACCTGTGTAGAAGGACTTGTGCCTCGAGCATTTGATGGCGTTTGTTTTACATCACTTTGTATTTCAAGGGTTCCTTTGATCTTTGAAGAAATATTAACAGATGTATTTCATTGCAATGTACTATCATTAATGAAATAAAATGTAAAACAACTCAAATAGTCGGGAGTTTCAAATTGTTTGATTGCTTTATATCTGCCATGATGTGTCATTTAAGTAATAAGTAGAAGAAAATTGCATAGGGACATTTTGGGCATTACTGAAGTGATGGATAAGAGATCCAAGATTATGATACCACGTGTGTGGGAGTGGGGGTGTCTGATACTTGATAATGTTTACATTGCTCCACTGTATCTAAAAGTCTACTTATATAATTGAGGAAATGCGAACATATACTTTTTTTATTTGAATCTGCAGCTCTTTGATTTGATAAAATAAAACTAAATAACTGGCAAATTATAGTGTAATTTAGCATATATCCTGGCAATCATAATTTAACACTGGAATCAAATCTAAGGACATATTATTGGAGCTACAAAAATCATCTTTTATGAAATCCGAGAATCAGGCTGCCGTCATATATATAAAGTTTAAACAAACTGAAAAGTGCTATAAAGAATCAAATTCACCCAGCCTTGGTGTTTGTGTTTCTGTGTTTAATCAACAGCATCTGTAAGTGGCTTTAGCTATTAAGAACTTGAAAGGAAAAAATAATGTTTTTATGTTTTGTGATGACAATCTTTGCAAGAGTGGAGTGGGTATCTTTTAGTCCTAGTTCAATGATGAATATGACCTCTGAGGTTATGCCATGGCTTGCGAAGATGAATTTGGGGGTGCCAGATACATCAGTATATATTTCAAGGTTTAGTTTTGATCTTTGATGAAATATTAAAGGATTTATTGCATTGCAATATACCGTCCGATATATATGAAGTCAAATATAAGCTATGCCAAATTTTAAGGGGTTTTGTGTTGTTTAATTTCATTGGAATTGTCATGCTTTGTGATAGGTGGTAGAAAATGGAATGGGAATCTTTTGGTCTTTATTGCTGTCCAAGACTTTGCCACGGCCTTTGTGGAAAGGACTTGGGTGGATCCATTGCATGTGATAGTATATCCATTTGCATGAGTGTACATTTCAAGATATACTTCATTTTTGGGGAACTGTTAACAGATGTGCTTCATTGCAATTTACTGTCCTCGGGTTTATTGAAATAAAATATAAGATGGGCCAAATACTAAGGATTTTCACATAATTTGATCATTTGGTCTTTTGTTGAATTGATGGATAGGAGCTCTTTGAGGTTATGCCGTGGTCTGTGCAGGAGGAATTGGGAAACATCATTTTTGAGTGCTTGTAACATAGCTCTTTACATTTCCAATAGGAGGAGCTCTTTGAGATACACAGCATTGCCTGTGTAGTGATAACTGAAGGTCCAGCCTCTGATTAATCAAATAGTTTATAAAATAAGGCAAATTCTAAGGTGTCTCACATTCTCTTTTTTGGTCACATCTGCCACAGTTCAATATGTCCCTTAAAACGGCTTTTTACTGTCGTTGACAGCAGGGTATGGTTATTAAGTATTTTTGCCATAAGGCATTTGTGCAACCACTTGTGGCTGTAAGCTGGTGCAAGGTCAATTATTGATTGCAAGAATATTTGCTTATGGCTGGGTTTTGTGTTATTAAGGTTAATGAAATATTCTCAGCTAATTGGAGCCTTTTTTGCCAAGCATCCTTTTTATGTATGTATTTCATTACTATTCCTTGTAGGTACTGCAGGTCATATTTAGGGGTTGAATTTGTACCCTTTTCTGGGTGCTGTTTGTACTTTTTGTTTTAGAAGCTGCAGTCATATCATGGGTAATGCCTGCCAACAATCTCTGCAAACTGGAAAAGGAAACAGGTATTGAATGTTGAACCGGGAACATTATTTCAAGATGTAGATTCGATTGAATCAAAGAAGTACTTATTGGGTCAGTGATTTGAATGCCTTGGTTGCAGGTATCAGATATAATGACCTATGCTTTTTCTATAGTTCTTTTACTGAACATGTGCAGTTGGGTATCTAAGAATCACTATTAAGCTGGTTAGGAATAAATGATTTTTAGTTGAAGGGGGATATCATGGATCTTAAGGTTTTTTGATAACTCGCATCGACGGAAAATGATCTTACGGATACATAACAAGGTAGCATAGTTTATCATAGTTGCATCTCAATGTTATTGAATTTAATGGGACTGTGGGAAAGTTGATTGAATAATACTGTCCTCCCACGGAAACTTTGTACAGATACTGTATAGAATAATATCAGTCTATAAATTGATTAATCAATCTGGCTTTATATTTTTTGTTTCATTCTAAACAAGTCATTAATTGTTTAGCAGTCACCTGAATGCATTCTAAGGGGTGTGCTTAAAAAACATGATCGCAAGAGACTTATTTGATTGATAGAAGTGTTAGAAGATTTCCTTTGTGACATGAAATGTTGATTCAAAAAGTTTCAAGTTGTCAGTTCGGATTTGGGCACTGGTTTGGGTTCGAAGAACCGGTACATCAGTACGGTAAAATTTTGAAAAGGGATATGGGTTCGTCAGTACAAAAACTTTTAAATTATATATATATATTTATGCAGCCTATAAGCATGAATTAAGATTAGCATGTTACATAGCATCATATAAACAACAAAACCAACATGAACTTGTAATCATAGCATCATGATCATACCATAATAACATCATATACATCAAGTTTAATATCAAAATGACAAAACATTCAAGTATCATTGTTTCAACTCTCAACAATTCAAAGTTTAATCATCAAATGGATTCTCTAATTCATCATCCTCATTCTCGTCCTCCTCATCCTCCTTACCATTGACATTGATATTAGATGAACCAATGACAATGCCACTTGCACTATAAGTTTGCTCTCTATCCGAGTCATCAAATGCAAAATGCTGAGAAGCAAAAACATCCAAATCAGTATGCTCTGGCTCTATATCCCACATCTTCGTTTCCCCTTTGCTTGTAGTCACATTGCTTGTGTGAAATGAGCCAAGTTAATGTTTTAAAACTCACTTTTAGGGTTATATTTTAATTTTTTATGTGGTGGATTTCAAAAAAATTAAATTTTGCAAAAAGAAAACACCATTTTTGGGCTGTCAGATCCCTGGGTTTGACTTGGTTCGAACCAGGCCTGTGAATCATGGACCTTGTTCGGACCCAGGCGGACCAGACCAGAACCCTGAACCATTACTGGATCAGACTAGTATCAGGGGTCTAGGGGGACGAACCTTGCAACTTAGAAAAAAATCATACACAATCAAAATCTAGAAACATAAAAATTACATTTATTTGATTGATATGTAGGATTAGAGGTATGGGAGAGGATAGTAGGTAGTTGAGGGCATTCTAATAGTTGTTATATTCTTTTTTGATTTAATGCTCAATATTTTTGACAATATTGCATCAATAGTTGACTTTAAAGTTGTTAGTGTTGATGATGATTACCCATAACTGAATGAAATGTATTCTGTAGATTTAAAAAGCAACAACTCATGTGATGCCACATCAGCACAATAATAAAACATGACTTAGTATACAAGAAGTATCAGTCTCTCTTTTTGGCCCTCTTTTGATACTTACGTAAAAAGAATGCTGAGGTAGAATCATATTTGATGATGTGCCCCGAAACCTAAGCTGCTGTAAAAAATTGGGAGTAATTTGAAATTTCAATATAGGATTTTGAGAAGCCCAAAGTATGGGTGCTCAACAACCGAGTCCTCTCCCCTAGAGCGATTCATGTTGCAACTTGTAAATATTTTTCTATTGTAGGTCCAGTTAGTGGTTGGATAATTCATGTTACAATTTGTAAGGATTATTTTAAACAAATGTAGAGGTGGGTAGATTATGTTACAACTTGGAAGGGATATTTTAAACAGGTGTAAAGGTGGTTTAGTTCATGTTGCAACTTGTATACGCTTTCCAAGGTTACATAATCATGTGGCATAAGAAATAAAATTTATGAATTTCGAATCTAAAATGATCTTCCACTTAGAGCAAGGTGGTATTTGATATGTTTAGGCCTGGTACGGTCTCAGCAGGCTGCTGAGACCAGAGGATAGACTTTAAAAGGATGAATTTGGCTTTCCCATCAGTGTCTTATCATCATTTAAAGAAATGAGCTTGCACCTTAGTCTCTGTTCTCAAGGACAAGTTTGGCATCTTCCTTCTACTTAGTGCTCAGTCTAATTTAATTCCAGAATACTCAGCTGAATATTAAAAAATAGGAACGATTCTCAATATCGTACACCACCTTGAGTTAGAATACATATAGTAGTGTCATAGCTGCACAGAGAACATGAAATGACTCCAAAATAATTCAAAATAAAGAAAGTGGAGTAGCACAATGATGTTGTTTCCATGTTGCAAGATTCACTCATATTTTCAGGACTGACGTGGGTAATAATTTGACCATATGAATCAGGTATAATGGGAGAAAGGCTTGGTTCACGTGCCCTCCTTGTCTTGTATGCCTGCACAAGTTTGACTTATAAAAAACTCGTGACTCTGGGATGAATGCCTTCTCTCTGTCAGAACATAATTAAGGCTTTAAGCTAAATCACAAATTATGATTGCAGATGGATTCGAGGTAAGGTTTAGTAAATTTTAATTAGGTAGCTGACACTTCTTTTTTAATTGATTAAATATACAGAAAATAATAAGGAATAAATAGAGTCAAGAGACTGTGTATGAATTACAATAATAATGACCACTGTTCAGACTAAACATCCATCAATTAAAATACAATTTACTGATGATATTTTATCTGAATTATGTAAACTGTTTTCAGAATGAGCATCTTTGTGTAAAAAATAATTTACCAAATTTTGACAGCAAATTCTCCGAAGACTTAAATTTTCTTTAATAATAAAAACACATTCAATTTTATCTATGAATATTACTCTGGCAAAGGTTTGTTGATGTTGTTGTTTCTAAACTATCATTACTCATAGGTTGGATGAAGCCATCTATTGTGGAAATGTGCTCTAGTTTCAGAATGTTAGTAGAAGTATGAAAATGGAAATGGGTTCTTTGATAGGTCACAATATCAGACTATTTGTTTTTGGGTTTACAAATAGCTTACAAGATATGGGGTTGTCTCATATGGTGGCACCTAGTTGTGCTACAAACAAGGTGTACATACCAACCCCCTACATTGATTAGACAACCGAACATATTTGTTTTTGATTATAAAGCAGCCAAAACAAGGGGGCTGACCAGAAGACAGAAAAAAAGCACATTGACTTATTTTTTGATATATTTACTATGGCATGTCGTACATAGGCATTCCACATTAGTATGTTTTGTCTAAAGGGATGATGAATTCCTAAGCTCTACTTATATCCAACTAATTTGATTGAGTCTCTTTTCTTGTTTGATTTTATTGTTATATTAGGCATATGTTTCCTTATCTCTATCTTTAGTAACTTCTTGTTTGACTTTTTTAATGGGTATTATTTAATTGATTTTATGTTTATTTTTTAATTTTTAATGGATTAGTACTTTGGAAATCTTTATTCTATCTTGTGTTAATTGAGGTCATAAGCACAAAGCGGTTTCGCAAAGGGTACATTGCTTGAGAACTATCAACTTTACATGAGTTTGAATTTTGATGGCAATAACAAATAGTTTTAACTAGTACATCATGATCTTAAAGAATCCATATTTTTAGCATTTTCTTTTCTTGTTTGATTTTGTTGTTTTTAAATTATTTTTTATTCTAGTTATTCAATTATTTTAGAATTTAATTAATATAATAATCTAACTAACTAAAAGTAATAAAAGTGTATATCTTGGTTTTTCTTTTGTTTTATGAATATATTTGGTATTGTTGTAACTATGATATTGTACTACTCAATTTGTATTGTTTGACACATAATTTGAGTTTGGTCACATGAACTTAGAATTTCAAAGAATTCGATGCATGTTACAAATAGGACCAATTCAAAATTTAACCTCATCAACTAGTCTACCTATATGAGCCTTTGTTTTGAATTAAACCAAGCCATGACTGCATCTCCTCATTTCAAAACTCAATTTTCTTACTCAATATGGGTTTTGTATAAGTTGATTGTTGATTGTTAGAAAATGTATGGAAACATCTTGAATTGAACATCTAGAATCTTGTATTTATATATGGCCTTAGGTCATCAACACTTATATAAAAGCCATAATATTTATAATGGAGCATTTGCATCAACATTACATTATCACATATATTGACAACAAGCACAATTGCCTCATTTGCTTGGAATGCCTTCCATATTAGTTCACCTATTTAAGGGTTTGACTTGTCATCAAGGGAGTCATAAGCATTTCCTTTTCACAATGTAGACTTCGTGCTTTTCAACACCATCCCTGGTTCAAACATAGATAAAAGTAAAGGTGAGAAAATTCTAAATATCACAAGTATAGGACCATACCACACACAATAAGATAAGAAAATTTTAAAGTTCACAAGTTTACCTAACCATACCACAAAAAAAAAGGTAAACAAATTCCAAAGATCACAAGTGTAGGACCATACCACAAAGACACAATGGGCATAGAGTTATATGTGGTTGCATAATAGTCTAGAGTAGTCCAAATTTATAGCATAGTTCCTTATAGTGGGAGTGAAAATTTAATCATAATTTCTTTATTATGACCATGAATTGCAACATATGGCAACATCTTTATTATCTCTATAATTAAATTGACAAAAATGCTAAACCCTTCTAATGTTTTTTCAGTTAACCATTTACATTTATTGTATGATTTAAGTTTGATTTTATTTATTGTGATACCATTCAAGGGTAAGTGCACAAAAATGGGGGACCAAAAAGTGGTCTTAAATGGCAGCTTTATTTTTTGAATTAGAAGATTGATCTTGGATTAAAAATCGAAGATAATAGCACTCAAAATTTGAAGATACAACAAGAACAAGAGTTGTAGTGCTCTAAATCTACTTTCTATACATTTTTTTTAAAAAAAATTGGTGAATATTAAGGGGGTTTAAATGGGGCTGGACACACCTATTTTTGTCAAAAAACATATCAACATCTCGTGTGCAAGCCCTAAAATATTAACATTTTTTTTAACATTTAAAAATTGCTTTGATGGGCAATTAGCTAACACTATGTATTTTATCCTAGATTTTTCTTCTATTTTTTTTATGAACATATGTTTTTTTTTTACTTTTCAATGTAGACACATCCTGAAGAATAAACAATTGAGTGTGCTAACTCCTAATTTTATTGAAAACTAATCAGAAGTCAAATTTTTAAAATGTGTAGAGTCTAATTTTAAAAATGTATTTTGTTTCAAATTTTGATGAATGAGTGAAAAAATGAGAGCAAAAAAATCCTACATAGATTTTTGATGAAAATGGGATGTACTAGAAAAGTAACCTAAAGATCAAAATCTTAACATAATTGAAATATAGAATAAACTACATGGTTAGAAAGCTAAGAGAGAGATCAACATTATGTAATTTCTTGACTTGACTTTGAAACACATGCAAGCCTGATGAAGAGCATGTTCGGGATTGTGTCACTTATTTACAATTTGAGAACATATGTCTTTGGGTATTGAAATGTCTGTCAAACCCTTTGGAATGGATGCCTAAGAAAAATTCATCTCAAAGGGGTAGAAATTCCTAAGGCAAATAATAATGCAAGTACATTATAACACTAGTGCATTTTTTGTGAAGCAAAATCATCTCTCTCTCTCTCTCTCTCTCTTCCTCTTTAGATCTTCATCTTTCTCTAGAACTATCTTTCTAACTCACCTCTCCTCTCTCATCCTAACTCTCCCTTTCTCCCTTTCTCCCTTCCACCCCCTTTCTCTCTCTCTCTTCCCTATCTCTTTATATATTCCTCTACCTCTCCCTCCTTCCCTCTATCTTGCCTCTCACTCTATCCCTCCTACCCTCTCTCTCTACATCTCTCTATTCTCTATCTTCTTTATCTCTTTCTCTCCACTTCTCTTTATCTTCCCTCTCCCTCTCTCCCTCCTCTCCCCTCTAATTCTATCTCCTTCGTCTCTCTCTCTCTCTCTCTCTCTCTCTCTCTCTCTACCTACATATCCCTTTCTCCATCTCTCCTTCCCTCTCTACTTATCTCTCCCCCCTCTCTCTACATATACCTCTCCCTCCTCTCTCTACTTTTCATTATCTTCCCTCTCCTTCTCTCCCTTTCCATCCCTCCCTCCTTCCATCTCTACTTCTTTCTATCTCTCATGTCCCTCTCCCTCTCTTCTCCCTCTACTCTTCCTTCTTCCATCTCTAATTCTATCTATCTATCTGTTGGGAAAATGGTGTCTCAACCTTGGATTTACATGAGGTTACTATTTATAGTAAGTTTTCGTTTGAGCACAAAATGGTGCGAAATTCTCCCCAAAGCTTCAAATTGGCTAGATAAGCTTGCTAGTAAATTTTCGTCAGAAGATCACAACTAGTTTTGAATATATTAAAGTTTCTATTTTTGAAGGGTGCGATGAAGGTTTAAATTTAATTTTAAAGACTTTAGACCCTCCAAATTTTTTTGAAAAGTGGGTGTAACTAGTGTAGTGGGTTATGAGGTGATAGAGCACTTTGTGAGCTTTCCAATGCATCAAACGGTTCATCAATCAGACACCCAGTTCACAAGTTATCGCCTACAGAAGTTTAGACTCTTGAAATAGGAAATATAAAATGTATCTGACACATAAATGAGCTGTAAAATGGAGGAACACGTGTTGATGTTTTTTTTGATACATCATAGGGCATCTATACTGGAGATAAGGTCGGCTCTACTTTATTGGGTTGTTTTAGCCCATGGTTTTCTAATACCGTTTGACGGTTTCTTGTAGTGTATCTCCCATATATGAGGTGCGCGAGAAAGAGGTTGTATGTAAGAGTCTTATGGTTATTGAGTTACCTCTAAGTCTTTGATTAAGTGGTACTCCTATGAAGAGCTTTCTCTGCAAGTATATTATAATATGTTATTGATTGCTGAATAATATATTGAGCTGCTTTTGGAATGTGGGGTTTTTTCTCTCGAAAGTGTTTGCCCCACGTAAATCACTGTGTTGTTGTGTTGTGGTATGCATGATATTATGTTTATTTCTGTTAAGTTTCTATAACTGTTGTAACAATTTATAAATTTTTTGCATTACCCTCCTCTCAAGGTTGGTGTAGGAAGTTGTTTTGCTACTTAACTTCCTTACACTATCTCCCCTCTCCTTCTATTGACCTACCTTTCCCTCTAGACCTATCACCTTACCTCCTTATGTCTCTATATACTTATCTCTCTCTTTTTCTCCTCTCTACCTCTTCCTCTCTACTTATCGAGCTATCTCCCCTCCCCTCTCTCTACCTACATCCCCCTCTATTCCTCCCATCCTCTATATTTCTCACTCTCTACCTCCCCCTCTCCTCCCCCTCCCTCTCTCTCTCTCCCCCCCTCCCTCCTCCCATCTCTACTTCTATCTATACCCCCTCTCCACCTCCCCCTATCTCTCCCTCTCCCTCCCTCCTTTCCTCTCCACTTCTATCTATCTCCTCCCTCCCTCTCTCTTTACCTATATATATATGCCCCCCTCTCCCTCTCTCTCTTTTCTTCTTCTTGACTCTTTATTGCTCTCTATCTCCCTTCCCCCCTCTCTCTCTTCTTATTCACTCTATACTTCTCTTTATCACCCCTTTCCCCTCTTTATCCAATTTTTGATAAATGTACATGGTGAATTTTGATGAGACAACTAATTTTTGTATGATAAAGATTTAATAATTGGAATTTAAGATTGGATCTATAAATATGTAGTTGTAAAAAATGTGCTTTGTGAATTTTCAATCTATGCACATACTTGGATTATGGATGTAAGGGCGACCTTGACCATTTTGGGTAACATTAATCAATCAACCTTCAAATCCTAATTCTTGTATAAAAATGATCGCTTGTGTTTGTACCTACAAATATAAAAGTTGTTGGCGCTAAGAAGAATTGGGAGTACCTCCTATTGAGTGGGATATTTTGTGACATGTTTTGATTGAAGCTAGACCTTGTGTAGGTATTCAACATGTTCAACCCTTGGGAGATATTTAGTTATAAAAAATATAGTAGATGTTTCATGTCACAATTTTGATGCTTTCCCTATAAATGATGTTGAGATGAATCATGCTTGTACCTCTCCTATAGTTTCCCTTATCCATGAACAAATAGTTAATACTTTTATTATTGATCTCTCTGCTATAGATGAAGCACTAAAAATTAATGATGAATCCTCTTAGATCATAAGGTTACATTGCCACAAGAGGAACATGCCTCATTTATTGGCAATCAAACTTTCAACACATCTATAACCTTAGTTCTCCTTACTCTCCTAGAGATTATCTTTATCATCAAAATGTTCGTAGACAAGATGATGTTATGCATTTCCTTTATAATATGTCATCTAACATTACATCAAATAAAAAAAAAAATTAGATGATGAAAACACTTCTTCCCAACCCAACAACTTAATTAAAAAAGACTCTCTTAGGTCTACCAAGAGGACATAAACGATGCTACTAAATATGTACATCCTCCTGTAGGGATCCATCCTTATTCCTCTATTCATCCATTTGCTTCTTTAAAATATACTTCCACTATGAATTTCAATGACATTTATGATGAATGTCCTTCCCCATTACATTTACAAACAAAATACAAATGTGGCTTTGACATTATTTCTAAGAAAGGATATAGAGGATATGGTCTTGGATGTATGGAACAAGAAATCAAGGTCCATATAGAACCCTCATATCAATTTACTAGAGAAGGAATATGATTCCCTACTCCTTCCTTACCAATTCCTTCATCAAAGCCCAACCTTGGACCCTCCCACAAAAGAAAGATATTTTTCTATAGCAAAGAGAATCTTTTGGAAACTCCTAAATGATGGTCAAACCACATTTCCTCCCATAATAAATAGGCTTATAGCTCAAGCAAGATATTACACAAATATTATCTTTACATCGTGTGTATGGTCATATTATTATTGATTGTAAAGAATTTAAGAGAAATCTTAGAGAACTTGTTACCTATTCTTTAATTTCTATAAGAGAGGATATTCAACTTTTTGTTGATAATCATATAATACCTTAGTATCCCTAGTCATAATATATTGCTCCTCACTATATGGTACTACTAGCTTACCTTTTGGGGGGCTCATTGTCATTCATGGTCACACAATTCAATGTGTAATCATACTTGGCTAGCAAAATAGTAGCCTAATTATTCTTGTCCCTATGTTGGGGGGCAGGGATAGTTTTCAAGCATTAATTCTTTTGAAGGATCCACTTTCCATTTATTGTATCCTTGGGTGTCATGAAATGGTTACTCCCTTATAGGTGGTTGATAGTAGTCACCCTGTTATGTGAATTTGTTTGTGATTGATGACTCATCATGTTTATTGATGAATTGTTTCATGTGTTGTATGGGCTAGCAATGATTTTTTCAACTCTCTTATGCTTGGACTATTCACCAAACTCTTCTCACAATCTATTTTGTGACCCTTCTCACAATTGGATTATTGTTAAAATTGTTGAAATTTTATGATTTAATGTTGAACTTGATGATTCCCTCGCTTGGGTTTTCTTTTTTCAAATCTTATGGTGGATATTCTGAATGGTTGATATTGCTAGTCCCATTATGTGTTAAGTGTTATCTCTGTCATGTTCAATACAAACCTCTAATAATATGTACAAGAGAGAACATCATGGAGAGTGTACCATACATGATTGTTGATTAATTAAAATTTGTAGTTAAATAAATAAATTAAAAGATGTTTTCCGTGATAAAATGTGAATGTAACTTCTTAAATTACATGAAATTGTTAAGAGACGTGTGACTGATCATATGTGAATTGTGTAATGCACAATCAGTTAAATTATAATGAATTGTAGATTCCTCATCCTCAACAAAAGTTTATGCTTTCCTTGTGTAATATTATTTAAATATAAATGTCTATGTTGGATTCTAGATGAGGTGTAGATTGGATGTAGTAATTTGCATTCCACACTTATTCTTTCTTATGTGCATGAGATTGTGTTGTGTCTTGTACTTGGTGCCCTTAGTGTGGTTGTGTAACATCTAAAATTGTAACCAGTACAATTCACACACATGTTTGTGCTCCTACTTTAGCGTGTCCCATCTCCATTCCCCTTAGGTCCATTTTGGTCCTCTTTACTCCAACTTTGATGCCACCATTGAGTGTGCCACATCCTAGAGTTACCTTCCCTCAACTTCTGAGTTGACGGTCTTTTTTTTGGAGGACCAAGGCATGTAGCACTTTGGTACTAGACTAGGGCACCCTAAACTACCTAGTGGTCCCCCTTAAATAGGACCCAATTTGAATCTAGGTGGGTTCTCTCCCTCCCCGATAGATTTTGGTCCCCATGGCTACACTTGATTAGTAGAGATCAACCTAATTGGTAATTTACTTGGGGAACCCTATATAAAGGCATCTTATAAATTTATTTTAGACCTAGAAGCAACATAAGCTTCCATACCTAGCACTCACACATTCAAGCATTCATCATGTGACATTCTCAAGCATTCAAGATAGCGTTTCATCCTTCAAGCATTATGGAGAAAAGTTACATCAATCTTCATGCAAGCATGAGTGTTTGATTAGGTCTTTCATATTCATGTGTTTGTCATGCTATTACATCCAACATTTGTGATTAAATTCAAAGAGCATTGGATCATCAAAATTTATATTAGTAATTGCAGATCCGAGGTATATCTCCTAGCATTTACTTTAGTAGTTACATTATTCAATTTAAGTTTTAATTAGTAAATTGGGGTTTGACCCAAGAAAACCCCTATCCAAAACCTTTTTACTCTCTTTCTATGTGTAGAGAATTGACTCAGGATCTATACTTAGAGATTTTGATAAAGTTGACGATGACTAACACATTTAGATTTCAACATAGCAAAAATTGGAGGACCAAGGCAAATATTTGCTACCTAGTCCCAAAAAAAACAATCTGAACTTTCAGGAGTAGGTTTTTATTCTCTTCTTCTACCCAGATTCCTATTTGCGATTTTGTTGGATACTTGTAGTAGTTTGTTTTTACTATTCCTCCTCAATTATCCCTTGTTCTACCCCAATTTCACATTTTGCATTCAAATTTCAAGTAAAAGAGGGTGATAAACAAAAAACCAATCAATTTAATTATAATTTCAACCCTTTTCATATTTGGATTGTTGCTAGATGTATTGGATTCATCCCTCCTTTAATGTATTGGTCTCATAGGTAAGGTTAATGGTTTTATTATCTCAATTGGTGAAACCCTAATTTTTCCACACTAATACAATTTGGTGAACTTGACACTTTTTACATTGCATTAATTTTGATTTTCATATCCGTTTTGAGGTGTTTTCATATTGAAATTTACTAAATCTGATTGGTTTTTTATTTAACATATGATTACATTGTTTCTTAGTTACAGGTATCAAAATCATGTGCTGGATAATGGTTTCTTTCACTTTACATTACTTCTTCTCATCCATAGTACTCTTGCATATTGCATCCTTAGCATTTAAAAGATATTTCCTATTTTCAAATCATCTCTCAAATATTTTATCCATATGGTATGTTGTGTTATGATGATATTTAAAAAAAATGTGTTATATATGTAGATCACATAAAAAGCTTTTGTAGACAATGATAATCCTAGAGATGACAATGAAAAAGCTAACACTTGTACCTCTCCTAGGGTATCTCATGTGAATGAGGAAAGAGTCAATACTCCTATCAATGATCTCTCTAATGGAGAGAAAGCATTGAAGAGAAACATAACAACATCTTCTTGTCATGTGCATACTCTAGTGCAAGGAGGCAAGATCAAAATTTTGGTGTATCAATATCTCTAGATCCTCCTTATTCTCTTAGAGCTTATATTAATCATCGACATATTTTTAGAGATGATGATGTTATGCATTTTATTCATGATCATTTTCCTCACATAACATTAAGAAAAGATGACACTTTAGATGATAAGGACCCTCCTTGCTAGCCTATCAAAGAGGATATGAATGATGATAGCAGTGAGAATTTCCCCACAAGGGATATCCCTTCCTCATCTACTTATCCATTTGATTCCTCTATGTCCTTAAACTAGAAATTTTAAAGAAATTCATGATAATAGTTCTTTACAAGTGAAAAATTATTATAGGATTGGTTATGATATAATCTCAAAACAAGGTTATAGTGGACAAGGACTTAGAAAACATGAACAAGGAATCAAAGTCCCTATAAACCCTCCTTCACAAGCTAGCATAGAAGGTCTAGGAATCACTCACCTATGGATGATATCCTTAAAGTTCAAAGGCTTAAGGAATATTTTGCAAGACATAGAAACTATCGCCCATCAAAACATGCTTCTACATCAAATAATCCTCCTCCTTCTTTATAAATTTATTTACCACAAGAAAATAATCCTCCTTCTTCTTTACTAATTATTTTGCCTCAGAAAAAAATCATTCTCCTCGTACTAACACACCTTGTCCTTTATCTCAAGAGATAAGACCTACCCATATTGATAATCGAGACAATTAGCTACAAGAATCTTTTGGAGATTGAAGTATTATAAGAATGTCGTTTTTACTTTTACAAGATATAACAATAAGAATAAAGAAGGTGATGATTAAATTGTCTTTTTCATCGTTGTTATTCTCATTCTCTTGGAAATTATAAAGCTTTTAAAGAATTTTTTCAAGACCAATATGATCAGACTAGCATAGCTCTTGCAATTGATCTTGTAATTTTTATTGGTGAAGAGGTAGTGCCTTAATACTCCATTCACCTTATTATGTTTCTCCTCACCCTATGGCATGAGTAGTTTAACCTTATTGGAGGCTCTTTGTCATGTGTGGTGATACATCTTCATTTTCAATTATACTCGGACTGCAATATAATTCATCCATGTCTCCTCACTTTGGGGACAAGGATAGTATATTCAATCCTCTCTCCTTTTGAAGATTGCCTCTTCTTTTGAGTTGTATTTTGCATATCTTAATGTCTTTTCTCACATTGAATCCTCCTTCATGTGAGTACTATTGACCCTTTTGTGTCAACCCTCCACCTAAAGATAACCGATTTGAGAAATCTTCTATTTTGTATAACCTGTGTGTTATGCGCACTATGCTGGTAGCGTGCAGAAGGGGCCTTTTTTTCCTTTGCATATTTTTGGGCCCATATAGTCTATTTTTGAGTTGACCGGATGGGGTGGTCACTTTCACTTAAGATTACCGGATTGAGGTTGACAGGGTTGTTGGAAGGCGAGAGTTCTTTTTTATTGCTTATCGCATAGTTGACAACTTTCCACTTATGTTCCCTACTGCGACTGTTCCACTTTTGCACGACTGTGCGATAAGTGATGCTACCTGAAGGAAAGGAGGTTTTTATCGCTTGATTTGCCTATCACTCTTTTCTTGCAAACAAGAACATTGCAAATTTTCCAATTTTGCGCAACAGGGCGATAAGCGATGCTACCGAGAGGAAAGAAAGACATGCATGAGATAGAAAAGTAAGAAAAAGTGAAGGTGTTCCCCTCCACCTCGTAGACATTTCAATGTGCCTAAGGGTGGTGTAAAGTGGAAAATTGGGGGCTTAGAAAATTCTCCACATGGAAGGGAGGATTCACTAAGCTCAATTTTTGCTTGAGGGAGACTTTACATTCAAAGAGGGGGATGAATCTACTAGATCCAATCCTAAATGATGCAAGGGCTAAATTGATTGGTATTTTGTATATGAAGATAGCTTGGTAAGAACTTTGGCATTTGATGTCAAAGGGGGAGAGATTGGTATGAAAAAACACAAGGAAAACACATGTTGTTCCCAAGGGGAGAGATTGTTGTTTGAGAGAGATTATTACTCTGTATCTGTATTTTGATTTCTGGTTATGATCTCTTTTTGGAGATTGTTGGTTTTTGGTATTTGGCATTTCTGTTTTGGCACTTTGATGGTTTTTCCATCTTGTGTTGCCATCAATGCCAAAGGGGGAGATTGTTGGTATTTTGGTATGGTTTTGTCATTGATGTCAACACCTACTAAACACTTATCAACTCTGGCACTTTGGAGAATCAGCAACATTCACCAACAAGCAAGTGACTCATGCACAATCACCGGTATCTGGTACACTGGTAAGATATAATGATCACCGATAGTTGGAATGATATGGAAAACACTTGGTTATGTCAAAGACATTGTGTGGACACTTTGTCCTGGAGTTTTGTTTATTGGTACATTAGCATTTGCATATTTGTTGTTATCGACAAATAGGTCTAGGGTTACATCGGCAAGTTTATCTTTTCCAGATCAGCATGGCACGCTATGGAGATGATTAATTATTGTTGTAAATGCATTAAGCCGACATGTTGAATTGATTATTGCATCAGATATTGTATTGTTTGTAAGATGTTTTTATTGTAATATCTATTGGCATTTCAATAGAAGGAGATTGTTGATATTCATTAAGGATATTGAGAAGGTTGTTGAAGATTATTGATATAACTGAAAAATGATGATAACTATCTTTATAACATTATTTAATCATTGATGTCAAGAAATTGATTTTCTGATTCTGTATGATGTTGCCATATCTTGAGAAGATTGATTTGAAGAGAATTAAGATGTTGGTAAAAGACACAGAAAGAATGTGATAAGAAAGGGGATAAATAAGTTATTCAATGGGCAACTATTACCGATTTAGACAATGATGAGATCATGATGTTTAGATTGTTTTGATATCCTACATATGTTGTTGATTGTAAGGTTAATACTATACTATGTCACCGAGCAAGGAACCTAGTCGATAAACCCTAAGGAACCTCGTCGGTAAACCCTAAGGTTATCGATATCAGTTAATGAAGGCGAAATGTCTACCGAGTAAAGTTTAGTATTTACCGAGTTGCAACCGAGTTATGACAGATCGCATTGGATGGATAAAAGCATTATTTAATGAAGGATGCTGATGAGCTGAAGATGTATAAATGATTGGTATGCCGCACATGAAGTTTGTTAAGGATCTATGGCAATGGAAGATCGGTAGGAAGATCTATAGCTCAGATTGAACCACAATAACCTTGTGCAAGTTCCAAGGCAAGGTAAAACATTTTCAGATCGAAGGATGCATTGAACCTAGTCAAGATTGATGATCTGATGGCTAAGATTGATCATGGGAAATGTGATCAAAGAGATTCAGCGGTTAGCAAATTGTTTATAAATAAGAAATTGTTGATAGATAATGCATGCGGGCAAGTGTAAGCACAAGGATGCTACATAGTGATTACCGAGCACAGAAGCTTGAAAGCCTATTTGAATAACAAAGTAGGGAGCCCAACAGAGGGACAAGATAAGTCCTTTGACAAGATTCTTTTGAGCAAAATAGAATCTACTTTAACATTTTAGATGTGAAGTTGCAGATATATTTTTATTACTGTTATTTTGTAAGTGACAGAAAATCTCTTAATCGAGTGGACTTAATAGTCTTATTTGTAAACCCTCGAGCAAGGTAACATTCTAAATGAGTGTTTGAAATCCTTTGACAAGGTCACTTCTAACAAAGTGAAGATCCTAACAGATCTGAGGGAAATCCCTTAATCGGGTCACATCTAGCAATGTGTTTGTAATCTTTAACAGGATTTGCTTTTAACCGAGCATACTCTAGAAGATTATATTTCTTAGTGGATCTGAAATCCCACAGTGGTTTTTCCCTATTTGGGTTTCCACGTTAAATCTGGTGTTATATGTGTTATGATGATTATGTGTTTATGAGTTTGCATGTTTAGCAGTTTTTGGTTATATTGCTGAAGTATAAGTTACTGAGGTTGAAACTGTTGATTTTATGGAAGATTAAGTTTGTATGATTCACTCCCCCCTCTCATCTTGTTAGCTATTGGCATTAGAACTTTACAATATCCTGTAGAGCCGACCTACTAAAATTGGTCTTAGGTTATGAGATAAACATAAGATCTTATTTGTAAGATCAAGTGTGGAATGCGAAAAGGATTGTGTGAAGGTATATGCGAGAATAAGCAGAGCTATACACGCAGACATCATTTGAAGATTGAAGGAGGGTTTTTGTGAAGACAATCAGAACCACACCGGTACTGAATCTAGCATATGAAGATGCTATTTTGTGTAGTACATTCTTATTGGATTTAACCATCCAACTGTAGTCAGTGTGACTCCCATTTTGTGATTGAGCAGTGAGCTTTAGAAGCTTGGCCTTTCTGCATGTGCAGACCCCATTTATGTACACTTACTATCTGTAGTAGTGTCATCTGATTGTGGGTAAGGTTTCCCACCGTGGTTTTTCCCCTTATAGGGTTTCCACATACAAATATTGGTGTTATGTATTGTGGATGACTTTGTCTTTATGTTTCTTGCACTAATCCTTATTGGTATAGCAATTAACTGTTAAATCTGTCTACCGACATATTAAACTAGTTTACCGGTATTAAGCATTAAGTTGGTTAAGTTGTTTTTGGTTTGAATTTATTTGACAACTGATTCACCCCCCCTCTTAGTTGTCTCCAGGACCTAACATAAATACTAAGCAGATTGGTTATGTTTGGAATGTAATTGACCCTCTTTTGTAAATTGATTAATTGAGTTAAAACTAAGTGCTAGAAATGAAGACAAAGTATGAGAAAACAATGAGCTATAGATTTGGGATTTTGTCATGCACTTAGGTATGAGAAGAGATGATTTGGAGTTGCTTTGCGAAATCTTCCAAAAGTTGCAAGGACCGTGTGTCTAGACTGGGTCACCCCCAACTTGGTCCTCTGAACTTTCTACATGTTGAAAAGGGTTTTTTCATCTTTGCAAATAAAGATCAATTCAAGAAGTACAACCGCACACCTGCTTTCTGCACATAGAAGGAAAGGGAAATGTGTTGGGAATAGGGGTTTGCCTTCAAGTCAAACCCCAGTTTTGGAATTAACCAAGTGGTTGAAATAATGTAATTGAAATGACTAAAAGTAGGAATCCTCCTCTTTGAAGGGATGTTGAATTGCTTGAAAATGAAATGCTTATACCTTGTGAAGTTCTGGTTGCCTACACATGGAATTATGATTTCATGAAGTAGAATGATGATCCCCTCTCCAATGCTTGAAATCTTGACTCTATTGCTACTCCAAAGCTTGAAGGAAGACTGAAAATTATCAATTGCTGTTGAATGCTTGAATGCTTGATCTTTTGGATGCTTAGATGCTTAATTAAATTTCATTAGATTAGATATCAAATGAGAGGGGATATCCCTCTTATATACTTGCCTATAGGATTAATTGATTGATTTTTCGATGTGAGCTGACATAGAGGGGATTTTCCCACTTCAAATTTGAGTTACGAAAGGGAGGGGGATCCAAGATAGGTACCTATTAAGGGGGACCAGAGCACCACGCCTTGGTTCTACCCTAATTTGAGGCAGGATCAAGGTGTAGGTAGGGTGCATCAATGAATTAAATGAAGATTTTGATATGTATGAGCATAATCAGATCTCCGATCAGGCCAAGGGGTGCAAACACTAAAGCAAAGACCCAAATGCAGTTGAAAATTGCAAGGGGTGCAATTTTAGGACGTTACATTTAGCCCCCACTTTAGCGAGAGTATGAGCTTACACAAATACTACTGGTAAAGTACAAGGAATTGAGATTGAAAGACTTTCACCAAGTCAAAGATGCAAGATTCACCAAGGCCCTAGTGGACTTTAGGATCTTATGACTTCAATGATAAGGTAAAAGGGAAGATCATGAGAGAGAAAGAGAGAACCATGACTGCAACTAGTAAGGTTCTCTTACTATGAGTCATGAAAAGAAGATACTAAAAATCACAAAGCAAAGACAAAGTTCACTAAGTAACTTTAAGTATCAAGAGAGAGAATCATGAGTAAAGTGTATGCCCCCATGTTAAAGCGATTGCACATGCATTGCTGGGAGCAATTGCTTTACTATAGGATACACCCAAAGAAGATAAACACGTTATCATAATAGTTTAGCCCCCAAGAGAGGATAAATCAAAGGATAATGAACACAAAGAACAAAACACAAGGTGGCTTCACCTAAATTTGGAGTCAGTATTCTTTTTATGATAACTCATATATATCATGTATATATATGTGCATAGAATCTGATAGTCCTGAAAATGACTATGCAAATTTTTGGTGTCCCTATCAAAATTTTGGTTATTTTGAATTAATGATGCCCTCTATTCTTACCCTCAAGGTTTAGGGTTTTAGGTTTATGTGTTTTCGGGTAACTCTTGTTAAAAACCCATAACCTGTTATGTTTCTTCATTACCTTTTTCATTTAAAGATGCAGGTCTTTTTCATCGTCGAGGGGACTTGGTCTTTTTTCCTAGGCGTTATTTCTTATGGCGGCCTTTTGAAAATTTCCTAAGTCTATGTCATTTTCACTATGGTCAAGCCCCCCTTTAATATTTTAGCAGGTATTATTTTCCCTAAGTCCGACCTAAATATTATGGCTAATGTCTCTATGATTAATTATCGAACAACAAAAGGTTCCATAATTTTGCACGTGTGTCAAGTGGACAGTGATGTTTTAACCCAAGTAGGAAGATGCACGAAGGATAGTGGTTAATGATAAGCGGTTGTTGTAGCTGGTTTGTAAAGAGCGAACAAATCTGACGGCCTTCGCAGTCCCACGAAGAAAGATGCAGGGAAGTTAAGGACCGTGACATCATGAGATGATGTCATGTGTCCCAGGAAGACCAAGAAGGTTCGATAGTGGGGCCGCTAATAGAATTGAGCTGGAAGATGATTGGACGATGCTCGGTCAGAGCTTTTGTTAACCCGTTTGCCATAGTGGAAGGTCAATATCATATTGAGTGATGGTGATCACGCGATGTGCCATGCTGGACAAAATCCACGATCGATGAAGAATGTATTTCAAAGTAGAGGTGATTAAGAATGTTTTTTTATCACTCACGCGAGAAAATAAGGGCAAGAGGGAATAAACTTGTCAACATAAGATGAATATAGACAAGTAGAGACACATGGATGCCGACTGATTTTCAAGAAACCCATTCTAAAGGTTGTTTTATGGGTCGAAGTGAATTGGAAAGCAATGCTGGCAAATTTTTAGGGAGTTGTCTTAGCAAGTTCCATCACCACGAGAACAAGAGATTGAAATTTACAAAGGCATAAGGGGATAAGGATGATTTATGAGTTGGCAATGGAGTGATCAAGGACCTGTCAACAAGATCATAGCTTCGGTACTATCAGGGATCCTCACAGTAAGGTAAGAATCAAGAAACTATCTCTGAGAAAATTGCAAAAGATAAGGACTCAATATCCAAAAAAGAGATTCTGAAACAGAAGTTGTGTAGTCAAGAAAATAATATGATCACAATAAAATCATTCACGTAAGATGAGCTTTGTTAGAGGGCAGTGGATTGATAGTTTGAATTTGACGGTGTCTTGGATCTGAAGGATATGATTTCTTAAGTCCATTTGCTAGTAGGATGAGTAGAAAGCAATGAAGTGATGATTTTTCATGCATGCGCATCGATAAGTGAGATAGTTTTGATTATAAATACAGCTAAGTGGTGTTCTCAGTTGGTAGAAAGAACATAAATCTTATTATCTTCTAGGAAGGTTTTCAGATGATGAAAATGGTTTTTGAACAATATCGTGCAAGGAGTTACAGTGAGCTCTGTGATACCAGATGAAAATCCTTCTTGAGTGAGTATGCTTATAGTCAGTGGAGCCTTGAAAGTTGGTAGGATAGTCAGTGGAGGCTTGAAATCCATTTTTCATCAGAACAAGACCTGCATGACACATCCTCTATCTCTACTCTGCTACTAGTTGGAAGAGGGTTCTAGGAAGGGCCTTATGAAGGAACAAGAGCAGAACAAGGTTGGGGAGGAGGCAACAACCATTCATCTTTGCGATGACATGGAAGTTGCAATGCCTTCCCTTCACTTTATTTTCCTCTGCGAGTCCTTTTTCCCACTTTCTCTGATCCTAGGCATGAAGGCTCTAGCTCCTCCTCTAGTTTAGGGGCGATTTTACTTCTTGCCAGGATCCAAGTTCCCTTTCCAAAGGGAAATGCTCTGTAGAAAGAAAATACATCTCACGGTCCATCTGGGAGAATCAAGGGTGATAGTGGCACGACTCAAAAGGTTTTGTTTCTACTAAAATATAGCTAGGAATTTTTGTTCTACCTCATCATGAAGTGCTAGTGTGGACAGTTTTTTTGGGAGATTGTGAAGAATCATAAGAGGTTTTGTGGGCTTGTGACAGGTGTCTCCTTTGACTTGAAGCTTGTTTTCTCCCTTGTTTCTATAAAAGGGAATTCAAGGCCATGAGATGGGGGTCGAGAAATTTGGTCACAAATCTTGCATCCAAAACCTTGGTCATGTACAACGAGTCTAGTTGAAATGAGTAGGTTGTAAAAGTCATTTATAGAGAAAATAAAATGGGTCGTGTCATATTTTTATGAAGGTTCTTGAAGGAGTTATATGTAAGATGATTTGTAACAAAAAATAGCTTGTTAACTGAATGAAAATATATTTCAAATCCATTTCTCCAGTGTGTAACTCTGTTATGGTTTGAATGAGTAGAATCAAGGGTTTTCTCATTCATTGTATTGTTATGGTGTATGCATTTTCTGTTTTTGCTTTGACCTTAGGGGTTAATTAAATGCCTGAATATAATTTCAGATTGATGGGGCTTATGCATGGATTAGGATAGGTATTTTGGGTTGAAATATGTAGATGAGAGATATTGTAAGGTAGTATTATCTTAGATCCAGAGTTATTAGATTAAAGGTTTTGTTATATTTTCATCCTACATTTTGCAATTTTAGTCACTCAATGGATAAGACACTGGTCATGGCTTGTAGTTGTCTCCAATGATAGTTTTGTACTCATAACTTATCAAAAGTTCACTAAGAACTGCGAATATCTCAACATTTTTTCATTTTTGTGCATGTTGTTGCTTGTCGAAAACATCTCACGGTCCAAAGCAGGTCGAGGATCACTGAGAGCTAACCACTATATAGCATTCTCCCTCTTTGCTGAGCCCTCCTAAGAATGAGATATTCTAATTTGTTCTAATGTGAATTGAAAGTACAGTATAGAGATTGCGAGTGCATTAAGGGATCACCCTCCTAGGTTCTGCAGAATCCTTGTCATATATTGGTCCAAGTCCCTAAGTATTCTAAACAGTTGGAGTTGGATTCTCCATGCATGATTCAAGGGCCCGACTTGGTTTCTACCTCTATTGCAGTGTAAACCCCATTCTGGGGAACCAACAAAAATGGCGACTCTACTGAGGAGACTTGTCTAGAATCTCTGGTTAGAAAAGAGTCATGAGATTGTAATGTTGTAGCTCCTTGTCAAGTGAGTCAATTATCATGAATGTTGTCTATGAATATGTTGTGATTCATCTTTCAATGTAATTACTATCAAGATTTGTGCATATTACATGATTATTCCATAATATCTCACAAATTGTGAGTTGCGACTCTGAGATCTTTGCACTAGTGTGCATTATATGAAGAAGAACTAAAGAAGAATCACAAAACTTGCAATAGAGATGATGTAGATTTGAGCTCTTATGATGAAGTATCCTGAAAAGTTGAGGAAAGAATTCACATGACAAAAGAAGAAGAGGTGCAGTGTGGAATAAACCCGACATGAGAAGAAATTCCAGTTGTTTAAATATTTGTCCTGTACAAGGAGGTGGCGACTCTACCAGAAGAACCTAATGATGATGTGAAGATAGTTTCAAATCTATCACTGATGCTAGCCAAAAAGATTATTTCCAACCACTACACTACCTCCATGTATTTTTGATTTTCACGAGTCAAATGTATTTCCATGAAAATCAGTTGTAGAAAATGATTCCCTATTAAGTGATTTAAGCACTAAGAAAGGGATGGTAGTAATTAATCTACATACTTCAAAGATATAATTATCAGATTTTGTGTTGAGTTAAATATGTGTTGAGTTATGCATTGACTTGTAGAGAAAATGTATTGTTCACCTATACATCCTCGTGAAATGTAAACATGCAATGCATGCATCCCTTGTCAAGTCACAACAAAATGTTCTTTGCTAAAAGATATAAACCTTTAAGTTTTAATGGTATTGAGGGTTTCCTGAACCTTGTTCCTATTAGGATTAGGGAACATTTACCAAGGTTTGATGGGAAAGGTTCAAAATCAGCATGACAACACCTGTAGGAGTTTTCTGATTTGATGGGAGATTTTGAGATAAGTTAGGAAGACGTTTTCATGAAGCTTTTTATTCAATCTCTAAAAGAAGATTCTAGAGATTAGTTTTCATATTTGCCAACATGTTCTATCTCTTCATGGGATGAACTTAGTAAAAATTTCATAGAACAATTTGGTGAAAGAGTTAATCCAAGTTTAGCTATCAAAGGATTCATGGATATTCAAAAGGAAGAAGATGAGTTGGTCCCTACTTTCAATCTCAGATTTGCAAGAACTTTGAATGAGATTCCTAGTGGTTATAGGCCAAATGATTCAGTATGTTTGGTTGTTTACTTAGCTACATTTGATGAGGAGATGAGTTATTTACTGAGAGCTAAGGTTCTCAAAACCTTGCATCAGGCTTATAGGATGGCAATGGATATTGAGAACAATTTGAAATATGGAATCCCTAAGGGGTATCTGGATGCAAGAGTTTGCAGCCCTAAGACACTAGATGTTAAAGAAAGGTGTGAGCCGAGAGGTGAAGGTCAGTGTCAAAGTATTTACATCTCTGCTAATCATAATAGACATGTTGTGACTTATTATCCAAACACTAATATGAGTGAAGAGAAATTTTTTCAGACAGTGGTTATTCTTCATGTTAGTAAAGAAAAGATTAGTGAGGAATTATATAATATAATTGGTATAAAGATGGAGGTAATTTCAGCTAGGTGATAAAATTATTAGTTCCTACAGTGAGGATGCCACACAAAAGGTCCATCTACAGTCTTATGGTTCAGTTGAATCGAGTAACTGGTATGAATGATAATTGGAAGGTTGTACATCTGATGAAGACAATAATGATTTGCAAAATCTTGATGACATAAATTCATTCTCCCAAGAATCAGTTATGTATGATAATGAAAACTTGGATAATGTCATACCATTTTTGGTTGATGATGCTATTAAGCTAGAGGATTCCATGATATGTTCAAATGAAAAGGGTACGCTTAAGCTTGTTCTTATGCTGTGTGAACTTATTTAGAGTGATGGGTGTGAAGAGTTAATCTAGGTAGTGTAGTGTCATAAAATTGTGACCCTAGCAATTTTCCATTGCATTAGGGTTCTCACACATGCGAACTCGAATCCTCTATCCTGATTGGAGACTGGAGATTGCTCGGCTTGTAGAAACAACTTCTTCCTTGGCCTCTGCATCACCCCATCCAAATTCTACCCTGGAGAAAGGGGTAGGACAAGGGCATGGTGCCCTTTTCCTCCCAGGATAGGGGCATGGCACCCCTATCCCTGCCCTATTTTGTGGCAGGACCCTTCCTAGAGCATGCATTGTGGGTTGTGCCTCGAGCGGGAAACTCCCCCGATGTCGGCCTGTGACGAAATTCAAATCCACCAACATTTATTTAAGGGGGCATTCACTCTTTAATTTGCATAAGTTCAAGAGGTGGAAGTTGGACAAGATTGGAGTATGTACACGCTATCAAGAATTCAAGAGAATTCAAGCATTCAAGCACAACATTGAGCGTTCTCAAGTCTCCCTTCAAGGCTAGGTGTTGCATTCAAGTCAAGGATTCAACCATTGAAGAGGAGATTGATTTCAACATACAATTACACATAAGCATTTCTATCAACATTGCTACTACAACCTCCCTTGAGGCGATTTACAATTTAGTCTTTCATTTACATCTACTTGCAAGTACTTTCTTTCATTACTTGGTTAATTCCAAAACTAGGGTTTGACCTAAAGTCAAACCTCCAATCCCAACCCATTTTCCTCTCTTTTCTATTTGTAGGTTGCAGGTATGCAGCTGTACTTTCAGATTTGAGCTTCATTCATAGAGGCGGAAAAACCCTTTTTGTTTCGTAGATTTTTTGGAGGACTGTGTACATTCCCACCACGGTTCGGGCAAATTTTTCTCAAATTCGTAGGACGACTTTGTCTCGACATTTTACTACTAGATCCAGGTGCACAACTTCATCCCATATTCCAATCTCAAGTTATAATCAGTTTTATCACTTTTGCACTACATAATTCAATCAATTTCTTCCTTTCTAAATTAAACAAGGAAGAGGGGACCAACTTAGCATTCCCAATTCATTTAGAATTAAATCTACCATCTTTGTGTGGAGAGATTGAATCTAGTGAATTATCTTCTCCCCCTTCCTAATGTAATTGTGAAAAGTGCTTGAATGGTAATCGATAGCGAAACTCTCATCTCTCTTTGAGGGAAAGGGTAGTTTTCCTTCTTGATTTATCATTCACCATTTTTCCACCATTACAGGTAGATATACCTGAAACAAATATTACAAATAATGTACACCAACTATCCCATTACAAATAAGTCTTCATGCAATAGATCAAATTGTTCTCCAATTTTTTAATCATGAAAACATCTGTAAACCAGCAAGTGTAGTTGGAAAATATGAAGTTCAAAGGGATCAGAACAACCATGATGGTCTTGTTGAAGCCTATGAGGATCATAACATTGAGTATTTGTGTTGTGAGGACTATAGTGCTGAGAGTTGTTCTAGCTCAGATTGGGATTCTTTTATGACTAATGAGGATGAATGTGATCTTGAAATAGGCAACAGTTTCAACGAAGTTTCTAATGCACTGTTTGATGAGGATATAGACATGGATCAACCTGTTTTTTGCCTTAATATTTTTGAGAGAGGCTTTCATCTGATTTCCAATCTTTTGTATGAGGAGATAATTGAGAATCCAGGAATATCGAATGCTAATCAAAATAGGATTGTTGATTTGATTAATGAAGATGAATTTTATCCTATCACTTGTTGTAATTAGAGTGATGAAAATATTTCAAACCATTGTGAGCATGGTTTATATGATAAGGAAGGAGCTATCCGAGCTGATCAAGGAATTCTATTTGTCTCTGTTGATAGTGATATACAAAATTTCAATCTAGGACTTTTGATTTCATATCAGTTGAGTGAGTATTTGATTAGAGGAGGCCTGGATGATGACAAATGTGAAGTTAGATGGTAGTGTGCAAATGTTTCTATATATGGTAACATCTTCAATCTGTTGATCACATATATAGATGAGAATCATATTTTTGATAAGGGTAAATACTGGTATTCCATTTTGGTGGCCTTGAGCCATCATTTATAGTCTGATTTCCCAAAACTACAGTGTAGGGAGTAGAGAAAAGGAGGTTGACTCTGCTACCTAATGAAGATGAACAAGTTGTCCAAATTTGTGCTAATAATATGGAAACTGAGATACAATTGAGAGTTGAAGCTTTGATAAAATCAAGTAGAATAAGAAGTGAAGCTGATGCGAAGATATTGAATCCCAAGTACAGGTCATGAACTTGTGTTAGGAGCAACTGTAAGGACTTTCCAAATAAAGATTTTGGTCTCGATGTGGAATGCTAGATTGGAAGACAAAGGAAGCATGGAAAGTATGGCATCATCTAGTTAGATCCATATCTGATTCAAAATAGGTGGGGGGAAGATTTTATTTCATACTTTCTCTAAGGAATGATAGATGAAATCCTTGAACTGCTTGTTCATGGACAGTTCTTGGAATTTTACTTCTTTTGAAGTATTTATTTTCCATGAGCAGTAGATTAGGCTTTGTAAATTTTAGATTGGGTTTATTTTTTTGTTTGGGTTTCCTTGTCTAGGTAGCTTCTTTTTGGTTCGCTCTGTGAATGGTTTGCTCCACCTGACATTCTGGATCCTCGTATCATCACCGAGCGATGATCGTTCCCAACCAGAGCCACTGATAGTCCTAAAAATTACTATGCAAATTTTTGGTGCCCCTATCAAAATTTAAATCATTTTGAATTAATGATGCCCTCTGGTCTTACCCTCAAGGTTTAGGGTTTTAGGTTTATGTGTTTCTAGGTAACTCTTTTGTTAAAAAACCCATAGCCTATTATGTTTCTTAATTACCTTTTTCACTTAAAGATAGTCTTTTTCATCGTCGAGGGGACTTGGTCTTTTTTCCTAGGCGTTATTTCTTATGGTGGCCTTTTGAAATTTTCCTAAGTCTGCATCTTTTTCACTATGGTCAGGCCCCCCTTTAATATTTTAGCGGGTATTATTTTCCCTAAGTCTGGCCTAAATATTCCGGTTAATGTCTCTATGATTAATTATTGAACAACTAAAGGTTCCATAATTTTGCACATGTGTCAATTGGATAGTGATGTTTTAACCCAAGCAAGAAGATGCATGAAGGATAATGATCAATGTTAAGCGGTTGTTGTAGCTAGTTTATAAAGAGCGAATAAATTTGATGGCCTTCGTAGTCCTATGAAAAAAGATGCAGGGAAGTTAAGGACCACGACATCAGGAGATGATGCCATGTGTCCTAGGCAGACCAAAAAGGTTCGACAGAGGCCGTTAACAAAATTGAGCTGGAAGATGATTAGACGATGCTCAGAAAAACCTTTTTTGGACCCGTTTGCCATAGTGGAAGGTCAATATCATATTGATTGATGGTGATCACGTGATGTGCCATGCTAGACAAAATCTACGGTGGACGAAGAATATATTTTAAAGTAGAGGTGATTAAGAGTGTTTGTTGTCACTCGTGCGGGAAAATAAGGGTAGGAGGAAATAGGCTTGTTGGCATAAGATGAATAGAGACAAGTCGAGACACATGGACGTTGACTGATTTTCAAGAAACCCATTCTAAAGGCTGTTTTATGGATTGAAGTGAATTGGCAAGCATTGCTGGCAAATTTTTCAGGGAGCTGTCTTAGCTAGTTCCATCACCACGACAATAAGATTGAAATTTTTAGAGGCATAAAGGGATAAGGATGATTTCTAAGTTGGCAATGAAGTGATCAAGGACCTGTCAACAAGATCATAGGTTGCATACTATTAGGGATTCTTACAGTAACATAAGAATAAAGAATCTATCTTTGAGAAAATTGCAAAAGATAATGACTCAATATCCAAAAAAGAGATTCTAAAAAAAAAGTTGTGCAGTGAAGAAAATAATGTGATCATAATAAAATTGTTCACAAAGGATGAGCTTTGTCAGAGAGTAGTGGATTGACAGTTTGAAACCGACGGTGTTCGAGATCTAAAGGATATGTTTTATTAAGTCAATTTGTTGGCAAGATGAGTAGAAAGCAATGAAGTGATGATTTTTCATGCATGAGCACTGCGAAGTGAGATAGTTTTTATTATAAATATAGCTAAGTGGTGTTCTCAGTTGGTAGAAAGAACATAAATCTTATCATCTTCTAGGAAGGTTTCAAGATGATGAGAATGGTTTTTGAGCAATATCGTGCAAGGAGTTATAGTGAGCTCCGTGATACCAGATGGAAATTCTTCTTGAGTGAGTATGCTTATAATCAATGGAGCCTTGAAAGTTGGGAGGATAGTTAGTGGAGGCCTGAAATCCATTTTTTATCAGAACAAGCCTTGCATGACACATCCTCTGCCTCTGGTTGGCAGAGGGTTCTAGGAAGGGCCTCATGGAGGAATAGGAGTAGAGAAAGGTTGGGGAGGAGGTAGCAACCATTCAACTTTGTGACGACATGGAAGCTGCAACACCTTCCCTTCACTTTATGTTCCTCTGCGAGTCCCTTTTACCACTTTCTCTAATCCTGGGCATGAAGGCTCTAGCTCCTCCTTTAGTTTAGGGGCGATTTTACTTCTTGCTGGGATCCAAGTTCCCTTTCCAAAGGGAAATTCTCTATAGAACAAAATGACGCATCTCACGATCCATCTAGGAGCATCAAGGGTGATAGTGGCACAACTCAAAAGGTTTTGTTTCTACTAAAATGCAGTTAGGAATTTTGGTTCTACCTCATAATGAAGTGTTAGTGTGGACAATTTTTTTGGGAGATTGTGAAGAATCATAAGTAATTTTGTGGGCTTGTGACAGGTGTCTCCTTTGGCCCAAAGCTTGTTTTCTCCCTTGTTTCTATAAAAGGGAATTCAAGGCCATGAGATGGGGGTTGAGAAATTTGGTCACAAATCTTGCGTCGAAAACCTTGGTCATGTATAGTGAGTCTAGGTGAAATGAGTAGGCTGTAAAAGTCATTTATAGAGCAAATAAAATGGGTCTTGTGTCATATTTTTATAAGGTTCTTGAAGGAGTTATATGTAAGATGTTTTGTAATAGAAAATAGCTTGCTAAATGAATGAAAATATATTTCAAATCCATTTCTCTAGTGTGTAACTCTGTTATGTTTTGAATGAGTAGAATCAAGGGTTTTCTCATTCATTGCATTGTTATGGTGTATGCATTTTCTATTTTTTCTTTGACCTAAGGGATTAGTGAAATGATTGAATATAATTGCAGACTGATGGAGCCTATGCATGGATTCAGATAAGTATTTCAGGTTGGAATATGTAGATGAGAGATATTGTAAGGAAGTATTATCTTAGATCCTGAGTTATTAGATTAAAGGTTTTGTTATATTTTCATCCTGCATTTTTCAATTTCAGTCGCCCAATGGATAAGACATTGGTCATGGCTTGTAGCTATCTCCAATGATAATTTTGTACTCATAACTCATCGACAACTCACTGAGAACTGTGAATATTAGAACATATTTTCATTTTTGTGCATATTGTTGCTTGTTGAAACATCTCATGCTCCTTAGAAGGTCGAGGATCACTGACAACCAGCCACTATGTAGTATTCTCCCTCTTTGCTGAGGCCTCCTAAGAATGAGATCTTCTGCTTTGTTCTAATTTCACTCGCAAGTATGCTGCAGAGATTGCGAGTGCATTAAGGGATCACCCTCCCATATTTTGCAGAGCCCAAAGTGTAGAAGGATTAGCAAAATCCTTTTCATATCTTCTTCCAAGTCCCTAAGTATTCTAAATAGTTGGAGTTGGCTTCTTCATGCATGATTCAAGGGCCTGACTTGGGTTTTTCCTTTGTTGCAGTGTAAACCCCATTCTGGGGAACCAACAAAATCGTTCTCATCCCCCAAAGAAAGGAAACCACCTTGGAAGAAGGGAACACATGTATTTTGAGTCAACATGGGAGAGACCAAAAGAGTTCTGAATGCTTTGTATCATCCTCATGAAGACAACACTAGGGAAAACAAATAGAATCTAATAGGGGAAACAAATAGAAGAATGCCACAAATAAGCAAGAGAGGAGAGAGAGAGAAAATACAGTGCTAATGAAGCTAATCAATAACATCATCCTCCCCCCGATCTTGTTGATCATTATTTCAGAAATGTGGACAACATGCTAGAGGAGCCACATCAGGCATAGTAGATGGAGCTACCACAGGTTCCAAGCAAGGACCATGCTCTAATGATAAGTTACTTTGTTCATTACTAGGAGCTAAAATTAATGCTTTTGAAAATTTTGTAGATAAATCATTGTCAACATCAACATATTCATATTCATCATTAGAAATATTAGGATCAACATTTTCATCATTAACCATATTTTCACCTATTTATTCATCAAGATTAATAAGAATAGGAGTTCTAATAGGAATAGAACTTGAACCATCATTTGTTTAAAGCATTTTGCATCTTGGAGAATTAGGTTGAACATCTTGCTTAGGAGAAAATGGAATCATGTCAATAGTTGGTGTTTTGGAAGAATAAATGATTTGGGAAGCAACTTCACGAGCTCTAGCACGACGTCTCCCTCAACAATCTCTCGCACAATAGTTTCGTCTAGTTTTGGCTGAAGGTTGAGGAGGGTTAGTTTCATTAGGTATAGGCTTCGTCTCTTCTTTTAGAGAAGGATGAATGGGTTGAGGTCTTTTAGGTTGGATAATAGGAGAAGCCGACCGTTTCTCTTTATAAGATGAAGGAGGAGGAACCACACCATATAAAGGAGGAATGGGAGGTGTAGGAAGGAGACTGGGTCCATCATGAGGAGGAGGGATAGGTCTAACCTTAGGAGGAATATTTTGATTCTTAGGAGGAAAAGTTTTTCTTCCTTTAGGAGGAGGAGTGGACTCATCCATAGGAGAAGGAATAGATTCTTCTTTAAGAATAATGATATCTCTTTTCTTAGGAGAAAGGATGCTCTTCTCTTTAGGAGAAGGAATAGGTGCCTCTTTGGGAAGAAGATTATTTCTTTCCTTAGGAGGAAGAATAATCTTATCCTCAAGAAAGGGTATACGATCGTCAAGAGTAATGTTATGTGTGGTATTTCTAGGTTTAGTCAATGACAAAATCATCTCATTTTTCCAATTTTGATATGATCTAAGGAGAGCATCACTTCTAGGTTGAAGAGGCTGGAATCGTTTGGACCAAAATTAATCAAGACAAACATCTCCACGCATCATTGTAGGTTGAATTATGCTATGATTAAAAGTTATGATTTTATCATTATTAGGAAATTTAAAACACTTGTGGACAACAAAAGTAATCACTTTCATGGAAGAGAGCCAAGGATGTCCCAAATTGATACGAAATTGATCAGATGCAGAAGTGATAGAAATTTGAACATCTAAGCATTTAGTGCCAACATGAATAGGAAGTGTTATAGAACCAATAGCAGGACAAGAGAAGGCATCAAAAAATTTAACTATCACATTAGTATCATCATATATCACTCGATGCAATTGCAAAGTATAAAGAAATTCTTCAGTTATCACATTAACCATGCAAGTAGGATCAATAAGCACTCCTCTAGTGGGCATGCTTTTGATTTTCACACTTATGTATAATGGGCCATTGGGTTCTTTAATAGTCTCACTAGGATCAAATGTTAAGCACAAATCCTTAGGAGGTTCTAGTTGGTCTACAAGGTTCACCACATTATTAGATTGAATGGTCACGTCATTGGGAGAGAAAGAAAGATGACCAGTCTCAACCACATTAGTGGAATGGGATGGCAAAGGATTAGTGAAAATATGAAGGTTTTGATTAGGATGAGCTATGGATTTGTTTCTTTTATCATTCACACCTACCACAGATATGGTATTGTTATCAATCAATTCTTGAATCTTACTTGTTAGTGAAAAATATTTTTCAATATTATGACCACGTTGATGATGGTATTGACAAAAGGATTTAGCATCAAAGTAAGGTGAATTTTTCTTAGATGGATCAATTGGTTCGATTTGGGGAAGTTTTAACACATTCCTTTGTATTAACCAAGACATAATTCTACCGAAAATTTCATTCAAAGAAGTAAATTATTTTTCTTTTTAAAAGTATCTAGACAAAGGAGGCACACCTGTAGTGCCTACTAGTTGATTGTTGTTGTTGTTGTCATTGAATTTGATGAATCCTTTGTTTGGCTTGAACTTCACAAACAATTGTTGAGAACTATCACCCTTATCACTCAGAGCCATGGAAGGAGATGATTGTTCCAATTAACTCACAGTCAATTGATAATTGTGAAGTACCGCACACACCTACGGAAAGGAAGTAAACTCAATCAAGAGAAGTTTATCTCTAATGTCTTTTCATAAATTAGCAATAAAAATATTTTGAATATCTTGATCAGGCACAAGAAAAGAAATTTGAGAATACAAATGCTTATATCTACCAATAAAATCAGTCACTTATTCTTTAACTCCTTGTTTACAATGCATCAAATCTTTAAAGTAACTTTAGGACCAATGTTATTGTGAGATTGTTGAATAAAAGCATTAACCAATTTTTGAAAATAAGTGATAGTATAAGGAGGCTGTAAAGCGGAAAAATCGAACCCTAGTTGTTCCTCCCACTCCACTCCAAGGAGAGAGAAAGGAGGGTCACTAGGGTTGATGGTTTTCACGTGGGAGAGACTTTACATTCAAAAGAGGGGTTGAAACCCACAAGATCCAATCCTACGTAATGCAAGATTGGATTCTAAATGAGTTTCAAGGGTTAAGACATCAAGGATACCCTCTTTTGTAAAGAAATGTAGATAGGATGATTGAACTAAGAATGCATGTAAAATAGGAAAGATTTGCTTATAAACAGAGATAGGGATATAGGATGAAGCTGCGGACCTGGAATTAGCAGTAAAATGTTGAGACGGTGCTGTTCTACAAATTTGAACGAAAGTTGACGGGACGATGGCGCCTAGCGTGCACACGGTCCTCCGAAAAATCCGCGAAACGAAGGTGGATTTGTTCGTCTCTGCACAAGGATTCCAGATCTTCAATTACAGCCGCGTACCTGCAACCTACACATAGAAAAGAGAGGACGATTGGGGGGTTAGGGATGAGGGGTTTGCCTTTAGGTCAAACCCCGGTTTTGGAATTAACCAAGAAATGAGAATGCTATAAATGTAAATGTTTGTAATGTAAACAAGTATTGATACCTTGTTATAAGAATGTTTGTATTCTTACATGCGAAGGTGTAATGTATGTAGTATGTTGTATGTTGTAAGTGATCTCCTCTTCAATGGTTGAATCCTTGTCTTGAATGAAACACCTAGCCTTGAATGGAGACTTAGAATGCTCAATTGCTTGAAGGAATGCTTGAATGCTTGAATGTTTGAATGTTTGAATATCGCTTTCGCGCCTTTGCACACATATGTCCTCCTCTCTCTCCCTTTCTAGGAGAGGAAAAGTAGTTTATATACTTGTCAATTAGGGCTGATAGACTGATTTTCCGGACCTTAGGCTTACTAGGAAACATTATTTTCCAATTTGCAAACTTAAAGACCCGAAGCCCCATAAGAGACCGGGCCCAAAATAGGGCCAGGGACCAGGGCGCTGGGCGCCATGGTCCTGGGGGACCAGGGCACTGGGCGCCCTAGTCCTGAAGGACCAGGGCGCTGGGTGCCATGGTCCCACCTCCAGGGACAGCGGGGTGCAAGGAGGATCAGGCCAGGGTGCTAAAAAATGCAGTTTTTAATGTCATGAACAAGTTTCGAGGTCTCCATTCAGGTTCCATGTTGCATCGCCATCGTGAAGACCCAAATGCAGTCAAAATTGCAAGTGTCACAATTTTAGGACGCTACATTTAGCCCCCACTTTAGCGGGAGTATAAGCGTATGCCAATACTTCCGGTAAAGTACAAGGAAACAACATTGAAAAACTTTCACCACGTCAAGGAGGCAAGATACACCAAGCCCCCAGTGGACTAAGGATCTTACGACTTCGATTGACAAAGTAAAAGGGAAGGTCACAAGGGAGAACCATGACTGTCAGTAGTAAGGTTCCCTCACTATGAGTCATGCAAGAAAGATATCAAAATATTTCAAGGCAAAGCTAAATTTGTCAAAAAAATTTCAAGTATCTTGAAAAGATATGAACGGGATGTATGCCCCCCTACGTTAAAGCGATCACACACGCCTCACCGGGGGTGATTGCTTTAAGGTAGTGATACATATAAGAAATGAGAAAGGAAAGGAGCACGTTATCACAAGGATTTAGCCCCCAAGTGTGAGATAAGCCCAAGGATAATAGACACAAAACACAAAGCACAAGGTGACTTCGCTTTCCTCGGGGTCAGTATGCTGTATGATAATTCATGTATATCATATGTATGTATGCATAATTGTTCTTCATTCCCCAATCAAGGAAGGTCACCTAGAAGAGGGGAACACATGTGTCTTTTGAGTCAACATAAGAGAGACCAAGAGATCTCAATGCTTTGCATCGTCCTCAAGTAGACAATACTAAGGACAACAAATAGAAGAATGAGAATAACACATAGAAGGAGTAACAAAAGAGATCAAGAGAGGAGGAAAGAATCTGCTATGCTAATGAACTAGTCTAGCATGTCATCTACCCCCCGATCTTGCTGATCAGTATTTCGGGAAGGTAGGAAACACGCTAGAGGAGGAACATCCAACACAGCAGATGGAGCTATCACAAGATCCAAACAAGGGCTATGTTCATATCCCAAGCCACGGTGTTCTTGTCTAGGAGCTAGGATAAGTGCTTTAGAAAATTCATTAGATAAATGGTTATCAACATCAACATATTCATATTCACTATCAGAATGAATAGGAGTAACATTTTCATCATGAATAACATTTTCATCTATATCATCATCAAGATTTATAAAAATAGGATCTTTAACTCGCACAGGATCAAGACCATCATGCATCTTATGTTTAGGAGATTTCGGCTCAATTTTTGGCTGAGGAGAAAATGGGATAATACTAGCTGAAGGTGTTTTTGGGGATTGCAAAGTTTGAGAAGCAGCTGCCTGAGCTCTAAGACGACGCTTTCGTCGGGGTTCACGTGCAGAACGATTTCGTCTAGTCTTAGTAGGAAGATTAGGAGAAGATTGAGGAGGAGGAATGTTCTCATCCTTATCGCTTGGGTGTTTAGGTTGTGGTCTCTTAGGTTGAATAATAGGAGAAGAAGAAGGTCTCTTCTCTCTATAAGAGGTAGGAGGAGGAACTGCTCCATATAAGGGAGGAATATTTGGTTTAGGAAGGAGACCAAGTCCATCATGATGAGGAGGTATAGGTCTACTTTTAGGAAATTTATTAGATATAGACATAGTCACGTTCATAGGGATGGGTTGGGAATCTTCTTGAGGAAAGACATTAGTTTTATCTTTCAAAGGAAGAACTTCCTTCTCAAGAATGATAGGAATGTCAAGTTTGGGTGTTCTAGGTTCGCTTAGAGATAGGATCATATCTTTTTTCCACTTTTGATAAGATTTAAAAAGATGATCACTTCGCAGAGGAAGAGATTGGAATTGTTTAGGCCAAAAGTAATCAATCGAAACGCTAGAAGTTCTTTTAGCTGGTTTAAAGAGACTATGATTGACAGTAACAACTTCACCATTATGGGGAAATTTCAAACACTTATGAATAGGAGAAGCAATAGCTTTCATGGAAGATAGCAAAGGATAACCTAGCTTCACACGAAATTGTTCGGACGATGGAATAATAACAAAGCTCACATCAAGGGATTTGTTATGGACCTCAATAGGTAATGTAATAGAACCAATTGCAGGAGAAGAAAATGCATCAAATAATTTCACAACCACATTTGTTTCGTCATAGATCACTTGATTCAATTGCAAAGTAAAAAGAAATTCTTCAGTAATGATATTAACCATACAAGAAGGATCAATAAGCACTCCATGGCAAGGTGTATTTTTAACTTTTGCAACTATATATAAAGGACCATCAGGTGCCCTGGTAGTCTCACTAGAATCAAATGTGATGGAAGGTTCTTTAGGGATTTTCTGCTATTCCACAAAGTTAATCACATTCAGAGTCATAGACACGAGATCATCAGGTGAGACAGAGGAATCAGTAGTATCAATCACTTTAGAGGTATGAGAAGGCAATGGATCAGTAAAAATCTTAAGATTTTGGTTAGGAGGAGCTACAGATGTGTTGCCTTTATCATTCACACCAGAAACAGGGATAGTATTATTATCAATCAAATCTTGAATTTTACCCTTTAAAGCAAAACATTTTTTAGTATCATGCCGAGGATGACGATGAAATTGACAAAAAGATTTGTTATCAAAATAAGGTGAATTAATCTTTGCAGGATCTATTTGCCTTATAGGAGGAAGAGTAAGCACATTTTGTTCCAATAACTTATTCATAATACTATGCAATGATTCATTCAAAGGAGTAAACTTTCTTTCTTTCTTGAAAAACTTAGAAATAGGAGGCACACCTGATGCTGCATTCACATTGTTGTTGATGATGTTTTCATTGAATTTAATGACCTCTCTGTTCGGTTTAAACTTCCCAAATGGTTGTTGACTACTATCACCCTTATCACTCGGAGCCATAGGATTTGCTTGTTCCATTTGACTCACAGTCAGTTGATAATTGTGAAGAGTTGCGCACAACTGTTGGAAAGAAGTAAACTCAGAAAACAGGAGTTTTTCTCTAATATCTTTTTGTAAATTAGAAATAAAGATTCTTTGAATATCATTGTCAGGTACTGGAAAAGAAATTTGAGCATACAAATGCTTATATCTACCAATGAAATCAGTCACTTTTTCTTTAACACCTTGTTTACAATGCATTAAATCAATCAAAGTAACTTTAGGATTTATATTGTTTTGAAATTATTGAATAAAAGCATTTGCAAGTTGTTCGAAAGAAGTAATAGAATAGGAAGGCAACGAGCAATACCATTGTAGGGCTTTATCTCTTAATGTTCTAGTAAACAGTTTTGCAAGCAACCTTTGGTCATAAGCAAAATTGGTACATATTGTTTGAAAGGTCTTAACATGTGTTAGAGGATCACCCTTACCATTATAAAGCTCCAAATGCGGAATTTCAACATGTTTAGGGGGGATAGCTTGAACAATGTCAAGAGAAAGTGGGCTCGCAACATCAAATGTGGGCACACTAAACTTAGATTGATTCATAGAGGCAATTTGTTGCTGCAAAGAAGAGACAGTTTGTGCAAGATTGTTAATGGTCGCTTCAGTCGAAGAGTTCATATTAGACGTGTTAGATTGTGATGGAGGTATTATGTTATTGAAAGAAGGCATTGATTGAGAGTAAGGTGGTGGGACACTATGATAGTTAGTCATAGGAGCTGATTGGGAAGGAGGAACACTACAAGGAGGAATGGAATGGTTAAATGAATTGCCCCCTTGTGTCATGTTCATTTGTGGAGATATAATAGGAACGCTTATTGAAGGAATGAATGAAGAAGTTGGATTGAATGAAGGAAGAGGGTTGATTGAAGAAGAGGGATTGCCCCCATGACTGGTGATCATGGGCGGAATGTCTTGTGTTGAAGTAGTCATTATGTTTGATGTAAAAGTAGGTATACTAGCAATAGGAGTTGTCAAAGGAATAGAATGATTAACTTGAGTAGGAGGTTGTGTATAACCTAAAGTTTCAGCACAACTCTTCATAGGCATCACATTTGAATCAACAATGTGTGCAATACCACACAAAATATCAATTCCATTCTTATCACTTTGAACCATACGTTTTAGACCCTCAATTAAGGAAAGAGCTTCACTATCAGGGTATTCTTGAGACATCCATTGTCGAAAATCATCAAATTGGTTATCCAATTTTGAAAGTTGTTCAACAGAAACCTCATGGAGAGCTTCTTCATCATTAAGAGGATTAGACCCATGTCCTCGTTAAAAGGGCCATTCAAATTAGGTTCCATCTCCTCGGTAATTACACCTTGGAAAGACTTAATTCTAAGGCTTCGTCTAACGAGAATAGTGTAAGTAGGGCTTATTGTTGTAAAACTCATGCACTAAAGAGAGAGAGAAGATTTTGAATTTTAGAGGCAACAAATTTCAATAAAATCAGCCAATCTCCTAGATTTAAGCTGTTAAATGCAATCAGGACAATCTCCCGAAATTTCAGAAAAAATGTCAGGGACCGTGGCGAACGGAGTGCACACGGTCCTTGCAACTTTTTTCAAAATTTTCAAGGATGAAAGTTATGATGATTTTAAAGCTAATCTGAAAAAATTGAGTGATTTTACGATCTGTAGATAGGCCAAAATAAAGTTGCAATCTCAAAATTGAACCCTACCAAGATTGTTGAAAAATGCAAAATTTGAATTTTGAAAAAGAGGGGGAAACTGAAATTTTGAATTTTATGATTTTAGAGGGAATACTAAAAGCAATGCAAGCTTTGAAATTTAAAAGTCGGCTCGATTTCATGTGAAATTCAAATTTTGAAAGTGGAAATCAAGGTTGTTGCAATTAAACACTTAATTTCAAAAGTCACAAATTGTAAAAATTTGAACAAAGCATTGAAATTTTGAATGAACGCCAACACACTTTTCAGATTTAGGACTGTAAGAAACACAATTTTAACACAAATTTCAATTTCAACAATTTTTGAATGATTAGAAGCCTTAATCCAAGCAATCGCTAGACCAACTTTGACTTTAATTTTGAAAGTGTTAGAATTGATAAAATCAGCCAAAATTCTGGATCTTAGCAGAAAAATACAGTAAGATCTAGCTCCCGAAATTTCAAAAAAAATGTCGGGGACGATGGCGCTCGAGGTGCACATGGTCCTCGCAACTTTTTTCCAAATTTTCAGGGATGAGAGATATTGTGATTTTATTGCGGAATCCAAAGTTACAGCCGATTTGGAGGTCTTTTGATCAGTGGAATTATTAGTCAAAGGTTGAATCAAGAAGGTTTTAAAAATTAGGGTTTTGACATTTAACCACTTAATTTTCAGAATTAAAGCACAAATATGAATTGATAATTTGCAATAGAAGGATAGATCTGAAACAAGCATTAACAATTAAACATTTCACAAGCTCAATTACTAAAAAGAAAATTTTAGGGTTTTTTATGCAATTAGCCTCTAAAATTTGCAAAAGATCAAACATGGAAACGTAATTAAGGAAACAAAACTTTCAGATCTAACCATGAATAATCAGAATGAGGATGTTCACGTTGGGTTCACCAAAATGTAAAGCGGAAAAATCGAACCCTAGTTGTTCCTCCCACTCCACTCCAAGGAGAGAGAAAGGAGGGTCACTAGGGTTGATGGTTTTCACTTGGGAGAGACTTTACATTCAAAAGAGGGGTTGAAACCCACAAGATCCAATCCTACGTAATGCAAGATTGGATTCTAAATGAGTTTCAAGGGTTAAGACATCAAGGATACCCTCTTTTGTAAAGAAATGTAGATAGGATGATTGAACTAAGAATGCATGTAAAATAGGAAAGATTCGCTTATAAACAGAGATAGGGATACAGGATGAAGCTGTGGACCTGGAATTAGCAGTAAAATGTTGAGACGGTGCTGTTCTGCAAATTTGATCAAAAGTTGACGGGACGATGGCGCTCGGCGTGCACACGGTCCTCTGAAAAATCCGCAAAACGAAGGTGGATCTGTTCGTCTCTGCACAAGGATTCCATATCTTCAATTACAGCCGCGTACCTGCAACCTACACATAGAAAAGAGAGGACGATTGGGGGGTTAGGGATGAGGGGTTTGCCTTTAGGTCAAACCCCAGTTTTAGAATTAACCAAGAAATGAGAATGCTGTAAATGTAAATGTTTGTAATGTAAACAAGTACTGATACCTTGTTGTAAGAATGTTTGTATTCTTACATGCGAAGGTGTAATGTATGTAGTATGTTGTATGTTGTAAGTGATCTCCTCGTCAATGGTTTAATCCTTGTCTTGAATGCAACACCTAGCCTTGAATGGAAACTTAGAAGGTCAAACCCCGGTTTTAGAATTAACCAAGAAATGAGAATGCTGTAAATGTAAATGTTTGTAATGTAAACAAGTACTGATACCTTGTTGTAAGAATGTTTGTATTCTTACATGCGAAGGTGTAATGTATGTAGTATGTTGTATGTTGTAAGTGATCTCCTCTTCAATGGTTTAATCCTTGTCTTGAATGCAACACCTAGCCTTGAATGGAAACTTAGAATGCTCAATTGCTTGAAGGAATGCTTGAATGCTTGAATGTTTGAATGTTTGAATATCGCTTTCGTGCCTTTGCACACATATGTCCTCCTCTCTCTCCCTTTCTAGGAGAGGAAAAGTAGTTTATATACTTGTCAATTAGGGCTGATAGACTGATTTTCCCGACCTTAGGCCAACCAGGAAACATTATTTTCCAATTTGCAAACTTAAAGACCCGAAGCCCCATAAGAGACTGGGCCCAAAATAGGGCCAGGGACTAGGGAGCTGGGCGCCATGGTCTTGGGGGACCAGGGCACTGGGCGCCCTAGTCCTGAAGGACCAGGGCACTGGGCGCCCTAGTCCTGAAGGACCAGGGCACTAGGCGCCCTAGTCCTGAAGGACCAGGGCACTGGGCGCCATGGTCCCACCTCCAGGGACAGCGGGGTGCAAGGAGGATCAGGCCAGGGTGCTAAAAAATGCAGTTTTTGATGTCATGAACAAGTTTCGAGGTCTCCATTCAGGTTCCATGTTGCATCGCCATCGTGAAGACCCAAATGCAGTCAAAATTGCAAGTGTCACAATTTTAGGACGCTACAGAGGCAAAGAACAATACCATTGCAAAGGTCTATTCCTTAATGTTCTAGTAAACAATTTTGCTAACAACCTTTGATCATGAGAAAAGTCACTACACAAAGTTTGGAATGTTTTAACATGAGTTAAGGGATCACCTTTTCCATTATAAAGTTCCAATTGAGGTACTTCTACATATTTAGGAGGGACGACTCTAACAATGTCATTGGATAATGGGATGACTACAAAAAATGTGGACACATTATACCTGGATTGATTCATAGAAGCTATTTGTTGTTGTAAGGAAGGCATTGTTTGGGCTAGACTATTGATTGTAGCTTCGACAGAAGGATTGAAATTAGACATGTTGGACTGAGAGGGAGGAGTAACATTTTTGATTGAAGGAAGAGATTGAGAATAAGGAGGTGGGACACTATGATAAGTAGGTAATGGATAAGGTTGGGGTAATGCATGAAAGACTCATAGGAGGAATGAAGGAATTGTAATTGAAGGAGTTGCCCCCTTGACTAAAATTTATAGGCGGTGAATGTGATTGGGTAACAAGGGGAACACTCATGGTAGGAGGAATGAAAGAAGAGGTATTGCCTCCGTGACTAAAATTTGTAGGTATGAAATTTTGTGTAGAGGTAGCCATGATGTTTTATGTGAAGGTAGGCACACTAGCCATAGGAGTTGTTAAAGGAATGGAATGATTAACTTGACTAGGAGGTTGTGTATAACCTAGGTTTTCAGCACAACTCTTCATAGGCATGATATTAGAATAAAAAATATGAGCAATACCACACAAGATATCAACACCATGTTTATCACTTTGAATCATTCTTTTTAATCCTTCAATCAATGGGAGAGCTTCACTTTCCAGGTATCCTTGACTCATCCATTGTTGAAGATTGTCAAATTGATTGTTCATCTTCGCCAATTGGTCAATGGAAACCCTAGTTAGTGACACCTCCTTATTATGAGATAAATCAAGAGAATAAATGAGAATATCTGTAGGATTGGAAGAACCACCAATATCCTCATTGAAAAAGCTAGCCAAATTAGGCTCCATCTCCTCGGTAATTAAACCTTGGGTACCCTTAATTCTACAACTTCTCCTAATGGGGATACTATAGGTAGGACTAATAGTAGTAAAACTTATGCACTAAGGGAGGGAAATTGGAAATTTGAATTTTAGAATGGAAAATGATAATGCAATCTCTTAGGAATTTGAAATTTAATGTAGGGCTTTGCCAAAATAACCTCTTAATTTTAATTTGAAACTATCCCTTAGAAGATAGAAATTTAAAATTAGGGCTGAAAATGACCTCTTAATTTTAAAAAATTTAAAAATTGAAAGGAGGGAAGATTAAATTTAAAATTAGGGTTGTCCAAATCTAACCTCTTAATTTTAAAATTTAAAATTTTGGAATGTTAAAAAAATCAATTTAATTTTAAAAATCAGGGTATATGTAATTAACCACTTAATTTTGAACTTTAAATTGAAATCTGAAATGTTGAAATTCAGGATTTGGTTTCGACCTAAGGGTGACCTAAAATCAATAAAATTTCACAAATCTCTCAAATTAAGTAGTAAAATATAGTCAAAACAAGCTCCCAAAATTTGAGGAGAAAAGTAAGGACCAAGTAGGTAGTGAATTGGTCCGACCATCTTTTTTCCAAATTTTCAGGGAAACAAGATTGTGATTTTAATGCGATTTCTAGAAGGATATGGGAATTGGAGATGTCGAGATATGCGAAAATAAGCCTTGACGGTCGAAATAGGACACACTTAGGATGTTTGATAAAATGATTAATTGAAAGAACAACAAAAAGGGCACACTTAAGGGCCGATTTTTATGATGTTTAGAAGTAAGGCAAGAGGCTTTAGATTTAATTGGGTCAATTAAATGCTTAAAGGAAATTTTGAATTTGTACAAGATTAATTTAAATTTAAAAATTAGGGTTTGTTGCATAAATCGCTTAATTTTAAAAAAATTAAATTTGAAAATTTGAATGTTGCAAGGAGGGAAAGTGAATTTTGAAATTGAAGCAAGGACCTAAATCTAAAAATTAATCCAAGATCTACACAATCGACAAGTTCAATTATAAAATAAAAAATCAGGGTTTTGTGATTTAACCACTTATTTTTTTGAAAAATTTGAAAATTGAACTTGCAAATGAAAACTTGAATTGTAAAATTGAAGATTTCTTGGATTTGAAACAATTAACCCAATTTAGACAAATGACAAGCTCAATTTTGAATCTAAAAATTAGGGTGTTTGTGAATTTAACCTCTAAATTTTTGAAAATTGCAAAGAAATTAAGCTTATAATTTAAATTTTGAATTTTAAATTGCATATACTCAAATCTGAAAACAAAAATCAGAATTAAGGGTGTAAGGAGTCGGGTTCACCAAAATGTAAAGGTAAACACTAGCTATGAAGTGATTTAACAATTAAGTGCATAAGCTATATTTTTTCAAAAATGATTGCAAATATGAATTAATTAATTGCATATGAATTAAATCTGAAAATGAAAATCAAAAGAAAGCATAAGAGATGTCGGGTTCACCAAAATGTAAAGTGGAAAATTGGGGGCTTATCAAATTCTCCACATGGAAGGGAGGATTCACTAAGCTCAATTTTTGCTTGAGGGAGACTTTACATTCAAAAGAGGGGGATGAATCTACTAGATCCAATCCTAAATGATGCAAGAGATGAATACTAAGCAGAGTGGTTGTGTTTGTAATGTAATCGACCCTCTTTTATAAATTGATTAATTGAATTAAGACTAAGTGCTCGAAATGAAGACAAAGTATGAGAAAACACCAAGCTACAAATTTGGGATTTCGTCGTGCACCTAGATCTAAGAAGTTTGAGATGATTTGGAGTTGCTCTACGAAATTTGCCAAAATTTGCAAGGACCGTGTGTCTAGAATAGGTCGCCCCCAACTTGGTTGTCCGAACTTTCTGCACATCGAAAAGGGTTTTTCCGTCTCTGCAAATAAAGATCAATTCCAGAAGTACAACTGTGTACCTGCTTCTTACCTCTTTGTTGGAATGCATCTCTTTCTTATTTCCTTTTTCATAAGTGATTGTGTTGATAACCTCTTCGGGTGAGATCTAAGAACTATTTCTGTTCCTCTTGCCATTCTTTAGAACTCTAACCTTCACTCATCTATAGGGAGCTGAATTAGGTAGAATATTGTGTATACATAAGGTAGTTTTATTAGTGCTTTGTGCAGTCATAGGAATGTTGATCACATTTCAGTTTGCAAACCTTATTACCCCTCTTTCAAGCATCACCTCTTTCTCCATTTTCCCTATCCAATCATAGATTAATTTTACCATTGTTGGGTTGGTCCAACACTCTACATTTGGATTGGAAAGAAATACAACTTTCTCCAGAGACTCAACCTCACATTTCACAAGGTGTCACACTTGGAGGTTGTTTCCATGTTTCACAAGGTTGTTGAGCATGAGTGTTCAAAAAGGGTGCAAACTTTTGTGACAACAAGTACATTTGTGTTCATTACTTAAGACCTTTTCTTTTCTTGAAGAGCTACATATTTTATGTATGATATCTCTTTGGAGGTTGTGTAATCCTCCTCTTTGTCCCTATGCTTGTAGGGAATTGACTTCTGCTATCCTTTCTATTAAGGATCAACTTTTCTTTTGTTGAGTGGTATTTTATTATGATATGATGTCATTCCTTGTGTAAAGTTGTTTGTTTTCTCAAGGAATCCCTCTTATGAAAGAGGTATGTATCCTTGTGTACAACCTCTTCTTCACTTAGCAATGTATGTCTGTTATAAATAAACCCCTCACTTTGGGTCAAACGTGTGTTATCCTTCATCAATAATCTCTTTACCTAGCAATTGGGGGAAGGCACGAATCCTTGTTCTCCTTCCTTCCTTTTGGTCAATGATGTTATTTTTGTTCTAAATATCCTCTTGGAGGTCAATGTCTTTGAGGAGAGATCTCTTCCTCCTTCTAAGGATTCCCTTTACACTTGTTGCAAGATATCTCTTTTACAACTGTCTTTTCCTTTCTTATAAGAGTCATACCTCTTTAGCTTGCATTTATGTACATTGTTTCCTAAAGGATATCTCCTTGGTGATGAAGGTGTGGATCCTTGTTTCTAGCTTCCTTAAGATTTTAACATACCACTATGTTGACATCTTAAGGGGGGCATATTGCCCTCTTCGTACCATATTTTATTTATTTTGAATGACTTATACGGGGTATACATTCTTCAAACTAGACCTAACTCTTATATGATATTTTCCCAATACCAAACACAACCCTTTTATATGTCTTATACGAGGTACAGATTCTCAAAACTGGACAAAACTCTTATATGAGATGTTCCCAAAATTAAACATATTTATTTTTAAATTACAAGTCTTATATAGGTTGTTGCATACTTGAAAATAGACCTAACTCTTAGATGATATGTTTAACTCCTAAAATCAAATGACATATGCAACATGGTGAGTTGACTAGCATAACACAACTTTCTAGACCTTTTATCTCTTCCTTTTTCAAGATGAGTGGAACTAGCATAACACAAATTGGTAGACTATTCCAACTCTCCTTCTTTACATAAATCACACAACATAACACAACGTCTTATCCCATGAGTTTTCATGTTCCCATGGGTCACCTATTATAACACAACTTGCTAGCTTGTCGATTCCATGACCTTTTTTTATTTTATTCTCATGGATCACCTAGCATAATGCAGTTTGCTAGCATGTGACATCCATGTTCTCTCCTTTCTCTTCCCCATGAGCTCATAGCTTTTCTATTTGTGGATCATTGTTCATCACTTGATTCATGCTCTTTCTCTTTTCATGTGATCACTTATGCTCATGTGATAGCATTCTGAGAATGAGATTAGTGGCTAAGATATTTTGACTATCAAGGTCTCTTCAACTAGTTGACTTGGAGCTTTTTATTTTTAGTACTAACCCCTCATATTGTGTCTTTTTTTTGGTCTTTGTTTGGATTTTTTGTGTGTCCCTGCATGTGATTGTGTGATTTAAGATCCTAAGATTGGGGGCTTAGTTACTCAAAATTAGTGATGTCTTATCTCCTTGTGATCTCACTTCTAGTTTTTACTCTCTCTTTTCCTAATTTTTCTACTTTACTGTGAGTATTTGCATAAGCTCATACCCCCATTAAAGTGGGGGCTAAATGTAGTGTCATAAATTGTAACTGGTACAATTCATACCTCACATTTATGCTCATACTTTAGTGTGTCCCATCTCCATTCCCCTTAGGTATGTTTTGGTCCTCTTTATTCCAACTTTGATGTTACCTATTGACACCACTAAGTGGGCCCCATCCTAGAGTTGGATTCCCCTAGTTTCTAAGTTGCTAGTCCTATATTTGTAGGACCAAAGTGTGGAGCACGTTGGTCCTAGATCAGGGTGCCCCAAACCACCTTGGTCCCCCTTAAACATGACCCAATTTGAATCTAGGTCTGGGCTCTCTCCGTCCTCAATGGATTTGGGTCCCCATGGCTACACTTGATTGTTGGAGATTAGCCTAATCGGAAATTTACCTAGGGAACCCTATATAAGGAATCTTATCAATTCATTTTAGACCTAGATGTAATATAAGACTCCATACCTAGAACTTGTACATTGTAATTAATCATCTAGACATTCTCAAGCATTCAAGGCAACATTTCATCCTTCAATAATTATGGACAAAAGTTACATCAATATTCATGCAAGCATGTGTGTTTGATTAAGTCTTTTATGTTCATGTGTTTTTCATGCTAATACATCCAACATTTGTGATTATATTCAAAGAGTGTTGTATCATCAATCTTTCAATTAGTCATTGCAAATCTAAGGTACATATCTCCTAACATTTACATCAGTATTTACATTATTAAATTCAAGGTTAGTTCCTAAATTGGTATTTGACCAAAGGTAAACCCCTACCCACAACCTTTTTCCTCTTTTTCTATGTATAGGGAATTGACTCAGGAGTTGTAATCAGAGATTCTGACAGAGTTGAGGCCGACAAATAGGTTTAAATTTTGATGTTCAAAGCAAAAATCAAAGGACCAAGGCAAATCTCTACTACTCGGTCTTAGAAAGTCAGTTTGAACTTTTGGAAATAGGTTTTGATTCTCTTCTTCTACCCAATCCCCTGTCTGTGGCTCTATTTGATACTTGTAGAAGTCCATTTTTACCATTCCTCCTCAGTTATCCCTTGTTCTACCCTAATTTCACAATTTGCATCCAAATTTCAACTAAAAGAGGGCGGAAAACAAGACAACTAATGAATCTAATCAGAATTTCAACCCTTTTCATATTTGGATTGTGGATAGATCTATTGTATTCACCCCTCTTTTAATGTATTGGTCTCTTAGGTAAGATTAGTGGTTGTATTATCTTAATTGGTGAAACCCTATTTTTCCACACCAATATAGGCTGTTGAGGTTCTTCATGCACCATTGATATTGTTATTTTATTGATTGTGGGTACTCATTGCTTCACTTTAGATTGAGATTCCCTAACTGCACATATGGCTAACATAGAGTAAGGATGGGAAGTACCCTTTGTTAGTGCTTTGACAACTAATGTATATGTGTATATATACTATATTTATATGTATTTTCCTTTTTGTGAGACTCCTTGTTTGAGATTGTGTGAATTGGAGGATTTTTCCTTAGTGGTTTGTGTTGTTCATAGCCTAAGATTGGAGGAGGATGCGGCTTTGTTGAGTGGAATTTGCTATCCTGATGAGGGTTATGGTTGTAAGCATGAGGTAGTGAGTATTGTGAAGGATGGATTGTCACCATGTTGATAGTGAAATCATGATCAAGATGGGTTGAGTAACCCCTAATGCGGCTATAGTTGAATGATTGACAATAGAGAAATCATGTTTTCTCTTATACCTTGCTTTTAATGATTACCGCGTGGCCCTTGTTGTGGAGTTTTGGGGGTTGTTGAAACTCCATCATGTGGATTCTTGTAATCATGATAGGTTATTTTCTAGCATTAATGTCTCTAAGAACCCTTTTGTTGAAGCTTTCTAGTCTCATGGGATGATCTTTTTCCCTTATTTTGGGTGGTAACCCTAAAATTTTCATACCTTGGTCCAAGGAGAGACTATAGAGGGCATTTTTTTGTGCTTGGTTGCTTCATGATGGGGTAAGGTTTCTCAAGGTTGTGATATTTTATATAGAGTTGGTGGCTATATGGAGTTCTTAGCACTGTTTTATGGTTTGTTGTGGTCTTTCATGAGTTGTTGATGCTCTTTGGACCACACAATAGGTCCACTTATCTATGGTAGTGTGATTTGCAAGAGAGAATTTTGCGTTGTGACCTAGACTTGTGGGTGAGCCATAGAGTCATTTTGGGTTTCTTGATGTGTTTATTGGATTTTTCACTGATGGTGCCTTGTTCTTGATTGTAGGCTTCAGGGAGAAAGCCTATCCCTAGGGGGAAGATGTAATGCCCCTCTCCTCTGTTCTTCTGCATTGCATAATCCTTTATGTCGACATCACTTTATGCTTGTGGATTTTATTTCTTATAGTTTGATGTAGATCATTTGTGGTGTTCAATCTTGCTCTGGAATATTCATCGTTGCAGTGAATGTGGTATTGAGTGTTTATCTTATTCTTAATTTTGATATATATATTTATGATCACTCTAGATTGACAATGTGATTGAATTGCTCCATGGTGATCTTGATTATGTTGATTGCATTGAGATGTATTCTTTCTTCCTTATGCTTGGTTGTGGCAGCCATTGCATTACTAATTTGGATACTTGACTCACTGGGTTGTTGTTATGGCGTAATCTATACCTCTTGTGATTTGATGATTGAGATAGACTTATTTCATGATTTGGTATTATCATATGTGTAATACTGATTTGAGTAATGATTAGAATGAGATAGGTGATGTAACAATATTAGTTGATTAAAAGTGATAAATCATTTTTTTATGTTATTTTGATTTGAAGAGATATCATGTTACTAACAATGTTATGACGTTGACATCATTGAGGGAATATTTAAAGATGTTCATTATAGTAGAGAAAAATTATTGATAATGCTATTTAATGCAGTTAATTAGGTGAAATTGTTGGTGTAAATAAATATTCATTATGGATATTATTACACTTTACTTAAGTTAACTTAGGATAATGCATTTCTTCGTAGTTTAGATTTGAGACACTTAGGGAAGTGTGCACATAGGGATAGAGCTTGTAGGAGAAATTCCACCTTTTGTGGTCTTGTTTTGCTGTTACACGCCACATTCGGTGGGTCATCCACCTCTTGTGGAATATTATATTATTTCTCCTACCTACCCCTAGTATTTCCTACCTACCCTTGTTTCTCATTGAGCCACATGTCATGATTGTGTGCTCGTACATCCATATGACCTTGCCTATATAAGAAGACCTATATTCATTGTATTGGTGAATCCAGTTGATCATTTTCATATTGATGAGAATACAGTTTGTTCTTGTCATTCTTTTGTCTCTATTTTAATACTTTTCATTGTGCCCTTGATCTTGGCAAACTATCACATGGTATCAGAGCCATTGGAGCTTCATTGATTGGTTTTTGGAGACATCGTGGAAGGCTTCTATTTTTGGATCTAAGGAACTGCGCTTTTTGGAGGCATCTTGGAGCATTTTCGACCTCACCATTGCATTCGGGAGACCATTTCCATAAAAATTGAGTATAAATTCGACCTATTTTGGCGAAAATCAATTTTTGGGTGTGGGGGAAATTTTCTGCTCAATTTGGGCGGTACGGTATGGAATTTTCGGATTTTTTTTCAAAAAAAAAATAAAAAATTATTTTTCAGTTTGAAAATTTTTTTTGAAAAAAAAAAAAAAAAATTTGAAAATTATTTTTGGGATCCATACCTTCTGCCCAGTTAGCAGCTCCCATTCAGCATTTTCTTTGGAAATTTTTAGACCCCTCTCCGTTGAGCAGTTTGGATTTTTGGGTCAACTTTGGAGGCCCATAACTTGCTCAATTTTGTTCCTTTTTGGGTGCAATTTTTTTTGATTTGGGCTAATTTTTCATGCTCTTCGTAGTGGTGTCGTTATTTTCTGGTTTTGGTGCACAGGGTTTTTCAAAATTTCCAGATTCTCTCAATTGTACCTGTCCAATCCTTAATTCTACAACTTCAAAGGCCTCGTTTGAGCTCATACGACCTCCTTTTCAGGTGCTGTTTTTTTTAAAGTGCATGTTTTTTCATCTACTTTCATAATCTATGATCAGATTTCAGAGATTTTAAGTAGAAATTATACTTTCAGATATTGGTCTTATTTGGCCTATTTGGTACTTGTAAATTGCTTGGATCTTAGTTTAGATCTCTTGCATTATTAGTTTGAGTCTCTTTTGGCCTTATTGAGGCAGTTGTAAAATTGAAATCAGAAGTCCACTTTGCCATTTTTTGTAAGTGGCCCATTGTATATGCACTAAGTATAAAGTGCCAAATCATCACTTTTGGGGGGGTTCTTTGATTGAGTGAATTTGGAGGGGTGTCTTGTGTGATTGTGCCTCTCTTTCCTTGTGCTCTTTCATTTCTTTTGCAATGAGTCCTCATAAATTTCCACTTTTAACTCCACATAATTATGCATCATGGAAAATTAAAGTGTGGAGCAAATTAATGGAAAAAGGTCTCACGCATTACATAGATGGAACAATAGTAGCACCACCTGATCCTAAGGTTGATCCTAATGCTCAGTTAGAATGCCTCACTAAGAATTGCATGGCTCTTGGAACTTTGCGCAAGTATGTATCAGATGACCTCATCTTTCATATTGAAAAGTGTACTACAATCAAAGATGCTTGGGATATGTTTCAGAAATTGTATGGTCAAGTTGATGAAATCAGAGGTTATAAGATTGAGAATGAGCTCACCAACTTGGATCCCAAGAGTTTTGATACAATCCAAGATTATGTCACCAAAGCAAATGAGCTAAGAGCAAAGCTTAAGGATTGTGGAATTGACAAAAAGGATGCTCAGTTGATATTCAACTTGTTGGACAAGCTTGCACCAGAATATGCAGCATTTGTGTCTAGCTTCCAAACTCATCGTTTGGCAGTGGGGAGTTCCTATGTTATGCCTTCACTTGATGCTTTCATAGAAATGTTGATATTGGAACAATCTAAGTTGTTGAACATGGGGCTTCTCAAGGCTTCAAAGTCCAAGGCTTTGGTGGCTAATCAAGGGAATCAAGGAAGTCAAGGCAAAGATTCCAACAAGAAGAAGAAGCAATCTAAGTCACAACCACAATAGGAAAAAGGACAATCATCCTCTCCATCACAAGGCAATTTTTCATCCTCTTCCAAGAAGGGGACGCCACCTAAGAAGGATAAGCCAACTTGTGCATATTGCAAGAAGTATGGTCATGATGAGCATCGATGCCACACAAAGCAAGTTGATGAGTTAACTAATCTTCTTAAGAAAAACAACATCAACTTGCCATCTGCCTACACAAAGAAGGATTCATCTCCTTCCTCTTCCTCATAGTCTAAGGGAAAAGGGCAAGTATTTGTGGCTATAACAAGTTCTTCACAGTAGTGGATACTTGACTCAGGTGCCTCATATCACATGGGTTCTACAAAGGAGCAGTTTTCTTCATTGGAGCCATCTAAGGTACCTCACATTTACATAGGTGATGATACACAAGTAGAGGTTGAAGGGAAAGGTTCAGTTGACATGGATGATGGAATATTTGAGAATTTTCTCTATGTTCCTAACTTGTCTACCAACCTTCTCTCTATCTACCAAATCACTCACTATGGGAATGGGAAAAAGGTTGAGTTTACACCAGATTCAGTTGTGGTAAAGGAACTTGACGATGATGCCTTGGTAGCAGTGGGACAAGTCAATGGCAACTCAAGGCTTTATTCTTTCTCCCACTTTGTGCCAAGTTCACCTTCTAGGGCCTTGCTTACTCATTCAAATTCTGAAAGTAAGCTATGGCATGAGCGGTTTGGTCACCTCAACTACCGCTATCTTCAATAGCTCAACACTAAAGACATGGTCATAGGGCTACCTCGAATCGGTTTTTCAGAGGGTGTATGTTCAAGTTGTTCCATGGGCAAGCATCCCAAGGAAAAGTTTGATAAAAGGAAAGCTTGGAGAGGTTTGGAAGTTCTTCAACTTGTTCACAATGATATAGCAGGTCCATTTCCAACACCTTCATTTAGTAAGGCCTGCTATGTCCTCACCTTCATTGATGACTACTCCTGCTTCACTTGGGTTTACTTATTCATAAGAGTGAAGTATTTGACAAATTTTAGGACTTCAAGACTCGTGTGGAGAAGCAATCCAGGAAAGTGGTGAAGATTCTTCGTATAGATAATGGAAGGGAATATGTGAACAAGAGACTTGAGGATTTTTGTACATTTGAGGGGATTGATCTTCAGCATTCTGTAGCATACACTCCACAACAGAACGGAGTTGCAGAATGCAAGAATAGAACTCTCAAAGAAATGGCTAGCTATATGATTCATGCATGTTCTCTTGATCCCACTTTTTGGGCCGAGGCTATCAGTTGTGCCACACACATCCAGAATCAAGTTCCTCACAAAGCTTTACAAGGAATTACTCCTTTTGAGGCTTGGGTTGGTAGGATACTGATTGTGAGACATTTCAGAGTCTTTGGGTGTCCAGCATGGGCTCGCATACCTCCACAGAAACGCAAGGCATTGGAACCTCAGAGTCGACCTTGCATATTTGTTGGATATCCTGAGGGTGTTAAGGCATATAGATTGATGGATCCTGAGACACATGAGGTGTTCATTGAGAGGAGTGTTCACTTTGAGGAAATCTCTCCTAGCTTAGCCTCTCTACCTCCTCCACCTTACTCCATTGTAGATAGTGATGTTAGTGATTCAGATGATGAGACTCCTTCAACTTCGACTCGCAGGGTTACACCTTCGCAAGGTCCACTTGCAGTTGAGGAGCCTTGTTCTCCACCTCCACCTAGACCTCATTGGGCTCGACGTACACTTGAGTCTGTGGGTTCTCTTGTTGGGGATCCTTCAGATACACGGAGAACTCAATCACAACATCAGGATCTACCACATGCATTCATTACTACCGCTTTCAATCCACAAACATTTAGGGAAGCATCCAGGGTTCCTGAGTGGGACCAAGCTATGGAGGAAGAGTATAGTTCCTTGATGAGGAACAACACATGGGATTTAGTCCATCTTCCTAAGGGGAGAAAGATGGTTCGATGTAAGTGGATCTATCAGACCAAGTTTGCAGCGGATGGTAGTGTGGATAAGTACAAGGCTTGACTTGTTGTGAAAGGTTTCTCCCAGGTAGCAGGTGTTGACTATACTGAGACCTTTGTGCCCGTAGCCAAGATGAACTCCATTTGCTTGATACTTGCTATTGCTGCAGCTCATGGTTGGGCTGTACATCAGATGGATGTGAAGAGTGCTTTTCTTCATGGTGATCTTGATGAGGAGATTTATATGGAGCAACCACAGGGTTTCATCCAGGATACTTCCTTGGTTTGCAGACTAAGGAAATCTCTCTATGGCCTTAAGCAGGCCCCCAGGGCTTGGTACGCCAAGATGGATTCCTTTCTTCTCTCCGCAGGGTTCACCAGGTGTCATTCCGATCTGAATGTCTACATTTTGTGACAGGATGACTCTCACTTGATACTTGTGCTCTATGTTGATGACTTGATCATTATAGGGAGTACTGCATCCATCATTAGCAGGGTCAAATCTACTTTGCATGACAGATTTGCTATGACTGACTTGGGTCTTTTGCACTACTTTCTCAGGATAGAGATTTCACTGTCACCTTCCGAGATTACACTATCTCAGCCCAAGTATGCTCTTGATCTACTTGCACACTTTCATATGGTTGATTGTAAGCCTGCATAGACTCCCTTTCTTTCTAGAGTCAAGCTTGAGGCTTAGTGTTCTTCTCCACTAGTTGATGCCACTTTGTATCGTCAGCTTGTGGGTAGTCTCATCTACTTGACCCATACACACCCTGATATTTCATTTGTAGTTGGCATGGTTTCCCGCTTCATGCAGGAACCACATGATCTTCATTGGAAAGCCACCAAACGCATCCTTCATTACATCCAGGGTACACATCACTATGGGATTCACTATGCAGTAGGCACAAGACTTCGCTTGGTTGGTTACACAGACTCTGATTGGGTTGGCGATCTTGATGATCGTAAGTCTACTTCCGGTTACAGTTTTCACCTTGGTTTAGGTCCCATTTGTTGGAAGAGCAAGAAGCAACATGCTATTGCTCTCTCTTCGACTGAGGCTGAGTATCAAGGCGCTGTTAATGCAGCAATTGAGACTATTTGGCTCCAGCAGATTCTCACAGAGTTTGGGTTCACCACTCCATGACCGACAGTTCTCCATTGTGACAATCAGAGTGCTATTGCAATCTCGAAGAACCCGGTCTAGCACCCATGGACCAAACACATCGAGATTCATATGCACTATATCCGAGAGCTCATTCAAGAGTAGGTCATTGATTTGCAGTATTGTCCTACAATGGAGCAAGTTGCTGACATATTCACCAAACCTTTCACTGAGAGTAAGTTCCAGCAGTTACGAGCTCTCTTGGGGGTGCAGGATGTGTCATTAGGGGGGGTCAATTGACTTCTTCTTCCTCTCTTATGGGGGGGGACTTTTTCCTCTTTGAGGTTTTGTCCTTCTTCTTTGAGAGTCTTTTGTACTTTCATCTCTCTTTTGGGGGGGAGTTTTTTTCCCACTGGGTTTTCTCCTTTTCTCCATTTGTGAGAGATTGCATTGCATAGTTTTTCTTGCATTTGCATATTGTACATGGGTACCTATCATGGCCTAGTAGCCAGGACCCATCTTGCATTATTGACTTGAGTCTTCATTCCCCTAAGTTGCACTTAAGGGGGGGTGTTGGTGTAAATAAATATTCATTATGGATATTATTACACTTACTTAAGTTAACTTAGGATAATGCATTTCTTAGTAGTTTGGATTTGAGACACTTAGGGAAGTGTGCACATAGGGATAGAGCTTGTAGGATAAATTCCACCTTTTGTGGTCTTGTTTTGCTGTTACACTCCACATTCGGTGGGTCATCCACCTCTTGTGGAATATTATATTATTTCTCCTACCTACCCCTAGTATTTCTTACCTACCCTTGTTTCTCATTGAGCCACATGTCATGATTGTGTGCTCGCACATCCATATGGCCTTGCCTATATAAGAAGGCCTATATTCATTGTATTGGTGAATCCAGTTGATCATTTTCATATTGATGAGAATACAGTTTGTTCTTGTCATTCTTTTGTCTCTATTTTAATACTTTTCATTGTGCCCCTGATCTTGGCAAAATCTCATAGAAATTATTATTATGGTGTTCAAATGATAATTAGATGTGAAAGGGATGATATTGTCTCATTCGAGTTTATGAGAATACATATGATGATAAAATCCCCATCAATGATTTAAGTTAATTTTATTATTATGCATGAGCAATTATACTTGACGTGTGAATGTTTTAGTGATTACAAGTATAGGTCATCAAATTCACTTGGTTCCTCAGGTTTGGGTGTGCCCATATCCTCGATAGTGGTTAAAAGGATAAACACACTGGCCAAATACCCAAGCCAAAACTTATCATCCCTTAATAAGGACAATTCTCTTGATTTTATTATTTTATAATTATGAGCCTTGACTATAGTAGTTGGCAACTATTAGAAAACCTAGTTGTCGCGTTTAGTTTGCTCGTATTGACTATTTGTGCATAGTCAACCAATTGAGATATGTTGTTATTTTATTGCATGCATTAATGACAATTTTATATCATTGAAATAATTTAATATTTAGATATGCATTGTGTGATTTAGTTTTGGGGGCCATTTTGGGAGTCTTAGGAACATTTGAATTTGAACTTGGTTTTATTATTATTTTATTACTCATTCAAAAAGTGAGATATACTTGGTATTGAAGGGTACTTTTTCACATTTAGACAATTTTTGAGGAGAGAAACCCCCTCCATGCTTGAATCTCGACATAGTGAATTTAATTTAGTTTGGGAATGGATTCAAATGGAATTAGTTGCATTGGAGTAAGAACTAGGAGTTTACCAAGTTGTCCAAAGGGTGTGCAAATTGGTTGGGTATGTTGTATGATCTTGCATTTTTCCAATTTGGTGGCAAATGAGGTAGGGATCTTTACATATCCATTGTTTTCTTCTTCTTGATCTCAATCTAGTTTGTAAATGAAATGTAATGTCCCAATAATTCTTTTCAAACCTTGGATTTATTGAGTCTAATTTAAATTTGGTCAATGTGGGTTTCATATGGGGTTATGATGCTGAAATTCTATGGGAAGGGTATTATGAATTTTCAAATGCATTTGTGTGATGTGAAATTTATGTGAATTATTGGGTCTTCTTATATTTTTCTTGGGAAATTGAATTCTTGAGCCCTTTGTTTGATTTTGGTTGATTTGGAGCCCTTTTGAGGCTGTTAGGGCAGCCCTATGCATATAATACTTAGAGAAGTGCGCAATTGATTAACAATCCTATGCATATGATGGCCAAAAATGCATATTTGATATTATAGTGTGATTTTGAAGCATTGTGCTATGATTTTGAAGCATAAAGTTTTACTTTTGATTTATGCTCCTTTCACTGCTCTGTTGATGTTGAATGATCCGTTTGATTAGGTTTTGGATCTATTTAGTTTTGATTAAGTGAATTTTATGTGCTATGATTTTTATAATGGTGTGAATGATGTTTTTACATATGATAGGTTTTTTTTATTGAGATAATTGATGTCTTGATATGTTGCATTTGATGTTGGCATGTTTGAATTGCATGGAAGTTCATAATAATGCTTGACCCATGCCTTCTTAGGTGTAATGAATTGATAGCTCTTGATATGAGATATTGAATTGAATTCTTGAGTGATTATGGAAACATTTAAAATAGATGCCTTGCATATTCTTTTGTGATTTAGTTTCATTGTGGGATCACGCAGTTCCATCTCTTGGTAGTATGACCAACTGAGTATGCCTTGTATATGGTTGATATGGCAAATGTTGTGTAAAAGAAATATCTAATGTTATTGAGCTTAAGTGAATCATGGTATTGTGTTTTATTTTGATTCCTCATTCAATTGAATGGGACGAGCTTAGGTCTACGTACTAAAGTGGGTTTAGGGAATGGATCCCATTCATGTTTCTGACACACAAGTGGTACGCTTGGTAATCACGTTTGGGGAGTCTTATAATTAAGAGAACATAATAATTAATTTGGGATGGGATAAAACACTAATTAAGATAATTGGTGCCCTGAACATGCCATGAGCACTAGTATGAGGCCACAAATATATCAGGAAGGCATGCCTACACATGTAGGCATTGGATCTTACTTGAAGTGGTATGAATGCACACATAGTGCTAGGACTTGCATGATCATCATTCTTGTTCGTATGAGAGAATGCTTGGTTATGTATGGTGAATCCTCACAAGTACACATGATGATACTCCCTACTTTAGCACTCTAGGATCTAGGTCCTCATAGTTGATTAGCACCCAATGGATTTATAGTTGTTTGATCTTTTGGTTATCTCTTATTGGAAAATTTGGTGTTTCTCTTGCGGGTGCCTCCATGTTGTTATTTTTGTTGACTAAGGATGCTTCCTCACTCATTTGGTGTTTTACTTATAATTTCTTGGGCACTCTCTCTTATTTGATTGTTTCTCTATGATGTAAGTGATGCATTGTTGGTATTCCTTCTTGTTGTGGCTTTATGATTCTTGTTGGGTTAACATGTTCATTCTAAGTATATGAACCATGTTTGGATCTTAGGTAAGCTCATTACCCACATGGTTAGGGTGGTGTTGTGAACCACCGATGGGGATCCAAGGAATTGGTTCTTGACTAGATCGATCAATTCTACTTCCTTCCTCAACACTGAATTCTTCTCATTCTCTCTCTTTTTTGTAGTATGTAAACATTTTATATTAGAACATGTATTATACCATTGATCTTGTATGTATTGAAAACTCCAATTAGAGATGGATATAATAATTGATATTGAATATGGTTTAGAGTTGTTTATGCATTCTGGTATTGGAATCTGGCATGAAGTACAAGCTCTTCTGCTTCTCTATTCTTGGTCTATCATGTTGCTATCGTAGGAACATTTCAATTGGTGTTTCAAACAGAACGTTAATGTGATTGGCTTAGCGTCAGAGGTTAACTTAGTCATATCCTAGTGGTTCATGATTTATTGATCTAATCATGGATACATTGCAAAGGTAGCAATATTAGGGAATCCTTAGAGGTGACTTGAGTTAACTCAAATGGAATTTTCAAGTGTTTAGATTTCTGCATGTGTAAAGTTGGTTAACAATTAGTTGACTTTATCTCGAGGTTTAGTGTTATACTTGTATATGTTATGCATGATGATACTTAATTATGTTGGCAGTGGGCCAGTGTCCCTCGCGGGTATTCGCAACATGGTTTAACAACCTCATGTGGATTCTATAAGTCTAGTGGTTGTATCGGGCATTGATAGGTCAATCTTTTGGTGCAATGACAACCCTAGCTTGTAAAAAATTACTTCCAAATTTTGGTTTCCATGCATTCTTGCATATATTGCTCATATCTAGTACTTGGAAAGGTGTTACATCAGGCCTGGAGTTTGAGAGGCTAGATGACTGTTTTTTCACTTTTGAACTGTATTTGACAACTTAAAAAATTATTGGACCGTATGCATTGACATGTTATTTTTTTCTAAAATCGTATATATGACACTTCAAATTATTAATAAACCGTAAAAAAATATAGTAGGTAATATATCATATAATATTATAATGTATAATATTGATATATATTAGTTTAGAATGTTTATTATAAAAATGTAAATTTATTTAGAATATTTTGAAATGGAACGATATACTTGTTTCTAATTTTATAATATTTTAATCTGAAATCTTAAATATATTCTCTTTTTAGAAACTTAGTAAATTTAATTTTTTAAATATATTTAATAAGTTTGTCATAGAAACTTGTCATAATATATCAAATTTTAAAATTTTGAAATTTATTATTAAAAAACTAGTAATTATCAATTGATTATCATTTCATGTTAATATATAATATATATTATTGTATTAATTTAGAAACTTAATTAGTAGATTTAAGATTTTTGCATATATTACTAATTTATCATTGTTTTCTAATTGTTTATATTAGTTTTTTATATATAAGATATCCATATGTTTTTGATTGAGAATGCAGTGAAAACCAGGGCGCTGACCCTTTACATAGTTTAAACTATAACAAACACTAACAAAAAAATCCATAACTAGAGTCTTTATGAACCAAAAAAAACAAAAAGAACAAAACAACAGGGAACAAGGGAAAGCATTCCAAAACACAAAAAACCAACACAAGACCTAAGGGGTCGACTTGTGAACCCCAGTCCTATCAATGCTATTTTTCCAATCATCAAACAAAAACTTGTAAAGTTCCCTGGCTTCATCTTTGTCAGTATCGTTGTCCGCGGTACACTCTCTCAAGAGGGAGAGAGTGAGGGCCAAACTGTGAAGGACCTGCAAGCAAAAGTTATTGAGACAAACAATCTAGGAATCCTTGGCCTCCACCTTATGATTAAGAACCTTGACCTCCTCAAGAATGGCCTTCACATCCAGCAACGGCCCCAGGATTTCAATCCTTTGCAAAATATCCATAACATTAGTACAGATATTTTCAAGCTGTTCCCTAGTTGGGATCACATGGGGGATATCAATATTTTTCTCATCACCCTCCCTGTTGACAATCTCTACCACCGGGTCCACTTTTTCCATTTCAATCATCTTAGCCAAATCCACAACAGGAGCACTGACCCCCTAGGCTCCCAATTCCTCCAGGTCCACCACATTCTTATTCTCATCACCCTCCTTGTTCATAGTCTCTACTACCGGGTCCACTTTTCCCATCTCAGTCGTCTTAGAAAAATCTGCAACAGGAGCTCTGGTCCCATGGGCCCCCAAATCATTCGGTTTCGCTATTTTTATCACTTCATCTGGGTCCACCAGGTTGATAGTATCCGCAGGTTCCATATCCAACTTAGCATTAGCAGCCTCATTGAGGAGCCCAGAGGTACCCAAATCTTTAAGGTCCCCCCCTCCTTGTCCTCAATCAAGTATTTACCAGGATTAGAGACATCTTTAGATTTTGCCTTTTTCTCCGAGGAGCTTTTCGATGCCAACCTACGTGACCTCCTTCTTCAGTGTCAGGAGAAGGGATTTCCTCCTCAAATTCTTTAGATGAAGAATTGTCCTCAATGATAATTATTTTCCGTATCATAGGGGCTTTCCCTTTACCCTTAGTAGGGGTGTTAGATTTGCTGGTTGAGAGAGAAGGAACCAAGTTAGGGATTATCTCAGTGATGGACATCGAGGGAGGGAATTGAGAAGATGCAAAGGTGGGAAAATGAGCGGCCGTGAGGACTCCCTGTGAAAATTGGAAAAACCTAGGTATGGCCAAGTCTAGGGAGAAAAGGCCGAAAGCGGGAGAGAGGTCGTAGCAGGGGGTTGGACCAACATAAGGCTAGGAGGAGGGTAGAGAGCCAGATGATAAATGTAAATCCTTTAGATTAAACCCTGGTGAGGAAAGATAGTCGGCTTGTCCTCATGCTTGGGATCAAGGGTATCTTTCATAGAGGTTTTCAAAGAATGCAAGAGGAAAAAAGGCAAACACAACAAGTCATTATTACAAAAATGGTTAAGTAAGGGAAGGTGGTAGTAGTAGAATACCTTAAAGTAACCTTACAATGTGAATTATTTCATTACCAACAAGAAAATTTGGTTCCATGGGTGCTTGAGTTCTTCACAGGAAAACCCTTCCTGCAACTTAACTGGTGCCTCTCTACTTCTGAAGAAGCATTTAAGCCCTTCACTATTAGAAAAATGGCTACTGCGCTTCCACCACCTTCCTTCCAAAGCAAGACCCATCGCCTGGGCAATGGAATCCTTCAAAACTTCAAAAGACACACCACCCACTACGACTCTCTGCCCAAACCAAGAAGCAACAAATTGGGCTAAAAGCTGCTTGTCGTGGCCACATAGGGACTCCAAAAACTCATCCACTCCTCTCTCAACACAAAAATTCTAGACACAGGGGTCATTCTTGAAATCATCAGGCTTGTTAGGCTCATAGCGAACTCTATCACCCCCATTTCCACATCATAGAGACCTTGTTTAGCAGACGTCATAAACAAGACCTCACAGAGGATGCCACATATGTAGCCCTTAGTGAAAAGAGAAATACCAATATTGCAAGGGACAGATAAATTTATCCTGAAGTGACAATCAAGGCACAAAAGGCAGAATGATTGCCATTAATAACCTTGGAAATAGGGGACTTGTGTGAGCCATAAGTCATGAATTGAGACATGAATTTAGGCACATAGGAAATATTCCTAAAATAAAAAATTACATGAATAGTAATGATCTTGGGGGCATGTGGCATAAGCTGCCCATGAAAAGCTTTTAAAACCATCCAACTCAGCCTGAAACCCATCATATCATCGCCTGTCCACTACATCATTATATGATGACCCCAAAAAGCAGACCAAAAATCACCTCACCTTTTGTGGCCAAGTTGGCAGTCCCTATTAGCACAACACTAGCAGTAGTCCTTCGAATATTCCCCATATTCAAATTTAAAAAATAACTCCTTCCAGGATACCTAGAGGTGAGGAGGAGGGTAGAAATGAGGCTAAACAAGAGCTTCATCATCAATTTGAGTTTGAATTCCTTCTCCTATTAAAAGGAAGTTGACATGAGGAGGCAAAGAAATGTGGATCCTCCAACATCTTAGACCAGTGTTAGTTAACCCCAGGGCAACAAGAGAATCATTAATTCCATTCCCTTCCCTAAACACATGCATAATTTGGAAAGAGTCAAGCCCATAAATGAGCCTGAGAGTGTCCCCGATGGTGCCTTCAATGGTCCATTGAGTCGATTCTGCCCTTTGACAGCATCAATGACGAGCTTAGAGTCCCCTTCAATGTCCATACACCTGATGCCCATGGAGAGAGAAAACATGATCCCCCAAGCCAAGGCCATGGCTTCAACTTGGTTACTAGAGTGGCCATTCAGATTCCCAGCATAAGTAGCGATTAGGGCCCCACTGTGGGTTCTAATGATACCTCCCCCTACTGCAAGACCCTGTCTAGCAGCCCCATCAAAATTTAGTTTGTAGCATCCAGGGAGAGGGGGGAACCAAATAGTATTCTGCCTTAGGAGGCGTTTAGAGAAATCAAAGTGAGCAAATGAAGGAGGAAGGTTCCATTTGTGAGAAATCTCCCAATCCCATTTTGAGGGGGGCGTAGGAAGCAATCAAAACTTGGTAACCAAGATGTTCTCCAGAATGAGCTTAAGGAAACAAGAAAAGACAATTTCCAAGGAGGCCTCCTTATCCCTGAATATCTTATTTTTCCTTTCCTTCCAAATGCTCCAATAGAAGTGGGGGGGGGATCTATCTCTAGAGTTGTTGAACAAGAGGATTAGAAGAGGGGCCCTAAAACTCTTGTAGCAAATGCATCATATTTTCATTAAGAGTCCAGCTAACACTAAGCTTATAGAAAACCATCCCCCAGAGATCTCTAGCAAAGACACATTGGAGAAAGAGATGGGAGGGGCTTTCAACCTCATTTTTGAAAAGGATACATTTTGTAGGGAACTAAAATCCTCGCTTAGCCAAGTTATCTTGAGTCAAGATTTTGTTGTGTAGATTAGTCCACTAGAAGAAATTGATCATTGGGATGAGTTGAGGATTTTGAACCTCTTTCCAGTTGATAGTTGAGGTAGGTTCTTGAAGCAAGCTATTATAGTCCGTTTTAATAGAATACTCCCCTGAGGGGTCCCATTTCCAAATAAATTTGTCATCTCTAGGAAAGAGGGGGAGGAAGGTTACAACTAGAAGGATCTGCACCTCTCTAGCGGCAGGGAGAAGAAGGGGTTGATCAAAATAGCAATCCTCCATAATTTTCCAAGTGTTGTTGGAGAAGTAGTCTGAGACCCTTTCCCCAAAGAATTTTTTGTTGCAACCTCGATCCTTATAAGTGAGGGGGAGGTTATTAAAGGCTTCTCCCCTAGCCAAAAATCCTCCCAGAAAAGGATATCTCTACCATTTCCAATGAGCTGCTTCATGCCTTGGGATATGGGGTCCCTACAACAGATGATATTATTCTATATTTTTGATCTCCTAGGGAGACCCATATCATTTAAAGAAGACACAAAACTACCATTGCCAAGCTATTTAGCCCTCATGGTATTGCCCCAATCAAGGTCTTTGTTCAGGAGCATCCAAGTTGTTTTTGATGTTAGGGCCTTGTTGAAGTGGGTGATTTTATGAATGCCCAACCCTCCCTTATATTTTGGGTAGTAGACTTTGTCCCAATTGACTAGAGTGAGCCTTTTCTTTTCTTTCATACCAGTCCAAAGAAAAGTTCTTTGGATGCTCTCCACTTTAGTAGCCATGTCAGATGAAATTTTGAATAGAAATAGGAAGTACACTGGGATTCTTTGGAGGGATGAGCCCAATAGATAAAGCTTCCCAACACTACTAAGAAACCTTCCCTTCCACCTAGCCAATTTTTTTTGCACTTTCAAGGATAGTGACCCAAAGGGAGTTGGAGGCATCCTTGATAGTTAGAGGAAGCCCAAGGTACGTGCCCGAGAGGGAGGCCATTTAACAACCAAGGATCTTATAGATTTAATCTTGGAGTTTATGAGTAATATGAAAAAAATATATATTGATCTTTTCATAGTTAATATGCTATCCAGAGGCATCATCATATTGGTTTAGGAAGGATTTCCATCCCTTGGCTACAACCACAGAAGAGATTTTGAAAAGAATAGTTTCATCCACAAACTACTGTAAGATAGAAGGAGGCATAGTGGAAGTAGGTTTGATGCCCAAGAGGACCCCTCTGTTGACAAGAGAGTTGAAATTAGAAGCCAAAACTTTAGCAACAATAATAAAGAGGTAGGGAGAGAGGGGGTCCCCTTGCCTCAGCCCGCTAGATGCCCCAAAGTTCTCCTGAGGGCTCCCATTGAGAAGAATAGAATAGTTGACCATAGATATGCATTCCCTAATGAGGTTGAGCAGCTTTTCCCCAAAACCAAGATTTTGCGGAACTTAAAATAGAAAGTTCCATTTCACTCTGTCATAAGCCTTGGAGATATCCAATTTGAGCACCATAGCAGGTTTATGACATTTATCCATAAAATGAATGATCTCGTGGATGGAGATGGCCACATCAAGAATTTGTCTGCTAGGGACAAACCCCTTTTGAGTTGGGCTAATCAAGGAGTCCAAAAAGGGTTTAAGCCTATTAACCAAGACTTTGCTGAAGATCTTGTAGATAGTGTTATAGAGGCTGATAGGGCGGAAGTCTTTTAGAAGGGAGGTCTCCTTAATTTTAGGAACCGACACTATGAAAGTGTTATTCAATTTCTGAAGAAGCTTCTCCGATCTAAAGAAATCTCTCATAGCAAGAACCACGTTAGCACCCATCACATCCCAAAAGTCCAGGATGAAAGCCAAAGGGAAGACATCAGGGTCTGGGGCTTTGAAGGCCCCCATAGAAAACACCACAATCTTAAATTCATCCTCTGAGACTGGAGTCATGATGAGATAATTATCTTCCATCTTGAGGGGAGATGGGAGGTAATGAAGGAGGCCCTCATCCAACATAGGGTCCCTAGTTCTGCTACCATCCCTGAACAGAGCCAATAAATAGTTGGTAGTCATTCTTCCCAAGCTATCCTCATCTTTGATATCCTGATTGTGATAATCCTTTAAACAAGAAATGTGGTTTGTTCTCCTATGGATACTGGTCAATCTATGGCCATATTTTTATCTCCCTCTTTTAACCATTGAACCCATGATTTCCATTTCTAGTAGAGTTCTTCCCTCATAGAGTTTTCCTTCCATTTCCTCCGAAGGTTAGCCTCTTTTAGGTGGGTCACTTCGAGGAAATCCCCTTGATCAATTTGTTCCTAAATGGCCTCCAACTTGCTACTGATTTCCTTTTTCTGAATAAAAATGTCCCCAAAGGTGTTTTTATTCCATCCCCTAACATTTCTTCTGATTAAATCTAATTTCTGGGTCACTCGAAACATGGGTGTGCCAGGGATATTAGTCTCCCACCATATCTTAATGCAATCCTTGAACTCTGGGTGGGTATTCCACATGACTTCATACCTAAAGGGGTAGTTTTTCCTTTTGGAGTTGGTGGTGCTAAAAAGAAGAAGGGGGTTATGGTCAGAAACCGTTCTGGGGAGGGAAGAAAGTTTTAGAGTGGGACCAATACCCCAATTGCCCGAGATGAGAAATCTATCTAATTTGACCTGAATAAGGTCTTTCCCTTTCCTAAGATTGGACTAGGTGAATCTTTGACCAACTAAGTCCACATCAAGTAACCCATTCCTACCTATGAAATCCGCTAGGTCAGTCATGCTGTCAGAGTACTCCGAAAATCCTCCCAATTTTTTAAAAGGGAAAAGTGAGGAATTGAAGTCACCCACAATCATCCAATGAGCATTGCCATGATCATTTTGAAAGAGAGAAATAGTGTCATTCCACAATGTTAACCTTCCCATTCTAATATTAGGGGCATAAACATTAATGAGAAACTAGGAATCCACAGTAGAAGAGAGTCTGGAGAGAACAAAGTTGTAGAGGTGGTAATCAGGTTGCCAGAGAACTTAGAAGGGTCCCACATAGTAACTAAGCCACAAGAGGCTTCACTAGCATCAATAATAAAGAACTCAACACCAGGCCATATTTTGCCCGCAATAAGGGAAAAAGGGGCATCAGTCATTTTAACCTCTTGAAGGAGAAGAACCTCAATTTTATTTTGAAAAATACAATTCTTGAGAGCATACTGCTTCTGAGGGATGTTCAGGCCCCTCATATTCCATGAGAGAACCTTCATTTCTTACCTTTTATGGATGTCTCCAAGGTCTGATGCTTGCCATTAGTGACTTCCCTTGCTTCTTCCTTTTGTCTAGATAATCTCTATGATGGGCGGCCTGTCTTTAGGTCAGACCCAACACCAGTCTTCACATTCCTAGTCTTGCGTCTCTATGTGATCCATCCATCATCTCTAGGAAGTTTGCAACCACTAGAGGAAGCTCCAGGCAATGAGGAACCCCAACCCAAGATAGGAGGGGTAGGCGTAGAAACCTGGCAAAGGGGGGCCTTCAAGAGCAACAAAACCAGAGGGGAACCTACTGGCCCAAGAAAGATGTGCATTTGCGTTTTGGCGTGGTTTCAATCTTTGCATATATATTTTTTGATAGTTAATATTTTTCTTAAAACATCAAATGAAAGGCATTAAAATGACTAAACCATCATAAAAAATCATATGACAGGTAGGGATGGTCGTCATCCATGAATAAAGAGAGGACATTTATTTTCATTTCTTTCCAAGAAAGATGTGCATTTGCATTTTGGTGTGGTTTCAATCTTTGCATTTATATTTTTTGACAGTTAATATTTTTCTTAAAATGTCAAATGAAAGGATTGAAACGGCTAAACCATCATAAAAAAATCATATGACAAGTAGGGGTGGCCGTCAAATTCCAGACCCGTGTTACATCACCATAGTTGAAAAAAATCCTATTTGATAACCTTCCCAAATGCCATGCCCAAACAAGGGAAAGATATCTTCCCAACTTAGAAATTTCCTTTAAAGCTTCTAGAATTTCCTTTGTCAACTCAACCTCCAAACCTACTAAGAATATTAGTCCACTCTACCATCAAGTCCACTCAACAGACCTGAAATAGAAAAATTACCCAATAACTCATTCTTGGGTATCCATTTTTTAATTTTTAGCATTATGAAAATTATCTTTGACTTAAGACAAGTTGTAAGTCCCATTTCCCACACCCAAGAGGATATATTCTATATTTGGTGCTTGAAAATGTCAATTTCAAATTAAAAACTCTTCTTTACCATAGATATTTTGAAATAGAAATTACCCAATAACTCATTCTTGGGTATCCATTTTTTAATTTTTAGCATTATGAAAATTGTCTTTGACTTAAGACAAGTTGTAAGTCCCATTTCCCACACCCAAGAGGATATATTCTATATTTGGTGCTTGAAAATGTCAATTTCAAATTAAAAACTCTTCTTTACCATAGATATTCCTGCATCAAATCTAGACTTAATGATATTATTATTATAGTATAAAAATGTTATTAAATGTAATATTATACAAATTTTTAGTAATATAAATATAATCTTATATTATAAAAAGTTAATATTTTGTATGATATTTTATAATTATAAATAATAATATTCTAATTATTTATAATATAAATATATATTATTTCTAATATATTATTATAATATTATAATAATAGAATTTAATATTATGAAATATAATGTATTATTATTAAAATATTATAATAGTAGAATAATATAATTAACTATAATATATACTATTATAAAAATAATAATATTATTATAATATTCTTTATAATTTAATAATATAATACTATATTTAATTATATATTAATTCATTTAGTGTCTTATGATTACGGTACATATTGATAAAAAATATTAAATAAATTTCTGATTTTAAAATTAGAGATCTCTCACACATACTTAAACATCAACATTATATTTTACTATTTTAAAAATAAAAATATATTTAAATCCAAATCATCAAAAAATAATAAACATTAACTTTACTAATACATAGAGATTAAATGTTTATTCGACAATTATAGATGGACAAATGATCAAAAGAGACTTTATAATTAAAAAATAATTAGTACAATTGAAAATAAACACGATTTAAATGAGAGTTTTTATACACGTAAATTATATCTATATGATATAAAATTTTTAGTATAACTTTTGATAAATCTCTTTAAATAAATTTCTCTCGTAGAATATAATCTATTAAAATTTTGATTATAGTCAAGATTTTTTATTTTTATAAAAATGCTATTAAATAATTTTATTTATTTAGTATTAAATAATTAATGAATTTAGATGTAAGCAAATTTTAATTCATAATTTTTTAGTAAATTTTTAATAGATTTTTACAATAATTTATTGTTAAAATTAGATTAATTTATTATTAAAATTAGATTTTAAAGAAAAATAGTTATTATAATGATTTAAAACTTATAAAATTATTCTGATAGATATTAGAATATTTTATTTAAACGATTTATATAAATTAAATATAATTAACTAGATAATTTTCTAATTATGTAGTAACAGATAAAATGTAAGTAATAATAACTATATAATATTTAGTTATATTTTACATACATAAAAGTAATAAATAATTTTGCTTCCTATAAAAGGATTTCAATAGTCATTATATTGTAAAAATAAAAATATTTTTTTCGAATTTATTTCACACCCCATAAACAAATTATTTAGAATCTATATGTAGATTTTTTAAAGTTTTATATTATATAAATAAATAAACATATATAATATAAAAAATATAAATTAACAATATTATTTTAGTTATTTTTCGTGTAATTTAATAATATAAAAGTTTGATAATAAAATAATGTTTTTGATAAAAAAAAGCCAAAACTAGGAGGTTGACCCGAAGAATAAAGCGAGTCTCAAAGAGAGCATTATCAACACATTAACAACAACCAACTGACAGAGTATCAACCAATCCCTATCTTAACTATCAAAAACATATTCCACCTACTATTATAGAAAATCACAAGATTGATGGCAATCCTATCCATGTAAAATCTGAAAATACAGGTATCCACGAAGAAACCAACACTAAACCAACTAACCCTACCTATAAGCATATTGTTTTTATTACAGTACCTGGAAATAAAAAAGAGTCTTAAAAAGCCACATAGGGCTGATGAGGAAATTAAACAAAACCAGGATCCAACAGATCCAATAATGAAACCATAAGCAAAAATGGAGAAAGACACCCATTAATCATTTTTTCCAGTCTCCAGGTGCTTGGAAAGCAGCAGTCCAGTCCAATCATCCACAAGGAACTCGAACAGGTCCTTCATGGTGTCACCTCCCAAACCTCCCTTGTTCTCTTTTTCCTGGTATAGAAGACACAGAGTAGTGGCCGATGAATGCATGACCTTCAGGGAAAATTTCGCAATTATGTTGAAATGCTTGTCCAGAGTATCCAACTTCTTTTTAACATTGTCCAGATCCTTGAAAATGGCTTTACAATGTGCACATTGGGTAGCCTCTACCTTTTCACCTCCATCAACAACAGTCCGAATTCCCTTAGACTTCCTCCCATCTTCCTCATAGATCTATTTACCTTTAGCATGGGGGGGGGAGTAGCATATAAAGGGGAGGTGTTCTTACTATCTTCCGCAAAGTCCTAGAGTCAGGGATATTGGTGTCCAACTTAGAAGACTCTGAAACATCTGTGGCCTCCATGTCATCCTCGGTCTTATCACTGTCCTCCTTCTCTGGGTCTTCCATATTATCTTTGACATAGTTTTTTCTAACTACAAGTTGTTTCATGCAGGGTTTAGCAGTGATTCTATGGGACATACAAGGAGTCTCACCATCCTTAGCATCAGACTCAACTAAAAGGACTTTGGGATCATTTTTGGGGTTTTTGGAGGTGACTTTAGCAGTAGAAGGGTTACATTAATTTTTTTCCCCAATTTTAGGAGGAGAAATGAGGGGGGTGTGGCCAGAGGATTGATAGGGGGTATTGGGCTTTTTCAAGATCTTCTTATTGCCCTTTTTAACACTAACAGGGTCACAAGAGGGGCCTGAGTAGGAGGGGGCGGGATGGACAGAGATAGGTTTGGGCAGACAGAGGGCCCGATGGAAATTGTAAAGGTGAAACATTAAAACCTGGTGAAGGATAGTGAAGTTTCTATCCTGACTCATACAATGCCGAACATCCTTAATAATGGAATCCAAAGCATGCAGTAAAAAGAAGGGAAATAAAATAATATCATGGTTACGGAAATGGTTAAGCAACGGGAAGTGGTAGTAATAAAAAACCCCATATCTACCCTCAAGGGTAAAATACTTCATGATAATTGTATACACCTGGTCCCATGGATAAGGAAGACAATATCTGTTAAAGCCCCCCCGCAGCTTGATAGGCTCCTTACCCTTTTTGAAGAATCTATTCATGCTGGTTTCATCAGTGACCCTGCTAGTCTTCTTCCATTTCCTTCCCTCAGTAGACAGACCCGTATCCTGGGCTATGACATCTTCACTAATTTCAAAAGAGATATCACCCTTATGACTTTCCTGTCGTTCCAACTATTAACAAACTACATGTAAAGACTTTCATCGAACCCAGTCATAGCTTCCATGAACAATGCCCCCTTCTTTGATATACATCAACATACAAGGGTCATTGCAGATGCTCTCATCAATAATGTCCGGCTCAACCCAGACTAAATCCCCCACATTTCCGTTTCTTCCAGAGTGATGTTGATAAGGAGCGCTGAGCAAATTATGGACTTGTAGAGAGATAAACCAACATGAAGAGCAAGAGTGGCCAATGGAATTTTAGATGAAGTGTGATAAAAGCAACAATAATTATCAATAGTGGTGCTTCCCAAGGCAAGTACCCTCCATCTTTGATAAGCATGCGAAAGGACACCTCTTATCACCTCTGCCATCTTGCGTAAAGCTTCATCTTGGAAAATTCTTGAACTCCAATTTAAGCAATAATTATTGTACTTAATAGGGCATGTCATATTAATGATTAAAGGATGCAACTGCAAATAGTCGGCATCACTTGTATAGGTGGGCAAGCACGTCATCACTAGGTCAATGCAGTGCAGAGTATGGGGACCACCCTTGGTCACCGTGGCAAAATCTGACCAATTCAAATTCAAATTTCCTGCCTTCATCATGGTCCCCCAAATAGACCAGTATAACCACCCATAAAATATACCATAGCAAGTCATTGGTCGGTAAGATAGTTTTGATCTCTCCCTATGAGGGATTTCTATCTATCAGAAAGAGAGGCCAAGTGTCTCCAACACTTCATACCCTTCATCTCAATGCCCACCACAGCTAGGGAGTCTGCCACCATATTGCCCTCTTTATAAATATGCTGAATATGAAATTCATCCAACCAAATATTCATAGACCATATGTCCTTGATAATGTTACGAATCATCCAGCTAATCCTGAAAACACCTTTGGTCACCTCAATGATCAGCTTAGAATCTCCTTCAATGACCAATCTTTTAGAGTCAGTAGTGAGAGCCAATTTAAGACCCTAGCTTCAGCCATGTTACTTGAGGGTGAACCAAAATTGCTAGCATAGGCCAAAACCAAGTTACCCAGATTGTCTCTTATAATTCCACCTCCCGTCGCAACCCCATTACGAGTGGTGCCATCAAAGTTAAGTTTAAACCATGAGGGGGAAGGGGCCGACCATCTAGTGTTGAATCTCTCCAACCTTTTAGAATTTTCATAGTGGAGGAAGTTGTCAGACAATTTCCATTTCCTAACCCAACTGCAATCCATCTCCAAAAGGGCGAACTGCGGGCTTTTCCATTTGCAGACTAGAGAATTATCACTAAGAAGCTTCTCCGTTATACCGACCATCGTGTCCACAATGTATCACAGAATATCCAGTTATTCCTTTCTTTCCAGATGTTCCAGCAAATATGAGGAGGGATAAGTTTCCAAAACTGTCTGAACGGGGGGGGGTGAGATGAAGGGCACTCCCAGTTGATGACAAACTATTGTAGGTCTTCTAAGAAGATCCAGGCGATGTTGGTTTTCTGTAGGACTTTGTACCAGACCATGGAGGCGAAAGGACAATGAATAAAGAGATGATTGATACTTTCCTCAGCACGATTATATAACACACACCAATTGGCCATCAGAAAGCCTCTCCTCTTAAGGTTATCAATGGTTAGGATTTTCCCATGGAGAGCCGTCCACAAAAAAAAATTAATTTTTGGAATAAGCTGCAAATTCCAAACTTTGCTCCAGCTGTAGCAATCATTAGTAGGAGTGATGAGAAGATTGTAGGATGACTTGACATTAAAGGACCTGAAGGAATTCTTTGCCCAGAAAAACTTGTCAGCATGGGGGGATAGAGGAATCTTAACTTCCTCAAGAATCAATTGAAGATCCCCCGCCAAATGACTCAAATGAGTGTTATCCCCCAGGCCATCATTAAGCCTCTTCTAGCGATGAAGGGGGGATATGTAATTCACCACGAGAGGACCCAACAAGTCCTTGAGACTCCCCATGAGGCAGCTAAAGTGAGTATAGGCTAGGGGTCTATCAACAATCCTATTACCCTCCCAAAATCTAATCTTCTCACCATTGCCCACCTGCCATTTTAAGCCTTCCTTAAGAAGTTTTTGGCTTTTGATAATGTTGTTCCATAATTTATAGCCTAAAGGGAGGTCATGAGAGGATAAAAGGGAAGAAAAGGGGGGTTTGGTTGAAGTACTTCGCTCGCATAATCTTACACCAGTCAGCACTACCCATAGCAAGAATCCAACCAATTTTAGTCAGCAAGGCCTTATTTAGGTCTGAAATTTTTCTAATCCCTAGGCCTCCCATACACTTGGGTTTGCAAACCACCTCCTAGTTGACAAGAATGAGTCTAGATTTTTCCTCCATACTAGTCCACAGAAAGATTCTTTGGATTTTTTCAAGTTTTTCAGCTATAGCAATAGAGATATTAAATACAGATAGAAAATAGACAGGGACACCTTGAAGAGAAGTTGACAAAAGCTAGAGTTTGCCAGCACTGCTCAGAGTTTTACCTGTCTAGCCAGCAAGTTTCTTCTGCATTCTTTCCAGAATAGAATCCCAGAACTGGGGAGTGACCTCCTTGATCATGAGGGGAAGACCCAGGTAGGTATTGGGGAGGTTAGTAGAACAACATCCAAGGATTTGGATGAACTTACTTTGGAGATTCCTATCCGTGTTGAAAAATAAATTCTGCTCTTATTATAGTTAATAAGCCATCTTGAGGCCTTGGCATAATCCTCGAACACATGTTTCCATTCTTTAGCTTCAACAACCGAGGACTGGCCAAATAAGAAAGTGTCATCAACAAATTGATTCATAACCACCAGGGGAAGGGTAGAAGGCACTTTCACACCCAAGATTCTTCTATTCCTGATCAAGTAGGAGAAGTTCTTGCTCAGAACTTCAACCACCATAATAAATAAGTAAGGTGATAGGGGGTCTCCCTACCTTAGGCCCTTCCAAGCCTTGAAAAAACCCCAAGGAGAGCCATTGACCATCACCGAGTAGTAAACACTTTCCACAACCACCTTGATAACTTTGAGGAATCTTTTATAGAATCATAGCTTGGATAGGACAACATACAGGAAATTCCAGTTAACTTTATCATAATCCTTAGAGATGTCAAGTTTAAAAGCCATACCTAGGTTGCGACTCCTCTCCATGGAATGAATGAATTCATGAGTAGTGATGACCGCATCGAGGATCTGTCTACCTAGAACAAAACCACTTTGCGAGGGGCTAATACATCTATCAAGAAGAGGCTTGATTCGGTTAACAATAACTTTAGAAAAGATCTTAGAAACCGAATTGCACAGACTGATAGGATGGAAATCATTTATAATCTTTGGATTGGGAACTTTGGGAACCGACACAATGAAAGTATTATTCAATTTCTTCTGAAGGGTCCCCGTACAAATGAAATCCCTCGCGGCTTTGATCAAATCATACTTCACAATCTCCCAAAACACCTAAAAGAAGGCCGGGGGGAAGTCATCAGGGCCTGGGCCCTTATAGGCAACCATAGAAAAAATTGCCTCTTTAACTTCCTCTTCGGTAACTCGACAAATTAGCATCTCATTGTCAGCATCATTCAGGACTGGAGGGAGAAGATTGAGCAGCGTATCAGATAATTCAGTAGGTTCTCTCACCATGTTGGTAGTGTAAGCATTAATGAAGAAATGTGAGGCCCATTGCCCAATCTTGTTAGTCCCCACCAATTCTTCATTCTTATCATTGAGTAAGGAATGGATAGTGTTTCTCCTCTTATACTTTGAAGCTGACATGTGAAAGAAGGAAGTGTTCCTATCCCCCTCAGTTAGCCACTGGATTCTGGATCTTTGCTTCCAGTAGATCTCTTCAAGGCCCATAATGTCTTTCCATTTTTGCCTCCATCGTTCCTCCTCTTTGTGGATATCCATAGAGGTGTCCCCCTTAGCAATGTCTCTCTGGAGTTGGTCTAGTTTAGATTCAATCTCCTTCTTTCTCTTAAAGATATCTCCAAAAGAAGATCTATTCCAAGCTCTGACCTCCCTCTTAATTATTTCCACCTTTTTGGAAACTCTAAACATAGTAGAACCTTGAATAGGGGTGTTCCACCAATTTTGGATGCACTGTTTAAACTCCGGGTGAGAGTTCCACATAATCTCATACCTAAAAGGTATGGGGCTCGAGAACGGCCTATTGGTCCAAGAAAGGAGGATCAGGGAATAGTCAGAAATAATGCGACGGAGGTTTGTGAGAGAGGAATTGTTACCTAAGTCCCACTTAGCTGAGACCAGAAATCTATCCAGCCTGACCTGAATAAGATTAGAGCCTTTTCTATTGTTAGACCAGGTGAAGGGATTCCCTTGAAGATCTAGGTCTAACAGGTCATTTTTCCTAGTGAAGTCAACAAAGTCAAGCATGCTATCACTGTAATTAGTTAGACCACCCAACTTCTTCGAGGGATAAAGAGGGGTGTTGATGTCACTGGCGAGCATGAACATGGCCTCCTTATTATCAACCATGAAGATAGAGATTTCCTCCCAGACCAGGGCCTGACCATTTCTAGTTTTGGGAGAACATATGTTGAAAAGGTACCAGGAAAACTTATTAAAAGTAAACCTTATGGCAAAAAATCTATGAGAAAAGGCATCATCAGTCCCATCCAACTTAATTTTATTCCAAAGAGTCGCCACACCACCCAAAGTGCCTTCCGCTTCACTATAATAGAAGGCAACACCAGGCCACAAACTGTCCACAAGAGAAGCAAAGTTTTGATAGGTCAATTTCACTTCCTAAATTAAAATTATATCAACCTTATTGGTTACAATGTATTGCTTAAGAGCATACTGCTTTTGAGGGCTATTAAAGCCCCTTAAGTTCCAAGAAAGGAATAATAAATCGCCTTAGAGAAATCAGTTATAAAATAATGTTATTAATAATATAATATTAATATTTATAACAATAAATAAATAAATAACAACATAATAATAATAAATATTTTACCTTATGGCTCGGTTTTATTCTGCTTCCTCGGGGTCTTCAACATCTCTCCCTTCTCCTTATCTGGATTGTCATATGTTTGCTCACCATTTTTGTTTTGGCAGGTTCACTTATCATAGGTTCTTTTTTGGTTGTGAGTTTCATTCTAATCAGAGTATTGGAAACATGTGCTTCTTAGACAGGATTGTTCCAGTTTTGGTTGATCTTGGTTAAAGGCACTTGTTCTATTTTGATAAGTTCTCTTCTGTATGCCTGTTAAGGCAACTTCCTTTATATCTATTGTGGATGGTTATGTAACTAGGAGGGTTTTCTTGGGGAGCCTATGGGCTTTTGTATTGGGTATATAGGCTTATGTTTTCTTAAGCAATATTGAAGGGTTTTCTTACTGGTTCTTTCCCTTCAGTGCTCTTTGAACCAGACACATGTAAAAATAAATTATTAATATAATTTCAGTGGTTTCATCCACTTTTATAAAAATAAAATTAAAAATAAAATAAATATATAAAAATTTATACAATAGTATTATAATATATTAATAATATAATAATTAAAAAATAATAATATAAGAATACTAATATTTATCTTTATTTTGTATTAAATGTTTGGTAAACATAGTTTCATTGAATTAAACAATAATGTCTAGGATGAAATAGGCATGAATTACATCAACAACAAAATGATAAACAAACATTTAAAACATTAAAATCCATTTATCACATATCACTTACTCAGCTAAACTGTTAATTTTAATATGATAGTAATTTTTATTTATTATTCAATATTATTATTTTATTATTAAAAATATTTGTCCGTACAAAATTATTGTTTATTCCATTAACTTATATCACTTTCTAATTCTTTGTTATTTTAGTTTATTTTAATTTTATGATTAACAAAGTACTAATTCAACAATATATTTGACTTAATCATAAAAAAATAATACTCAATCTACCAAAGGCAACAACCTTCTGAATAATATATTATTATAATAAACTAATTTAATTATAATTTTAATCTTCAATCTAATTAAAATTATGAACTTTAAAATGAATTTAAAACTATACTTCAAACAACCATACATATTCTTAAATCAAAATATTCTTAAAACAAACATACTTATTAAATTAAATTTATTACTGTTATCATAAACTTTTTTCTTTCATATAATAATAAAATTATAATTTAAAAAATAATTAACAAATAATCTTTAAATCTAACAACATTTCAATTATTTCTTAAATTATTGAAAAAATGTGAAATTCAATATAAAATTAATTTGATTGATATTTATACTTTGTAAGAAATCATATTTTATATTATTAAAAAGATAAATATTATATTTTTGAACGATTATGCTAACCCTGCAATTATTTAGAATATAGTGACCTTTTTTCTATAATTAAAATATAAACTACAATATAATATAATTTTAAAGAATTATCACATAATAACAATTTTTTTTACATGAACAATTATTTTATAATAATCACTTAAATATCACTATAGTTATATGTATTGAATTATATTATTTCAAATTGTAGTAATAATATTGACTTAACAATCAAATTATTTTTAATTAAGATCCAAATTATTACCATATCAATTAAAGTAAATACAATCCATGCATGTTGTGGAATCTCAAATTGTAGTAATAATTGGATTTTTTATCTATCCAATTCATGCCATATTTATATGATTATAACATGATTCTTTAAAATTAAATTATTTCGTTTTCCAAGGGCTTTAACTTCTTGTTTTAATATCTTACATTGAATGAGGTAGATTAAAAATATAATTGTAACCACCCCTATATATTGTGAACTAGGAATAGATTTACTTGATCCTAATTTTAGCTTATGATTGCATAATAATGTAAGTAATGATGATGTTGCTTTAGTGGTATTAAAATCACAATGTACTAAACATATTTTTAACTTTGCAAGTTGATACTTTTGGAAGTCCACCTTAGTTTAGGGTCAAAGGATCTACAAAACTTTATAATTTATATCAACCTATTAAGTATAAGAACATCAATATTGGAATTATCATGTGGATTGAGGAAGGGTAGTATAAGTATACATTGAACTATGGTATAAATGCATACTAAAAGGAATGCAACAACTATTTAACTTGAAGGTGCTGTTCAGATTGAATTATATTCTCTGACATTTCTTGATATCTTGTTGTGGACAATTAAGATCATATTTAGTATAAGTGAAAAGTGCAAAATTATTTGGTCTATAAATAAGACTATTATGAGAACAATAGATATCATAATAAGATAATTGAAATTAGAAGGTTAATAATATAATTGTTATTAATATTATTAAGGGTACACCTTTATATAATTATATATTAGATATTGTGTTGTTAATTGTGTTAAGTATGACTTAGATATTAATCCCACTTAAAATCAAATTTATAATCATGGTTGTATATCTTTCAAAGTTTGGATGATTGTTATGTGGCCTTTTTTTATATTTGTTTCATTTCAAATTAGTAGGGATGTTACCATATAACATGATTATCATATTTATATTAGTGTCATATTATGGTAGAAAATCACATGGATTCCTAACCAAGTTTTTACATACTTGTTGCATTGTGGATATATTTTGATTGCTACTATCTTGGGATGTATGGGATATTTGTAGTACTAGAAAATAAGTAACATGCTTTCAAGAGTTGGTTGTAATATATTGTAGGGGGCTTGTATTTAAAGATTTTATAGGAGAATTAGGTTGATAGTTGAAGTTTCATCTTGTGAATGGAATAGATATAAGACCATGGTATGGTCTATTCTTTGTAAAAGAGGCTTAACCTAGATTATTAAAATAATTATTAAACATGATCTAATTCTTTTATTGGAGTTTTTTTGAATCCTAAATAAATAGAAAATATTGTGAAAGGAGTAAGTTTCGATATGTCATAGAAATTATTTCTAAGGATATGAGTATTGACATACAAGGTTTGAAGTTTTATAAGGTCATAAGTCATAAAGAGAAATATATTAGTATTTTCCTAGGAGGAAGGGAGAAACAATCTAAATTTTAGGTATGACACCTAGGGGAATTCCTTCTTTGACCAAGACACGATGTTATCACACACACACACACACACACACACACACACACACACACACACACACACACACCCCAATTTGCTTGATTAAATCACTTTCAATTTTATTTTTTTAAAGTTATCCATTTTTCTTAATAAGTCAGTTGAAAGATCTATCATGGATATCTTGTTAAATAAGGTAGAGATCCTACTCCATAAAGACCTGGTTTACCTTTCTCAATGCTAACAACAAGGTGTTTGTGAATACTAATGTACAAAAGGATAGCTCTACCCTAGTGGGTCTTGATAATGTTCAGAAATCTATAATTATCTAGTTTTTGAAGAAATTCTAAGTAGGAAGAGGTTATTTATATAAGACAATTTCAGAAAAATAGGTTATGTGCTCTTAAAAAAAAACCATCGTCACCACTAAGATACACTAAAATAGTTTAGATGGATAATGAAAGAGTTAAAATAATATAATATTTGTTTGACCATCAAGGACATAGGGAATATAGCCCTAAACCTAATTTAAGAGTTTATCTAATGAGAACCATTGGAAATTTTATGGGATGTATAAAAATTAGAGAGGAATTTAAATATTTGAAAATACATACTGATTCAAATCAAAAGAAAACAAGATTCCCCAAATTATACTTTGTAAAATGTAATCCCAATTAATAGGATTATGATGAAGAATATTTCTCTATTTATTATTAAAAGGAACAATATGGTATATATGGTATTATAAATAGAAATAGAAGCCAAAGGAGGAAGGACGATGACATCTTAGGTGATATGGATTTGTTGATAGCCATCTAAAGTTCATAATAGATTATTAAGAAGTTCTTTAACAATTTAATTCTCTCTAAGATTCTTATCAATTTACTTTTGTTTTTCCCTCTTATCATCTATTTTCTACTAATTTAGTGCTAGATTTTATTGTTTACAACCTTGTTGAAAGTAAACTATTTGGTTGGTATCTCTTTGTAGTTTGTTAGGATTTATAATTGAATCAATTATTAATTTTTGTCATTTTTTGATCCTTTAAATAACCAAACTTTACCATCTAATAAAAATGTAAGATTTATATTTTCAACTAATTTTTGAATAGATTTGGTTGAAGAAACATAAACAATCTTCTAAGAGGGGGGTGGGGGGTTGAATCAGTGGATATAAAAAAATAACTTTCTAAACAACTAGACACAATTTAATGAAATCAAGAATATCAATGCAAAGAATTGTTAAACACACATGCATAAAGACAAGAACACACATGCCACCAAATATAGTAGGAAAACCCAATGTGGGAAGAACCTCAGTGAGAAAAGCTCCTAGAGTCACTAATTTAATCCAGCCTCACAATGAAATATGTCTTGATTACAAAGTTATGGGTACGAACCCAAAGGAGCACCAATCCCTAGTTTTAAGGGCACCAACCCAAAGGAGCATCAACCTCTTATTTGATCACCCATTTAGATGAGATATGAAATAAAGAAATTTCAATATCAGTTATAATTTTAGTACCTTGCTACAAATGATATTTTGCAACTCTTTGTAGTTCTGCAATTTAGCATATATTTATTTTCTCTTCCTCTATTGTTTCAAACTCCTTTTCTCTTCTCTGCACTATCTTCAGATATTGTCTCCGTGTGTCTTCATATGGAAACTATCTACAAGTATTCTTCTTTTAAATAATTACCATGTGTGGTGTTTTTCAATCTTTTGCAACTCTTTATAGAACTTTTCTTCTCTTCTAGTGCATTACACACTCTCTCCCCCAAATGCATACTATTAGCTCCCTCTCCACCTTGTACAATGCATTCTATCTCTATCATAATGATATTCTTACTTTTTCTCAATAAACTCCCACCATCCATAGGTAATTTCACTCCTCGAGCCACAAAAGGATTTGATCTTCCACCTTCCTTGTAGACTATTAATCACCAACATTAATTGCATCCTTTCCGTCTCTTTTCCTCAAAATTTTTTGTTTAGATTTGATTTGATGTTAAACTACTATTTTTAGTAGCTTCACCTACAACTATTCCATGTAGACGTTAATTCAATTCTACATCTCGCGGGAAAGGCCAATCAATAGAGATATATATATATATAAAGGCTTTGTGTGCAATACAGAGCATCTTCCCCAAATCTTTGAACAGATAAAAAAAACTTCCTTTGATAGACAACCTTCTTGTATAACATTTTACATGGGTCAGCTTGGTCAATAGTCCTATTAGATTATGGTGAATACATACAACTTTGGTGAGAGTTGGTTTGAGTTGTATCTACACCCACATGTCTCCTTGACGAGGATGCACACTACCATGATCTTTCATTGGATTTTTTGATTAGTGAAACCTTCACCAAGTCATGTTGAAAGTAATCCACAAGTCTCCCATGTGCATATTCCCTTGGATGATTGGTGAGACAAGGAATATGTCTCATCAATATGCAATATCATTTCGATGTGGTCTTCACTTCTGGGATCAAAAAAACTTCTCCAAACTCACTTCGATATCCCCATGTCTTCTCGGTGAGGATATACTTTACCACTTCATTGATCGATCGCTGATACTTACACATGTCACCTCCATGCCTGCTCCATATACTTGATCGAAGAGACATTCACATGTCACCTCGACACCTACTTCATACAATTGATTGAAGAGACATGAGCATTGAAGAGATAGATATAAAAACATGTTGAAAGTATTGTGTCTCCACGACGAGCTTCTTTCAACTCTTCACATCAAAGAGACATTGCCAAATGAGTAAGGCCCAACTTAAATCTCATTGATGGCATAGTGTCTCATCAATGCAAACTACTTGAGCTACACTCTAAGTTGAGCAGCAAAAAGAACATGAGATATTGCTCACTTGAACAACACACACCAGTCTATAAAAAGACTAAAAAAGACCACCATACTAGTGATGTGGAATAAATGGTTAAAACCATTTCACACACATGTGTGTCCATTGAACACTTGATCTATCTATCATGTTAAACTGATTGAGATCAAAACTTCATTCAACTCTTCCTACGAATGCTAAATTAATTCATCCTTATGGCATCACGGGAGCTTTTCTTCTCTGTTCAAACTTGCTTGTTCTGATCTATTTTCTCAATGGCTTCTCCTATTTGTGACATTCAATTTTCTCAAAGTTGACATCAATGACAAGTATGCCAATAATCTCCCCCTTTGACATTGATGTCAACTACACGCACCTTTTCTCCCTCTTTGATAGCAATGGCAAAGTATAACAAATCTGCACGTATGAGCTCCCTTTCTCTCCCTGTTTTTATGTACCAATCTCTTTGTTGTCCTTACTAAGAAGTTGCCTCCCCTTGAGACCTATAATAACTATACTCTATTTTCTTTGAAGCATTAACTAGTTTAGAGATATATAACGAGAACACTACACTCCCCTTGAACTAAAAACCTTTGTGTGCATTTAAGTGTTGAAAGAGGGAGGGACAAACCCCAAACTCAGTATTAGGTATTCAAAAGTGTTCTTGGATGGTGGTTTTGTGAAAATATCTGCTACTTTCTCACTAGTAATCACATGCTCAAGTTTAACATCCTTTTCAACCAATTTTTCCCTCCAGAAATGATATTTAATGACCATGTACTTGGTTCTTAAGTGCATGATAGGATTCTTTGAGATATTAGATGCACTAGAGTTGTCACACATAATTGAAATGGGGTGTGAGTATTATTCTTGAATATCCTTGACTGGTTGTTTCATCCATAGAACCTATGCGCAACATGAAGCAAGTACTATGTATGTGGCTTTAGCAGTAGATAAAGATATGGATTCCTACTTCTTACTATGCCATGAAACTAATCTGCCACCAAGGAATAAATCTCCACCATTGGTTTTCTTCCCATCATCAACACAACCTGCCCAATCTCCATTTATGAAGGCTTGCACGATAATGTCATCATTATTAAGATACCATGAACCATAGTCCAAGTACCCTACAAATATTTGAATATTCTTCTAACTACATTAACATGAGATGGATTTGGAGTAGATTAAAATCTAGCTACCATGCACACAACTTGCACAATATCTAGCCTAGAAACAATTAGTATAGTAAGCTCCCAATCATTTATCTATACACAGTTTGATCAACATTAGGTGAATCATCAATTTTTCTCAACTTGCATCTAGTCACCATGAGAGTGCTAACAGGCTTACAATCATCCATTTGGAATCTTTTTAACATATCCTTTCCATATTTGGTTTGAGAGATGAACATACCTTCTATTTAGATGAGATATTTGCAGACCAAGAAAGTAGGACAACTCTCCTAACATTGAAATTTCAAACTCTAATTGCATTTGATCAACACAACCTTTGCACAAATTATATTTTTTCTCAGCAAAGATAATATCATCTACATAAACAACAACTATGATAATGAGATTACCTTCAACTTTAATATATAAGTTGCTGTCAGCAAATCCCTTCTTGAAGCCTTACTAATGTAGGTACTTGTTTAGTTTAAAGTACCACGTGGGTAAGTGCACAAAGATGGTGGTAAAAAAGGGGGGTATAAGTGGACACTTTTTTTTTTTCCTGAAATCAGGGGAACCTGAACTTGGAGGTAAAATTTGAAAGTCATCCACTCAAGATATGAAGATAATAAAACAACAAATATTGTAGTACTCTGAATTTAGTTTCCAAACTACTAAACTTTTTCAAAATTGGATAAGATTAAGGGGGTAAAATCATTTGCACATAAAAAATAGACCCTGATTTTTTCTAAAAAACATAACATAACTTGTCTAACATGCATATCAAAAAAGATAGTTAGATTTAGTATTTTGACAAATCCTTTGCTAGAGAGATATTTAAGAGTGAGAACTAGAAGATGTGTATTTTTTTGTAATTTTTTGTTGAGTATTTTTTTTATATTATTTTTTCCAATCAAGCACATCCTTAAAATTAGGTACCTGTTTGTGCGCGAAGCATAAGTTGCACTTAAAAAATTGAAAAATACATTTTTTTAATATTTTTTAAATTGTAAAGAATCAAGTGAGCTACAATAATATATAAAGTTTTTAAAATTTGGATAAGTATATCAAAAGTTATTTAAAAATGGTGCACCTATGTCTGTGAGAACTATAGAGACACTAGGAAAAGAAATTCAATAATAATATGTTATTGTTGTTCAAATTTTTAAAAAATTATATGGTTAGATAGCTCAGACGATGGGTGAAAATATGGTGGAAATTTTAGAAATATCCACTTGATGAAGTGTGAACCTGATGATGACAAAGTCGAGAAACAAAGTCGATAAAATAAAACATGTCAAAAAGGAGGGAAATCAAAATTCCAAACCGTAGCTTTGTCATCCAGGCCTATTTCCAAGCCTAAACAGTCAAGAGAACTTATGGGGTACCTATGGTATAAAAAGTGTGTATGAGGTACTTATTGTTGGCATTTTTGATGATTATGATGTGATTGTCATTGATGGACACACACACTTACATTGAGATCACTTTTTATATGTATGAGTTAAAAGCTCAACCGACATTTGTTCCAACCGGTATGATGCTTAATAGTCTTTAGACTATCGGTGTTTTATAGAAAGTGTTTACCTATCTGAAGCGGTATGAAGACCCCAAGCAGTTCGAGGATCTCAAGCGATATGAAGGATCAAAGCGGCAAAACAAATATTTTCCAGTCTTCATTTTCGTCAAACCGACAACCGGTATTTTGCTTAAACTGGTATTTTGTATGAACTAGTAATAGTTTGTGATGATTTACCAACCGACATTTTGTGATGAGTTACCATCTACTGATTGTTTGACGGTGCCAACACTCTGGCGGTGCTTTTTGTGTCATGTTACCAAGTATGTCTAGATTCATTGAACCTAGGAAATTGGATTGTAAACCTATTGGACTGACATGAAATCAGATTCCTTTATAAGGACATCATGTCTAGGGTTTTAAAGGTTGCTAGGGTTTAAGGTGGTTGATGAGTTTTTTTTGGAAGTACGATCTTAACTGAGAAGATCAATTTTTTGTGAGTTGTAACTAAGTGTGAGTTACTGAAGACTGAAGTAATGCTGAAATGCATTAGCTATGAGCCATAGTGGATCTAACCAAGCAATCTATGCTATTTGCTAGATCAATCACTTGTTGATTACTCACATCTTTGACAAGTCTGAAGCCCTTAACTAGGTAGGCCCATAAAGCCTTTTGTAAATCCTGTAACAAGGTGGTTCACATTTGTGGATCGAAAATCCTCTAGCAAGGTAGTCTTTGATCGGACTTATCTCCTAACAAAGATTGAGATTCCTAATAGGATCTATTCTAGTAAAGAACATTGTATGACCTTAACCGGTTCGACCTTAACCAGTCTAGTTCCTATTCTGCAGATAGTTAGTTGTGAGTTGCATCTCACCGTGGTTTTTCCCATTTGGGTTTCCATGCCAAATATCTTGTGTTATGGTGTTATTGCTCCTATGGGTGAATGTCTTATTTGGATTTTGGTTTGCATGTGTGTTAACAGGTTTGTCTACTAAACTCTTCTACCGGTTTATCACTAGACTCTTTAAGTGTTTAAATACAGTGTTTTTCGGTATACTAATTCACCCCCCCTCTTACTATTCATCAATTGGTATCAAAGCCAATCTTTCTATAAGTTTAACCACTTGGAAAGAGATATGGGGGAATACACTGTGAGGGAAATTTCTCACCAGCTCACTCAGTCTAAGAAAGCCTATGATGAACTCATGGTAAAATACAAGGCCTCTCAGGCAAAAAGGAGAGAACATGCTAAAAAATTGATGGAGTTATCTGAAAATAGTTCTTCTGATGAAGCGGATATGGAAGCCCTAATTCAAGAAGTAGACAAGTTGAATGAATCAAATTCCAACCTGAGAAAGGAGTTGGAAGGATTGACTATCCGTATGTGTCAAGAGCTTGAGAACCAGAGGAAAACTGAAGATCTGGTGAAGGACAAAGATCATGAGATCTCCAAGTTGAAGCAAGAAATCAGTGCACTTACTGCTCACCTTCATGAGAGCAGAATGGAAAAAGAAGAAGTACAAGGTGAACTGAACATAGCCATCTTTGAGAATGCAAACTTGATGGAGACAAATGCTGCTATTTCCAAAGAACTCTCTGAGTCAAAGGAAATACTTGCTAAGTTCAACAAGAGTAATGTTAAGCTAGAGTAAAAGCTTGAATTGGCCAAACCAGTGAAGAATACCAATGGACTTGGTTTCTCTGGTCATGAGGAAGGTGAGACCTCAGGTGAAAATGCTGAAGCATCAAAGAGACAACTGACATTCAAAGGTAAGCAAAAATTCAAACCTGTTTGCTTTAACTGTCTTAAAGAAGGACATACTGCCAATGTATGTAGGAAAAAAGCCTATAATAATTTTCCTTACTTTATAAACAATGCACCTAGATCCAATAAGTTCAATGGTATTTGTTATGCATGCAACAAGTTTGGGCATAGAGCATTTAAATGTAGGTCTATCATGAACAACACTGGAAGATATCCTCAGAGGACTCAAGGAGTTGGTCCAGAATCTTTTGTGAACCTAAATCCCAACCTGTTTAATACCTATAATCATCAGTCGCATAGCAGTGGCTATCAAGCGGCAACTAGATGGAGAGCAAACTGTTGGATTTGCCATGGTCATGGTCACACTATTGCAACATGCAGAAGGAAGAACAAAAACATGAATAATTGACCTTGGAGAGCACCTGGAATGGTTTGCTATCACTGCAACAAACTGGGTCATTCAACAAGATTTTGCAGAAGTAGAAAGAGTATATCGGATGATATACTAGTCACTCCGGAAGGAACGATTGATGTTGAAATTGTTCAAGCAGATATGAACAAAACTTGGAAGAAGAAACCAACAATGTTGCAAGAAGAACTGGTTTCTGCACCTAGTGTGGAAATCACGAAACCGACAAACTAAGCATCAAAAAAGCTTAGGGGGAGTAAACGGTGAAATGTTTAGAACCCCTGGTTTACATTGGTAAAAGACCTTAACCGGTGTGTGATACCTATCATTTGGCAGAAGACTGGAAATGGTAAAAGGCAAATTAGGGTTTACGCCCTAATGGTGGAGCATTAATTACAGTAGGTGAGGAATATGTTTAAAAGGATTTTTCAAATCATTTCTCACTATCATTTTTCGAGCGAAGAAGTTTTTTTAAGAGCAGACTGAAGAAAAAGTGATTTGTGTTGTGATTCAAAGAAATTTAGTAACCCTGAAGGAGATTCAAAAGAAAATTGCAAATGGTCAAGAGAAGAACTCAAAGAGGTGACTGTGAAACCGACAAAGTGTGAGGCAAAGCAGAATCTGCAAGCCCTAAATTCTCAATTTCTGAAAGGTATTTCTCAAGTTTTCTGTTTCTATCATGGCTTCCGCATCTCTTGCTAGCTCTAGTGTACCTGTCGATTCTATTAACTTCATTCAATGAAAGTCCAAATACAATGCCCTGTCATAAGTTCCTACTAGAGTAATAGTGGAAGAAGGCATTTTTGATTATATAGATTGTAAAATTGAAGACCTAGGGTCTCTCACAATCCACTTGCAGCTAGGTCTATTCTATGGGAAGGATAAAAAGATCAAACCGAAGTATAGCGTACTGGAGAAGAAGAAGCTTCATAATGTGATTTACTTCCTAGAGGATTTCACAGATGACCACATTCAAATCATTCTGAGAAGAGTTCATGGTGACAAGATGTATCTTCAGAGATCTCATGATATCACACCACAAGCTATTCATGTCGTCACCGGTTTTTGCAACGTTAGTGAAGTGCCAACCCTGAGGAAGGTCATCAAGACCGAAATGACCAAGCTCATCGGTTTAGTGAGCGACTCACATGGAATGAATGTCAATTCCATCAAAGATGACCTAGTGAAATATGCATGTATGGTGATAGGATACCGGACATTTCATGCCAGCAGAATTAACTCTGTATCTCGTGCAGTGGTAAATGCCACTTACAGGATAATCAAAGAAGATGCATCATTTGAACTATGCACCTGTATGCATAGACAACTCTTGTTGAACCTCAAGTCGATCAAACAGGATAATGCACTGAAGTTTAAATTTGGACAACTACTGGTAGGGTTACTCTTCTACTTCCAAGGCTACTTCCCAGGAGTAGGTGACATTCAGTGGTTTGCCGATCAACCGGTGATTAAAAAAATCAAGGAAAGTCTACAAGTGGTTGGAACCAGCTATCCGAAAGTGCTGAACAAATACTTTGATGAGTTCAGGCATAAGATGAGCCAAAAGATAAGGATATCCGTTGATATAGTCAAGAAGTACCAAGAGGACATATGCTTCACCATCGAAATTGATGTGTGCATAATGGAGGCGGTCGAGCCTAGACAAGAAGAAGTGGAGCCTATGGGCTATGAGGTAATGTATAATATGCTAGACAGATATGCTTCTACCCTACTTGCCTCGCCTCTTGATCCGAAGGCAAAGAGAACCGACACCTATCTAGAAAGGGTGACACCAGTTAAAGAACCCTCAACAAAGAAAGGGAAGGCAGTGCCTTCAACATCAACACCAGTTACTCCATCAAGTCCCAAAGTGACCAAGTGGTCACCTGCTAAGAAGAAGCCGGAAGCGGCACCTGCCAAAGTCTTCAAGAGGAAGAGGAAGACTTAGAACAATTCACCAGACTCAGAAGAAACTGTGTCTAAGGAAAAGCCTAAGAAGACAAGGCAAACAAAGAAAAAGACAAAGAATGAACTGACATCATCTGCACTGGTAAATATTCATGTCTCTTCCTACAAACCTTTGACACATTGTCAAAGAACTATTAAAAATATTAGGAGAAAGTTGCCGAGTGATTTGAAAGAATATTTTGATGATTTTTTCGATAGCAAGAAAGAAGAAGTAGAGCGGGAAATCATTAATTATTTATGTGTTTATGACCATCGCCATCAGAAATTAGATCTGATGCACCTGATTCTTTATTCAATTCTTTAGATAATAAATGGCTCATTGCCATAGAAAAGGAACAGGAAATGAGGGAGGAAATATTTGCACAATATTTTCCTAATGCATCAAATTTAGAACTTTTTGAAGTTATGAATAAATACAAGGGTCTCTTCTTCATGAGAAGAAGAAGATTCCTGTTACTGGAAGGAAAGGTTCATGAAGTGCTAAAAGATACACATACTCATGCTCAAGCAACTCGAAAGATGCATCAAGTGGCTAAAGCTAACAGGAAAGCTGAGCAAGGACTGGAAACTAACAAACCGGATGAGGTGTTTGATGATGAAGGAAACCCGGTCACTGAACCTATAGACACTATTGATGTCGATGCTCTGGATGTTGCTCAGGGAGCACCATTAGAAGAAAAAGGACAGGAGAAGCAGGCCGAACAGGTAGAAAAACAAGCAAAGGACAAACAGGAGGAAGCAAAAAATCAAGCGGAGGAGAAGAAAAATGAAGAAGATGAAGAGGAAAAAAGAAAAGAGGAGGAGAAAACAAAAGAGGAAGATAAGAAGAAGAAGGAAGCGGAAAGGAAAGAGGAAGAGAAGAAAAAGAAAGAGAAAGATGATGAGGAAAAGAGAAAATAGGAAGAAGAGAAAAAGAAACAAGAAGATGCGAAGAAGAAGAAAGAAGAAGAGGATAAGAAAGAGGAGAAGAGAAAGGAAGCAGAGAAGAAGAAAGAAGAGGAAGCTGAGGAAGAGGAGAAGAGAAAGGAAGTAGAGAAGAAGAAGGAAGAGGAAGAAAAGGAAAAGGAGAAGCAGAAGGAAGTGGAGAAGAAGAAAGCAGAGGAGGATAAGGAAGAGGAAAAGAAAAGAGAAGCGGAGAAGAAGAAAGCAAAGGAGGATAAGGAAGAGGAAAAGAGAAGAGAAGTGGAAAAGAAGAAAGCAGAGGAGGACAAGGAAGTAGAAGCGGCAAAGAGCATGCAGATGGAGACTCCAAAGGCTATCGATAGTCAAGCCAAACTGACTGACCTCACCAGTCCTATTGACCTCCAGTCTGCAAGTGAAATGGAGTTGCTACAGAGCATCAAGGTTGCTCAAGAATGCCTTTAAGTGATAAGGAGGAAAAAGGAGAAATATGTGATCCAAGCTGTGGTGGACACTCTTCCCGATTTGATACCTGGTACAAACCTCCCCAATACTGATTCATCACTAGCACAATTGAAGCTCCTATGCATAGTAGTGGATGATCAGGTGTAGAGCCTAGAAGAGGTAGGAGAGGCGAATGCCAAGAAAGAGCATCAAAAAGCTCTGAATATTGCTCTGGTGAAGAAGCTAAATGAGCTCCGGTCTAATCTACAAAAAGCTCAAAAAGATATAAGGGATGCTCTGGATGAGGGGAATCTACTACTTAGTAAGATTTACCAACCCTATCTCTTCTGTGATGATGTGCTTGTATAGAAGCAAAAGCTACAATCAGACTTGTAGTTATACATGAGCACCTTCAAGCCGCCATATGACTCTTTCACAACTTATGGGCAAATCGTTCACCGGTTTCATATTCAGTCTGCAAGAATAGAGCTCAAGATCAGCAACTGGTCACGAGATTTACAAGAACTACAACCGGTTCTACTCCCACGCCTACAAATACTTTAGAAATGCTATCTCAATCTGGATTCCTTAACGGTGACTCAAGAGATGAGCACAATAGACGCCATGGAAGAGTACTTCTCCTAGATGCAGACAGAGAAAGAAGTAGCCACCTCCCTACTTGAGTCCTGATCTTTATCTCTGAAACAATTTTTGCAGGACTTTAAATCAGCTTTTGACAAGTTTTATTCTTTATTGTCATAAACTCTTATTATTTTAATACCAAATGAAAACAGGGGTTGTTCAACTGTACTTTGTCATTGTTGGCAAAGGGGGAGAAGTACACTGGTATTTAAAATTTTGAAGTATGCTATGAATATCTTCATGTCTATCTCTATATGCAAATAGTTATACATTGTATTGTTAGCTAAAGGGATAGTGTATATGCTTAGGGGGAGCAATTTTGCTTATGGCGTGATTTTGTTGTAAAACACTTAGAAGTCAATTTTTTTTTTTCCTAAGTGTTGCCATCAATGCCAAAGGGGGAGATTGTTGGCATTTTTGATGATTATGATGTGATTGTCATTGATGGACACACACTTACATTGAGATCACTTTTTATATGTATGAGTTAAAAACTCAACCGACATTTGTTCCAACCGGTATGATGCTTAATAGTCTTTATACTATCGGTGTTTTATAGAAAGTGTTTACCTGTCTGAAGCGGTATGAAGACCCCAAGTGGTTTGAGGATCTCAAGCGGTACGAAGGATCAAAGCGATAGAACACATATTTTCCAGTCTTCATTTTTGTCAAACCAACAACTGGTATTTTGCTTAAACCGGTATTTTGTATGAACCGGTAATACTTTGTGATGAGTTACCAACCAGCATTTTGTGATGAGTTACCATCCACTGATTGTTTGATGGTGCCGACACTCTAGCAGTGCTTTTTGTGTCGTGTTACCAAGTATGTCTAGATTCATTGAACCTAGGAAATTGGATTGTAAACCTATTGGATTGACATGAAATCAGATTCCTTTATAAGGACATCATGTCTAGGGTTTTAAAGATTGCTAGGGTTTAAGGTGGTTGATGAGTTTTTTTTGGAAGTACGATCTTAATTGAGAAGATCAAGTTTTTGTGAGCTGTAACTAAGTGTGAGTTATTGAAGACTGAAGTAATTCTGAAATGCATTAGCTATGAGCCATAGTGGATCTAACCAAGAAATCTGTGCTATTTGCTAGATCAATCACTTGTTGATGACTCACATCTTTGACAAGTCTGAAGCCCTTAATCAAGTAGGCCCATAAAGCCTTTTGTAAATCCTCTAACAAGGTGGTTCACATCTGTGGATCCGAAATCCTCTAGCAAGGTAGTCTTTGATTGGACTTATCTCCTAACAGAGATTGAGATTCCTAACAAGATTTGTTCTGGTAAAGAACATTGTATGACCTTAACCGGTTTGGTTCCTATTCTGCAGATAGTCTCTTGTGAGTTGCATCTCATCGTGGTTTTTCCCATTTGGGTTTCCACGTCAAATATCTTGTGTTATGGTGTTATTTCTCTTGTGGGTGAATATCTTATTTGCATTTTGGTTTGCATGTGTGTTAACCGGTTTGTTTGCTAAACTGTTCTACTGGTTTATCACTAGACTGTTTAAGTGTTTAAATACAGTGTTTTTTGATATACTAATTCACCCCCCCTCTTAGTATTCATCACTTATGGTGTAAGAAGCACGTACACTCTATCTTAATTATAAAGAATGGGTATGTGCCATCTTTACTATAAAAAATGCATAAGCACTATATTTGTTTAAATTTTGGGAGTATGTATAATATAATATGTGTATATACATATAATATATATTGTTTTATATATAATATATAATATATTAAGTATATATACATACATATGTGTGTATGTATGTATAATGTCTCCCTCTCTCCCCCTCTCAAGTGCATACAAGGTGCCTCTCTTTCTCTCCCTCACTCTCTCTCTTTCTCTTTCTCTCTCTCTCTCTCTCTCCCCCTCCCTCTCTTTCCCCCTCTCTCTCCCCTTCTCTCTCCCTGTCCCTGTCCCTATCCCTCTCTCTATCCCTCTCCCTCTCTCTCTCTCTCTATCCCTCCCTCTCCCTCTCTTCCATTCTCCCTTCCTCCATACCCCATCCCTCTGTCTCTTCTTCTCTCCCTCCCTCCTTCCATACCCTACTGCAACCGTGTCTGCACTTCTATAGAAGTAAGTGAATTCATTTCTTGTCTGCAACTTCCTCTTTGATTTTTATGATGTATGCTCTCCTAAAAAAAATGACTGATGGATGTGTATATTGAATAGGAGGAAGAAGGGTCTGAAATTGAACCATGGGTGCATTATCATGACAAACAAGGAAACCTGTAGAAATATTCTGCTCGAATGTGTTTTTATTGAGCAGAGTAGATGTGGAAAAAAGTGTCAACAAAGAAAAATGATGAGTTAGACTACCTGCAATATGTTTTTCAGAAGGAAACAACCGGTAGGAAGAGAAAGAGGGAGAGTAACATAGATGATGTCACAGAGAATTATAGTGGTGGGTATGCGAGAGTTCCCATACTATTACACAACAACTGCCATCTAAAGAAATTGAAGTTTATTGTAAGTATGGCAGTGGTAGTATATGATGATCATCGCTTGTCAAAAGTCCCGGAAGGGTACATACCCATGAAAGAAATCAAGTGTGTAATTCCTAGAGTCACAATCATGATCAGTCCTATAGCCTTGGAAATTTAAGAGCATCATATATTTTAGAACGGAAGTACTCTTAGGGTTAGGTCAAGCTCTTACACTTTATTTTTAGTGAAGCCTCGTTATTTGTTCACCTAGAGTCTCTCTTATGTTGACAATGGTCTAACTTAGCTATATCAAAACTAAACTACCGATGTTCTATTGTATGATGTTCTATTCATAACTTTAAATAATATATCATTTTATTCACTATCATTTATTAATTAGGAAAATTGTAAGGCATAATTTATAAATAGTTATGGGGAGGCTCCTCCAATATATCTTCTTTTTGTTTGCATATAGATGAGGTGATAAGAAGATTGACAAGGTGGTCGGTTTCTTTTTTTATAAAGAAGATAGGATATAAAGTAGAATGTTTGAAGAAGATGAACACATTGGTTTCTTTGGATCGTGTGGATGTATTGGTTAGATAATCTTTATGGGTCATATGGTGTACTAAGGGGTCATATGGTGTTCTATGATCGCTTAGGACACCATATGACCCCTTAGGACTCCATATGGTGTTGTTATGGGTCATATGGTGTTGTTATGGGTCGTATGGTGTTCTATGACCCCTTAGGTATCATTAGAGGTCATATTGTTTCCTAAGAGGTCATATGGTGTCCTATGACCCCTTAGGACACCATATGACCCCTTAAGACACCATACGACCCATAATGACACCATATGGTGTCCTAAGGGGTCATAGGATTCCATATGACCCCTCAGGACACAAAAAAATTACAACAAAAATAAAACTATTTAAAACATCTAAATTGTATACAACATAACCCCTATGACGATATAGGATCACATCACGTTCAACCCCTTACAACCACATATGACCCCATAGGATCAGCCATAATGTCCAAATGGGTCATGCATGTGGTCCTAAGGGGTCATGCATGCACATTCTAATGTACATGTGTGACCCCTTAGGACCACATACATGACCCCTTAGGACACTATGCACGATCCCATGGGGTGGGATACAATGCCTCAGATGGAATTATATGGATGATGTGGCGGATGCAGGGGTATTACCCCAGTTTAGGGATTTGTTTCAAAAGCATCCATTTCCTTGATTCATGGATCCAACAAAGCAGGATCCTCATATTGAGGATGTTGAGGATGATGCCCCCGCACTGTCATAGGGACAGGGACAGGGCTAGAGACAAGGCCAGAGGTAGGGTTAGGGACAGAGAGCCGAGGCTCCGAGGCGAATAGGTGGTGATCTAGGTGCTAGCAGTAGTAGGTTTCTAGCTGAGGGTGGTCAACAGAGGGGTGAGGGTGGATCCCTTGGGAGAGTAGGAGTGAGAATGGGTGGGACTGAGGAGGAGTGAGCAACACCTACACATGTTCGATAGTAGAGAGAGGATCAGGGTGGAGCTAGATGTAGAGGTGGAGGAGAGGAGCCTATGAGAGAGTAGGGGACAGAGGCAAGGCAATCGATGAGAGCATGTCTTGTAGAGCTGTAGTCACAGTTGATAGTGGCTCAGACTCAACTAGCAGAGTGAGACCAACAACTTGCTGAGGTGAGGGTCGAGTGTGATCGCCAGATCGCAGAACTGAGAGAAGAGATGAGAGCAGAGGTAGAGCCCTTGCGACAGGAGGTCCTTCACCAGACTAGTAGGGTAGCCTACTATGTTGCAACATATAGTGTTGCAGTTCCTGTTGCGCAACAGGTGATACCCTGCTCGCAGCATATGGCACAGTTAGAGGGAGCTCAGGTACCTCGTGAAGATCCCGAGCATCAGGCTCCACCTCCAACACCTAGAGATGAGGGAGATTGTGCCAGCTAGATCCCTCTTTTTGTAGCTCGTATATTTTTTGTAGACACACCCATTTTTATTTTGTAGTCATACGATTCTTTCTCCGATGGGAGTTTGTACATGTCATTGGACATTATTTTTTACTCTTAGACTTGATATGATATATATACGAGATCCGATTTGACTTCATCGTACTTGTGTTGATTCACTTATGAGATTCTTTCGGTATGCTTTATTCTACATGTATACATTTCTGATTTAGCATGAATGTATGTAATGCAAATGATTATGGATGTCTATTTTTCTTTCTTTTCATATGCAAATAGATGAATGTAAATGAGTAATTTTTTTATTTTTATTTTTTCATTTTTCTATGCAATAAGATGAATGCAAATGAATGATAGTGAGATGTATGAATCTATATAAGATGCTCATGTATGCAGCTGAACATCTCAAAGCACAAGTACTCGATCAGAGAAATGATGAAAAGAGACCACTTAGCTAAGAAATGCTGAAGCTTCCAACTCTCATTCAGAAAATAAAAAGTTCATTGTTATTATGCCGAAATCACTCTAAATTCACAAAATGCCGAATGAAATGAAAAATGAGATGCAAAATGCAACCTAAACCTAGTCACTAGATTTTGAAAAGCTTAATTTTCATTATTGAGTGTTTTACAAACATAGCAGGCAGATTAGAGTTCCTTTCTTTTTATGCACAATATTAATTATCTTATCCGCAATGACCCTTTTTTCGTTCATATCCTTGGATAGATTTCATAGGAACCTAGATTGCATGATAAAGAAATTCCCTCAAAACAGACAAAGAAATGATGAGAACCTCCCTGTAGCATTCAAATAAGCAGAGTCGAGGTATGTGAGGCGATTTCACCTTGATGTGAAGGCTCTTATCACAGACACCCAGCTAATTTAGATGTTTCCAGATCATTGGGATCATTCCTACAAGTAGAAAACAATAAAATATTATGCCCCCAATACTTGCTCCTCTTAGTCAAGATAGACTTCCTCGAGTTACTCAGAGGGAATAATAAGTGAAGGCCAATGTAAAAGAAAACACACAAAGAAAATTTTCATGCATAGCTCAAACTATTTAGTAGTTGTTTTCAGTTTTGTTTTGCTTGTGTACTCAGTGATAAAACTCTGCAGTAGTCAAGAGACAGGTGATTGACTCAGAGTGGACTACCGGGCTTCACTGACGTAAGGTTGACTTGGTTGATACTGCTTAGGACATGTAATGTGCTCTTGTCAATTACCTAAGACTAGGACATTATATATATATATATATATATATATATATATATATATATATATATATATATATATATATATATTACCAAGGTGCCTGTTTACTAGGTTTTCACCAAGGCATTTTCTCTCTTTTTCATTTTTTTCCTCTGTTTTTCTTTTTCTTTTTTTCTTTTTTTGAATTCTTTAGGACTTTTTCTGATTTTTAGGATTTTTTTAGGACTTTTTATGATTTTTAGAATTTCTTCAAGACTTTTTCTGATTTTTATGGTTTCTTCAAGACTTTTTCTGATTTTTAGGATTTTTTCAGGACATTTTCTGATTTTTAGGATTTTTTTAGGACATTTTATGGTTTTTAGAATTTTTTTAATGTTTGTCCCTAGTGTCTAGCAACGCAAAAGGGATTTCGAGTACATGAATGGATAAGAAAATAATGGTGGATGCTTTCAAGGACTATCTCACAACGTTATTCCAAGCACAGGTTCCAGATATAATAATGTACAACACGGATTTTAGGGATGTAAAGCAAGGATTTTAGCAATGTAAAGCAAGGATATAGTGCAGCGAAGCAAGGATATAGTGTAACGAAGCCATATGGTCCAAAGAAGTGGCCATGCCAAGAGGTTTGTGGAAAGTATGTTTTTGCATTTTGTCCATAGTGTTGATTAAGATCAAGGAATAGATCTGGATAGGGGACAAATAGGATAATCAAGATCAAAGGTGGTAATGAAGGATGTAAGTGAGCAATGGATAGGAGCTAAAGGGTTTGGATCAATTGTAATAGATAATACATGTGAAGCTTGCAAAGATCCTTAACCTTGTCAAGATCAAAGGTGGAAAAGGGATATGAATGTAGATAGAGTGAATGAGGGATAATGGAGGATGAAGGATAATGGAGGAAGAAGGATAATAGATGGATGTACATGGATGGAACTTGCCCCCAGTGAAAGTGCAAAAGGATAATGGATTTCGCATGATGCCTATTTTCCAAGTTTTCATCATGGTACTTGCCCAAGTGCCACAAGAAGTGGTTTTCACACAAGGACGAATTTATTTCTCTTTACTTTTTTTTTTCTGATTTTTTTTCTTTTTTTTGGAAGATAATAGAGGCATTACAAGGGATGGAAGAAGGACCCCAACATCTCACTTATTTGGATGGTACCCTTGGAATATGAGTTGCAATAGACCATGGCTATGAAGATATGCTCAAAGATGTTGGCAGGATAATGTAATAAAACTAGGGCAAGGATTTATGCAAAGGATCAGATAAGAGGGGTGGAAGGGTGAAAAAGAGGTGTTGGATAATGGATGGGATGTTGGAATAATTGTGTATCGATAGATGGAAATGCTGGAAAGATCAACATTGGCACATGCCTTGAGGGATGGTGGACATATGGAGGAGAAGTGAATCTTAGATTTTGAGATTTGGATGGAGGAAAGCTTACAGATTTTGGGGCATAAGAACCCAAAATGGATGAAGGAGGTGATGGAGGAATAGACTCAGAAGGTTTGGATGGAGAAACAACAATTTTGGATGCCAATTTTTATTTTTTTTTAGACTGTTGTGCTTCAAGTAACCGCTTAGGGATCCACATGGTTTTTTATTTTTCATGCTTTTGTAGTTCCTTAGAGCACAGTGGTTGTACAAGTGCTTTAGGAACCCATATAACTTTTGAATTTTCTTCTTTCTTTGTGGGCCTTTGTGGCATTTTGTATTTTTCTTTTTCTTTTTGGATCATATTTTGCTTTGTTTTGACATGTCGATTAGATGGGACATGTTGATCCTTGAATACATGTGGATTACTTGACTTATGACTTTTATGCTTGGTATCCAAATTGCTTGGAGAAAGAAAAGAATGTATGGATGGATATGAATGATATGGAGGTCTTTTAGATGGATGGAAGGTACTCAAAGATGTGTGCCTTTGTTGATCCTGCATAAGGGATGAAGGGATATAGGGACCTAGAATGGATGTAAGTGGTGAAGGAGAAGGTATGTATTTGGATTTAACTGGAGAAATGTAGGATTTATGAGAGATACCAACATCTTGAGAGTGAGAAATTTAGCCATTATAATCAAAATTTTATTTTATAGTAGGGGGTTCTAATATATCCTTTCATGAATGTCTAACCCTTTTCTTTGATAATGCATGCTTTGAAAGATCTTTTTAACAAAGGGTTTCTTCTTACTTTTGATGCTAGAGGCAAGTTCATTTTGAGGTGGAGGTGTCTTGCAAGGAATGATAGGATCATGAGAGGGCTTTATGGGCATGATGGAATTTTGAGGTGAGCATGGAGGATTATGACAAGGAGATGAAGGGATACTTTGATCTTGACATGGAAGAGGACCATTGGATAGAGTAGGAAGGGTGTTTGACTCTTCATTTTGAATAGGATCATTTGAAAAGGTGGAAGAGGCATCATGATCTTGCTTAGGAAATGGATTAGGAATGGGATTTGGACAGATGTTTTTCTCTTGAGATGGAAAGGGATCATCTTGGAAGAAATGGAAAGGTATAATGGGATCATCATGGGATTCTAGTGAAATAGGATCTGTTTCAATCATTAGATGGGATTGAGGAGTTTTGGTGTCTTGATCTTGATTTATAATAGGACTTGTTTCTTCATTTTTTAGATTATCCTCTTGACATGGATTCACTTCTAAGGAAGGAATACAATTTTGCATAGGCATAGGGGATTCTTGGAAGATCTCCATATTTTGGCATGATGGGGAAGCATTTTGAGTGGGACTCTTTGGAGTGGGTACGTTTGGATTTGAAGTGTATGATGGCATAGGATCTGAGATTTTTAAATCTTTAGAGGAACTTGTATCAATATTTCCATTAACTTGGATTTCCATAGGAGATGGCCCTTGAAGGTAAACATGAGAAATTTCATTGTTTGAAGAAGATGGTATGGATTGTTGCTGAGAAGTCTTAGGAAATGAAGGCATCATGGAAGGGATGAAGGCCCCATATGGAGCCTTGCTAGACATAGGTTCATGATTTTGATCATGCTTAGAAATAGTTCCTTCTTTTTCTCTAGGTGAGTCATTAGGATATTCAATTTCAATGACACCATCATCAAGGAGATCTTGAATCTTATGTTTTAGTACCATACACATTGAATTATTATGTTTGTTATGCCTATGATATGCATAATAACTACTCAAAACTACACACCCTCATGTGGTCTTTTTAGGCAATATGATAAGATTGTTCTTAAGAAGCTCTTCCCAAACTGACTCAATAAATTGCCCCAAAGGTGTAAACTGTCTATCTAGGGAATAGATGTCTTTTTGTCTTGATGAAGGTGTTTTGTGATCTTGTATGAGATTTGGTCTTTGATTGTCAATTATTTGTTGGTATTTTCTTGTCAAATCACATAATCGTTTTAGCATTCCTTGAAGTTTCTCACACTTGATATCATATATTTGTTTTTCAAATGGAGTCATTGATTTATTTGTTGGATTTCCATGTCATATATTTCTCCCTTGATATCTTGAAACATTTGAGAAAAGGTAGCCATGGGAATTGGAGCTAAGGTATCCATGAGATTCTTACTTTTATCAAAATTTTTACAAGAGCTTCTGGTTTGAATAGGTATTTGCAACCGATGAGACCAAGAGCTAGATGTGTTGCAGAAGTCAAGATCAAATTGTAGCTAGTAGTTCGTTTAATGTAGTGATTGAGAGAAGTAACTAAGATCTGGTCCGACTTCAGGAATGATCTATCTTGTGTAAGACATTATCTAAGTTAACTTAGGTTTGATAAGATGTTTGTTTGAACTAGCTTAAAGATGATCGACAAAATCATGCAACAATGGCAGAGGTACACTATCAAGATTGTTTATGCTCAATAGGATGATGACCAGTTTTAGACTCGTTGTAGACTATTTTGGATAGGTTTGACTATTCTGTATTGACAACATCAGATATTTGTACGGTAGGATTTTCTGTGCCGAACGACAATTTATTAGCTTTAGGATGACAACAGTTATGTTTTGTACAAGTTGCTTCCTATTACCGTATGACAAATGGGCATATCCTGAATGACAAAGGATTCAGTGCAGTTTTGTCTCGTACGACACAAGATTTAGTTATAATGATAGACTGTTGGGTTTCATACAATAGAGAATTGAGTATAGGATGACAATTTAGCAGACTCATACAACACAAGATATAGTGCAAGATGACAAATAATTAGGCTCGTACGACTATTCACAAGACAAAGACAAAAATTTTGAGTTTTTCAATACCTGAGTATGACGATTGAGTATGACCAATTTTGAGATAAATTGATTTTTGACAGGGATAGACTAGTTTTGACACGGAGAGAGTTTTATCACTAAGTTGTTGATTTGTTTTCTCCAGTTTTAGTATCTCAGTTTTAGTTTGAGGGATGAAAACACATAAAAAATGCAAGATCTATAATAATTCAATCACAACATGCTAACCCTATGGAAGTTGGCTTAGAGAAGATAACCTTTGCTTGCTAACTTAGGTACATACCCAATAGCTAATCAGAATACACCCACTGAGTCTCACACAATGGATTCTCAATGTCCTATTAGCTGACTCCAAACCCTAATGGGGGCATGATATGGCAAGTGTCTTGGGAGAGTTACTATCTCTCTTGCACAAAGATTATCAATCTTTCGAAGGTGAATCTTGTAGCTTCTAATCTTATAGTTCTTAGTCATGAATTCCATTTGAAATTACCCCTTGAAGTCACGCAAGCATGACTGAGGCCTATAGCCCGACAAGGTACCGAAACAAGTTGTAGTCACGTAAATGTGATTGAGACCGCGAGGCCCTACAAAATGCTCGATATGAGAGATCTCAAAGAGAAAAATCAAATAATCCCATTCTTTGAGACTTTAATCACCAAAGGCCTATTTATTATAGTGAGTTGGAATGCTCAGGTCCAGCTGTACTCACTTGGGTCATTCTCACAGGGTGATTACTTTTTCCCACTGTGATAGGCCCGCTAAAGGTACTCAAATCTCAAAACTTAGAAAAAAGCTTCAAGGGTCTAGATTTTTGATTTTTTGTAAAAGGAAAGAGCATACTCTCCTACCTCTCAGATTTTTTTGAAAACACAAAAGACAGATTTGTTCATTAACCATATAGCAAGTTAGGTGCCTAAAAAAGAATGAATTTAAAGAATACACGATGTTTGGTTGATTCTCTTTAGGCAACCTGCAAAAACAACGCATTAGTAGTCATGTTGTTTTCATTCTTTGACAAGAGTTCTCCAAGAAACTGGTTAGACTATGAAAATATCAGACAGACCGAAGATAATTCAGGGTTAACGTCAATATCATCAAAATTTAATTCAAGAAAAACCCTGAAAAGTAATTTGTTTTTCAAAAAAAAAAAATCCTAATCTAGCTCCTCCAACTTGCAAGAAATCGTTAGAAATCTACAAGAAGAAAGAGTTAGTAAAATATCAAATCTCTTGGTGAGCTTACACAAGCCTAATTTAAAATCATGTTTACAAATTTTTCACTCCTAATGCTGAAATGCCTTGAAATTTGACTATCTGAAATTTGGAAGATCCTCCAAAAACTAGCTTTTGCATTATAACTCCTAGAGATTCTAAACCCTTCTCAAACATCCTGAAAATATATATGGAATATAACTTAAAGTATAAGAAAAGTATAAGAAAGAGAGAAGAGAAGAGGAAATATCACTTATACTTAAATATTATATTCCATATATATTGACCTTCCACAAGCCTTATTTCAAGCAAAATCTCAAACAAAAACTCCATGTTTTTCATACGACAGAGTATTCTCACCTAACCATACGACAATTCTCACCGAACCGAATGAGTAAAAATAGAAAAAAAATGACAAACCAGTTACTCGTAGGACAAAGGATTTCTTCTTGCATGACAGAGGATTTCTGCTCATATGACAGATGATTTCTTCTCGCAGAACAGAGGATTTCTTCTCGCACGAAAGAGGATTTCTGCTCGCACAAAAGAGGATTTCTGCTTGTACAACAAAGGATTTTAGTTCGTATGACACATGCAGTTTGTCATTTCAACCTATGAGAAATGTCATATGAGATGACGTAGAGGCTGTATGGCCGAAAATCTGAAAGGTCAAAAAACCTGAAAAATAACAAAAATAAAAAGTCAGTCTTTGGAGGCCGAAAAATGTAGTCATCTTCCCCATGGTGGGTGCCATAAATGTGTGTGTGAAAAGTGGACTTGTATCTATATCTCAAATACACAACACTTCAATTAAGTCATTACATGTATGGTTAGACAGATATAAGCATGAATATGAAAACCATAACAAATCGACCCATTGCCTTCTAAAAGATGCGAGTATAAGATTTCTCTCAGATTTGTATAAGCAATACCAGTGACTAGACTACATGTAATGCCCCGCCAGGAACCCTAAAGGAAAACAACACAACTAGGCAACTAAAGGGTGAAATAATTTTTTTTTATTAAAGACTAAATGTACTAACTATAATCATTGCACGTTTAACAACACAACAGAAGTCTATCATAAGTTTTCCCTAAGGGTAACCAATGTAGATTAATTTCATAGATTATATTAACACCACAGTTAATCCATTTAATAAGATAAATTGAACACTTAAGTTTAAAACTACACATACATCCAAATTTCATAATAAAGAAATAAAAGTATTCCAATGTATCCAATTTCCATAAACCATTTAAGCATAAGATCAAAACAACAACATTCATTTCACTGACATAATAATATTACAATATCCATAAATACATGGCTTCCAATAATATCACTGGTTACAAGGATACAATATCAAGGTTACATAAAAGTCTGATACAATGACCACAAGGTCTCAACTAAACAATGATCTCGAACAAGAGCTGGTACATAAACCATGATAAAAGAACACCAGCGAAGCCTTTCCTCGCCTAAAGCTACAATCCAGAACATTCGATGGGAAGTGGCACTACCACCCGACCATGTGATCCCGAAATGGAACCACCCCACCGTGCTAGGAGATAGTAGAAAACCCTCAAGCAAGCAAAGCAAGACAAGTACAAAAAGACTACAAGACTCTACAACCATCCATGTAACACAACTCACAAAACACTAGTGACTCTAAGAAGAGAGTGTCATTGCATAGCTTGATGGTTACCATAGTACAACCTCCATAGGTCCCGACCCCCATACTCAGGTTTCTCCTGGTAACCTCTCCCGAGCCTCCGGTTCCAACTAAGTCTCATGCGGATCCTACCAATCCTTTCATGAAGCCAAGGTGGTAAGTTTTCCATTCCACGCCTTCTCGTAACATCATGAGCCCTATACAAGCACTCATCTATGCACGAGGCACATTTATCTAAATTAATATTTAAATCTACCCACCCCCTAATCAATTACTAGGTTATCACTTTTTAACTAACTTTCGACGGGTTATCCTATCATCCACTTTGGGCATGACCCCCACTTGAAAGCCACTCTCTCTCTTAGGACACTAATAGGAAATGTTTCTCTCTACGAGAACTCTATGGTGAAACGGGCAACCATAAACAATCCTAACAAACACAGGTGATGGATACACAAATACCAACCCAAGAATGACCATTTGGACAAAGACACACAATGGCTCATATCAAATAGGTTATACAACAACACCTAGTCTAGGAGAAATAATATCATAGGACACAATGACAATTTAATCAAAATTGCAATAAAACTTGACTGAGAACACATTATACGCAAGATCCTATTACAGGCAATCTTTCCTTAAAAACAGTCAAAGCATAAATGACATGCAATTTACAAATTTCCAGAAACAAGAATTTACAACTTTAAAAAAAAAAAAAAACATTCACTTTGTCATTTGTCCAAAAAGATTTAAAATACAAATAATTCTCCTAATGTATTTTCAACATATTTATTTAAATTAACATTCCAAACTGTAATTAAATAATATTTAAAATAGCGTTTAAAATATTATAATAACTACCAAAAGAAACATATCTATTATTAAATATATATATATAAACTCATATATGAATATACATATATTTATTTATATACATACATATAATAATAATTTTTAATTTACTTAATCCCCTGGGTCCGAAACCCGAAACATTGAACAGGGTTTAAAATTTAATTTAAAAAGACTAACAAAAAAAACACTTTTACAATTACCGACAAGCCCTGTCACGGTAGCCTATGCTACCGCCGGTAGCTAGTATTACTGTCTGGTAGCACTGCTACCATCAGTAGCTAGTACTGTTGTCCGGTAGCATTGCTACCGTCCGGTAGCGGATGCTACCGTGCAGTTTGTTTTATTTTTATTTTTATTTTATAATTATTTTATATATATATATATAAATATATAAATAGGAAAATAATTAATAAATATTTCTTTTTTAATAATTTCATTTTAATAAAATTTTAACAATAATAACAAAAAACAATATTTTTCCAATAATTCCATTTTAACAAAATTTCAATTCTTTTTTTTTTCAAATTTAATTAACCCAAATAAATTTAATGTGTAATTAAATTTATTTTCTTAATGTAATTAAAACCATTTCTCAGGTAAATACCCTTTCTCCTAAATCGTGCAATTTCCATGCACCATAAAAACTTGACAAACTTTCTATAATAATTTTCCTAATTTTCACAAAATTACGTTCTTTCCACAAACAAGAAATACACATTAGGCATGAGTTTTCAAACAAAACTCGAATTCACCAAAAGAGGGTTTTGAACTTGACAATTATTTTACACACACATTAAGCAGAGAAAAAAAAAATAGAAACATTTTTAATAAAACACAAAACTAAGAATTCATCCAACCTGGTATAGCTTTCCTGAAAGAATTTTGTAGAAGACCCCTAATCCCTTCAATATCTTCCAATAAATTTTCTTCACCTAAATTCTTGACCTGTTCTTGTGTGTTCCTGTCTGTGTTTTTAAAATAAAGACCTAACCCCTATTTAAACTAAAATTCTAGGTTCAATAGCTTTTTCACAAAAAACCTAAATTTAGAATAATAGTAATTTATTTATTTTATTTTCTAAATTTATCACATGCAATAATTTAAAACATTATTCTTTCATTACTTTTTTTCATGCACATTAATTAATTTTCTAAATAAAGAATTAATACAATATTTTAATTCCAATTAATTAATTTTCTAAATAAAGAATTAAAACAATACTTTTAATTCAATTAATTAATTTTCTAAATAAAGAATTAAAACAATACTTTAATTCCAATTAATCATTTTATTCATTTATTTAATTATAACTTTAGAATACAATTAATCTAATTTATTTTTAATACCATGTAACTTAATTTAATAATTTCTTTAATTAACTAAATTTATAATCTCAATGCATAAACAATACAATAATGAGATAATTTCATAAACTTAATTAATTAATTAATTAAATCCACTAAAACACTCAAATTAAACAAATCTCAAGCAATTACCCATAAAAGATAAAATTACAAAATACGAAGACCAAACTAACTGACAAAACGACTAACTGACGACACTCATACGATTGTAATTGAGTAAAAACAGGGTCAACTACTATCTCCTCCACTTCCATTGGAAAATATAAGGCACGCTCAGACCTGTGAAGCCAGGTGGAGACGATACCCCGTACCTCCCCGGTACTTGTACCTGCAATATCCTGTATCACCGAACCACACATGCATACATATATATAATATAGAAAACACGGCAAACACACCGATGAAGGAGAATTGTGACGTTCTCTATCTGACCGAAATGAGTGAAGGAAAATCATCCCCTTGCATCCAATACACTCGCAGACACACAACATATAATTCCACATTGCATAGTTAAAGTAAAATGTTAGTACATAGCAATAATACATAAAATGCCATAAATCACAAGTACTGAAATACTGGAAATAAATTATACATCTCATCTCCAAATAAAGCATAATGTCATAAAAATCTGAATAATATGTCATGGTAATGTATCCACTAAAAAACAACCAATAATAAAATATGTGTCTAATGAGTTCAAACTAGTAGGGGTACTACATTCTCCCCCCCAAAACTAGGCTTACTCCTGGAAGCCTAAAATAAATAAGAATACAGTTCTCTCATCTTTGCTGCATCCTCCCAAGTTGTCGAGGTCTCATCATTTGGGTCCCATTGGACCCTTACCTGGTCGATGGTATGACCCCTGAGGATCAAATCTTGATGCTGAAGAATGCACACGGGCTCCATGGAAAGTTTCCCGTCCTTGACCTGCAAAGAGTTCCAATCAAGAACATGTGTCACATCTGGATGATAAGGTCGAAGAACTGAAACATGAAAGACATCGTGGATGCGGGATAGGCTCGGTGGCAAGGCGAGATGGTAGGCAACAGGTCCTATCCTCTCAAGGATCTCAAAAGGTCCAACAAACCGAGGTGCCAACTTAGATCCCTTTCCATAATGGATCGGACTCTTCCACAGATGCACTCTCAAGAACACACGATTGCCAACAGAAAACTGACGATCTACCCTATGAGCATTTGCATACTTCTTTTGTCTATCTTGTGCTGCTACTAAATGCTCATGAATCCTATCTACCTGCTGCTCCATCTCCCGAAGAATATCCAATCCTATAAGCACCCTATCCTCTAACCGATCCCAACTCAAAGGAGTGCGGCAAGGATGACCATACAAAGCCTGAAAGGGGGACATACCTATGGAGCTATGATATCCATTGTTATAAGCAAAGTCCACTAGATATATATAGTCCTCCCAAGGTGACTGTTGGTCCTTCACATACATGCGAATCATGTCCTCTAATACCTGATTCACTCTCTCTGTCTGACCATCTGTCTCTGGATGATAAGCTAAACTAAAATTTAACTGAGTCCCCAAAGCATGCTGAAGTGAAGTCCACAATGCTGAGGTAAAGACAGGATCTCTATCAGATATGATCCGCCTCGGAATCCCATGCAATCTTACTACTTCTTCTAAGAAAACTCGTGCCACCACTGCTGCTTTGTAGGAAGCTCGAATAGGAACAAAATGAGCAACCTTAGTCAATCTGTCAACTATGACCATGATGGCATCATGATGACATGAAGAGATAGGCAAACCAACAATGAAATCCATGGAAATGATATCCCATTTCCAATCTGGTACTAGATTAGGCTGCAAAAGCCCTGCTGGGTGCTGATGCTCTGCCTTCACTCACTGACACTCTAAACATTTCGACACAAAATCAGCAATGTCATGTTTCATACCCACCCAATGATAAATCTATCTAAGATCCACGTGTATCTTCTTGACACCAAGATGTGTCGAAGAAGGTGCACGATGGGCCTCGGTCATGATCAAAATATGAAGACCCTCCAAAGGAGGTACATAAATCTGTTCATGGTGACGAAGAAGTCCATCTGCCTCAAGGTTATACCCAGAAAATCTACCCTCTAAAGGCCTTCCGAACTCTATCATAGTTCTAACATCCTGATACCAAGTGTCCTGAGGAAGAACTCCAAGAATTCTCTCTCTCAAGTCTACTCCAAGGGATAATGTTGAAACTTCATGCCGCCTACGACTCAAAGCATCTGCTACTACGTTCTCTTTCCCTTGAATATAACAAACCTCAAAATCATAGTCACAGAAGAATTCCATCCATCTTCGTTGTCTAGCATTCAAGTTTGGCTGTGTGAATATATACTGCAAACTGCGGTGATCACTATGCAGCTCAAACCGACGCCCTAATAGGAAATGCCACCATCGAACCAAAGCATGAACTATAGCTGCCAACTCTAAATCATGAACTAGATAGTTCAACTCGTGGTTCTTGAGTTTGCGAGACTCATACGCAACCACATGTCCATCTTGCATAAGTACTGCACCAATACCTTCCAAAGAGGCATCTGTGGATACCATAAAATCTCCAGATGGATCAGGAACTGCCAAAATTGGAGCACTGACAAAGAGTTCCTTCAAGGTTTTAAAAGCTGCTTCACACTGTTCTGACCAAACAAACTTCTTCCCTTTTCTCTGAAAAGAAGTAATCGGGTGTCCTATCTGGGAAAAGCCTTCAACAAAGCGATGGTAATATCCGGCCAAACCCATAAAACTCCTTACTTCTTAAATGTTGGTCAGCGCTGGCCAATCAACAATGGCTTGGATCTTTGATGGATCCACAGATATACCTTCCCCCAAAACCACATCACCAAGATAGTTCACCTCAGTCTAGAAGAAGTCACACTTTGCTAAATTGGCATAGAGTTGATTTTCCCTTAAGCACTGCAGTACCTGACGTAAGTGACCCTCATGCTCCTCCATAGATCTAGAATAAATCAGAATGTCATCCAAGAATACAATGATCAAATGATCAAGATAGGTGCAAAAAACTCCATTCATTAAGCTCATGAAAACTGAAGGCGTGTTCATCAACCCGAATGGCACCACTGTGAACTCATAGTGACCATAACGAGTATGAAATGCTGTCTTATGAATGTCTGCATCCTGAATGCATAACTGATGGTATCCAGATTTCAAGTCAATCTTAGAGAACACCTTGACTCCCTTAACCTAATCAAAAAGGTCATCTATATGAGGCAATGGATATCTATTCCGGATGGTTACCTTATTCAGCTATCGGTAATCAATGCATAACCAAAGAGAACCATCTTTCTTTTTAACAAAGATAACAGGCCCACCCCAAGGGGAAACACTAGGATGAATGAATCCCTTGGCCAATAATTCTTCTATCTACAATTTCAACTCACTTAACTCCTGAGTAGTCATCCGATATGGAGCTCTCGAAATAGGTTCTGCACCAGGTACCAAATCAACACAAAAGTCTTTATCTCGCTTCGGAGGCATACTAGGAATATCCAATGGAAACACATCTGCGTACTCTCTAAGAATAGGGTGACTATCAAGAGTGATTTCTTGCCTCTCTGACTCATCCAATTCCTCAAGAGTGATTGCAAAAATTTGACATCCTCTACGCATGCACCGCTTAAGTTGCATAGTGGAGATCATACACAGGGATATTGGCCTTTGAACTCCAACAATCTCCACTTCTCTGCCAAGGTCATCTAAACACTCTACTATCTTCTTGCGACAATCTACACAAGCACTATGAGATGATAGCCAATCCATCCCCAATACAACTCCATAAGATCCCAAAGGAATAACTCAAAGGTCCACTAAAGTAACTATGGTTCCTAATTTCAACTCACAACTAGGAATAAAGGCATCTATAGAAACATGGACACCTGTAGCCAACTCTACTTGCCACCTATCCGCCTGCTTAGCAGACGTAAGTCCACACCGCTCCACAATGGATGAGGAAATAAAAGAATCAGAAGCTCCAGAATCAAAAAGTATAGAGATAGGGGTTCCATGCAACATACCTGCTACCTCAATGACTGTACGCTGATGATCAGCTTGGCGGTCATCTACCACTGCAAATACTCTATGGGACCTCCCTGCATCTCCTACTATAGGTTCAGATGCTGCTGGTCTCTGACTACCTGTGTTGTGGATATTTTGAGGGCACTGTGCAGCTCTGTGACCAAACTTCCCACAAGAGAAGCAAGCTCCTCTATTACCTATTGGTCCACTAGATTGTTGGAAACTTCCCTGGCTAGGGGCATAAGATGCACTCTGTGAGGCCTGCCCTGTAGGGCCCTGTTTACCCCTCTGCCAGTTCCTACCCTTCTTATACTGAGAATTGCCACCTTGTTGGCCCTGGAATTGTTTAGGTTTTGACTGTTGCTGCTGTTGTTGCCCACTCTTAGTGGGTGCTTGAGGAGTTCTAAATGGTGCAGCTGATTGGGACTGATTTCCCCTAGCTTTATTTCCACTGGTAGGTGCACTTCCTATCTGCACACCTGTCTGACCACCAAGTGCACAACTAAGGTTCAGCTCAACTAATCTGGCCTTTGCCATAGCTATCTCCATTGAAGCTGGCTCGAATACCCTCACACCTCCACTGATACGGTCATTCAAACCTCTTAGGAAATGTTGGACAAGCATAGCCTTGTCATTACCAATTCTGGTGTATTGTTTGAGCTCATAGAACCTGTGCTCATACTGGTCTGCTATCATCCCATACTGACGCAAAGCATAAAACTCATCTGCTCGAGTTTGCCTCCACTGGGGTGAGAGAAATCGTGCCCTGAATCTCTCCATAAATAGTTCCCATGTGATGGTGTTAATGCATACACCGATCTTCTCCTCCTCTAATCTCCACCAGATTGAAGCAAATTTATTTAGATGCATAATAGCACATCTTGCCTTGGTGTTATTGCTGTATGGAAACATAGCGAAACACCGGTCCAAGCTGATAAGCCAGGTCTCTGCCTCAAGACCAGCACCCATACCATCAAAGTAAGGAGGATTGGACCTCATCAAGTCCTTTATGTGACCCAAGGAAGGTGGATCTCGGATAGCTGGAATCTCCCCTTGCCTTGGTGATCTCTCTCTCTCTCTCTCTCTCTCTCTCTCTCTCTCTCTCTTTCCTCTAGAACCTGTTGAAGTGGCTCCTCAACCTGAGCATGAATAGGTTGCTCAAACTCAGGCCTTTGGCCTAACCTAGCTAGAACTTCCTGAAACATTTGTCTCAGCTCTTCCCTTTCAGAAACATGTTCTCTTGCATGTTGAGAGTTCTGATGAACAGATTGTTCCTGCTCCTGATGAACTAACTGTTCCAGCTCAACACTCACATGAGTGGGTGGTGGTGAAGGACTGTGATGGTCCGAACCACGGCCCCGTCCTCCACCTCTGCCTCCTTGGTGACCACCCGTACGGCCACCTCTTCTAGCTTTCTTAGCCATGACCTGGTACCATAAAAGAGAAAAAAGGTTCAGACCCATAGCAAGGATAACTCCTGAGAGATACAAACATTTATGATCTAAGCAAGATGGTCAACTGAAAGGCACACTACAAACCTAGAGTACCCAGTGTCGAAACTTGGGCTCTGATACCAAGTGTAATGCCTCACCAGGAACCATAAAGGAAAACAACACAACTAAGCAACTAAAGGGTGAAATAATTTTTTTTTGTTAAAGACTAAATGTACTAACTATAATCATTGCATGTTTAACAACACAGCGGAAGTCTATCATAAGTTTTCCCTAAGGGTAACCAACGAAGATTAATTTCATAGATTATATTAACACCATAGTTAATCCATTTAATAAGATAAATTGAACACTTAAGTTTAAAACTACACATACATCCAAATTTCATAATAAAGAAATAAAAGTATTCCAATGTATCCAATTTCCATAAACCATTTAAACATAAGATCAAAACAATAACATTCATTTCACTGACATAATAATATTACAATATCCATAAATACATGGCTTCCAATAATATCACTGGTTACAAGGATACAATATCAAGGTTACATAAAAGTCTAATACAATGACCACAAGGTCTCAATTGAACAATGATCTCAAACAAGAGCTGGTAGATAAACCACGATCCAAGAACACCAGCGAAGCCTTTCCTTAGCTGAAGATACAATCTAGAACATCCGATGGGAAGTGGCACTACCACTCGACCATGTGATCCCAAAATGGAACCACCCCACCATGCTAGGAGATAGTAGAAAACCCTCAAGCAAGCAAAGCAAGATAAGTACAAAAGGACTACAAGACTCTGCAACCATCCATGTAACACAATTCACAAAACACTAGTGACTCTAAGAAGAGAGTGTCATCACATAGCTTGATGGTTACCATAGTACAGCCTCCATAGGTCCCGACCCCATACTCGGGTTTCTCCTGGTAACCTCTCCCGAGCCTCCGGTTCCAACTAAGTCTCATGTAGACCTTACCAATCCTTTCGTGAAGACAAGGTGGTAAGTTTGCCATTCTAGGCCTTCTCGTAACATCATGAGCCCTGTACAAGCACTCATCTATGCATGAGGCACATTTATCTTAATTAATATTTAAATCTACCCACCCCCTAATAAATTATTAGGCTATCATTTTTTAACTAACTTTCGACGGGTTATCCTGTCATCCACTTTGGGCATGGCCCCCGCTCGAAAGCCACTCTCTCTCTTAGGACACTAACAGGAAATGTTTCTCTCTACGAGAACTCTATGGCGAAATAGGCAACCATAAACAATCCTGACAAACACAGGTGATGGATACACAAATACCAACCCAAGAATGACCATTTGGACAAAGACACACAATGGCTCATATAAAATAGGTTATACAACAACACTTGGTCTAGGAGAAATAATATCATAGGACACAATGACAATTTAATCAAAATTGCAATAAAACTTGATTGAGAACACATTATATGCAAGATCTTATTACAGGCAATCTTTCCTTAAAAACAGTCAAAGCATAAATGACATGCAATTTACAAATTTTCAGAAACAAGAATTTACAACTTTAAAAAAAAAAAAAATTCACTTTGTCATTTGTCCAAAAAGATTTAAAATACAAATAATTCTCCTAATGTATTTTCAACATATTTATTTAAATTAACATTCCAAACTGTAATTAAATAATATTTAAAATATTATAATAACTACCAAAAGAAACACACACACACACACACACACACACACACACACACACACACACACACACACACACACACATATATAAACTCATATATGAATATACATATATTTATTTATATACATACATATAATAATAATTTTTAATTTACTTAATCCCCTGGGTCCGAAACCCGAAACATTGAACAGGGTTTAGAATTTAATTTAAAAAGACTATTAAAAAAAACACTTTTACAATTACCGAAAAGCCTTGTCACGATAGCCTATGCTATTGCCGGTAGCTAGTACTACCGTCTAGTAGCACTACTACCATAGGTAGCGGCTACCGTGCAGTTTGTTTTATTTTTTTTTTAATTTTTTTTTTTATAATTATATATATATATATATATATTTAAACAAGAAAATAATTAAACAATATTTTTTTTTTTAATAATTTCATTTAAATAAAATTTTAACAATAATAACAAAAAGCAATATTTTTCCAATAATTCCATTTTAACAAAATTTCAATTCTTTTTTTTTTCAAATTTAATTAACCCAAATAAATTTAATGTGTAATTAAATTTATTTTCTTAATGTAATTAAAACCATTTCTCAGGTAAATACCCTTTCTCCTAAATCGTGCAATTTCCATGCACCATAAAAACTTGACAAACTTTCTATAATAATTTTCCTAATTTTCACAAAATTACGTTCTTTCCACAAACAAGAAATACACATTAGGCATGAGTTTTCAAACAAAACTCGAATTCACTAGAAGAGGGTTTTGAACTTGAGAATTATTTTACACACACATCAAGCAGAGAAAAAAAATAGAAACATTTTTAATAAAACACAAAACTAAGAATTCATCCAACCTGGTATAGCTTTCCTGGAAGAATTTTGTAGAAGACCCCTAATCCCTTCAATATCTTCCAATAAATTTTCTTCACCTAAATTCTTGACCTGTTCCTGTGTGTTCCTGTCTGTGTTTTTAAAATAAAGACCTAACCCATATTTAAAATAAAATTCTAGGTTCAATAGCTTTTTCACAAAAAACCTAAATTTAGAATAATAGTAATTTATTTATTTTATTTTCTAAATTTATCACATGCAATAATTTAAAACATTATTCTTTCATTACTTTTTTTCATGCACATTAATTAATTTTCTAAATAAAGAATTAATACAATATTTTAATTCCAATTAATTAATTTTCTGAATAAAGAATTAAAACAATACTTTTAATTCAATTAATTAATTTTCTAAATAAAGAATTAAAACAATACTTTAATTCCAATTAATCATTTTATTCATTTATTTAATTATAACTTTAGAATACAATTAATCTAATTTATTTTTAATACCATGTAACTTAATTTAATAATTTCTTTAATTAACTAAATTTATAATCTCAATGCATAAACAATACAATAATGAGATAATCTCATAAACTTAATTAATTAATTAATTAAATCTACTAAAACACTCAAATTAAACAAATCTCAAGCAATTACCCATAAAAGATAAAATGACAAAATACGAAGACTGAACTAACTGACAAAACAACTAACTGACGACACTCATACGAGTGTAACTGAGTAAAAATAGGGTCAACTACTATCTCCTCCACTTCCATTGGAAAATATAAGGCACACTCAGACCTGTGAAGCCAGGTGGAGAGGATACCCCGTACCTACCCGGTACTTGTACCTGCAATATCCTGCATCATCGAACCACACATGCATACATATATATAATATAGAAAACACGACAAACACACTGATGAAGGAGAATCACGATGTTCCCTGTCTCACTGAAATGAGTGAAGGAAAATCGTCCCCTTGCATCCAATACACTCGCAAACACACAACATATAATTCCACATTGCATAATTAAAGTGAAATGTCAGTACATAGCAATAATACATAAAATGCCATAAATCACAAGTACTGAAATACTGCAAACAAATTATACATCTCATCTCCAAATAAAGCATAATGTCATAAAAATCTGAGTAATGTGTCATGGTAATGTATCCACTGAAAAACAACCAATAATAAAATATGTGTCTAATGAGTTCAAACTAGTAGGGGTACTACACTACACCGAGACAAAGGATTTAATCTATATGAGCATGATATTAAGCTAGATGGATGCAACATTAATCTAGCATGATTTAAGGAATATTAAGCTAAATGTTTTAATGAATATGAAATAACTAATATGCAATATTCTCAATGAACCTAGAGCAAAAACAACATAATAACAATATATTCTCCAGGATTTTTTTGAATGAGAGATGAGAGCCTGAATTTATAGAAAATTTAGAAAGAAACCAAAGTCTGAGATCAAATGATGATGAACGGTCAAGATTTTCCAAGAGGAAGCACAATCTAGGTGAATTGATGTGATTGGATGTTTTTTTTAATTTTTAAAGAAAATTGAACTAAAATTAAGATAAAATCAAGAAAAAACTGATTTATTCTCTCTTTCATTCAATTTTAAGATTTAATTATTTTAATTGCTTTCTTTGAGATTATTTATCAATTTTTAATTTGTTTTTCAAGATTATCTCCAATTGATTTCTTTTCTCAATTTTTAATTCTTTCTTGGTCAATTAATTCCTTTTTTGATTTATTTCCATTTTTGAAGATTTGTGCTCATAATTTCCAATTCCTCTTTCTTGATTTGTTTCCTTTTTTGAAGATTTATGGAAAATTAATTAATTTAATTAAATATGATAGGATATTCAATTAAAATAAATAAGATAATTTTTTAAAATGATTTACTTGGAATGATCAATTAATTAAATAAATATTTAATTAATATTAGTTGATTAATTTGCCATGTGATATTTGATGATTAAAGAATTAATTGTGTGCTCAAGATTTATTTAATTGCCTTTGGTTAGGACCTTGGTGATGTTATCGAGATTAGGGGCCCATGGTTTAGATGACCATTTTTAGGGTATTATAGTAGCAACCTCTTTTTCTATCTATATCTGTGATACCTATTCTTCCATGGCATCAATTGTACTCATCTCTTGAGTGACCGTTAAAGCTTCTAGATTGAGAAGCTCTTTTGAAGAATTTGCAGTCTAGGTAATAGAACCAGTTGAAGTTCTTGCAAATCTCGTGTCCAGTTGCTAATCTCCAATTCTATCCTAGCAGACTGAAGCTGATACCGGTGAACAGTTTTCCCATATGTAGTGAAATAATCATATGGCGTCTTGAAGTTGCTTATGTATGCCTCCAAATCAGATTGCAGTTTATCCTTTTGTGCAAACACATCATCACAAAATAAATGGGGTTTGCTTATTTTGCTCAACAATATTTTTCCCTCATCCATAGCATCTCTTATGTCCTTTTGTTGTTTCTGAAGTTGAGACCGGAGCTCATTCAGTTTCTTTACTAAGGCAGTGTTGAGTTCCTTCTCATGCTTCTTCTTTGCATTTTCTTCGGCAACTTCTTCTAGGCATTGTACCTAGTCCTCTACAACTATACATAGAAGTGTTAGTTTGGCCAAAGAGGAATAGGTACCGGGGAGGTTAGTACCTGGAATCAAACTGGTAATGGTATCAATCACAGTGTGAGTGACATACTACTCCTTTTTCCTTCTCAATGCTTCTAGTCTTTCCTGTACTAGCTTTATGCCTTGCAACAACTCCGATTCATCTGTAGATTAGAGGTCAATAGTACTGGTGATGTCAGCCAATTTGGCTTTTCCATCAGTTGCCTTTGGGGTCTCCACCTATTTGGATTTTTCTGCTTCCTTCTTTTCTTCCGATCTTTTCTTTTCCTCTTCTTTCTCCCTTTGCTCCTCTTCATGTTTTTTCTTCTCTTCCTCCTTTCTTTTTTCTTCTTTTCACTTCTACTCTTCTTGTTTCTTCTTCTCCTCATCTATCTGCTTCTCCTCTTCTTTCTTCTTCTTCTCTTCGTCTTTCCGCTTCTCCTCTTCTTTCTTCTTCTCCTCTTCTTTCCTCTTCTTTTCATCATGTTTCCTCTTCTCTTCATCTTTCCTTTTCTCTTCCTCTTGTTTCCTCTTCTCTTCATCTTTCCTTTTCTCTTTTTCTAAGTCTAGAGTGGCATCTTCAACATCTAGCATGTCCACATCAATAGTGTCAACCTATTCTGTAGCTAGTTCTCCTTCATCATCAAATGCCTCATCCAGTTTTCTAGTTTCCATTTCCTATTCAGCTTCTTTATTTCCTTGAGCTACTTTATGCATTTTCACAACAACTTTGATATGGAAGTGTGTCTCTCTCACCACTTCAGAGGCTTTGCCTTCCAGTAGCAGGAGTCTTCATCTTCTCATGAAGAATAGACCTTTGTATCGGTTCATGATTTCAAACAATTCAGAGTTTGAAGCATCAAGGAAGCATTCAACAAAAATCTTTTCTTTGATATCCTGTTCTCTCTTGATGGCAATACACCATTTATTATCTAAATAATTGTACAAATAATCAGGTTTCTCAGATCTAATTCCTGATCACGACTGGTCATGAACACACAAATAATTAATGACTTCCCACTCTATTTTGTCTTTCTCACTATCAGTAAAATCATCAAAACACTCCTTCAGATCACTAAGCAATTTTCTTTTAATATTCTTAATAGTCCTCTGACAATTTGTCATCGGCTTATAAGAAGAGATGTCAATATTTACCGGTGGTGATGAGGAAGGTGCAGTACTGGTAGACTTAGCCTTCTTGCTTGATTGCCTGGTTTTCTTCGGTTGCATTTCCGGTTCGGTATCCTCTGACTCTGGAGAGTTGTTCTTGGTCTTCCGCTTCCTCTCAAATACTTTAGCGGGTGCAACTTTCGATTTCTTCTTAGCAGGTGACCGCTTGGTCACTTTTGGGCTCGCTGAGGTAACCGATGCTGATATCAATGGCACTGCCTTTCCCTTTTTCACTAAAGGTTCTTCAACTAGTGTTACCCTTTCCAAGTAGGTGTCGGTTCTCTTTTTCTTTGCATTTAAAAGAGAGGCAATCAGGGTAGAGGCATGCCCATCCAACATGTCATACATTACCTCATATCCCATAGGTTCTACTTCTTCTTGTTTGGGCTCTACCACTTCCATTATGCACTCATCTACTTTAATGGTAAAGAAGATGTCCTCTTCATATTTGTTAACAATGTCTCCAGATATTCTCATCCTTTGACTCATCTTCCGATTGAACTAATCAAAGTATTTATTCAAGACTTTAGGATATCTGGTTCCCACCACTTGGAGACTTTCCTTAATTTGTTTGGTTACCGGTTGGTCAGTAGACCATTGAATATCACCAACTCTTGGGAAATAGCCTTGAAAGTAGAAAAATAGACCCACCAAAAGTTGTCCAAATTTGAACCTTAGAGCACTATCTTGCTTGATGGACTTCAAGTTTAATAGAAGTTGCTTCTGCAAACAGGTGCATAGATCAAATGAGGCATCCTCCATGATCATTCTGTAGGCGACATTTATCGCAGTAGTAGAGACAAAGTTTATTCTGCTGGCATAAAACGTCCGGTATCCAATCAGCATGCAAGCATACTTGACCAACTAATATTTGATGGTGTTGATGGTCATTCCCCATTGGTCGCTTAGAGAACCGGTGAGCTTAGTCATTTCTATCTTGATGACCTTTCTTAGGGCTGGCACCTCACTAATGTTGCAGAAACTGGTGACAACATGAATTGCTTCAGGCATAATGTCATGCGTCCTTTCGAGATACATCTTGTCGCCATGCACTCTGCTTAGGATGATGCAGATGTGGTCTTCCGTGAACTCTTCAAGAAAGTAAATTGCATTGTGAACTTTCTTCCTCTCCAGAATATTGTATTCTGATTTGATATTCTTGTCATCCCCACAAAATAGACTTAGGTGGGATTGAATTGATAGGGATCCTAGGTCTTTTGATTTACAGTCGATGTACCCTAAAATATCTCCTTCGATAATGACTCTGACAGGTATTTGGGACAGGGCATTGTATTTCATTTTCCTTTGAATGAATTCAGCTAAGTCCATAGGTACACTAGAGCTAGAGTGCGATGCAAAAGCCATGATTAATTGATAAATAATAATTTTGAGAAATACCTTTAGAATTTTGAAATTTAGGGTTTGCAAATGCAGCTTCGCAACACAACACTTTGCTTGTTGGATTACCGCTTGGTGTTCTCCACTTGATTGATTGACAATATCTCCAGGATTCTTCTACAAGATTTAAAATCTCTCTGAATCGCAAGTTGAATCGCCTTTTGTCACTCTACACTTGAAAAAATTCTTCGCTCGAAAACTGATAAGTGAAAATGACTTTGAAAATTCCTTTTAAACAAATTATTCACCTACCATAATAAATGCTACACCGCTAGGGTACAAACCCTAATTTTGACTTTTACCGCTTCACAATTTTTTGCTGATTGACAGGTAATGTATACGAGTTAAGGTCTTTTACCGATATAAACTGGGGGTTTGAAACATTTCACTAATTTGTTCCCCCTAATCTTTTTTGAAGCTTAGTTTGCCGGTTCAGGGACTTCCACACTAGGTACAGAAACTGGTTCATCTTGTGACACTTCTTCAAGTTTCTTTTTCCATGTTTTATTCATTCCTACTTGAATGGTTTCAATATCAATCTTCCCTTCTGGAGTGATTGGTATATCATCTGATAGGTTCTTTCTCATTCTACAAGTTCTCGCAGGGTGTCCTGGTTTGTTGCAATGATAGCATACCATTCCACATGTTCTCCATGGTCCTTTGTTCATTCTACCATTCTTCCTCCTGCATATTGTAGCAGTGTGACCATTACCATGATAGACCAAATAGGTTTCTCTCCAACCGGTTGCCGCTTGATAGCCACCACCACCTGACTGATGGTCATAGGCATTATACTGGTTTGGATTCTGATTCATAGAGGATTCAGGAAGAACTCCTTGAGTCCTTTGAGGATATCTCCCAGTATTGTGCATAAAAGACCTGCATTCAAATGCTCTATGCCCAAACTTGTTGCATGCATAACAGTTTCCATTGAATCTATTGGATCTAGGCTTATTGTTTAGAAAATAAGGAAAATATTGTAGGCCTTATTTCTACACACATTAGCAGTATGTCCTTCCTTGAGAAAATTAAAGAAAACAGGTTTAAACTTTTGCTTACCTTTATCCTTTGATGTCAGTTGCTTCTTTGATGCTCCATCTTTTGTTCCAAAGGTCTCACCTTCCTCATAACTGGAAAAACCAAGTCCAGTGGTATTCTTTACCGATTTTGCTGATTCAAGCTTTTGTTCTAACTTAATAGTACTCTTATTGAATTTGACAAGTATTTTCTTTGACTCAGTGAGTTCCTTGGAAATAGAAGCATTGGATTCCTTCAAGGTTGCATTCTCAGAAATAGCCATATTTAGTTCACCTTGCATTTCTTCTTTTTCCACTTTACTCTCTTGGAGATGAGCGGTAAGGGCACTGATTTCTTGCTTCAACTCTAAGATCTCATGATCTTTGTCTTTTACCAGATCTTCAACTTTTCTTTAGTTTGTAAGCTCTTGACACATTCTGATAGTCAATCCTTCCAGTTCCCTTCTCAGGTTGGCATTAGATTCATTCAACTTTTCAACTTCTTCAACTAAGGCATCCATGTCTTCTCAACATGCTCTGTTCTTTTTGCCAGAGAGGCTTTATATTTGACTTTGAGTTCATCATAGGCTTTCTCAATCTGAGTGAGATGATGAGTAAGTTCCTTCATAGTGTATTCCCCCATATCTCCTTCCAATTGGTTAGACTTATAGAAAGGTTTGTTGTGATACCAATTGATCAATACTAAGATGGGGGGTGAATTAGTATACCAAAAAATATTGAACTTAAACTCTTAAACAATTTAGCAGCTAACCGGTATAACAGATTTACTAACAAATAGGTTAAGACAAATGCAAACCAAACAACAAATAAATCATTCGCCCATAAGAACACAATCGCCATAACACAAGAAGTTTTGACGTGGAAACCCAAATGGAAAAAACCACAGTGAGCAGAGACTCACAAGTAACTATTTGCAGTATAGAAACCAAACCAGTTAAGGTCAGACCGGTTAAGATCATATCATATTCTTCACCAGGACAAATCCTGTTAGGAATATAGATCTCTGTTAGGAGATAAGTCTTGTTAAAGACTACCTTGTGAGAGTATTTTTGATTCATAGTTGTGAACCACCTTGTTAGAGGATTTACAAAGGCTTCGCTGGGCCTACTCAGTTAATGGTTTCAGATTTGTCAAAGATATGAGTAATCAATAAGTAGATGATCTAGATACTAGCACGATATGCTTGGTTAGATCCCTGGTAGCTCATTGTTAATGCACATTTAGCATTACTTCAGTCTTCAATATCTCCACACTCTATTTATTCACACAGATCTAATCTTCTCTTCTATATTCATACATACAAAACCCTAATCAACTAAAACCCTAGACATGATGTCCTTATACAGGAGTCTGATTTCATGTTGGTCCAATAGGATTACATTACAAGTTCCTAGGTTCAGTGCATCTAGACACATTTGGTAACATGACACAAAATAACTGCCAAAGCGTCGGTGGATGATAACTCATCACAGAAATACCGATTGGTAACTCATCACAGAGTAATATCGGTTCATACAATTTACTGATTGTCGGTTGTCAAAATGAAGACTGGTAGATCAAAGTGTTAACTACCTCTTTGTTCCTTTGTACCGCTTGAGATCTTCAAACTGCTTGAGGTCTTCAGTCAGTTTGTGACTGGTAAACATCTTCTACAAAATACTGATAGTCTAAAGATTATAATACATAGTACCGGTTGAAACAATTACCGGTTGAGCATAACTCATACATAAAGAAAGTGATCACAAAACAAGTGTGTGTCCATCAATGAAAATCACAACATCATCAAAAATACCAACAAAAGTAGGATTGGTGTAGAGTTGATCTATTCCATAGGGGGACAAACAGGTTGCAGATCGGTGAAGCATGGAATAGTTAACTAGTTGTTATTAGTATTCACTTTGGCATTGTTGTCAAAGGGGGAGAAGAACTATATGAATGATAGAGAGAAGAAGTGTATATGCTTGATAGCTAGTTACCAGTAGAAGACATGGAGATATAGTTGAAGGAGAGTACATGGAAAAATGTAAACCAGGATTTCTATACCTATGTATGTGCATTACTCTCAATCATCACAAACAAAGTGGTATTGATATTTGTATTGCCATCAATTCCAAAGGGGGATATTGTTGGCATTGCATAAAGATTGCCTTACTGAAGTATAGTGTTGTCATTAATGTCAATTGCAACTGGTATTTGAGTTTTATTGCAATTGGTAGTGATGCAGTAATGCAACTGATAGTAGCAGTGATGGAATCTAGTATTGTTATTTGAAGTAGAATGATCAATCGGTAACCCTAACCTGTTGATATGTCTAAACCTAACCGATGGATCTTGGTGAATCGGTTGTGTTGATCTATGATCGAATGGTGGTTGGAGATGATTATGCCACATATGCATGATGCACATGATGAGTTTCAAAGTGGCTTTGGTGCTTAGAGATAACTATTTTATCTTGGGAATGAGCATATGTATAGCATAAAGTGAAACCGTGTGATGAGTTACAGGATTCGATGAGGAGTCAAAGTTGTCTAGAACAATGTGTAGTTGGTTTCTATGTAATCCAATGATCATGTTTGAATCGATTTGTTTGTAATCTCTATGAGATCTTAGGTTTTGTTCTATGTTACCAACCTATTATATTTCTTTATAAGGTCGATGAGTTGTTTTGTAATAGTGTTGGCAATTTTGTTAAGTGTGGTAGTGAGACTGTTGTTGAACTAGAAGGAGTGTCTGTAGATTTTTTTGTAGGTAGATAGGAGCTTAATAGGATCTGATGAAGAAAGATAGTGCTATTACCACATCAGTAAAAAGCCTATTTGTTCTCTAACAATTACAACAGTTAATTCTGATGAATACTAAGAGGGGGGTGAATAAGTATACCAAAAAATGTTGAATACAAACTCTTAAAAATTTTAACAGATAATCGGTACAACAGATTTACTAATAAACCAGTTAAGATAAATGCAAACCAAATAGCAAACAAAGCATTCACCCAAAAGAGCACAATCACCATAACACAAAATGTTTTGACATGGAAACCCAAAAGGGGAAAACCATGGTGAGCAGAAACTCAATGGTAACTATTTGTAGAATAGAAACCAGACCGGTTAAGGTCATATAATGTTCTTCACTAGAACAAATCCCATTAGGAATCTAGATCTCTGTTAGGAGATAAGTCCTATTAAAGACTACCTTGTGAGAGGATTTCAGATTCAGAGTTGTGAACCACCTTGTTAGAGGATTTACAAAGGCTTTGCTAGGCCTACTCGGTTAAGGGTTTCAGACTTGTCGAAGATATGAGTAATCAACAAGTGATCTAGATACTAGCATAGTATGCTTAGTTAGATCCTTAATAGCTCATTGTTAATGCACATTTAGCATAACTTCAGTATTCAATATCTCCACACTCTTTTTCTTCACACAGATCTAATTCTCTCTTCTATGATCACACATACAAACCCCCATCAACTACACCTAAAACCCTAGACATGATGTCCTTATAAAGGAGTCTGATTTCATGTCGGTCCAATAGGATTACATTACAAGTTCCTAGGTTCAGTGCATCTAGACACATTTGGCAACATGCCATAAAATCACCGCCAAAGTGTCAGTGGATGATAACTCCTCACAAAAATATCAGTTGGTAACTCATCACAGAGTAATACCGGTTCATACAATTTACCGATTACCGGTTGTCAAAAATGAAGAATGGAAAAATGTTAACTACCACTTTGTTCCTTCGTACCGCTTGAGATCCTTTAACCACTTGAAGTCTTCATACCACTTTGGGTCTTCAGTCAGTTTGCGACCGATAAACATCTTTTGCAAGACATCGATAGTCTAATAACTATAATACATAATATCGGTTGGAACAAATACCAGTTGAGCATAACTCATACATTAAGAAAGTGATCACAAAACAAGTGTGTGTCCATGAATGATAATCACAACATCATCAAAATGCCAACAATCTCCCTCTTTGGCATTGATGGCAACACTTAGGAAAATTTTGACATCTAAGTGTTTTTACAATAAAAATATGCTATATGCAAAATTACTCCCCCTAAGCATATACACTATCCCTTTTTGCAGAAATTACAATGTATACTACTCCCTTTAAGAAATAACATGAAAGTAAACATAACAGGCACCAAAATTTTAATACTACTCCCCCTTTGCCAACAATGATAAAGTACTACAAAATAACCCTTGTTTCTCATTATCATTAAAATTGAGTAAATGTTTAGGACAAAAAGGAATTAAACTTGTCAAAAACCAATTTAAAATCTTGCATAAAAGTCTTCATGGCTAATGACCATGACTCAAGTAATGAGGTAGCAACCTCACTTTCTATTTGCATCTGAGATACCTATTCTTCCATGGCATCAATGGTACTCATCTCTTGAGTTACCATTAGGGCTTCTAGATTGAGAAAGCACTTTTGAAGTATTTGCAGTCTAGGTAATAAGACCAGTTGAAGTTCTTGCAAATCTCTTGTCCATTTGCTAATCTCCAATTCTATCCTGGTAGATTGAAGTTGATACCGGTGAACTGTTTGCCCATATGTAGTGAAAGAATCATATGGCATCTTGAATTTGCTTATGCATGTCTACAAATCTAATTGGAGTTTATCCTTTTGTGTGAGCACATCATCGCAAAATAGATGGGGTTGGCTGATTTTTCTCAATAGTAGTTTGCCCTCATCCATAGCATCTCTTATATCCTTTTGTTGTTTCTAATGTTGAGACCAGAGCTCATTCAGTTTCTTGACTAAAGTTGTGTTTAGTTCCTTTTGATGCTTCTTCTATTCATTTGCTTCAGCAACTTCTTCCAGGCATTGCACCTGGTCCTCTACAATGGTACATAGAAGTTTTAGTTTGGCCAAAGAGGAATCGGTACTAGGGAGGTTAGTACCTGGAATCAAACTGGTGAGAGTGTTAACCATAGTTTGAATAACATCCTATTCCTTTTTCCTCCTCAATGTTTCCAATCTTTCTTGTGCAAGCTTTAAGCTTTGCAACAACTCTGATTTATTTGCAGATTGGAGGTCGATAGGGCTGGTAATGTCAACCGGTTTGGCTTGACCACCGGTTGCCTTTGGAGTCTCCACTTGTTTGGCTTTCTCTGTTTCCTCCTTCTTTGCGACTCTTTTCTTTTCTGCTTCTTCTTTCCTTAGTTCTTCCTTCTTCTTATCTTCTTCCTGCTTCTTCTTTTCTTCCTCCTTTTTCTTCTTCTCCTCTTCTTTCCTCTTCTTTCCTCTTCTCCTCTTCTTTCCTCTTCTCCTCTTTCTCTTTCTCTTCCTCTTTCTTTTTCTCTTCCTCTTTATTTTTCTCTTCTTCTTTCTTTTTCTCTTCTTCTTTCCACTTTTCTTCTTCTTTTCTTTTCTCCTCTTTCACTTTATTTTTCTCTTCCTCTTTCTCCGCTTGCTCCTTATTAGCCTTTTCCTTGTCCTATTTCTCCTTGTCTGCTTTTTCCTTGTCCTATTTCTCCTTGTCTTCTTTTTTCTTGTCTTGTTTCTCCTTCTCTATTTCTTGAGTGACATCTTCAACATTCAATGCATCAAAATCAATAGTGTCCACCTATTTTGTAACTCTTTCACCTTCACCATCAAATACCTCATCCGGTTTAGTTGAGGATAGGTTAGGGTCTTGTTCGACCTTCTTGTTGGCCTCAGACACTTGATGTAACTAGACAACAACTTTGGCATGTAGATGAGTTTCCTTCTCCACTTTAGGGGTTCTGCCTTCTAGCAGCCCGAGTCTTCTTCTTCTCATGAAGAAGAGACCTTTATTCTTGTCCATTATCTCAAATAATTTGGAATTGGAGGCTTCAGAAAAGTACTGAGCAAATATTTTCTCTCTTATTTATTGTTCTTTCTCAATGGCAATGTGCCATTTATTGTCTAAATAATTGTACAAAGAATTAGATGTCACCAATCTTATTTTAGATGGGGATCGATCATTCATATACAGATATTTTATCATTTCCTATTCTACTTCTTCCTTCTCATTATCAGAAAAATCATCAAAATATTATTTCAAGTCATCAAGCACCTTTCTCTTAATATTTCTTTGAAGTTCTTTGACAATGTGTCAGAGGATTATAAGAAGAGATGTCTATATTTACCGGTGTTGATGATGCAGGTGCAATACCGATAGACTTAGCCTTCTTGCTTGATTGTCGGGTTTTCTTAGGCTGCACTTCTAGCTCAGTATCCTTTGACTCTAGTGAGTTGTTTTTGGTCTTCCACTTCCTTTCAAATACTTTAACGGGTGCAACTTCTGGTTTCTTCTTGGTAGGTGACTACTTGGTCACTTTAGGACTTGCTAAAGTAACCGGTGCCAATACCGATGGCAATGCCTTTCCCTTTTTCACTGTAGGATGTGCAACTGGTGTTATCCTCTATAAGTAGGTTCTGGTTCACTTTTTCTTCGCATCAAGAGGCGAGGCAAGTAGGGTAGAGGCATACCCATCTAACATGTTATACATCACCTCATATCCCATAGGTTCTACTTCTTCCTTTCTAGGCTTTGGCACTTCCATTATACATTCATCTACTTTTATGGTAAAGCAGATGTCCTCTTCATATTTCTTAACAATATCTCCAGATATCCTCATCCTCTTACTCATCTTCCGCTTGAATTAATCAAAGTATTTATTCAATACCTTAGGATATCTGGTTCCTATCATTTGGAAACTTTCCCTAATTTGTTTAGTGACTGGTTGGTCAGCAGAACATTGAATATCACCAACTCCTGGGAAATAGCCTTGGAAGTAGAAAAATAGACCGACCAAAATTTGTCCAAATATGAACCTCAAAGAACTATCCTGTTTGATGGACTTTAGGTTCAGTAGAAGTTGTTTTTGCAAATAGGTACACAAATCAAATGAGGCATCCTTCTTGATCATTTTGTATGCAGCATTCACTGTAGCAGTAGGGACAAATTTTATTCAGCTAGCATAAAACACTTGGTAGCCAATTACCATGCATGCATATTGACCAAATCATCTTTGATGGGATTGAAAGTCATTCCTCATTGATCGCTCAGAGAACCAATGAGCTTAGTCATTTCAATCTTGATGACCTTCCTCAAAGCTAGCACTTCACCAATGTTACAGAAACCAGATGACATGAATTGCTTTAGGTGTTATGTCATGCGTCCTCTCGAGATAAATTTTGTTGCCATGTAATCTGCTCAAGATGATGCAGATGTGTTCTTCAGTAAACTCTTTAAGAAAATAAATAGCATAATGTAGTTTCTTCCTCTCTAAGATGCTGTATTTTAGTTTAGTTTTCTTGTCATCCCCACAAAATAGACCTAGCTAGGAATGAATCACTAGAGATCCTAGGTCTTCCAATTTACAGTCAATGTACCATGAAATATCTTCTTCAACAATGACTCCGACAGGTATTTGGGATAGGGCATTGTATTTCATTTTCCTTTGAATAAATTTAGCTAAGTTCATAGGTACACTAGAACTGGAGTGCGATGCAGAAGCCATGACTAACAAGAATTTCGAGAAATACCTTCACAATTTCAAACTTTAGGGTTTGCCAATGTAGCTCACACCACACCACTTCGGTTGCTTGATTACCACTTAGTGTTCTTCACCGATAGGTTTAAAATATCTCTGGATTCTTGTTGCAAGATTTGAATTCTCTCTGAATTGCAAGTCAAATCGCCTTTTGTTGCTCTGGTCTCAAAAATTTCTTCGCTTGTAAACTGATAAGTGAAAATGACATTAAGAATCCCTTTTAAACAAATTCTTCACCTACCATGATAAATGTGCCACTGCTAGGGTACAAACCCTAAGTTTTCCTTTTACCACTTCAAAACTTCTATCGATTGATAGGTAACATATACGGGTTTGGGTCTTTACTGATATAAACTGGGGGTTTGAAATATTTCACTAATTTGTTCCCCCTAAGCTTTTCTGAAGCCCAGTTTGCTGGTTTAGAGACTTCCACACTAGGTGCAGAAATGGGTTCATCCTATGACACTTCCATAGATTTCTTTTTCCAAGTTTTATTCATTCACGCTTGAATGGCTTCAACATCAATCTTCCCTTCTGGATTGATCGGTATATCATTTGATAGGTTCTTTCTCATTCTACAGGTTCTGGAAGTGTGTCCCAATTTGTTGAAATGATAGCAGACCATTCCAGGTGTTCTCCATGGTCCATTATTCATACTACCATTCTTCCTTCTACATGTTGCAGCAGTGTGACCACTACCATAGCAGACTAAACAAGTTGCTCTCCAACTGGTTGCCGCTTGATAGCCGCCTGATTGATGGTCATAGGTATTATAGCGGTTGGGATTCCAGTTCATAGAGGGTTACAAAGCAACTCCTTGAGTTCTTTGAGGATATCTCCCAGTGCTGTGCACAACAAACCTGCATTCAAATTCTCTATGCCTAAACTTGTTGCATGCATAACAGTTTCCATTGAATCTATTGGATCTAGGCTTATTGTTTAGAAAATAAGGAAAATTATTGTAGGCCTTATTTCTACACACATTAGCAGTATGTCCTTCTTTGAGACAATTAAAGAAAACATGTATAAACTTTTTCTTACCTTTTATCCTTTGATGTTGGTTGCTTCTTTGATGCTACATCTTTTGTTCCAGAGGTCTCACATTCCTCATAACAGGAGAAACCAAGTCCAGTGGTATTCTTTACTGGTTCTACTGATTCAATCTTTTTCTCTAGCTTAACAGTACTCTGATTGAACTTGGCAAGTATTTCCTTTGACTCAGTGAGTTCCTTGGAAATAGCAGCATTGGATTCCTTCAAGGTTGCATTCTTAGAAATAGCTATGTTTAGTTCACCTTGTATTTCTTCTTTTTCCATTTTTCTCTCTTGGAGATGACTGGTAAGGGCACTGATTTCTTGCTTCAGCTTAGAGATCTCATGATCTTTGTCTTTTACCAGATCTTCAGCTTTCCTTCAGTTTTCAAGCTTTTGACACATTCTGATAGTTAGTCCTTCCAATTCCCTTCTCAAGTTGGCATTAGATTCATTTATTTTTTCAACTTCTTCAACTAGGGCCTCCATGTCTGCTTCATCAGAAGAACTATTTTCAGTAAGCTCCATTAGCTTCTTAGCATGCTCTCTTCTTTTGGCCAAGGAGGCTTTATAATTGACTTTGAGTTCATCATAGGCTTTCTCAGTCTGATTGAGATGATGAGTAAGTTCCCTCACAGTGTATTCCCCCATATTTCCTTCCAAGTGGTTAGACTTATAGAAAGGTTGGATCTAATACCAATTGATGAATAATAAGAGGGAGGGGTGAATTAGTATACCAAAAAATGCTGAATACAAACTCTTAAACAATTTAATAGATAACTGGTACAATATATTTACTAATAAACTAGTTAAGATAAATGCAAACCAAATAGCAAACAAAGAATTCACCCATAAGAGAACAATCACCATAACACAAGATGTTTTGACATGGAAACCCAAATAGGATAAACCACGGTGAGCAGAAAGTCAAAGGTAACTATCTACAGAATAGAAACCAGACCGGTTAAGGTCACACAATCTTCTTCACCAGAACAGATCCTGTTAGGAATATAGATCTCTATTAGGAGATAAGTCTTGTTAAAGACTACCTTGTGAGAGGATTTCAGATTCACAGTTGTGAACCACCTTGTTAGAGGATTTAAAAAGGCTTTGCTAGGCCTACCCGGTTAAGGGTTTTAGACTTGTCGAAGATATGAGTAATCAACAGGTAGGTGATCTAGATACTAGCATAGTATGCTTGGTTAGATCCTTAATAGCTCTTTGTTAATGTACATTCAACATTACTTCAGTCTTCAATATCTTCACACTCTTTTTCTTCACACAGACCTAATTCTCTCTTCTATGATCGCACATACAAACCCCCATCAACTACACCTAAAACCCTAGACATGATGTCCTTATAAAGGAGCCTGATTTCATGTCAGTCCAATAGGATTACATTACAAGTTCCTAGGTTTAGTGCATCTAGACACATTTGGTAACATGACATAAAATTACCACCAAAGTGTCGGTGGATGATAACTCATAATAGAAATACCGGTTGGTAACTCATCACAGAGTAATACCGGTTCACACAATTTATCGATTACCGGTTGTCAAAAATGAAGACTAGAAAAATGTTAACTACCACTTTGTTCCTTCGTACCGCTTGAGATCCTCGAACCACTTGAGGTTTTCATATGGCTTTGGGTCTTCCGTGAGTTTGTGACCGGTAAGCATCTTCTACAAGACACTGATAGTCTAAAGAATATAATACATAATACCGGTTGGAACAATTACCGATTGAGCATAACTCATACATTAAGAAAGTGATCACAAAACAAGTGTGTGTCCATCAATGACAATCACAACATCATCAAAATGCCAACAAAATCCCCTAACCAGGTAAGCTTTAATAGGCTTGGTTCTTTCTAAATCCTTTAACCAGGTGACCCATTAGTTTGGATTTGAAATCCTTTATCAAGGTTACTCCTAATAGGGTATTTCCTTTAACATGGTATTATTGTCAATCGCTTAACCGGGTGTTCCTTAACTAGATCGTTTCCTAACAAGATGATTTTTATAAAGCTTCTAACAAGGCTTGGTTCCTAACAGGGTGAACTTCAGAAGAGTTTAGAATACTTGTGGGTATTTATCCCCGCCATGGTTTTTCCCATTTGGGTTTCCACGTCAAAAATCATTGTATCAAGTGGTGAATGATTTTGTGTATGCTTTTATAATGGTTAATATGTTTAACTGATAAAGCCACTTAGATATGTTTAGATGACCGAAAATGATCTGAAATGAGATATTACTATTTTTAGTAAAGTGGTTTGATGTTTTGGTTAAATGGTATATGAATTTTAGATCTATTACACTATTATATTGGTTTTCTAGTCAACCGGTAAACTTGACAGTGCAATATCAGTTTTGGTACAATATCTAAACTAGTTAGTTTTGCAAGTTGTTTATGAGTTGGGATTAAGTTTGGTAAAATTTTAGTTTGTTTTCTATCTACTAATTCACTCCCCCCTCTCATTAGATGACCAGAACCTTATTGATTCATTATATCATCACACCTTTTCCATTATAGAGTTGCAATTGAGGGATCTCAACATGTTTAGGTGGCACGACTTTAACAATATCAAGAGAAAGTGGGTTCGCAACATCAAAGGTGGGCACACTAAACTTGGATTGACTCATAGAAGCAATTTGTTGTTGTAAGGAAGACATGGTTTGGGCAAGATTGTTGATTGTCATTTCGGTAGAAGAATTGATGTTAGACATAGGTGATTGAGAAGATTGTGTGATGTTATTGAATGAAGGCATGTACTAAGAATAAGTTGGTGGGACATTATGATAAGTAGGCATTGGTGATGATTGGGAAGGAAATGGGACACTTAAAGGAGGAATAAAGTTGTTGAAAGAATTTTCCCCTTGTGTCACACTGATTGGTTGAGGAATAATTGGAATATTCATGGAAGAAACAGGTACAGATGGAGGATTAAATGAAGAAGAGGGATTGCCCCCATGACCAATTGTTGTAGGGATGACATTTTGAGTTTAAGTAGGCATTATGTTAGATGTGAAAGTAGGAATAATAGTCATAGTATTAGTCAAAGGAATAGAAAAATTGACTTGTGTTGAAGGTTGTGAGTAACCTAGGGTTTCGACATAACTCTTGATAGGCATGACATTAGAATCAACAATATATGCAATGCCACACAATATATCAATTCCATTCTTATCAATTTGAAGCATGTGCTTAAGACCTTCAATTAATGAAAGAGATTCAATATTAGGGTATTCTTGGGATATCCATTATTGAAAGCTATCAAATTGATTTTCCAATGCAGAAAGTTGATCTAAAGAAACCCTAGTTAAAGCTTCTTCTTCATCATGGGATTCATTAATGGGGTGAATAGGCACATGATTAGGATGGGAAGAATGATCCTCCTTAAAGATGTCACCCAAATTAGGCTCCATCTCCTTGGTAATTAAACATTAGGAAGCCTTAATTTTAATGTTTCATCTAACGGTGATAGGATAGGTAGGACTAATAGTGGTAACACTCATGCACTAGAGAGAAAATTTAAATTTTCAATTGTGAAACATAGCGTACAAAATTGGTTAATTCCAATTTGAGAAAATAATGATTACACAATTTGAACTTTGTTGGAGAAATAGGATGACACAATTTCCAAAAATGAAAGAAAATTGGAATTTTAAAATTAGGGCCAAGGGAATACCATTTAATTTTAAAATTAGAATTTTTAAAATCAGGGCAAACTATAATTAACCTCTTCATTTTAAAAATTTTCTTGAAATTTGAAATATTGAATTTTGAAGGTACTTCCATTTATAGAGGGATAAAAAATAGATAAAATCAACCAATATTTTGGATTTAAGCTATTAAATACAATCATAGCAATCTCCCAAAATTTTGGGAAAAAATCCGAGGACCGTGGCGGGAACGCACATGGTCCGACCAACTTTTTTTGAAATTTTCAGGGATGGATATTACAATGATTTTAACACTAACCCCAATAAATTGGTGAATTTTACGATCTCTAGATGGGCAAAATGAATGCGCAAATGTGAAAATAGGACCCTATTAGGGTTTTGAAGAAAAAGAGGAATTGAATCGCAATTTTGCAAAAGGTCAAACCTAATGGATAGGGACACCTTGGAAAATGTTTAGAAATATGAATGTAAATGAAATTGATTTGAAATTCACACAAAATCCAATTAATTTTAAAAATTAGGGTTTGAAGACCTAACCACTTAATTTTAAAATTTGAATTTTGGGAAAAAGGGGGGGAAATTAAAAATTTGAATTTTAGGATTGAAGACAAATATGAGAACACTCATAAATCTGAAAATTAAATGGAAATCCAATTTTTGCACAAGTTCAAAATGATTTTTAAAAATTAGGGTTTTAACAAGTAACCTCTTAATTTTGTAAATTTTAATTGCAAATTGAACAAGACAAAGAGGAAATTAAATTTGACAAACAAAGCAATTTTTCAGATCTAAGATAACCACAAGCAATTTTTAAAAATCACAAGTTCAATTTTAAATTGAAAAACTAGAATTTTAAATGATTTAACAACTAAGTTTGCAGAAAGTTGAAAATTTAAAATGAAAAATATGCAATTTTGTTCAAAGGAAAGAATGCAAGACGTCGGCCTCACTGAAATGTAATGGTGGAAAAATGGTGAATGATAGATCAAGAAGGAAACTACCCTTTCCCTCAAAGAGAGATGAGAGTTTTTCTATTGATTACCATTCAAGTAATTTTCACAATTGTACATTAGGAAGAGGAGAGGATAATTCACTAGATTCAATCTCTCCACACGAAGATAGTAGATCGAATTGGGAATGATAATTTGATCCCCTCTTCCTTGTTTGAAACGGAAAGGAATTGATTGAATTATGTAGTGCAAAAGTGACAAAGAATTGATTATAAATTGAAATCAGAATGTTGGATGAAGCTATGCACCTGGATTTGATATTAAAATGTTGAGACAAAGTTGCCCTGTGAATTTGAGGAAATATTGTTGGGACTGTGGCGAGAATGTACATGGTCCTCCGAAAAATCTATGAAACAAAAAGGGTTTTTATGCCTCTACAAATGAAGCTTGAATCTGAAAGTATAGTTGCACACCTGTAACCTACACATAGAAAAGAGAGGAAAATGGGTTGGCATTGGGGGTTTGCCTTTAGGTCAAACCCCAGTTTTGGAATTAACCAAGTAATGAAAGAAAGTACTTGCAAGTAGATGTAAATGAAAGATTGAATAGTAAATAACCTCAAGGGAGGTTAGATAGTAGCAATGTTGATAGAAATGCATGTGCGGAATTGAATGTTGGAATCAATTTCCTCTTTAATGATTGAATCCTCAACTTGAATGAAACACCTAGCCTTGAAGGGAGACTTGAGAATGCTCAATGCTAGAAAAGAATGCTTGAATGCTTGAATGCTTGACAACTCCAATCTTATCCAACCTTCACTTATCCAACTTATACAAATGAGAGGATGAATTCCCCTTAAATACATGTTACTGGATCTGATTTTCATCATGGGCCAATATTAGGAGAGTTTCTCGCTCGATGTACAACCAACAATGTAACCCTAGGAAAGGTCCTGCCCCAAAATAGGGTAGGGACAGGGGTTCCACGTCCCTATCCAAGGGAGGACAGTGGCATCATGCATCTATCCTACCCCTTTCTCTAGGATAGAGTGCGAATGAGATGATGCAGAGGCCAAGAAAGGAGTTGTTTCTACAAGTTGAGCAATCTCCGGTCTCTGATCAGGCTATAGGATTTGAACTCACATGCATGAGGACCCTAGTGCAGTCAAAAATTGCTAGGGTCACAATTTTATGACACTACAATTATGTTCTTTTCTTTATGGTTTTGGATTAATTTTGATAATGTTACTAATATTCTTGTCATAGTTGGATGTTGGGGAAAGACACCCACAGTACTTGACATCATGAATACATAGGTGGACTCACTATTATGCAATGATGACATTGCATATTCTAGAAACCCTATTGAAATGATAAGAAAGATGCAAAAAAATTTAATAAAGAAATCCTTAAATTGTTATTTATAGTCCCTCAAACTGATGAGGTAAAAGAGGGTGGAAAATTGACTAAGAGATTACAAACTTGCAAGTAAGCTGTCATGAAATCTTTAATTATAACATAAGTTCATTCATGGTTTGTATTTTATACTCTTTTATGTCATGAAATAAAATATGTGTGTGGTTATTTTATAGGATTTTTTGCATCCTCATGATGCTGCGGGCCATGATTAGGGTACTCTAGGTAGTTTAGGTGTTGTCCATGTTTCTGTGCATACACCACCTCATATTTTTACATGTTCTTGTCCTTCTGTTAATGTAAAATTGCTCATATATTTAATGTATTATATATTTAATATATTATTTAAGGTACTTCAGGTGTTGTCCATGTTCCTGTACATACACGACCTCATCCGACCCCATTATTCGTGCCTATATTATTGACTGCAATGTTGGCAACATGTAGCATGCAAGCATCAAGTAGTGCACCGACCTCTAGCTGTGTTGAGCATAGAGCAGAGGGTATTGTAGGACATGTACCTAGGGATGCAGAGGCCACTAGTGGTGATATTTTAGTAACATTTCTGGGATCTTCTTGTATTACTAGTACAGGAACGTTGTCGGTCACATTTGTGATGACCGATGATTTCATTCCCATAAAGATAGAGAAGGTTCCAAGTACTTTAAAATTATTATTATATATAGTTCAATTGTAATTTACTTATTGATCACTCTTTTTTGACTAAAGATCCCAGAATGTTTTCGCAGGTAATGATGTTTTTTATAAAAATCTAAATGAAATTAAATTGGAACTCTTCGTTCCCACCATACGTACATGGTGAAATTCCCAAAATCAACAATTAAAAGATGAACTCGTAAATCATTTAATTGTGTTGTATGGAAAGGACACATGTGTATGTAAAATTCATCATCAAATTCAACTAGAAATAAGGAAAATCACGAATCCCTATCTAATCAAAGAATTATAAATAAACCAATGAAATAATACAATCAAAGCAATGAGAATGTAAAATATTCAATTAAAACTCCCCATTCCATGATCACATGTAGCTTCTATTGTTCTTCTTCTCTTTGTGGTATGATGAATCTCAGATATCATGCTGGCAACCTACAAATGACACAAAGATTCGAAGTTCGTGATTGTTGAGAATGGAGATTGAATGCTACATTTATAGATTATTGGAGAGAATTGATTGAGAGGTGGAACATATTGATTAAGAGGTGGAACTCAGGTGAGCTCACATGTTGATTAATAGTTGAACTGCTAATTTGGGGGAGGAATAGAATTGATTGAATAGATAAATGAGTTAACTGATGGAGAAAAACGTTGATTGAAAGATGAAAAAGGATGATTGGAGGATAATTGATTGATGACAAAGAAAGTTTTATTTAGAAAAAAGATAACTAGAAGATAGAAAAAGAATGATTGGAGGAAATTAAACAAATGAAATAGTTAACTGATTGAAATCTTTTTGAGAGCTTAATTTAGAAAAAGCTAACTAAAAGATAGAAATAGGAATTGGAAAGATAATTGAATTAATTAATTAATTAATTGAGTGAATTAATTAATTAATTAATTGAGTGAATTAATTAATTTAGCATGTGTTTGCACTTTGACTTTGATTTTCAATTTAATCTTTGCATGAGATTTAATTCAAATATTGAATTTATTTTAAATTCAATTTGTTATTTGAATATATTTATAACTTTGACATTGATATTTAATTTGATTTTTGAAATCATGCACATGTATTTGAAATTAGAAGAATTAATGAAATGAAATGAAATTAGAAGAATTAATTAGTTAATTAAATAATTTAAAGAAACTATTTAATTATTTAGAAATTGAATTTATTTAAATAAAGATTATTTAATTAAAGGATTAAAATAATAATTCATTAAATAATAAATATTTAATTAATATTTAGAAAATGGTTGAATGATTAATTGAATAGAAATAGAAATTGAAAATGAATTTATTTAAATAATAAAGATTATTTAAATTGAAAGATTAATAATCATAATTAATTAAATAATAAATATTTAATTAACATTAGAAAATGATTTAAATGATTAAACAAGAATATATTTGAAATTGAAATAATTATTTAGATTATGAGGAAACATAAAATTAGAAGAATAAGATTAATTAGTTTAATTAAATAATTAAATAATTATTTAATCAATTAGATGAATAATTAGCACATGAGCAATGAGACATTTTTTAGGTGTCTACATTTGCCCCTCTTTGAGACAAAGTCGAAATGACATTGTTTCAAAGAAAACACAAAAATTCTGCCCTAGTATGCCCTGGTGGCATTGTATAGTGTAAATATGCCCCCTCGAAAAAAGTCCAAAAATTCAAAAATTGAGACCATATTTTCGATATCATTATAGTGAGAAATTGTGTGAAGTTTTGTGGGATTTTGAGATCGTTTGAGTAGCCTACAAGTTTGTTGAAGTTCATGGGGACCACAGGCATGGGAGTGGAAAAAACTCTAATTTTGAGCTATAAATAGTGATTTTGGCCTTTCATTTGCTCATTTACATTGTGTTGAGTGCTTGGAGATCATTGTGAGTCTTTTTCTTTCCTGCAAGTATTTAATCATAATGGTTGGCTATAGGGAACAAGTGCACTTGTCTGAGCGAGTACGTTCTTATTAGAGACCTCTGGGGACTGGTGGCATGGTATGTTTCAAAAATTTTTGCTTAATTTTTAGCTTGTTTTTGTAATTTTTTCCAATTTTTTTCTAGAGGTCTAGGTTTTAGCCATCACGCATATGCATTAGCCTTAAGTGTTGTGCAAATGCCTTAAGTGTACCACAAGAGTGCAGGTATCACACATAAGTGCTTAGTGTTATGCATTTATTTCTTTATTTATTCATTAGTGGTAACTTTAACACATAAGCTCCAATTGTTACGCATCAGCTTTAAATGTACCACAAAAGTGTTAAATGATACACATAAGTATTAAATATTACGTATTCATTGTAAATTGAAGTTTTTTGTCATGCGTTTGATCAAATTTGTATCTTGGTATCCGAGATCTGATATTTTTATTGTTTTCCCTGTGCAGGAGAATATTGGAGTGTTATACTACCAATAGAGTAGACCTAATGGTCTTGATCTTCGATTTGAGTTACTTGATGAGGAGGTTGCACATATCTGACATATGGGATTATATCATATTTTATATTTTCTAGAGATTATAGCCAACAAGGCCTTGATTATGATGTTAGTGGAGCGGTTGCATTTCGAGACATGTACCTTCCATCTTTCTACTGGTGAGGCGTCCATTACTTTAGAGGATGTTTGGCGTATACTACATATTCCCATCCATGGTGAGAGAGTTGTATATGATCACGATGATGGCATCGCTTGACTGTGTGCCCTTGTTGAGTGTCAGGAGCAAGATTTACAAATCAGTGGTCATTATGATATCCCCTGGGCTCCCTTGGACTATGATGATCTTACTATAGTATTGTGCAGTATCATAGGTGGTTTGCTGACTCCTGACAGATGAGGCCATGAATTTCTTGTTGGATGGAGTAGAGTTCTCCATGATATGATTGTTCATCGTCAAGTATATGCTTGGGGTCCTTGTCTATTAGCCATGGTTTATTATTAGATGCACAACATTATATACTTGGGATACCGATCGATCAGCTGTGGTGTGACATTGCTCTAGACTTGGTCTTGGGAGAACATTTCTATCTCGAGGCTTGCTATTCATGTTGACTTGCAGCTTGAGGAGCCATATGAATAGAGATATACACTTGGTATTAAACACAAGGGTTTGGGTAACACCTTGTACTGGCGACATTAGCTGGATATCTTGTAGTATTTTATTTGGAGACCATATTTAGATTGCCCCGGTTGAGCGGATGATGCACAACACTTGCCTTTCTATAGGCAATAGAGATATCTTATTGGGAGGACCATTGAAATGTAGAGGATCATTGAGATCTACCTTCCATGATGGGTACTCAGACAGTTTAGAGAGGTACAGGTGACACCTGTTGTTACGACATACTTTGCTTGTGTTTTTCATGAGGTTTCTGATTGGGGTACATGCATAAGACCACATGTGGAGGCTACCAAGTTTGATTGTCTTCAAGCATTACAGTGGGGTTGGAGTGTAGATACAAAATATCCAGGGACTACTCATGAGTATGATTCATGGTGGGCCATATATAGGCCTATTCCACTGATGGATTCAATTGTTTCAATCATAGCGCAGCAGATACGACATCCTAGATAATGGCTGAGAATTGACATGGGGCAGAGGAGGGGAGATGAAAGAGGAGAGGAGGGGAGATGACAAAGGAGAGGAGGGCATAGGACAGGAGGAGGGAACATGAGGATATGAAGGGGAAGAGGAGGAGGATGTAGACATTGGTTGAGACACTGGGTCTATGAGCAGTAGAGATGACGATGATTCCTCAGAGTCATCGAGCAGTGAGGGTGGGGATGATGATGATATGCCAGAGTTAGAGGACATTTCTATTGTAGAGGGAGGAGGAGGAGGATAGGGTGGTGATAGAGATGATAATGATCTGTAGATTCTCAAAGCGTGGATTTAGAGCCTACAGGACAAGGTTGCCAGACTTAGGCAGTGGTGAGATGTTGAGTGGGAGGTATTTCGCAAAGACTATGATGCATTAGAGACCGAGAGGGATCATCTCTAGAGGGAGAGAGATGACGTAGTTAGATGGATGCAGATGGTTCAGGTTTCTTATGATCAACATTTTTCTCCAGGTACTGATGCATGTAGACAGTTTGACAGACTCTATTACGGTGCACATGAGGCCTTCTATTACCAACAACTCTACCATGATATTGTACCTAAGGAATAGAGAACTTTGAGCTTCAATGAGGTTAGAGGTCATTCTAGTTCTAGTAGGACTTCGACACGGAGGACTAGCAGTGGTGGCGTTATGGGTCCACCTCAACATCCTGGGTTAAGATCTAGCAGGTAGGATCCACCTGGAGATAGAGGCAGTGTGGGTTGATACATTGAGATCATGTTATCTGAGCCTTTGGGCCTATTTTATGATTATTATATTCTAACACATTATCATTTTTGAGTTATATATATGATATGCAGTTTTTGCGGTGATCTATTATGCTTTCTTTGGTATGATACTATGTGTTTATGTGAGGCATGTCTATATGATACTCAAATGAATGCAACTTAAAACTATATGGATGCAACTTTGTTTTTGTATGATAATGTCAGAATATTATTTTAACTCAAATGTACCTTGAAGAAATGTTAGTAAAATGAAAGAAAGAAGAGATTGATAAAAGAATAATGTTAAATGATAGAAAAAGAGATGAGAAATCAACAAAGTATCAATAAGTAGATGAAATGAAAATGAGAATGATTCATGAACTTGTGTTATTATTTATTGTGCAATATATATTTATCATTAAGCCTTATTATGGAATAATGGAGCTTAGCACATCAAGATATAAGGAACTGAGATGTAAAGATATCTCATTGAAGAAACAAACATGTAGTAGATAAGGAGCGAAATCCTCCATTTTGGGAAATACACTAGGGGTCGAGGTATGTGTGGCATTCACAAGCTGAATGCTCCTATCACAGACACCCACTAGAGCAATTTCCCAATAAATTCATTGGTTTACACCACAAACAACAAACAAAGAAATCTATAATGCCCATTAAGGCTCCTCTAGTCACTTGTGGACATCCTTGAGTAGCATAGGAATACAATATGTCGCCAAATGATAAAAGATAAAGAAGGACCCAGAAAAAATTCATTTGCTATACCGATCTTGTGCCTTTGTTCTCAGTTGCTTGATGTGATAGTTTATAATGTCTGATCTCAGAAAGTTGCGAACCCCATTTAAGACTAACCTGTTTGATTTTGAGTGTATCCTGTTCTATTTAAGACAAGATAATGATCACTTGATATGGATATGATATGATTGATAAGATAGTTTGATCAGTTGATTGTAGATGTTTGAATGGATAGTTGTATCCTTTGTTAACTTCATGCGAAGCATTTGCTGGATATCTGCTAGAATATTTGTTTCTTGCGAGACATTTTTTTGCAAGTTTTGTTTTTGATTGATTGATTTTGATTATTTTTTTTTCTTGGATTTTGTGGATCGATATTTGGATGTTTTTGGATTCTGTGTTGTTTTTGAATGCTTTTGGTATTTTTCAAGACATTATATATGATTTTTTTTGAATTTTTTTGTTGTTTTTGAATGTTTTGGGTATTTTTCAGGACATTGTATGATTTTTTGGATTTTTTTAGGACTTTGTATGATTTTTTTTGGATATTGTGTTTTTCACTATTTTGGATTTTTATGTTTTCCACTGTTTTTGGATTTTTAAAAGATTTTCCAAATGTCTTTTTGGATTTTTTTAGGACTTTATATGATTTTTTAGGATTTTTTCAGTTATGCCCCCAGTGTGCAAACCGATATGACATGATGATATGGAGAATGCATGTGGAGACAATGAATTTTTTACATGACCTATGTTAATGGAATATGCATGATGAAGATGCATTTCCTATTTGAACAATGATGATTGTGTTTGTTTAGGATTTTGTAATACACCAATTGAATTGGAGGTACAAGAAATTTCATAGATAAGCGATCAATAGATCCTTAAGGTCCCTTGGAACATCCAAATTAACACACTTAGTTCTTGAAACTTTGATCTTCTTTTGCCCATGTGTGTGCAAATGAGTTAATTCTCACTCTTGTGGTCAATAAAGATCCTTATAATCCTATATGACTAGCTACATGGATTATCCTAACTTAAAAATCATCCCGAATAGAGCCTCGCTGCCAGCAAGCTTTTAGAGCTCTGATGAGGTTATAGACTATAATTTCTCAAATATTGCTCCATTGCCAGCAGACGTTCATAGCCCTGATGGAGTTAGTTGCATGTTTCTATAGTCAAGTTTTTTTGTTGCACTTTGTATGCGTGCTATTTTAGTTATATATAATTTCTCTTTTTCCTTGAGATGGATATTTGGCATAGCACTTTTTCTTTTATATTTTCTTTCCTTGACTTGTAAGTAATGAAACCTACTTGGGTGTGACAATTACAGTGACGCTGAACTAGAATTTTAGATTTTTCACCAGTCATATGATCAACTAGGTGTCTCGAATGAATTAGAGATTTTGTTAATGTGTTTTAGATATAGCAATTGATAGATTTTGGGTGAACAAGTCTCAAATAGTGAAATCACTACCCAACCATAAGTAAAGCATCGTCACAGGGTAATGTTGAAAAAGAATGACCCTAGGACCTCAAAGACTTTATGTCTAAATATCTAAGAAAGGAGATGACCCTTGTTTCTCTTGAATGCAAATAAATGATAAACTTGGACAATTGCCTTGTTTTTATTGATGTTGCTATATGCTAATGCAGAAATTATGTGAATGTAATGCATTTAAAAAATGAAGTATATTTGATACAGTGCTTTGAATAAATGAGATGCAATGTGAAAAGTAAAACCTAAACTAACCCAACCCTTAGATATAATATCATTTAAGGTGCATGTTGCTCATAGGGTCAGGGAATGGGTCTCCCTCAATGGTAGCCAAATTGTATGCTCCATTTCCTATAACCCTTGTTTTGATAAAAGGACCTAGCCAGTTAGGTTCAAACTTCCCTAGATTTTCACATTCTTCTAGGTTCCTTTGGTTCTCCTTGACTACTAGATCTCCCACTTCAAAATTCCTTGGGCATACTCATTTATTGTAACTCCTTTTCAATCTGTTCTGGTAACCTTGCAAATGATTTAAAGAAGTTTGTCTCTTTTCATTAAGCATTTCAAGTAGTTGTAATCTTGCAACCTGATAGTCTTCCTCTGATATGATGTGTTTTAAGGAGACTCTTAAAGATGGTAGTTCTATTTCAATAGGTAGTATTGCTTCTATCCCATAAACCAGTCATATTGGAATTGCTCTTGTAGGTGTGTGTACCCTTGTTCTATAAGCCCAAAGAGTCAGATTTATTTGGAGATGCCACTCCTATCCTGCGTCAGTAATAAATTTCTTAAGGATCTTTAATATTGTCTTGTTTGTTGCCTCTTCTTGTCCATTTATTTGTGGATAATATGGTGTTGCAAATCTCTGTTGTATTTGCAATTTTTTACACAATTCTCTCATTTCTTGATTTTTTAATGGATGCCCATTATTAGTCACTATGCACATTGGAATCCCATACTGATAGTTAATGTAATTAAGCATAAATTTTGCTATTTTCTTACCAGTGGTATATGTATGGGGGATTGCCTCTACCCATTTAGTAAAATAATTAGTAGCTGCTAAAATGAATTTGTGCCCATTGAAAGAAGTAGGATTAACTTTACCAACTAGATCCAACCCCCATTTTGAAAATGGTCATGGTGATGTAATAGGTTGAAGATCCTATGCTGGTGCATGAATGAGGTCTCAATACATTTGACATTGTCTACATTTTTGTACATATTTATTGGCATCCTTTTCCATAGTTTGCCAGTAGTATCCAGTTCTTAACAATTTATTTTATAGTGGCGGGCCACTTTGATGCACCCCACAAATTCCATCATGTACCTATTTTAGGGAAAGTTGTGCTTCTACTTCATCAAGACAACGAAGAAGGGTTCCATCAAGGCCCTTTCTATACAATGTGTCAGCAATAATAGTGTGTCTGGATGCCTGATGAATAAGAGTTTTCTTTTGATTTCTAGATAAATCAGAAGACATATACTCAGTATAGAAGTATGTGTATATCTCATTATACCATGGGGATTCAGGACCCACAATTACACATACATATTCTGATGAGGGAATCTCATATGTCAGTATCATTAATTATTCTACAGTAAACTCAAATCAAGTTTCATTATTAGGCATATTTAGTAGAGACCCTACTCTAGCCATGGTGTTGGCTGCCTTGTTTTGTATCCTTGGAATTTGTTCACAAATGATGTCATTGAAATGTTCTCTATAATCTTCTACCATTTGTTTATAAGGCATTAGTTTATCATCTTTTGTGCTATAGTCATCATTGAATTGATTTACAATCAATTGTGAGTCACTGTAGACTTGTAATTCTTTTATCCTCCACTGTACATCAATACAAAGTCCTATGATGAGAGCTTCATATTCTGCAATATTGTTCATACAGGGAAAATTCATTTTGAATGGCTTAGGGATATAATCACTTTGAGGGGTGATGAAAATAATCCCAGCTCTAGCTCCATGATTTGTATAGGATCCATCCAAGTACAATTTCCACATGGTGGATGCTATCAATGTAAACACATATTCATCAGGAAAATCTATTAGTAGTGGGTGATTGTCTTGCAAGGGAGCCTCTGCTAACTAATCTACTATAATCTACCCTTTGATTGCCTTTATGTCCACATACTCTATATCAAACTCACTTAAAATCATGACCCACTTAGCCAATCTTCCAGTCAATATTTCTCTTCTTAACAAGTATTTGAGTCGATCAAAACGTGCAATGAGTTGAACTTTGCGACAACATATAATGTCTAATGCTATGAGATGCGAAGATCACTGCTAGACAAGTTCATTCTATAGGAGTGTAATTAAGTTCATATCCAATTAGGTTTCTACTTATATAGTATATTTTTCTTTCCTTTCCTTGATCATCATGTTGTGCCAACAAGGCTCCCAAAGATGAATTTGTTGCTGATATATATAGTAATAGGGGTTTTCGTTGAGTAGGTGTAGCTAATACTAGAGTATTCAAAAGATAATCCTTTAAAGCTTGAAAAGATTCTTGGCACTATTCTTTCCATTTGAAGGTGACTCCTTTTCTGAGTAAATACTGAAATGGATGACATTTATCTGCTAGTTGTGCTATGAACCTTCTTATAGATTGTAGTCTTCCTTGTAACCCTCTTAACTACTTGAGTGTTGATGTAGGTTGTATATCCATTATTTCTTTTACCTTTTTTGGATCCACCTCAATTCCTTTGTTAGACACAATAAAGCCTAAAATTTTGCCTATTGTTACACCAAACACACATATTTTGGGGTTTAAACTGACATTGTATTGCTCTAATCAATCAAATATCTTTGCAACGACTTCAAGGTGACCTTCTCTTGTCTATGATTTAGCCAGTAGATTCTCCACATAGTCTTCCATGATATTGTGGATCATGTCATGAAATAGTATTGTCAGAGCCCTTTGATATGTTTGTCCTGCATTATTAAGACCAAATGAAATGATGTTCAAGTAGTATGTTCCCCATGGAAAGGTAAATTCCATCTTGTGTTGATATTCTGGTGCAATCCTAATCTGGTTATATCTTGAGAAACCATCCATTAATGAAAGCATTTAATTCCCAATAGTTAAGCCAACCATCATGTCTATGCTAGGCAATGGGAAATCATCCTTAGGACATCCATTGTTTAGATCTCAGAAGTCGGTATAGATTCTTATGTCCCCAGTAGGTTTAGTCATAGGGACCATATTGGATATCCAATTTGCATAGTCAATAGGTCAAATGATGCCTACATCTAGAAGCTTTTGGAGTTCTATTTTGAACAGTAATTCAATCTGTGGATGCATCTTTCTTAGCTTTTGTTTGTATAGTTTAATTCCTGGTAGCAATGGTAAATGATGTAACACCAATTCTAGATATAGGCCTGGCTATCCACATAGGACCAAGCAAAATGGATCAGAGGTTGTTTGAAAAAATTGTATGAATTTGTCCTTTTCTCCTTGGTTTAATGATTTTTCTAAGTGGATATTATGTAAAACTTGTCCTTCTGCTATACTGACTTCTTGAGTTTCTTCCACATGTAATGTTGAATTCTCTTTTTCAATAGGGAGGTTGTCTAACTCACTCTTGCCATTGTGGTCACTTTGATCCATATATTTTGTCACAGAGGCACTTGCCTCTCCAAAGTATGTTGTTCTATCCAGGTCTACAACAAATCCTGCCTTGGGATCATCTTGTGGAAACCCTTTTCTCACACCAAGGAATTTTGCAATAGCTTCATCATTTTCAAATCAATCTAGAGCTGGTTTTCCTTCTCATCCCCAATCAATCAAATTTGAGTGTACAAGAGGTAATTCATTTCTTCCTTCTATTGTAAAAGATTTTGATAACATGCATACCTGGTTATTTGAGTGACTTGATACATTTTCATCATCGATAGGTGGTTTGTGGTCCTCTGTCATGTTTATTTCTTGTGGACTAGCATCATGATTAGATAGGAATTCATAGTCATGATAATTTGTCATACTTTCTATGTATGTTTCAGTTTCTAAGGTTGTATCACTTATCTGCTCTTGTTTTTGCATCTAATTTTGTTGTAGATTTGAGGACCTCCTTTGTATAGTGGTCACCCTTCTTAAGCCCGGTATAAGTCATTGTAGTCTTTCTTTGTCTGATTCATTGGGTGGAGCTTGAGTTATTTCCCTTGGAAAAAATATTGACAACAACCAAGGATTAGGCTCATTTAATAGTGCTAAGTTTGTGTCTACTACAATATTTTCTTGTGCGAATGTTTCAAATACTGTATTGTTGGGTGAGTCGGTGCTAGGTTCTTATAGAAGTTGTCTCATATCTTCACCATCTGATTCCATACTAGGAGATGTTGGTTCTTTCTTGCTTCTTTGAGATGAGGAGGGAAATACTCATGTTGACAAGTAAATTTGAGGTATGTACTTTGATGTTAGCGTTACTCTATTCAGTATATCTAGTGTACATTTTCTTGCTTATATTATGTTTGGTACATGTTTATATGCTAACCCTTGATTATTTGGTTTTTCATTTGGTAAAACAGGTTCTAATATTCCTTTCTTTTGTAATCCCAAGCCCGTGGTACCATCATACCCATGTTTTTGTAGCATCTTGAATATATTGCCATACTGATCTAAAGGTAACTTGGGTATGGTCATGTCATCTTCTTCTCTCTATATCCAATGATTGAAATCTTCATTCAGAGATTCTTCTTGTAAATCTCCCCACCTAATGAAAGAGCATGAATTTGAGTATCTTACTATTTCTTTTCCTTTATCTTGTTTCCATGTTCTAAGGCTTCCCAAAAGACCTAAGAGAAATAGATAACTATTTGCCATTTTAGGCACTTGAAATAGAGTATTCCCCACAACCAACATCCTTAATCTCCAAAGAAGATGTTGTAGGCATATTCTTCTATATTTTGTGATTGTTAATGAATCCATTTGTGTAGTGAGGGGCGCTGCTTGATTAATGGGTACCTAGTTATCTACACTTTCCTTTAAGTGATTATAGTGTTGGAATGGATTTGGATCACCCTTTATGGTGATTTCAATTCCAATGTATGGGAATTTAACACATTGGTGAAATGTTCATGGTACAACTTGCATGGTATGAATCCATGGGCGGCCCAATAACATGTTGTACCCTAGCTCTTTGTCCAATACTTGGAAAGTAACCTCTATTGTTATAGGTCCTATTTGCACTGATAGTGTAACTACACCTTTTGAATGACGCTCTTCATCGTCATATGCTTTAATGTTTATTCTTTTTGAAGGATTAATACGAAGATTAGAATATCCCAATGCCTTAACAAACTTTAATGTATGGATATTAAGATCAGCTCCTCCATCTATACGTACTCTTCTGATTCTTTTCTTATGTATGTAAGCTTCTAGATGTAGTGGGTCATTATGGAGAAGTCTATCATTGGGAACATCTTTTTCTGTGAACGTACTATGGGTACCATTAGCCAAATTCCCCACCATGGATTGGAAGGCATTTTCATCTATATCTCTGTCAACTACTGAATCTCGAAGTGATTTGTCTAGGATAACTTTATGAGTTGGTGATATGCACAATAATTCATAGAGTGATATCTGGGCTGGGGTTTTCTTCAGTTTCTCAACAACATTATAGGTCCCTACTGCTAGTGGTGGGTTAGATGGTATTCCTTGTAAAGTTACTTTTGATCTGTGAGTAACTATTGCATAGTCTTTGTCTTTGGGATTTATTGTGATTGCAGCCACTGTATTATCCCTTGTGAGGGACCTATTTGCAACATATGTTGTGTTATCAAGGTTAATTTGATATCCCTTCCTATAGTCATTATATGGAAGTCAAATATCCATGATGTGTGCTATAAGTTCATCCTCAAAACATCCCAAATAAAATGGTTGTTCATGCCCCTAGTCCATAAGACAGAGATTCTTGTCTTCATCATATTTTGGTGCTTCTGACATCATGCAAATTTCATTATCATATTCATAAGTCTCTTGACATTGTTCATCATTATTAAGTGATTCTTGTGAATCATCATTTACTACATCCCCTGAGCTAATGACATGAATAGTAGTTGTGTTGTCTTGTGTTCCCGATGTAGATGTCTTCCCTTTATCATGTTTGACAAATGTATCCTTAAAGATGGTGTGATTCATGTTTGTTGAAGTTTTGTTGGTGTCAATTGTGATGTCATCTTGATCGATCATGTCCTAGATTAAGTTTTTCAATTTATAGCAACTTGCAATTTTGTGACCTTTTGTACGATGATATTCACAGACATCATTATCATTCCACCATGAAGGTTTGAAGGGACCTGGTTCATATACTCTCACTTCTGGCAAAGTGATCATATTTTTCTATTTTAACTTGTTTAACGCTGATTCAATAGGCTCCCCTAGAGGTGTGTAATTCATTTTTGGAGCATTTACGCTTGGAAATTTCGTGTTCATAGTTTGTGCAACATTTGTGTTGGTCAATACTATGTTATTCTCTATATGTGAACTAAATGATTGACTTGGGCCTTGTAAAGATAAAATTAGTTGAGCTCTGTTCACTACACAAGCGTCTACAACACCATCAATGGTCACATTTTTGTTTCTTGACCAAAATTTGGATTTATCATTGTTGTTGTTATTGCGATATTTTATGAGACCTTGTTCTACTAGTCCTTTCTCACACTTTAAGGCCTTCTCAGTGATTTGTTTAAATGTAGTCAAACATTGCATTTGTATTGGGTACTTAATTTTTCTATAAACATGTCAACTTGCTCCATTTTAGGCATAATAGTCTTGCATCTTCTATAGAGATCTCTCCATCTTTGTATGAAGGAGGCGAATGTTTCATTCTCATATTGTTTTGTGGCACATAAGTCCATCGAAGTAACTAGGGTTTCAATGTTATGCGAGAAGTTAGCAAAGAAATGTTTAGCTAGTTCACCCCATGATGTGATAGTTGGTGGTAGATGTGAAAACCACTCTAAGGCTGAGCCTCCCAGACTTTTAGGAAACAATCTCATTAGATAAGTGTCTTCAGTTGCAACCTCTATGCATGTCATGAAAAACTCCCTGAAGTGATCTCTAGGATCACTTTTCCCTCGATATCTGTCAAATTTTGGTGTTTGAAAATGTGGTGGGAAAGGCAGAATGTATAATGTGTGATCAAAAGGATAAAGACATAAGTCCTATATTGTATAGCTCTTTTTTATCGTTACCGGTTTGCATAGTTATCATTTGGTGTTGTAAATTTGTACCTATTGGGCCAAAATATTTGTTTGAGTATTTCCCACAAAAGGATTCGTGGTAGTATAAATAGGAGGTTGTTGAAAGGTACCATAATTATAATTCTATGTGTTATGGGTTCCACTGGGTATTGTGAAATAAACGAAATGTGAACCCATGTTTGACTAGGTTTTACTCATTGAATTAGTGGAACTTGGGTTTGTATTCTAATGACTGTATGTAGATCCTATGGAATAGGAAACTAGAGGTTGAGTTGCACTTGTTGTATGAGAAACTTGCATTTGAATAGGTGTCAAGACAATTGACATTATTGGTGTGGTCTGAGAGGCTAGGATAGCCTGTGTTGGTGCGCTAACATTTATAATTGAGGATGATGCACTTGATTGAGAAGTCGCGTTTGAAAACACATTTGTTTGTATAGATGATGTTGGTGCATTCTGAGAAAAACTTGAGGTCATCGCTTGTGTTTGTGTCATATGTGGTATTTGATTGCTATTTGGACCTAAAGCAGTTCCTAGTGGTAAGATTGTTGTGACATCAAAATCTTTAGGTAACTTGGCACTATTTTGTAATAATAATGAGAGATATTTGTCCCTATCATTATGTATAAGAGCGTCTAGGATCATAAGGACATGTGGGTCCTATTGAGCTGATTCAATCTCTTCGCGTGTTAAATTTTGTTGTAGCTCATGTATTGTAGGAATTGCCTAAGGATTTGACCATTGGCTACTTGATATGTCCATGTTCCAAGTTGGATTAACTGATAGGTCGCTGTTTGGGTCCATCTTTTCCTTTTATGACCTTGTGATACGCATTTAAGACTTCTATATGAGGATGGTTTAGAATGTAATGCAAGATGATAATATTGTAAGACTCTAGACCCAAATACAAAATATGCAACACTAGACCAAACTCTCTATTGGGGATTTGGACCTAAGACTTGTTGATTATTTTGATATTTTTGAAATGCAAGTTTTTCAAGTTCTTCTCTTAGAAGTTCTGTAGCAATTTCTCTATCAATTCTATAGGCAATTTTATACTCTCTATCTAGCTCGTACTTGACTCTTATGTACTGAGGTGCACTTATCTTTAATTCCCAAGGCAAATTATCTAAACCATCAAGGATTTCTTGTTGATCATCGTTTGGCACTAGATTAGGTTGCTCGAAAGGGAGCAAACCATCACCTGGGAGACCCATTAAGACGTATGCTATGACTTTCTAGGATGATTATGCAAATGATGATGAACTAAGATGGATGTATATGAGGATGATAATGAGGATGTAAATGAGGACTTATGCAAAATATATGAGGACGATAATGAGGATGTAAATGAGGACTATGCAAGGATTTATGCAACTTCTAAGGACGTATATAAAGATGATAATAAGGATACAAATGAGGACTATGCAAGGACTTATGCAACTTCTAAGGAAGTATATGAGGATGATAACTAGGACGTAAATTAGGACTATGCAAGGACTTATGCAACTTCTAAGGATGTATATGAGTATGATAATAAGGATGTAAATGAGGACTATGCAAGGACTGCCTATGGTCACAAGTATGTACAAATTTTGAGTTTGTAGGACTGTCTGATGTTTCAAGATAAAATTTGTTTCCAATAACTCTGTCTATAGGACAAGTTTATTTTTTTACAAACCTGAGAACAATTGTTTGAAGATAGGTATAGCTAACTGAACTGTGTTCTGACCAACTCTAAGAATTCATAGATACGTAAGGTAGGGCCTAAAATAGCCCAAATATTGACTCAATATTGGTCTGGAATAATGATACATATAAAATAATAGAAGACAATCTTAGGCTAGATATTTGATACCATTCAAATGAGGCCCTTACAATAAAATACAAAAAAAATGAATAGATAGAGAGTCTGTGATAGGGAAGGAAAGTGTTGGATGGTTGTTACGTGAATAATATGTTTGCTTGGGAAAAGTTCCTTACTATTTTCAAGGTGTAAACACCAAGTTCAGAGTGCAAATAGATCAAAGGCAGTCTAACAACTCACCTTGCTCCACCTCCCTATGTGAAACTCTTCTTGGCTACTCAAAAGCTCCAACTCCCTAGTTTGATGACATCCTTCCAAGGGCTCCAAAACCATCTTATGAAGACAAACTCACCAAATAGGTTGAATTCATGTTAGATTGACCTATTTCAACTTGTTTTGTTGGATTTCATGCTTTGCAACCTTCACTTGCTTACCCGATTTGACAAAAACTTGGTTTTAGGCCTAAAACGGGCTACTAGGCAATTAGCCCTCCATTAGGGGTTTTGTGCTCGCCCTGTTCAACCGATGGACTTCCAGAACAAAATATTTACATGTTTGGATACCCTTTTGGGAATACTTGAAGATTCATAAAGTTTCAGGGTCTCTTAGGCCTTCTCCATGACTGTCCAAAAAATGGGTGAAAAAGGAGGGTTTTGAAGGGTTTTGATGGTGAAAAAAACCAAGATCCAAACTATAAACCTCCAATATTGACAAGAGACCTTAGTTCCACCCTACTACTGACTATTTAGGCCACAAATAAGAAGATTTACACTTCAAATTTTGAAAAACAAGTTTTTACAAAAAGTTGCTTATAAGGAAAATGCCACATTTTACACCTTTTCCAATATTGCCCCTTTCAAACACATCATTTGCAAACAAAACCAATTACTTTCAACATGTGAACATGCCTACCATATAGAAGCAAAGAAGAGTCATGTTAGTCCTACATACAAGCATTAGGCAATTACAAAAATGGAATTAATTCACTATCAAGTTGACTGTTGCTGCCCTTTGTCTTTCACTATTTTTTTATAGTTCACTGTGACCTGCACTTTCACTATTAGAACTCCTCACAAAAAGTCTATTTAGTGCTCCTTAACAAGGCTCAGTATTTTTTGACTTATTTTTCTTCATACCTGTCATTTGGAAGGAGAAGAATACATGTATAACTTCAAGGAAAAAGTAAAAACTCAGTCCTAATTGACTATGAAAGCAAGTTTGCATTTCAAGTCTTGCCTCAAAGATCATTGATTGATCTTGGCAACTTCAAACCCTTAGTTAACATCAAGAAAACTAATTTTCCTTGTTCACAAGCAATTAGAAGGAGGTATAACAACCTTACAAGCTCCAATGCATGATGGAGAGTAGGCTAATGCAAGAAAATTGACTCTAAAACAGTGACTCACTATTTTCTACATTATTTTCACAAAGTAAACTTGCAAACAATCTCCTCATGGATTAGAAATCCTCTTTGCCTTGGCATACAAACTTCTTCATCAAGGCAAGTCTATTCAACTTTTAAATGCACTTGCTATAGTAAAGCAAAGCATTAAATTCCTTCAAGACCCTAGCCAAATGGCACACTTGCCTAGGGCTTAATGGCCACAAAAACTCCTTACACCTGCATTCTTGAAAACAAAACATGTATTTACATAGTCTAAAAGTTGACCAACTGGTTCTTGGGAAGCCATGAGCATTTTAGGACTCCAAGAAACCAAGTTGGTCAAGCATCCTTGCCAATTCCTAGACAAGGCAGTGAAACTGTAAAATCAAACTAATTTTGCCACAGACTCAAAACTTGATAAAATAAAATGCCACCAAAGGGAAAAGTTTAAGGAAAAATATTAGAAACTGAAAATGCAAGAACAGTATGGCCAATTACAGCTGGTGTACAGACTGTTGTTCACATGGAGCCAAAAACTAGAGAAAAACCCAAAAAACTAGTGTAAGTTTGCAAAATGCTTCTTAACTTTGAATGATCAACCCTTAAAATAGTTAAAATAGGAGATTAAATACCTCTCCAAGTTGTTTAACCTCCTGTATGGACAGGTACATGTCCAAGGGCACTTAATTTTGACATTTTGATGCCTAAATGACAACTTTTGGTGCCTAGAAAATGCAAGATTGACCTCCAAAACTAACCCTCACCTAAAAATACTTCTCATACCTTAAACCCAAGCATAAAACATGTCTAAAACCTTTTAAAAACAAAAACCACAAAAAAAACTCATTTTTCCATCATTTTGCCAGGCAACACCAAACTGGCAACTTTGAGCAAAAAGATGAAAACAAGAAACCAAAACCCTATAATGAGTTCAAAACTCATCAAAACAACCTAGAACAACTTTAAAAACATCCTAAACCACTTTCCAACTTAAAACAACAAAAATCAAACCTGAGATGAAAATGAAGCTGAGAATGAAGCTAGGTGCTCCTGCACCATACTCCCCTGGTGACAAAGAAGTCATGTGACTCCTTTGGGAAGAATAGAGAGAGGAATACCAGCCTTGGTGAAGTCACTTGCAGGTATCCAAGTGGCTTTAGAAGCTAGTTGATCTTTCCACTTGATCAAATGCTCAAGGTAGTCATGTCTTCTAGTCTTTTTGATGATCCTGGAATCAAGTACCTGTTCAGGAATGGGAGAAGAAGAAGAGGGGATAGCTAGATCAGAAATGGAAGTTGAAATGTCTGAAGTTCTCTCAGTCTCTTCTGGAGGCTGCCCCTTGAATGGTACCAAATCTGAAACATTAAAGATAGGAGACAAAGAAACATCAACAGGTAAATCAATTTTATAAGCATTTGGACCATACTTAGCCAAAATCCTACAAGGTCCAATTCTTCTCATTTGTAACTTGGTAGGAACTCCATTTTTCAATCTAGACTTGTTGAGATGTACCATCACAAAATCTCCAACTATGAATTGAACATCCCTCTTTGAAGTATCCACCCTTGCCTTGACTCTTGTTGTGGTGTCTTGCAAAGACTGCTTAACCTATTCATGTATCTCTTTCAGAGATTGAACCATATCTTCTACTGTCCCACTAACATGTTGCAAGGTAGTCACATCATGTAACTCAAAAACACCCCTTGGATGCATACCATAAACAACCTGAAATGGAATCTTACCAGTGGATCTGTTTACACTGTCATTGTAAGCAAACTCTGCCTGTGGGATGAGTTGATCCCAGCTTTGTCCATACTCCTTGGTGAGACATATGAGTAGATTACCCAATGTTCTATTCACCACCTCTATTTGGCCATATGTCTATGGATGGTAAGCTGAGGCAAAAGATAAGTTAGTACCCAATTTCTTCCACAAAGTCTTCCAAAAATGACCAAAAGGCTTAACACTCTATCTGATACAATGCTAGATGGCAAACCATGTAATCTAACAACTTCTTTAAAGAAAAGAAAAGCAATATAACTAGCATCATTAGTAGTCTTGCAAGGTATAAAGTGGGCCATTTTACTAAATTTTTCAACAACCACAAAGATACTATCATGCCCTATTTTTGTCCTTGGTAAGCCTACAACAAAATCCATATTGATGCACTCCCATGGCCTAGAAGGGATGGGAAGTGGCTGATATAAACCAGCATTAGTGCTATGACCTTTGGCCTTCTGACATACCATGCACTATTCAGTATACCTCCAGACATCTCTCTGCATCTTAGGCGAGTAATAAAAGCGTTGAACCAGCTCCAAGGTATTATTGAGACCAATATGGCCACTCAAACACCCATTGTGTTTCTCTTGAATGAGATTTTCTCTCATGGAACCTTTAGGAACACATAGCTATCCTCCCCTGAATAACAAACCATTTTGCAATGTTTAGTCAGCATACTCACTATGAAAATGATTCTCAAAAGCAAGACAAACTTTATAAGCAGAAGCAAAATCATCATCATTAGGATATAAATCTTGAAAGCAATCAATCCCAATACTCTATACTTGGATCTCCTGAATAGTTAATAATCTCCTACTTAAAGCATCAGCTACTTTGTTACATTGGCCTTTCTTGTGCTTAAGAGTAAATGTATATGCTTGTAGGTACTCTACCCATTTCACATGTCTATGGTTGAGTTTATCCTAAGAATTCAAGAAACTGACTGCTTGGTTGTCTGTATACACAACAAATTCCTTGGGAAGCAAATAATGCCTCCACTTCCTGAGTGCCTGCACCAATGCATATAACTCTAAATCATAAGATGAATACTTTTTCTTTGCATCATTCAGTTTTTCACTAAAGAAAGCAACTGGTCTATTATCCTGACTCAAGACTGCACCTACTGCAAGATGACTGGCATCACATTCTATTGTAAAGAGTTTATCAAAACTAGGAAGGATTAGCACTGGCTGTGTAGCAACTCTAGTTTTGAGTAACTCAAACCCCTTATTGTCTACTTTGGTCCATTGAAACTTGACTTTATGACCACCTTTTATTTTATCTAACATGGGTGCACAAATTTCGTTGAAACCCCTGATAAACTTCCTATAAAACTGGGCTAGACCATGAAAACTCCTAACTTCACTGGCTGATTGTGGGGTTGGCCAACTTGTTATGGCTGTAACTTTAGATTGATCCATCTTAAGATCTCCACTGGACACAACAAAACCAAGATAGACTAGCTCTTGCTGCATAAAATCACATTTTTCAAGATTTATGGCTAACTGCTCATCAGATAATCTTTGCAAAACAATAGCTAAGTGTTTCAAATGCTCCTCTTTAGTCTTACTAAAAATGAGTATATCATCTAAGTAGACTACCACAAACTTACTAAGAAAATCCTGCAATACTTCATTCATTAACCTCATAAAGGTACTGGGAGCATTAGAGAGTCCAAAAGGCATAACCAACAATTCATAAAGACCCTCATTTGTTTTGAAAGCAATTTTCCGCTCATCACCCTCTTTTATTCTTATCTGATGGTAACCACTTTTTAAGTGTATTTTGGAGAAATACCTCGCACCCCCTAAACAATCCATCAAATCTTCTATCCTGGGAATAGGGAATCTGTATCTTATTGTGATCTTGTTGATAGCTCTGGAGTCTGTACATAGTCTCCATGTGCCCCCTTTCTTAGGTGCTAACACAGTGGGTACTGCACATGGACTTATACTCTTTCTTATTAATCCTTGATCCAATAACTCTTGAATCTGTCTAGCTACCTCTTTGTTCTACTCAGGAGTCATCTTGTATTTTGCTTTGTTTAGCAAAGAAGCTCCTAGTATAAAGTCAATTTGATGACTAATGGCTCTAGGAGGAGGTAATGTTGCTAGTTGTCCATCATCGATGATGCCCTTAAAGTTATCAAGAAGTTGCTGCACTTCTTGTGGGATCTCAACTTGTTTTTCTTTCTTATCCTCCTTAGGTTTTACTACAAGTGCATAACCAATCCCATCTCCCTCTTTCATGGTTTGGATGAACTCTTTTTCATTGACTAATAACACTTTAGGTGCCTGTGGTTTTCTATTCTTTGTCTCTTCACTAAGGGACTGAATCTTGTAGACAATGCCATTCTTTTGAAAGGAATATGTGTTTTTTTCACCATCATGGTGTGCCCTTCTGTCAAATTGCCAAGGTCTACCCAATAGTAGATGGCAAGCATCCATGGGAAGGATGTCACATAGTATCCTATCCTTGTATTCACCTATATTGAAGTCTACCCATGCTTGTTCATTCACTAGGACATGTTGCCCCTTGTTTAACCGGGTTACCTTGTAGGGTTCACTGTGCTTCATTCTAGGTAGGTTCAATTTGCTAACTGCCTCCTCTGAGATAATATTATCTGTGGAGCCTAAACCAATAACCACCTTACATACCTTGCCCAAGATTTTGCACTTTATCCTGAACAATGCTCTTCTCTGAGACACTTCACACTTATGAAGATCTTTCATCAATACTCTCCTCATCATTGGAATTTCACCATCTTCGGGTGCTAGGTGTATTGCTAGAGTTCTTGTACTACTCCCTTCCTCCTGCACATAGTTCACTTTTTCTTCACCTCCATGGGAAGAACTAGGCTTCTCAGGACACCTATAAGCAGGATGACCCAATTTCTGACAGTTGTAGCATTTCATTGTGGAGAAATAAGACCCTCTACCTAGGCCACTAGACCTACCCCTTCCTGGGTTGCTTGATCCCCTTCCCCTATAATTAGGTTTTCTGTGAGAATCCCTGATTTGCTCTATAAGCTTAGATTCCCCCTGGGACCTTTGGTCTATGTGTCTTCACCCAAAACTACCTTAATGGCCTCAACCATCTCTGCCTCTTCCTCTGCCTTTGTTATGCTGCTCTTGCTTCTTCCTACTCCTTTCCTCTACCTTGAGTGCAAGTTGATAGCACTTCTGGACTGTTGTAGGGCACAACACACTTAACTCTTCCTGTATGTTCCATCTCAAACCATTGAGATACCTAGCAACCTTGAAATTCTCATCCTCTTGGATCTTTGACCTAAGGCATAGCTTCTGAAACTCCTCAGTGTAGGTGCTGACATCTAACTCTTTTTGCCTAAGGTTTTGCCTTCTCCTATGGAGCTGTATTTCATAGTCCTCTAGAATGTAAGCCTCTCTGATCTTGGACAACATTCCCTTCCAAGTTGCTATGGGCCTTTTGCCCTCTTTCTCATGTTCATCTTGAATGAACTTCCACCATGTTAAGGTAGCTCCTCTCAACCTAGACTTAGCCACCTTCACTTTCTGGGCCTCTGTCACACCATCACACTCAAAATAGTTCTCAAACCCCTCAATCCACTCCATGACAACTTCTGGGTCCATTTTACCACTGAATAGTGGGACTCCTTCTAGTGTTCTCCCACTCATATCCTTCAAGGCTTTCAAAAAGAGTTCATTCTCTATCACAGGGTCTGGTATAGGGGTCTCATCCTCTATAGCTAATAGCTTACCCTTACCTTCTGTTCCCTCTATCTTATTGTTGGCTTCATCTACCTTCACTTCTACTTCACCCAACTTCTGTTTTAAGAGGTCTAACTTCACTCTGAGTAATCTATTTTCTTCTTCCTAGTCTTCCACTTTCTTTGCTAGTTTTGGATTTGTCACCATGGTTGCCAAATTGCTACTTCCTCCAAAGTGTAGCCGGGCTCTGATACCACTATGATAGGGAAGGAAAGTTCTGGGTGGTTGTTAGGTGAATAGTATGTTTGCTTGGCAAAATTTCCTTATTGTTTTCAAGGTGTAAACACTAAGGTCAGAGTGCAAATAGATCAAAGGTAGCCTAACAACTCACCTTGCTCCACCTCCCTATGTCAAACTCTTCTTGGCTACTCAAAAGCTCCAACTCCCTAGTTTGATGACATCCTTCCAAGGGCTCCAAAACCATCTTATGAAGCCAAAATCACCAAATAGGTTGAATTCATGTTAGATTGACCTATTTCAACTTTTTTTTGTTGGATTTCATGCTTTGCAACCTTCACTTGCTTACCCGATTTGACAAAAACTTGGTTTTAGGCCTAAAACGGGCTACTAGGCAATTAGCCCTCCATTAGGGGTTTTGTGCTCACCCTGTTCAACCAATGGACTTCCAGAACAAAAGCTTTACATTTTTGGATACCCTTTTGGGAATACTTGAAGATTCATAAAGTTTCAGGGTCCCTCAGGCCTTCTCCATGACTGTCCAAAAAATGGGTGAAAAAGGAGGGTTTTGAAGGGTTTTGATGGTGAAAAAAACCAAGATCCAAACTATAAACCTCCAATATTGACAAGAGACCTTAGTGCCACCCTACTACTGACTATTTAGGCCACAAATAAGAAGATTTACACTTCAAATTTTGAAAAACAAGTTCTTACAAAAAGTTGCTTATAAGGAAAATGCAACATTTTACAACTTTTCCAATATTGCCCCTTTCAAACACATCATTTGCAAACAAAACCAATTACATTCAACGTGTGAAAATGTCTACCATATAGAAGAAAAGAAGAGTCATGTTATCCCTACATACAAGCATTAGGCAATTACAAAAATGGAATTAATTCACTGTCAAGTTGACTGTTGCTGCCCTTTGTCTTTCACCGTTTTTTTGTAGTTCACTGTGACCTGCACTTTCACTATTATAACTCCTCACAAAAAGTTTGTTTAGTGCTCCTTAACAAGGCTTAGTCTTTTTTGACTTATTGTCCTTCATACCTATCATTTGGAAGTAGAAAAATACATGTATAACTTCAAGGAAAATGTAAAAACTCAGTCCTAATTGATTGTGACAGCAAGTTTGCATTTCAAGTCTTGCCTCAAAGATCATTGATTGATCTTGGAAACTTCAAACCGTTAGTTAAAATCAAGAACACTCCTTGTGCTTGTTCACAAGCAATTAGAAGGAGGTATAACAACCTTACAAGCTCCAATGCATGGTGGAGAGTACGATAATGCAAGAAAATTGACTCTAAAACAGTGAGTCACTGTTTTTTACATTATTTTCACAAAGTAAACTTGCAAACAATCTCCTCATGGCTTAGAAAGTCTCTTTGCCTTGGAATACAAACTTCTTCATCAAGGCAAGTCTATTCAACTTTTAAATGCACTTGCTATAGTAAAGCAAAGCATTAAATTCCTTCAAGACCCTAGCCAAATGGCACACTTGCCTAGGGCTTAATGGCCACAAAAACTCCTTACACCTGCATTCTTGAAAACAAAACATGTATTTACATAGTCTACAAGTTGACCAACTGGTTCTTGGGAAGCCATGAGAATTTTAGGACTCCAAGAAACCAAGTTGGTCAAGCATCCTTGCCAATTCCTAGACAAGGCAGTGAAACTGTCAAATCAAACTAATTTTGCCACAAACCCAAAACTTGATAAAATCAAATGCCACCAAAGGGAAAAGTTTAAGGAAAAATATTAGAAATGGAAAATGCAAGAACAGTATGGCCAAGTACAACTGGTGTACGGACTGCTGTTCACATGGAGCCAAAAAACTAGAGAAAAACCCAAAAAACTAGTGTAAGTTTGCAAAATGCTTCTTAACTTCGAATGATCAACCCTTACAATAGTTAAAACAAGAGATTAAATACCTCTCCAATTTGGTTAACCTCCTGTATGGATAGGTACATGTCCAAGGGCACTTAATTTTGACATTTTGATGCCTAAATGACAACTTTTGGTGCCTAGAAAATGCAAGATTGACCTCCAAAACTAACCCTCACCTAAAAATACTTCTCATACCTTAAACCCAAGCATAAAACATGTCTAAAACCTTTTCAAAACAAAAACCACAAAAAAAACTCATTTTTCCATCATTTTGCCAGTCAACACCAAACTAGCAACTTTGAGCAAAAAGATGAAAACAAGAAACCAAAACCCCATAATGAGTTGAAAAATCATCAAAACAACATAGAACAAATTCAAAAACATCCTAAACCACTTTCCAACTTAAAACAACAAAAATAAAACCTGAGATGAAAATAAAGCTGAGAATGAAGCTAGGTGCTCCTGCACCAGTCTGGTAGCATTGGCTCTACTCCACGGCACACACTTCTCTGGCATGCCAGTATTTCTTACCCCAAAGATCTTATCACCAAGGGATTTTTTTATCATAATGCAAGATACATGAAGGGTATCTATGGGGTACGATCTGCACTCCCAAAATCACTGAATGTCGATTTGGGCTACTAAGTTGGTTCTTATTGTAAATTTCAAGGGGTCTCGATCCAATGACGGATTCTCAGAGAAAGCTAGTTAAGAATTTAGTTAATATTATTAGTGTGGGGAAGGCCTCCACATAAGCTGCCTGACTAGTATATTTATATAGCAGCTCTAAAAACCCGCTCAAGAGTACGTTGGGAGAGATGATCTACCCAACACATCCCAATTCGAAGTACCTCTGTGGTGTGATGAAATCCCCAGTCAAAGATACCCCTCACTACTAAAATAAAAAATTGGGTGTTGTTATCACCTTATCCCTTTCTCCTAAGACCCTGAAGGTGGGTGGAAAGGCTGATGAATACTAAGAGGGGGGGGTGAATTAGTATGCCAAAATTTACTGTACTTAAACACTTTACTATTCTAATAGTAAACCGGTAAAGCAACTTAGCAAACAAACCGGTTAGCACACATGCAAACCAAATAGAAAATAATGCATTCACCCATAGAATCACAAATACCATAACACAAGATATTTTGATGTGAAAACCCAAATGGGAAAAACCACAGTGAGATGAAACTCACAAGTAACTATCTATAGAATAGAAACCAGACCGGTTAAGGTCATACACTATTCTTTACTAGAATAGATCCTGTTAGGAATCTCAATCTCTGTTAGGAGACAAGTCCGATTAAAGACTACCTTGCTAGAGAATTTTAGATCCACAGATGTGAACCACCTTGTTAGAGTATTTACAAAAGGCTTTTTGGGCCAACCTGGTTAAGGGCTTCAGACTTGTTGAAGATGTGAGTAATCAACAAGTGAATGATCTAGCAAATAGCACAAATTGCTTGGTTAGATCCTTGATAGCTCATTCAAAATACATTCTAGCATTACTTCAGTCTCTAATACATTCACACTCTACCTTCTCTTACAGACCTAAACTTCTCTTCTATAATCACACTTACAAAAAATCTTCAACCACCTTAAACCCTAGCAACAACATAAAACCCTAGACATGATGTCCTTATAAAGGAATATGATTTCATGTCGGTCCAATAGGATTAAAATACTATTTCCTAGGTTCAATGCATCTAGTCATATTCTGTAACACAACACAAAAAGCACTGCCAGAGTGTCGGCACTGCCAAACAATTGGTGGATGGTAACTCATCACAAAATGTCGGTTGGTAACTCATCATAGAGTATTACTGGTTAAACAAAATACCGGTTGTCGGTTTGACAAAAATGAAGACTAGGAAATATGTGTTCTGCCACTTTGATCCTTCATACTACTTGAGATCCTCAAACTGCTTGGGGTCAATATACCGCTTGAAACAGGTAACCACTTTCTGCAAAACACCGATAGTCTAAAGACTAGCACATGATACTAGTTAGGAACAATTACCGGTTGAGCATAATTCATACATTCACAAAGTGATCTCATAACAAGTGTGTGTCCATCAATGACAATCACAACATCAACCATCAAGAATGCCAACAATCTCCCCCTTTGGCATTGATGGCAACACTTAGGAAATTTTTTGACATCTAAGTGTTTTACAACAAACACTATGCCATAAGCAAAATTACTCCCTAAGCATATACACTATCCCTTTTGCAGAAAATATAATGTATACTATTCTTTATCAGAGATGGACATGAAAGTATGTATGAAAACATCAAAATTTATTATACTTCTCCCCCTCTACCAACAATGACAAAAACACTACAGACGAACCCCTGTTCCATTAGTAGTAAAATAATAAATGTTTATGACAATAATGAGTAAAATTTGTCAAAAACTGATTTAAAGTCCTGCAAAAATTGCTTCATAGATAAGGACCATGATTCAAGTAGGGAGGTAGCCACCTCTTTCTCTATCTCCATCTAGGAGACCTGTTCTTCCATGCCATCTATCGTGCTCATTTCTTGAGTGACCGTTAGGGCATCAAGATTTAGATAGCATTTGTGGAGGATTTGCAATCTTGGCAGTAGGACCAGTTGAAGTTCTTGCAAGTTCCTTGTCTGATTGCTTATTTCTACCTCAATTCATGCAGACTGGAGTTGAAGCCTGTGAATGGTTTGACCATATGTGGAGAAGGAGTCATATGGCATTTTAAAGGTGCTAATAAAAGACTGCATATCTGATTGCAGTTTGTTCTTCTAGTTGAGCACATCATCACATAATAGATGAGGTTGACATATCTTGCTAAGAAGTAGATTTCCCTCATCCATTGTATCTTTGATGTCCTTTTGTGCCTTCTAAAGTTCTAACCAAAGCTCATTCAACTTCTTCACTAGAGTAGTGTTTAGAGCCTTTTGATGTTCTTTCTTGGCATTTGCCTCTGGAGCCTCTTCTAGGCTCTGCACCTGATCATCTAGAACTATACGTAGGAGCTTCAGTTGTGCCAGTAAGGAATCAGTACTGGGGAGGTTTGTACCAGGTATCAAACCGGTAAGAGTGTCCACCGCAGCTTGGATCACATCTTGCTCCTTCTTCCTCCTTATCACTTCTAGGCATTCTTGAGCAACCTTAATGCTTTGTAGCAGCTCCATTTCATTTGCAGACTAGAGGTCAATAGGACTAGTGAGGTCAGCCAGTTTGGCTTGACTACCGGTTGCCTTTGGAGTCTCCATCTAAGTGCTTTTTGCCGCTTATTCTTTCTCTTCTTCCTTCTTTTTCTTTTCCGTTACCTTTCGCTTCTACTCTTCCTTTTCCTCCTCTTCCTTCTTCTTCTCTGCTTCCTTTCTCTTCTCCTCTTCCTTTTCCTCTTCCTTCTTCTTCTTCTCATCTTCTTGTTTCTTTTTCTCCTCTTCCTCTTTTCTCTTTTCCTCCTCTTTCTTTTTCTTCTCATCCTCTTTTCTCTTTTCCTCCTCTTCCTTCTTCTTCTCATCCTCTTTTCTCTTTTCCTCCTTTTCCTTCTTCTTCTCATCCTCTTTTCTCTTTTCCTCCTCTTCCTTCTTCTTCTCATCCTCTTCCTTTTTCTTCTCCTCTGCTTGCTTCTTTGCTTCCTCTTTTCTATCCTCTGCTTCCTTTTTCTTCTCTTCTTGTTCTGCCTATTTTTTCTTGTCTTCTTCCTATTTCTCCTTTCCTTCTGTTGCTGATGGGTCAATTGGAGTAACATTCTCTACATCCAGAACATTGACATCAATAGTGTCTATTGGTTCAGTAACTGGGTTTCCTTCATTGTCGAATACCTCATCCAGTTTCTTGATTTCCGGTTTGCCTCAGATACTTGATGCAATCTCAGAGCGGCTTTGGTATGAGAGTGAGTATCTTTTATTACTTTAGAGGCTTTTCCTTCAAGCAACATGAGTCTACTTCTTCTCATGAAGAAGAGGCCTTTAAAGTTCTCCACGATTTCATAGAGTTCTGAGTTAGATATGTCAGGAAAATATTGTGTGAATATTTCCTCTCTTATTTCCTATTCTTTTTCAATAGCAATGCACCATTTGATGTCTAAAGAATTATACAAAGAATCCGGTGTCATAGATTTGATATATGAAGGTGACCGGTCATTAACACATAAATACTTAATGATTTCCTATTTAACTTCTTCCTTTTCTTCATTATTGAAATCATCAAAATGATCTTCTAAATCATTTAGCAACTTTCTCCTAATATTTTTGATAGTTCTTTGACAATGTGTCAAAGGTTTGTAGGAAGAGATGTCAATATTTACTAGTGCTGATGTTGTCAATTTATTCTTTGTCTTTTTCTTCATTTGCCTAGTCTTCTTAGGCTGTTCTACAGACACAGTTTCCTCTGAGTTTGGTGAATTATTCTTTGTCTTCCTCTTCCTCTCGAAGACTTTGGTAGGTGCCGCTTTTGGTTTCTTCTTTGTAGGTGACCACTTGGTCACTTTGGGACTAGATGAAGTAACCGGTGCCGATGCTGAAGGCACTACCTTTCCTTTCTTTGCTGAGGATTCTTTAACTAGTGTAACCCTTTCTAGATAGGTACCGGTTCTCTTTTCCTTAGGATCAAGGGGCGAGGTAATTAGGGTAGAAGCATACCCGTCCAGCATATCATACATTACCTCATAGCCCATAGGCTCCACTTCTTCTTGTCTAGGCTCAACTGCCTCCATTATGCACACATCAATTTTGATGGTGAAGCGTATGTCCTCCTCATACTTCTTGACTATATCACTAGATATCCTTATCATTTGTCTCATCTTGCGTATGAACTCATTAAAGTATTTGTCACCTACTCCTAGAAAGTAGCCTTGGAAGTAAAAGAACAAACCAACAAGTAGTTTTCCGAACTTAAATATCAATGCATTGTCCTGTTTGATCAACTTTAGATTCAACATGAGTTGTCTTTGCATACAAGTGCACAGATCAAATGATGCATCTTCCTTGATCATCCTGTAAGCAGTATTTACCACTGTAGCAGAGACAAAATTAATTCTGCTAGCAGAGAACATCCGGTAACCTATCACCATGCAGGCATACTTGACCAAATCATCCTTGATTGAGTTGAGGGTCATTGCACGTCAGTCTCTCACTGAACCGGTGAGCTTGGACATTTCAGTCTTGCTGACCTTCCTTAGGGCTGGCACTTCCCCTGTGTTATAGAAATCGGTGATGGCATGAATCACTTCCGGTGAGATATCATGCGTCCGCTCTAGGTACATGTTATCACCGTGTACCCTGCTTAGAATAATGCGAATGTGATCATCCAAAAATTCTTAGTAAACTGCATTATGAAGTTTCTTATTTTCCAGAATGCTGATTTCTAGTTTAATCTTCTTATCCTTTCCATAGAATAAGCATAGCTTTGAATGGATCACAAGAGACCCTAGGCCTTTGATTTTGTAGTCTATGTAATTAGAAATGCCTTCTTCTATTATAATACCAGCAGGTACTTGAGACAGGGCATAGTATTTCGACTTTTGTTGAATGAAGTCCATAGAATCAACAGGTGCACTAGAGCTAACATGTGATGAGGAAGCCATGACAAACAGAGAATTATGAAAAATACCTTCGTAGATCAAAATTTAGGGCTTCATTGTTTGAACTTTGCCACACACTCCTTCGGTTGCAGAGATACCACTTTGCATTCTTCACTCCTCCAACAGATGTTTGCTTCAGATTCTCCTTCAGGATTTTGATAAGCTCTTTGAATCGTAGTGTAAATTACTTTTCTTTGCTCTGCACTTGAAAAGCGTCTTTTCTCAAAAAATGATAACTGAGAAATGATTTGAAAATTTCTTTTAAATGGATTCTCCACCTACCATAATAAATGCTCCACTATTAGCTATTAGGACATAAACCCTAATTTGCCTTTTACCGTTTCCAGTCTTCTATCATCTGATAGGTATCTCATACCAGTTAAGGTGTTTTATCGGTGTAAACCAGGGGTTTGAAGTATTTCACCATTTGCTCCCTCTAAGCTTTTCTGATGCTTAGTTTGCCGGTTCCGTGATTTCCACACTAGGTTCAGAAAGTGGTTCTTCTTGAAACATCGCTAGTTTCTTCTTCCAGGTTTTGTTCATATCCGCTTGAATGATTTCAACATCAATTTTCCTTCCAAAGTGACTGGTATATCATCCGATATACTCTTTCTATTTCTACAGAATCTGGCAATGTGACCCAGTTTATTGCAATGATAGCAAACTGTTCTAGGTTATCTCCATGGTCCATTATTCATGTTTCCATTCTTCCTTCTACATGTTGTATTAGTCTGACCACTACCATGATAGATCAAACAGGTTGTTCTCCAACTAGTTGCTGCTTGATAGCCACCAGACCATTGGCCATAGGTATTATACTGGTTAGAATTCCGATTCACAAGAGGTTTCGGGACACCTCCTTGAGTCCTTCGAAGATATCTTCCAGTGTTGTTCATAACAGACCTGCATTCAAATTCTCTATGCCCAAACTTGTTGCATGCATAATAGTTACCATTAAATCTATAGGATCTAGGCTTATCATTTAGAAAATAAGGAAAATTATTGTAAGCCTTACTTCTACATACATTAGCAGTGTGTCCTTCTTTAAGAAAAGTAAAGCAAATAGGTTTGAACTTTTGCTTACCTTTACCTTTGAATGACAGTTGCTTCTTCGATGCTTCATCATTTGCACTAGAGGTCTCACCTACCTCATGACCAGAGTAACCAAGTCCATCAGTATTCTTGACAGGTTTGGTCGATTCAAGCTTTTGCTCTAGCTTAACAGTACTCTTGTTGAGCTTAGCAAGTATTTCCTTTGACTCAGAGAGTTCTTTGGAAATAGCAATATTGGATTCCTTCAAGGTTGCATTCTCAGAGATAGCCATGTTCAGTTCACCTTGTACTTCTTCTTTTTCCATTTTTCTTTCATGAAGGTGAGCGGTAAGTGCACTGATCTCTTGCTTCAACTTGGAGATTTCATGATCTTTGTCTTTTACAAGATCCTCAGTTTCCCTCCTATTCTCCAGCTCCTGACACATTCTAATGGTTAGTCCTTCCAGTTCCCTTCTCAAGCTAGCATTAGACTCATTTAGCTATTCTACTTCTTGAATTAGGGCTTCCATGTCCGCTTCATTAGAAGAACTATTTGCAGATAGCTCCATCAGTTCAGCATGTTCTCTCCTTTTTTTCCTAAGAGGTGTTATATTTGACCATAAGATCATCATAGGCTTGCTCAGACTGAGTGAGCCGATGAGTAAGTTCCCTCACAGTGTATTCCCCCATATCTCTTTCCAAGTGGTTAGACTTATAGAAAGGTTGGCTCTGATACCAATTGATGAATACTAAGAGGGGGGGTGAATTAGTATACCAAAAATTACTGTACTTAAACACTTTACTATTCTAACAGTAAACCGGTAAAGTAGCTTAGCAAACAAACTGGTTAGCACACATGCAAACCAAATAGAAAATAATGCATTCACCCACAAAAGCACAAACACCATAACACAAGATATTTTGATGTGGAAACCCAAATGGGAAAAACCACGGTGAGATGAAACTCACAAGTAACTATCTGTAGAATAGAAACCAGACCGGTTAAGGTCATACAATGTTCTTTACCAGAACAGATCCTGTTAGGAATCTCAATCTCTGTTAGGAGACAAGTCTGATTAAAGACTACCTTGATAGAGGATTTTAGATCCACATATGTGAACCACCTTGTTAGAGGATTTACAAAAGGCTTTTTGGGCCTACCCGGTTAAGGGCTTTAGACTTGTCGAAGATGTGAGTAATCAACAAGTGAGTGATCTAGAAAATAGCACAGATTGCTTGGTTAGATCCTTGATAGATCATTCCAAATGCATTCCAACATTACTTCAGTCTCCAACACATTCACACTCTACCTTCTCTTACAGACCTGAACTTCTCTTCTATAATCACACTTACAAAAACTCTTCAACCACCTTAAATCCTAGCAACAACATAAAACCCTAGACATGATGTCCTTATAAAGGAATCTGATTTCATGTCCATCCAATAGGATTACAATACAATTTCCTAGGTTCAATGCGTCTAGTCATATTCTATAATATGACACAAAAAGCACCACCAGAGTGTTGGCACCGCCAAACAATCAGTGGATGGTAAGTCATCACAGAGTATTACCAGTTAAACAAAATACCGATTGCCGGTTTGACAAAAATGAAGACTGGGAAATATGTGTTCTACCGCTTTGATCCTTCATACCGCTTGAGATCCTCAAACCGCTTGGGGTCAACATACCGCTTGAGATAGGTAACCACTTTCTACAAAACACCGATAGTCTAAAGACTAGCACATGATACCGGTTAGGAACAATTACCAGTTGAGAATAATTCATACATTCACAAAGTGATCTCATAACAAGTGTGTGTCTATCAATGACAATCATAACATCAACCATCAAGAATGCCAACAAAGGTAGTTGATGCAAGTATAGGTCCACCCCGAACATGATAAAAAAATTCTTTCGTTTAAGAAAAAAAAATGTAAGTTATTCTATTGAGAAGCTTGATTCACATTCATTTTAAGACCCAAACTTAGGTGTGAGATATGCATGTGCATGTCAATTTTAGAACACCAAACTGAAGTGTCAAAGAATGCATGTCAATTTTAACTAGGTTTATTTTAAGCCCAAAATTGAAGTGTGAAAGCATGCATGTCCATTTTAACTAGGTTTATTTTAAGCCCAAAATTGAAGTCTGATAACATGCATGTCCATTTTTACCAGGTTTATTTTAAGCCCAAAAATGAAGTGTGATAACATGAGTGTTTATGATTTAGTAATAATCTGATCCTCTTTGTAAATTTGCCACATGTTGCAGACAGATTATCAGTAATCCAAGAAAATCCACAGAAAATAGAAAACTTAAGTATGAAATATACGAATGTGTAATGATACATGAGTGAATGTTTGATATCGTATGAGCGATTGCATGATAATGATAGAGTGAATGCATAATTTCTGACAAAGTGAATGTGTGATACTGACAGAGTGATTGCGTGAAAATAACTATGCAAATGCGTAAATCAGAGATAGACCAAACAAAATAAAAGAAATACAAAGTCTAACTCTGATCTAGAACCTGCAAAATAGATTGTGATGCCCTAGCAAGATCTCTCATCATCCATTCTATATTAAGCAAATCATATTTCGCTCTATATGAGAGAACTAGGTGGTTGTATCTATCAATGGCTAGTTAGATCTTGTATCTTATTTTCTACCTTTAGGATTTGCTGATAACATCTAGCTTGCCTCCTTTCTTCCTTCATCCTTCTGGCACCTGAAATCCTAAATTATACCTTACGTGTGATAAGATGTGATAATTAAAGTATCAAATAAGGATAAACAATCTTCAGGTATTAACAATTTCATACAAAATTTAACATAACAAAAAATAGAAAACAAGAAAAACCAAACAAACAAAAAGATGAAATAATCCTTTCGAATGTGTGAGAGAATGTGAACAAATGTGAGACATAATCAAAAGGATTGTGTGATGGGGTCCGCACGAATGCATCACCCTGTGTGATCGATTGCATGAATCTGTCTATGCGAATGCATGATTCTGTCAGCACGATTGCATGATGTTTAAATCTACCTTTGAAATCCATACAAAACCTTCAAAAAACCTAAAAATTCATATGGTTTGCAAAATCACATAGAAAATAAGTTTAATTAGTTGTTGCTTCACGTCAGGTTCACCAAAATGTTGTATGTAAAATTCATTATCAAATTCAACTAGAAATAAGGGAAATCACGAATCCCTATCTAATCAAAGAATTATAAATAAACCAATGAAATAATATAATCAAAGCAATGGGAATGTAAAATATTCAATTAAAACCCCCTATTCCATGATCGCTTGTAGCTCCATTGTTCTTCTTCTGTTTGTGGTATTATGGCTCTCAGATATCGCGTTGGCAACCTATAAATGACACACAGATTTGAATTTCATGATTGTTGAAAATGGACATTGAATGCTCAATTTATAGATTATTGGAGAGAATTTATTGAAAAGGTGGGACAAATTGATAAAGAGGTGGAACTCAGGTGAGTGCACATGCTGATTGATAGTTGAACTACTAATTTGGGGGTGGAACAAAATTGATTGAATAGATAAACGAGTTAACTGATTGAGAAAAAAGATGATTGAAAGATTAAAAAGGGTGATTGGAGGATAATTGATTGATGACAAAGAAAACTCATGCTGATTGATTGATGCTAGATTTATAGATTATTGGAGAGAATTTATTGAGAGGTGGAACATATTGATTAAGAGGTGGAACTCAGGTGAGCTCACATGTTGATTAATAGTTGAACTGCTAATTTGGGGGTGGAATAGAATTGATTGAATAGATAAATGAGTTAACTGATTGAGAAAAAAGATGATTGAAAGATTAAAAAGGGTGATTGGAGGATAATTGATTGATGACAAAGAAAACTTTATTTTAAAAAAGATAACTAGAAGATAGAAAAAGAATGATTGGAGGAAATTAAAGAAATGAAATAGTTAACTGATTGAAAGCTTAATTTAGAAAAAGATAACTAAAAGATAGAAATAGGAATTGGAAAGATAATTGAATTAATTAGTTAATTGACTGAGTTAATTAATTTAGCATGTGCTTGCACTTTGACTTTGATTTTTAATTTAATCTTTGCATGATATCTAATTCAAATGTTTAATTTATTTGAAATACAATTTGTTATTTGAATATATTTAGAGCTTTGAATTTGATATTCAATTTGATTTTTGAAATCATGCACATGTATTTGAAATTAGAAGAATTAATGAAATGAAATAAAATTAGAAGAATTAATTAGTTAATTAAATAATTTAAAGAAGACTATTTAATTATTTAGAAATTAAATTTAATTAAATAATAAAGATTATTTAAATTAAAGATTATTTAAATCATAATTAATTAAATAATAAATATTTAATTAATATTTAGAAAATGGTTGAATGATTAGTTGAATAGAAATAGAAATTGAATATGAATTTATTTAAATAATACAGATTATTTAAATTGAAAGATTCATAATTATAATTAATTAAATAATAAATATTTAATTAACATTAGAAAATGGTTTAAATGATTAAAGAATGATAAAATTGAAATTGAAATAATTAGTAAGATTATGAGGAAATATGAAAGTAGAAGAATAAGATTAATTAGCTTAATTAAATAATTAAATAATTATTTAATCAATTAGACAAAAAATTAGCACATGATAATTGAGACATTTTTAGGTGTCTACAACACATTCAACAAAACCAAGGTCCTTTAGAAAGCTTGTACATATCTAAAGTATGTGAGGGACCAATATAGGACACATTTGCTGGCATTATGGATGAATTGATTATGTGTTGCATTGATATTTTGTCATTGATGTCAACACTAGCTGATATGGTTGGTTACCGACACCGACCGATAGGTTTTGGTTACCGAAAAAAGATCTAGTGTTATCGGCAGATGAGGCTATCTGTTGTACACTTCCATCATGTTTGGATCGATGGGATATGTTTGATTTCATGTGGTATGTGCTCCTTGAGCATGACTTGGTTAGATGGTATGGACTTGGTAATCAGATGCTATTATACACTCTTGTAAACCCTTACTGGCACTCGTTTATGGCTTTAACAACATAGCTTTCACTGAGGAATCTTGTCAAGATGCATAAGTATTGTTGGTGCAACTTCTACATGGATTTCAGGATGCTGAACAAGTTCTTTGATCGTGCTTCAACTGCTTGAGGACATTGCTTTGGCATGGTGGACCCATAATAGGTCTGGTACCTAACTAGGTTATGGACCGGTATCATGATAACGTGTACTTTGCACGTTATTGGGATGTTTTATGGATTGGTTTTTGTTGTTTTGGTCTTGAGATGACATGGCATATCATTGTAAATGGATTTATGTATTGATCTTATTGTAATATCTTATAGATAGCTGACCTAATTGGTTTAGGCCTTAGGGTTTGTATAAATAAGAGGTAGAAACTCTTTGTAAAGTATCATGGTTATTGAAAAGGTCATGGTCAAGGATTGTAATGTGTGAATATTGTAATATCATTCAAGCAGAGGATTTGGTCGATCATTGGTGATTGAATTGGGATTAAGGAAGAGGACTTAGTCCTTCAGTATTGAGCTTAATCGGGACTATAATCAGGCATGGTAGATGCTATCTCTTGTTTTTCACTCTATTGGATTCTTGTCCATTTATCTTGAGAAGGTTGTAGCCTCTCTGTATTTAGTGAGACTCTTTTTGTAATAAACCATACGCTCTAGGCAGTGTGCCTTCCTGCAAGTGCAGGCCCCTTATTGTAACACATACTTTCTGTAGAAGTATCATCTGACTGTGGGTAGGCTTCCCACCATGTTTTTTCCCTTTCCAGGTTTTCCATGTACAAATCATGGTGTTATGTGGTATGGTTGCTTTGTATTGATTATTTGTTTATTTGTTAAGTTGCATTGTTTACTGGTATCTGTTTATGCTTTGCCGGTACTTAATTTGGTTAAAGGTTATTAAGTGGATTAAATGTTATAATTTGTTAACAACTAATTCATCCCCCCACCTCTTAGTTGTTCACTAGTTATCTTAACAACATTTAGAGAAGAGCAGAAAGTATGAGCATCCCCCATGATTATAGAGAGGGAGTGGAAGGGCCTGGTTTTAGATGGAAAGGAGAAAGCTGAAAAGAGAAAAGGACATACACCACCAGGCCCAAAAAGGTATGTGATACTATAAACAATGTAATTATATACTCATTACTCTTTATTTTTATATAATCTAACATATTTCAAACTTTTCAAAGGTTGCTCAACACATCGAAGGCAACAAGGGCAAGACTAGAAAAACACGGGTAGCACAAACTTGGCTCTAGTGGCTACATTAAATTTGTCAACGAATTTTAAGTATGAATAAACAAAATATCACATCGAAATAATAAATTACAAACAATTTTTTTTAATCACAAAATAGAAGCAAAATTCATGATATTATGCAAAACTGCAGGGCCCTAAATTCAATAGAGTGCCCATAGAAGATGACATGAAGATTCCCTTCCAGTAAGGCTATGGAGCCGTGGCTGAATGGCTAAGAGTCTTAAGTGAGCAAACACAAGCTTCTAGTGCATCCATCATGCAAGTAAATAACCTAAATGAAGATTATTTAAAATTGAATACTTGAGCAATAATCTATTCGATATTAATTTCCACCATAAAGTGACTATATTTGTTTTAAATAAGCAAACAATGATAACAATGGACATGACATTGGAATACAACTTGCTGAGGGTGGAGCACAACCTCCACATGATGAAGGTCATGGTGTGCATCCCGGTATTGGAGGTATTCATGTGCTATACAATTTTTTTTTATGTAATTATTAATGCAATTAAACATCTTTAATTGCAATTGGTGTAGTAATTAATGTAACCTCTTCTGATTTCTTTCGAGGATGTAGAGCATGATGAACAATTTGAGCATGGTTAGGCTGAACAAGTTGAGCATGATCATGCTAGACAACATTAGGAACATGATGTTCCCCCATTAGGTAAAGAGGACCACTATTATTCTTTTAAATGAATTTAATTTTAATTGGTGTATTGATTAATGTAATCTTTCGTGTTTTAGCTCTAGAGGATTTATAGGGTGTTCAACATGTTGAGGATGGGAATAGATGACATGATCTGGAAGATGATGTGGCCCCATCAAGTAAAGAGCACACCTATAATGTTCTTTTAATTAATGAAATACTTGTAACAATAATTAAAAAACTTATCAATTTAACCCATTTCCTTGTTATTGCAGCAGACCCCCCTTTGCATAGGCATCCAGATCATGAGTACGGGACTAGGTTTACATTAAGATCATGAGTAGAGGGCACAACAACTGAAGAGGGGAAAAATGATGAAGAAAATGATGCTCCACTTAGTCTTTACTTAGCTTCAAAAAAAAGAAGAAATGATTGTAATCATATTATGTGTTAATGAATGAATTTTATGTGTTAATGAGTGTTAATGAATGTTAATGAATGTTACATATTAATGAATGTTATACGATAATGAATGAATGTTATATTTTATTAATGGATGGAATAATGAATGAATGTCATATGTTAACGAGGAATTTAGAGTGATGTTAGGGGGGAAGGGGTCAAATGAGCTTCCACCTTCATGTGGTTGGCCCTATTAATTAGAGAATATTAAACTATTCTTGAAACAAAGAGAAGATCAATAAGGTAACACACTTTTTAATATTTCATTATGCTCCATTGTTAATCTTATTTAATGATATGTATTGAATCTTAATTGTAGGGTCCAACAAAGCCAACACGAACAACAACACAACAAGTTACTTAGTGGAGACCATCATAGGTAAGGTCCTTGATTAAGATTTTTTATTTTTGTTTCACTTTTTTGTTTACGTATCAACTTGTTGATTATCAATCTTAATTCAACATGTAATCAGTTTGAAACTTTGATGCAAATTGTATCAAATAGCATCAAATAGCAAATGTATTGGCCAACATTCACCAATTATGTATCCTTCATCCTAATGCTGAGTATAATCTTCATATACCATTCATCCTTCCATTAAGTATTAACACCCTTATCTCTTCTTCTTGTACATCATCTTCTATGAGATCTGATAAACTTATAAGGCACTGAGAGGGGAGAATGAATCAGTGCAAGCAAAAACTTAATAAATCCGATAACACCTTTCACGAGCTTGAAAATCAATAAGCATGCAAGAAATATAACCACATAAGAAAACATCCAACAAAGCATGCAAACCATAACACAATTATTTTTCACGTGGAAACCCAAATGGGAAAAACCATGGTGGGAATTAATACCCACAAAGATCAACTATCTGTAGTATAGAGAGCTGACCGGTTAAGGTCATACAACACCCTATTAGGGGTACACCTAGTTAAGAGTGTTTTAGCCTAGTTAAGAGCTATACAATGAGGGTTGTTAGGACATAGCCCTATTAGGAGCTACCTAGTTAAAGGATTTCAAAACACAAGCTAATGTGTCACCTTGTTAGAGGATTTCACCTTCAGATCTATTGGGATCCTACCACACCTTGTTAGGAGTGACCTTGTAATAGGTTTTTCTTGCTACAACTATTAGGAAGACAACAAGTACAACTGATATGAATTTAGCACCTTTGTGCCTGATTAGATCCGCTTTTGCTCAACTTCTATCACCAACTAAACATCAAATACTAACTTCTCCTTCAACTGCATGATCAAATTATCACTCTTGATCCATGAAATCATACAACTTAGATCTCCTTATAAAGAAATGATGCAGGAGCATTCCCGGTCGATGAAAAATCTTGCATCAACCAAAAACATTTCCTTTTAGTTTTCTTCTTGTTTAGTTCATTGTGCACTTTTATGTGTTCTTACCGGTTGGTGCTGGCAGTTGCTTTCTTTTCATGGAAGGTCTTATTTTTGGTTTCCTCGCTGGTTCATACTTACCGGTTGGTTTTCCTTCATTAATGACACAATTCTTGGTATGCGGATCTATTTTGGGTCTTGTTCAATGTTCTTTGGCATGTGGCTAACCTTCCTATTGAACCACACCTTTTGGTTGTTATTTTTTGGAAAGATTTATTTAATTCATAGGGATGACCTAGTTACATGTTTCATTTTCTTACATTGGTAAGCATAATCTTATGAGGCTGAGATGGATATGTTTTGGTGGGTATAAATATGATGTTATGTAATTATTTGTAGGGGTAGAGGAAGTCGAATTGAGAAGAAGGATTGAGATTCACATTTTGTGATCCGGTTGATTCTTAGAGTCCTGATTGGATTGTATCTAGTTGATTGCCTGCATGTAACTAGTTAACTACTGGATGTTCTTTGATGATTATATGATGATAGCTGGATGGTTGTTGGAAGTTCTAAAGCCATAATTTTATCTGTTTATGTAATATAATTATGTTTTCTTGTAGCCTGCATTGTGTTACTCTTGCTTCATAATCTTGTTGATTCTCTTTGAGGGTTTTATTAGTTATGGCTGAATCAAGTGGTATCAGAGATGGTTATGGAATGGCTAGTGGAAGAATTGTTTGCAAAAATTGAGGCATTTCTTTGGGTGGACAGATCATCGATTAGAGGTAGACTACGTATGTGTTCAATAGATCGTCGAGGGGAGGCAATTGAAACTGGTAGCCAGATCGCCGAGTTGAAACAGTTCATCAGAGTGGAAGAAGAGAGGCCACATAGTAGGACAACCCCTTGGAGGGTAGAGTAGATGATGGAAGACTTCAATAATGAAGTGAGGAACAAAATCCGAAATGCTTTGGCTAGTTTGCAGAGAAACCCTGAATCAGAGGATGAATATGAAGAATTCAATGAAGAGATTGAAGAAGCTGAAGGAACAGAAGATGAAAGAGAGGAAAGCTTCCTAAGAGCAATGGTGCAAGTGAGTAAAGTTCATAAACTTGAAGTTTCCAAATTTTCTGGAACATTGAACCCGAAGGATTTGATAGATTGGATCGAGGAGTTGGAGGACTACTTTGAGTTTGAGGATGTCAAGGACCCGTAGAGAGTCTGATTGGCACAGACTAAGTTGAAAGGGCATGTTGCCTTATGGTGGAAAGAATTACAAAAATACATAGTAGAGAATGGTGAATTGAAGATCACTCGATGGAGATAGATGGTTGCAAGATTAAAGGCCAAGTTCATACTAGGAGACTATGAGTTGGAGTTGTTCAAGAAGTCGCATAACCTAAAATAGAGAAACATGACTATGAAGGAATATCTTGGGGAATTGTAAAAGCTGGTGATTAGATCTGGAGTTAGAGGGATGGATAGAGAAAAGGTGGTGAGGTACATAAATGGACTTGCTTTTAATATTTAGGATGAAATGAGTATGTTGAGGGTTTCGACAGTTGAAAAAGCTTACCAATATGCTTTGAAGCCCGAGGAGAAGATGAGAAGAAAACATCTGAATAGAGGGAAGGAGAAATTCAAAGGACAAATGAGTGACAATATGAAGAACCTGATTGAGGAATATGAATCAAAACCTACGTGGAGTAAAGAACTGGAACAAAAAATTTAGAGGAAAGGCACCAACAGTACCAGTAGAGAGTTTCCTAGCAAATGTTACAAGTGTGGAGAAATCGAAAATAGATTTTATGAATGTAAGAAGGGAATGGCAAGAAGTTGTGTGGAAAATGAGGAACTAGAAGGTGAAGGTATTAGATCTGATTGTGCACTAAAGCAAGGAGAATCCCTTATGTTCAGAAGAAAGGATACTAGATCTACTTAGAGGAAGAGTCTTTTCTGAACTGTGTATAAATTAGATGGTAAGTGTTGCAAGGTTATTATAGATAGTGGAAGTACTAACAATTTGGTATCTGAGGAGATGGTTGTGAAGCTTGGATTAAAGAGGCCTAAGCATCCTTATCCTTATGAGGTAAGCCAGTTGCAAGATTATCAAAAGATAGAAGTAAAGGAGCTATGTTTGGTGAATTTTAATATTGGTCCTTTTAAAGATGAGGTTTTGTGTGATGTTGTATCTATGAATTCTTGTCATGTCTTGTTGGGAAAACCTTGGTAGTTTGATAGGGGAGCTATTTATGACTGTAGAGGAAACCTAGTCACTATTGAGAAGGATGGGAAAAATATCACATTGATTTCTTTGAAGGAGAAAGAGAAGGAGGTGAAGAATCTCAATCTTGAGAAAAGTTGCAGTACTTTGAAACTAGTGGTAGAGGTTATACCAAAAGGTTTGCAGAAAGATTTGATAGAACCAATTATAGAGGTTATACTAGAGGGTGACATGAGTTTATAGAAGGATCTGATAGATGAGCTTTATGGACAGATGGAACCGGATAATAGAGAGCTTATGGTGACAAACATGATGAAGTCTTGTGGTAGAAGCAAATCAGAGTTGCAGAAGAAAGAGACCAATAAATAGAAACAATGTGCTGATCTGAAGCAGAGGAAGAGAAACAAAGAGATTCAAAGGGTAGAGAAGCCAATCGAGGCACTAGAGAAGCTAAAGAAGATGTTGGCAGATAAAGAAGATGTTTGGATCAGAAATGAGCACGGGGTCTTTAATCTAAATCCTTTTAGATGTTAATGAGTTGCTTCTCATGGAACATCTTTTTCTACCTGGGTTGTCTAATGCAAGAGAATCCCTAGTCGATGAGCAATCTTGCATCAACCAAAAATATTTCCTTTCAATTTTGTTCTTGTTTAGTTCATTGTGCATTTTTTTGTGTTCTTATTGGTTGGTACTAGTAGTTGCTTACTTTTTGTGGCAGATCTTATTTTTGGTTTCTTGGCTGGTTCATATGCTTAATTCTATATTTTTAGCTCATTTGTGTTCTTTTTTGGTCAGTTATAGCTTCCGGGTGAATTTTTTTGAGTTTCGAGATAGTTCTTGTGCTTACCAATTGGTTTTCCTTCATTACCAACATGATTCTTGGTGTGTGGATCTATTTTGGGTCTTATTCCATGTTATTTGGTGTGTGTCTGACCTTCCTGCTAAACCACACCTCTTGGTTGTTATTTTCTAGAAAGATTTCTTTAAATCTTAGGGCCGACCTAGTTACACATTTCATTTCCTGCATTGGTAAATGTCATCTTATGAGGCCGACCTAGATATGTTCCAGTGGGTATAAATATGATGTTATGTAATCATTTGTAGGGGTATAGGAATTAGAATTAACAATAAGGATAGAGATTCTCATTTTGTGATCTGGATGATTCTTAGAGTCCCGGCTGGATTGTATCTGGCTATTAGCCTGCACGTAACTGGCTAACTACAAGATGTTCTTTGATGTTTATATGATGATAGCTTGATGGTTCCTATCATGCCTATGAAGTGTGTACCTATTATATCTGCAGTTGCAACACAAAACACTCAATAAATCATTACAAGCAATTGTTAGAAAATTAATCAACGAAAGATAAAACCATAGCTATTCAATCTATTGCCTCCTAGTAAATGCGAGTATGAATTTCGCTCTTGGATTTGGTTATGCAAATTCCAGTGACTTGACTACACTTAAATGGAGGATTTAAATGATGAAGATGCAATTAAGCTAAAATTGATAGCATGATTAAGATATACGATTTCATGATTATTCTAGAAAATAAGCTAGAATGAAGATGTAATTAAGCTAAAATTGAACATGATAACAATGCTAAGAATGATTTACTAAGAGCTATATGCCTATAGTAACAATGCTTGAATGCAAATGAGATGGGATTCAAGATGGATCCTTTGAACTCTAAATGGGGTCTATTTATAGGATTTCCAAGGCCAAGGGTGAGGTGGTAGGAATCAATGATCAAGATTAAGTGAAGATATCAAAGGTTAAATTAGAGGAGGTTGGCAAAGAGGTTGGATTAAAGGGAACATTTTGAGGTTGGTAGGAGAAGGGGTTGGATGAAAGGGGACAATTTCATCTCTATGGTGACAAGTGTCAGGAGGCTTCTAGAAGAGGTTGGATGAAAGGGGACACTTAGTGACAAGTGTCACAAAGCTTTGCTAATGAGAGAGAAAAGTGTTCAAGGAAAGGGGACATGGTGGTTAGGATGTGCAAGCTAAGATGGAGTTAATTAAACCCAAGGTTAGATGGAATGAGTTAGGTTTAGAAGGGGTTAGGTTAGGTGGTTAGAAGTTAGGAAGCATGTAGGTAATTTGAATTTAGAAATTCAAATAATAGAAAAAGGCTATTTAATTTCAACAACTCATAAATTGATTTGTTTTAATTAATTATGAAATTTAGAAGAAATGAATTTGATGGGGAGAATTAATTAATTTGAATTAATTAATTAAAGGGGATTATTGAAATGAACCCATTAAATAAATCCTTAGATTTATTAATAAGTAGATGAAAGGGGTAATTTAATCAAATTGCTTAGTGAATTCAATTAAATTGGGGAGGGAGATTAATTAAATAATTGCTTATTTAATTAATTATCTTCAGACCATTTTTAGGTGTATAAATTTTGTCCCTCTTTGAAGCGAGTTGTGATGACGCGTTAATTCAAAGAATAATCTCATTTTGATAATGATATTGGTTCGATAGGATGCCCCAGATCTTGATTGATAAATTGTGATACAATGATGCCCCCTAGGGAGATCAATTGAGATAATTGATCTTTGGAGTTTTTGGATGATTACTTAATTGATATTCGAATTAGAAATGATTTGATGTCGGTAGCTGTGATTGATGAAAATGCGAGTTCTAAAATCATGGTGATGTGGTTCTTGATGATTGATAAAGTTTGATTGGTTAGATTGATAAGATCAAGATTTAGTCTGGTTTCAGGAATGACACCTCTTGTATAAGACAAAGATGATCAAAACATTTGGTTTCAGGAATGATATATCCTGTATAAGACAAGATCAAAATGTCTGGTTTAAAGAAAGATACATCCTATATAAGACATGAGAAAATTGATTTAGATGTGATTGATTGATAGAATTGATAAGATTGATTGGATAAAGAACTAACAGTTTGTTGATATCAAGTTGCAATAAGATTTAGATATGTTGATGTTGGTTCTGTTGAGAGGGTAACATAATATTTTCGCTAGGTCAACAATATCTGGAGAGATATGAGTCATTAGTTTGATTGCGTATACACTTGTGATGATACCTTGATGATTCATGCGATAGATTTAACCTTGGATAAAAGGAGCATGTGGGATCCCATGCAAGAATGAAATGCAAGCTAAATGCAAATGAAAATGAAATTCAAAGCTACGAACGGACCAGTCACTAGATTATTGTGTTTTTATCATCATTGAGCTTTTTAAATGTTGGAAGTGATTGCAAACATCAATGGTATAATCAAACCATGATGACCTGAGCATTGCTTTCCTGGATTTTGAAATGGCAAGTTAGCACAAGAATCTAGGTATAATTGAACCGAGATGACCTAAGTGTTGCCTGCGTAAAATAGGCAGTATTAATCATTTCAATATGTAAATCAAAAATGTCTTCAATGATACTCCGATGATCATATCCTCACACAAATTTGCATATATTAATGATCAATTTTCAGACAACAGACAAGAAAAATATCATGTTCCTTCCTTGTTCCTCTAGTCAAAGACATCCTTGATTCCCTCAGAAATCATGATAGCGAAAATAAATATAGAAAATAAAAGTTTGAACAATCATATTAAAATCATTATCCAAAAGATATCATCCATTCATTTAGACTGACTTTGTGATAGTTTCATGGTCGATAATTTGATCTCGTGTTCAATGTTGGATATGTTTCAGTTTTTGCTTGATAAGAGTTGTCTAACCATTTGTTCTACCTGTTTGATTAAGCTCGGAATTGATCAAAAATTTTGCCCCTAGCTAAGTGCATGATTTTGCCTCAAGCCTAGAAATAAATTCGGTATGATATACCCAATGATCCAAACCATGGTGAGAGAGCAGCTATGATGCCTATGTATGTATAAAGGCTTTATGATGCTTGATGAAAAATGAATGCAAGCGGAAAGATGCATGAACTAATAGATGGAAGAGATAGCTAACAGATAGCGCCTATTTTCTATGTTTTCACCATCTATTTTTATTGCACTTTTTCTCATATTTGATTTTTTTTGGATTTTTTTTGCTTTTTCACGGTTTTTTTTTTCTTCTAATTTTTCACTATTTTTCATTTTTTTGCTTTTTTACATTTTTTTTGGATTTTTCTGCTTTCTCAGATAGAAAACCTCTTTAGATGCATGCTATTGATTGGTTCCTCAAGCTGATCTTTGTCTTGTGTTGATAGTTGATATGCTCCTGATCCAATTACTATTGTGATCGCAAATGGACCTAATCAGTTTGGTTCAAACTTTCCTTTCTTTTCTCGATCTACTTGATTGGGTGGATTTTCTTTTAGTACTAGTTCCCCTACTTGAAAAATTTGTGGTTTGACCCTGTGATTATAGCTTCGGCACATTCTTCGTTGATATACCTTTAAATGATCAAAAGAATTTTTTCTTCATTCATGGATCAGTTCTAACTCTTGTAATCTAGATACTCATTATTTTTCATCTGGGATGAGACCTTTTAATGATACTCGTAGAGAAGGTATCTCTACTTCTATTAGTAGTATTGCCTCTGATCCATATACAAGAGAGAAAGGTGTGGGATCTGTGGGTGTACGAATACTGGTACGGTAGGCCCATAGAGTGGGGTTAAATAGGATATGTCAATCTTTTCTAGCATCATTCACTATCTTTTTGAGAGTTTTTTAGAATAGTTTTGTTGGATGCTTCTGCTTTCCCATTCCCTTACAGATAGTAGGGTGTGGAGAATCTATGTTGAGTCTTGAATTTATCACATATCTCTTGTACATCTTGATTATTGAATGGTCACCCATTATTAGTGATAATGGTCATTCGTATTCTATAGCGACATATGATATAGTTCAAGATAAATGCAGCAATTTGTTTTCTTGTGATATTTATGAGAGGTATTGCCTCAATCCATTTTGTGAAATATTCTATAGCTACAAGGATGAATTTGTGCCCATTAGATGAAGAAGGATTTATTTTTCCTACTAGATCAAGACCCCATTGACAAAAAGGCCAAGATGTTGCTAAAGCATGAAGTTCTTCTATTGGTGCATGAATCAAATTCCCATGGATCTGACATTGTTTGTATGTTCTAGCTATCTAAAAAGAATCTCGTTCCATAGTCAGCCAATAATAGGCCAAGTGTATGAGTTTTTTTGAAATGGTAAGACCACTTGAATGAGTTCCACAAATACCGTTATGGACTTTGTGCAAGGCCTTCTCAGATTCTTCTTGTTCGAGACTTCTTAAAAGAGTACATTCTAGACCTCGTTTAAACAAGGTATCCATGATGAGAGTAAAATGAGAGGATTGGCTAATAAAGTTTCTCTTTTGATTTTTTGATAAGTCGGGAGGTAAGATATTATCTTTCAGGTATGTATAAGTTTGGTCGTAGTGGGAGGAATCATGTCCAATAAGTTGTCAGATGGTTTGGGAATCAGGATAGTTATAGGCAGGGTAAAAAAACTCTTCCACGAGGAATTCATAACGTTGTTGATTTTCCTGTGTCTGAAGGAGAGAAGCAAGTGTAGCCATGGCATCTACTACTTTGTTGTCATTTCTTGGAATCTGCTGAAAATTTATTTCTACAAAGTATTTCTTGATATCATCAACCATCTTTTTATAAGGCATTAGCTTTTAGTCCTTTGTTTGATAGTCATCATTAATTTGATTAATGATGAGCTGAGAGTCTCCAAAGACTTGAAGTTGTGTAATGTTCCATTCTATAGCCATTTTGATACCTGTAACTAAAGCTTCATATTCTGTTGTATTGTTGGTGCATGGAAATCTTAATTTGTATTCTTTTGGGATTGTATGACCTTGTGTGTGATGAATAGAATGCCTTCTCTTGATCTGTGTTGTGTTCTATTATTGATGCTTGCTCCCGAACTGATATTTGGGTGATGTATTGTAAGATATGGATCGAATCTTGGAATGTCTGTATATGAACAGGTAAAAATGATTTGCCATCTTTTGAAGGGTTTCAAATATTTTTGCCTTGTTAGTTTTGATAGAGAGATTACTGGATGTAGATCAATTGTGCCAATGGTAACCGTCTCTATTGGTTCTATTAGGATAGATGACTTCTCTTGATAAAATTTAGGTAAGGTGTCAAATCTCCCATCTTTCGGCACCTCGAGGATGTTTTCACCATTAGATGTGTCCTTTCTTTTTACTTTTTCCCGATCTAATGTTGCCAATAAATGGTTTTCAACATTAGACCTGATATTGTTTTCTTTATTTTCACTTTTGCGACTAGGAGATTTGTCACTCACTTGATTAGAATATACGTTAGCACAATCCTTGGTGAAAGTTGTTGTTGGTTCGATAGCATTAAGATATACATATATGGCATGGTCATTAGGTAAGGTATCAATGTCAGTATGTTCTTGATTTTTCTAGTCCATAGGTTCAGGATAGCTTAATGATAAAGGATCTTTAGGTTGAATAGTTTCAAAGATATTAGGGGTCATGATAGAGATGTTAGAGCTTGCAGTATGTATTTCAAAATCTAGAACGATACTCTCATTAGAATGATCTCGCGCAAGTAGCTCCTGACCGTCCTCGATTAAGTCCATGTTAGCCGAATGTGATTTTGATTCAAGTAGACTAGTTCCTAACGTTTGTCCTCCATACGCGTGAACTACATTGACAACTATATTTTCTTCTTCTTCCCTTTCAATTTGAAGTTTCTCTTGTTTGTTTTTCCTTGATAACAAATATTCTTTGTTCCCTCGATCTTTTAGCTGCATTAGTTTCTCCATGTTGGATAGAATTGATGGAAATAATTATTCTTTGGATTTTGTGCTTGAAGATGCTACCTCTTTGTTATATGGAATAATGACCTCTTGAATTGATTTTAGATTACTACAACACTACAATGGATTTGAGACTGCTAAGATCGTGATTTCCTACCCATTCTAGGGAAATTTCAGGTATTGATGACATGTTGATAGAATAGCTTGTATGTCCTATATCCATTGTCTTCCTAAGTGTATGTTGTATGGTAATTCCATGTCTAGAACTTGCAATGGTGTGTCTTTTTGCAAAGGTCCTAATATGAGGGGTAACATCACAATTCCCTTGGAGGAGTTCTCTTCTTTACCATATGTTTTGATTTTTATTCTTTTCTAGGGATCAACTGCATCTTCTAAATAACCTAGAGCATGAGCAAGACTCAAAGAGAAAATGTTCAAGCCAACTCCCCCATCTATTAGAATACGTTTAACAAGCATTCTATTAATGAGAAATTCAATTTTCAAGAGAGTGTTATGGGGATACTGTAATGAATTAATGCTTGGATATGAAGGAGATGAGATTTGAATAGGATCCTCTGAAATAGGCTTGATGGGTATATTACATGGTGAGGATGCTATGGAAGATTCTTGCAAGCTTTCAGGAGGTGTAGGAATAGATGCCTTTGGAGAGTCAATTTGCCTATGGGTGGATGAGCCATTGCTAGAGATAGGTGCACAATTTTGATCTTTCTCAGCGAAATATTTTAGGGATATCTTTAAGAGTTGCATAAAAGAGCCACCTTTCTTTTGAGATGTATTTGAATCCCTGTTAGGTTTCTACATGGTTGGATTTTGATTCTGGACTTGTTTGATTTCTCTGATATGTTGGCTTGTTATGTGTTCTCTTATTTTGTTCTAGTATGCCATGTTGCTATGATCTTCAACTATTTCCAATGTTACAACGATCTTATGTCTCTGTGCTCTAATTAAAATGAGCATTATGTTTGATATTGTGCTAGGATTTGATTGTTTAAAGGTTGTTTTGTTAAGTGACCAACTGTCAAGGTAGATATGATAAAGTGATATGACATGAAAAGATGGTTCAAGTGTTTAAAGTTTTGCAAGTTTTTCGATCTTCGGTTTTGAAGTGCAATGATGATGATTTGATAAAAACCAAGTCTAGTAGGAATGATATATCCTACGATGTGGGATGAGATTATCCTGACCAAATGTTTCAGTTTCGTTATAAAGGATGATAGAACCTGATGAGTAAATATGTTTGAGTGATCAGTTTATCAAATAGGTTGATAATGCACTTTGAGATGTTTAGATCTTGAACTTGTTGAGGGTGAGCAATTAAAAATATTGAGGTGTTTATGTTCTAAAGTCTAATTTTGATGGATTTTAACTTGACCAAGCAAACCAAGAAGACAATTTAAGTACAAAATAACAGATAACACATGTTTATGATTACTACAAACTGATCAAGCAAAATGATAGAGTTGAAAAAGTCATGCAAAGTGGCAGCTCTGGACTAATAAAAATAGAGACTCGTATGATAGATTATAGAGCCCAGAATGACAAGAGATATAAGACAAAATGACAAATTAGAAATTTCCTTTGAAAAGAAGAGACTCATATGACAAAACTTTATGAACCATATGACAAATCACCAGATAGTATGATAGAGAACCTGACTCGTACGACAGATAATAGAGCAGAGATACAAAATGTTTGTTTTGCCGAATTTGGATTAGTGAATTTTGATGTTTTGCTTATGTTTTCCAGTTTTAGATGTCTAATTTTTTCAATTTAGGGATGAATACACAACAAACACATGATGTGATAAGTGACTCCAATCATGTTGAACCCTAAGGAAGTTGGCTGAGGAGAGAAAACCTTTGCTTGCAAGCTTAGGTACACACCCAATAGCTAATCAAAATATGACCGCTGAGTCTCATGCAATGGATTCTCAACGTTGTATTATCCGACTCCAAATGCTAATGTGGGCACGATATGGCAGGTGTCTTGGGAGAGTTACTATCTCTCTTGCACAAATATTATTACCCTTTCAGAGGTGAATCGGGTAACTTCTAATTGAACCGGCCCTAGTAAGGGATCCGTTCGGCATGTTAGGGTATAATACTCAACTAAGAGGTCTCCCAACCTTGAAAAACAAGGTTTTCTATGCCCAAAGGTACGAAGGAATGATATTCCCGAGCACTCTTGTTGACTTGATTTTAATCAAATCACCTTTATTTTATAGTGGGTTGGATTACTCGGCGTTAGCCATTCCCACTTAGGTCGTTTCCCTCACACCAACCATAATGGCTTTAAGAGTTTTTAGCTCCTCGAGAGGGCAGGCCTGCTAAAGATATGCACTAATGAAAGAAAAAGATGAGTCTAGCTTTTTGATGACCTAAGAAAGGTGAGAGCATACTCGCCTATCATCACAATCACATAAGACATGATTGTTCATCTCCTTTAACAAAATGAAGTGTGCCTAGAAAAATTTAATGAATACACAAAGTTTAGTCAAACTCATAGGCAACCTGCAAAATAAATCTGTTAGTAGTCACTGATTGGTTTTTGAATTTAGTCTTTGACAAGCGTATCTTTGAAAATCGTCCTATAGAAAAAGAGTTAGGCTGCCAAAATCTCACAAACAAATTAGGGTTAGCATCAGCAATGATTAGATTAAAACTGAAAACCCTAAAAATGCAGTTTATTTTAAAAAGATAGGCAGAAAATCATACGACATATTTGATAGATCAAATGACAAAACTTTAGATTTCCCACAGGAGCAGAAACATGCTCGTACGACAAAAGAATAAGATAATACGAGTCAGAATAGATTCAAATAGAGACTTGTATGACACAACTTTAGACCTCGCATGACAAGATAAATGATATAGTATGACATAGAATTTACTTGATACAAGTCAGGATGAGGTGTTGTCCCAGCTTAAAAGGAAGTTCGTATGAGCCGGATAATGAACTCATACGACATTCTGAATTAGATCCGACAGGGAAGAAGTTTTGTTGAAGCTTAAGAGGCCAAACAGGATGATTTCGGCCCCACAGTCGGTGCCAAAATGTCATGCCTGTGAAGTGTGTAACTGTTATATCTGCAGCTGCAACAAAAAACACTCAATAAATTATTACAAGCAATGGTTAGAAAATTAATCAACAAAAGATAAAACCATAGCTAATCGATCTATTGCCTCCTAGTAAATGCGAGCATGAATTTTTCTCTCAGATCTGGTTATGCAAATTCTGGTGACTTGACTGCACTTAAATGGAGGATTTAAATGATGAAGATGCAATTAAGCTAAAATTGAAGATGATAGAAATTCTAAGAGCTATACACCTATAGTAACAATGCTTGAATGCAAATGAGATGGGATTCAGGATGGATCCTTTGAACTAAAAAATGGGGTCTATTTATAGGATTTCCAAGGCTAGGGGTGAGGTGGCAGGAATCAACGGTCAAGATTAAGTCTGAAGATATCAATGGTTAAATTGGAGGAGGTTGGCAAAGAGGTTGGATTAAAGGGAACATTTGGAGGTTGGTAGGAGAAGGGGTTGGATGAATGGGGACAATGTCATCTCCATGGTGACAAGTGTCAAGAGGCTTCTAGAAGAGGTTGGATGAAAGGGGACACTTAGTGACAAGTGTCATAAAGCTTTGCTCATGAGAGAGCAAAGTGTTCAAGGAAAGGGGACATGGTGGTTAGGATCTGCAAGCTAAGATGGAGTTAATTAAACCCAAGGTTAGATGGGATGAGTTAGGTTTAGAAGGGGTTAGGTTAGGTGGTTAGAAGTTAGGAAGCATGTGGGTAATTTGAATTTAGAAATTCAAATAATAGGGAAAGGCTAATTAATTTCAACAACTCATAAATTGATTTGTTTTAATTAATTATGGGATTTAGAAGAAATGAATTTGATGAGGGGAACTAATTAATTTGAATTAATTAATTAAAGGGGATTATTGAAATGAACCCATTAAATAAATCCCTAGATTTATTAATAAGTAGATGAAAGGGGGAATTTAATCCAATTTCTTAGTGAATTCAATTAAATTGGGGAGGGAGATTAATTAAATAATTTCTTATTTAATTAATTATCTTCAGACCATTTTTAGGTGTATACAGTTGCTAGTAGTTATAAAGCCATAATTTGATCTATTTATGTAATCTTGTTATGTTTTCTTATTGCTTTCATTGTGTTACTCTTGTTGCATAAGCTAGTTGATTCTCTTTGAGGGTTTTACTGGTTATGGCTACATCAAGAACTCTCTTAAGTCAGCTAAGAACCTTGGAACAATTCCCTAGATTCAATGAATCTAGCCACCTCTTACATTTTCCTGCTCATTACACTTTACTCATGTAGGCCAAACAATTCACAACTTAAAAACATAACAATAAGCCTACCGGTTACTGATCAAAGTAACTCTTCTATATCGGTGAACTTTGTTCTTCTTGACTGCAACTGTTCTTTTGATCATAACTCGCTCAATACATTGAATCTATACATGTGGTTTGGAACATAGGTGCATGTTCTTGTCTCCAACACTCCTATAAAAATGTAATGTCTAACTCTTCACCAATCATCTATACTGGTTGCTTGATCATCTCTATGTTCATGTTTACCAATTGACAACAACTTAGTAGTTTTGTTGTCTAACAAATACAACTACTGGTTGGTCTAGATGACTTAGATGACTAAGAAAACATGGTTTTGATAAATGACAACACAAAATAATTCATCAATCAACTTATTACAACTGTATCACCGTCATCAAGCCAACAATCTCCCCCTTTGACATTGATGGCAACACTTAGGAAATTTTTTGTCTACGTGTCACATTACAACTATCATGACATGAAAACATACATGATTAGTTGAGTTGAGTCATGATTCTACTACAAAATCCCCTCTTAGAAATTATATGCTATTAATTTTTTTTGATTGAATTATACTACTCCCCCTTTGATAGCAATGATAAAGGTAAGCAAAATTTATACAACACACCAAATTTGCATTACCAAATGTATAAGAGTTCAAGAGTTTACAATTACATTCTGAGAAATATATCAGCAAAATTAGTTTTCAAGACTTTCAGATCATTCTCCAATGTCTCCAAAAGAGTAGATGTAATCTCAATGTGTGTTTGGATCTGGTATGCAAGCTCTTCCATAGCATCAAGTATACTAATTTCAGGTGTAGTCAAAATTGCCTTTGTCTCTTTGTATCCTCTCTACAAAATTTGTAACTTAGGGACTAGATGAGTTTGTAACTCCTCCAATGATGTAGTCCTCTTGATCTATTCTACCTCATATGCCTTGAGCTTATGTTGTACTATTATAACAAATCTACCAAAAATTGTTGTTGAATCATTTAAGGGGTCAAATGATTCACTCAAAATGCTTAGCTCCTGTTGAGCTTCCTTCCTCTTCTTGTCAATATCATCAAAGAATAATGAAAAGTTGTAGATTGTAGGCAAAATTTTACCTCTAATTTGCAATGCTTCTTTGATTTGGTCCATATTCATAGTAAGAACTTCTCTGTCTTTGTCAATTTCCTTTATCAATGTCTCAATTGTTTTCTTTTCATATTCTTTCTCTATATTATGTAGAGAAGCCTCTCCAAGACTTTTCATTTGCTCCCTTGTTGTTGTGGCCAAGTGATCCAATTTTTCAATGGGAATTGTGAGACTATTAGTGTTAGTCTCCGATAATTGATTGCAAAATATGTCAACTACAGTCTATATGTCTTGAGATTCTCTCCTCTGAGATCTGATCATCTTCTTCCTGGCCTTGGATTGCATTGCAGATGCAATCTCCATCAATTCTATTGGACAACATATATCCATAGTTATTGGTCCTTGAATAGATATAGTATCATCTTACTCATCATCATCAATGATCTTGTTTGAAGTAAGTGATCGATAGGTCACTTTATGATCTTCTTCTTCTCCTTCTTTCTGCTTCTCTTCTTCTTTCTTCAGTGACTTTTTAGTTTTCTCAACATCTATTTGCACACTCTCTTGAGTATCCTTCTGCATTTATTCATCTTTCTTCGGTGGCGCTATGTTTTGAACATCATCAATTTGTGCATTCACTTGTGTATCTATCTCTTCTTCATCTTTACCTATTGGAATGACTTCCAGTATCATAGGTTCTTCTATTGTGACAATAGGAATAGATGTAGCACCGTCTTCTGGTTCTATATTTGTTTGACTAAATATCTCATCAATTTCAAATACATCCAGTAGTTCACCTTCAATTATCGGTGGCTCAAGAATATCTTCTTCCTCATAAGTAGTTGTCTTCTCTGGTTTCTCTTTTTAAATTCCTAAAAATATTCTTCAAAACTTCCTTCTTCTCAGCTTGCACCAACTAGGACTCACCAACAAGCAATCTAGTTAACCTCTTATTGGTTTTAAATAATGGTTTTGATTCTGAAAGAATTTCCCACACTTCCTCCTTAGATATCTCTGGTTGCAAATGCATAAGAACATTCTCTATCATTTCTTTATCCTACCTAATTGTAGTCGGTCATCTAGCTTCCAATTTGTTATACAAAGAATCAGGTATTTGTCCTTGTAATTCAATTAATATTTTTCTATAATGATTCATAAACCAAACAACAGAATCTTCAATTTGTTTCCACTCTTCCTCATCAAAATGATTATAGTACTTATGAACACCAACCAATACACCATAATTCCTTGTGTTCATCAATAAGCTATCAAGAGAAGTAGGTTTAGTTACCTTAATTGATTTGACAGTGGGTGCACCAACCACTTTGAATTTCTTGTCACTTGCTCTTAATTCTTTCTTTCCTCCTTCTGATTCGGTTTCCTCTGCTACAACCTTAAAAACATTTTGTGCTTGTTATTTCTTCCTTTTCCTTGTGGCTCATCTTGTTTTTCCTTTCTTTTGATTTGTATCTTTAGAGGATGAGGGGGCTTATCCTTCACTTCAAGTTTCTCTACCGGTGGGTGCACTAGAGGTTCCTGCCTTCTTTTCTTCAAATATGGTTCTAGCTTCATCAATCATCTCCTTTGTGAAACCTTGTGCAACAACAAACTCATCAACCTCTTTCCTGACCTTTTTGGAAATTACCGGTGTGGCCAATTCAACATGTACTTATAATGATTTCTCCTTAAATGTGCCAAACCTTGGTACATTAGGATCTATTGGTTTAGATAGAAGATGTTCAACATAAATATTCAAGATATCTTCTTCTACCTCATACCCCATAGGAAAGACCCATGAAGTTATTGTATCTACAACCTCCATTTGAAAAATATGAGTATCAACCATAAAATAAATAGTTTTCATACCTTTTTACTACATGATCCGATATCCTTTCTCTGACATGCATTCTCTTCTGGAAACCCTTGAAGTATCCACATATTATCTTTTTAAATTCATTGCTAAGCATCTTAATGATGTTCTTAATTTTCAACATTGTAGGTGTATCCACAAACCATTGAATATCACCTATACCAGGAAATAAATTTTGGAAATAGAAAAACAATCCAATAATCAATTGACCAAATTTGAACTTGTGTCGCTTGTCCTTCTTGATTGACTCAAGATTCAACATCAGTGTGCTCTCAAGGATTCTGCTAGATCATAATCAACATTCTCTTTCAACATCTGGTAAGTTGTGTGGATAGCAACTCTAATAATTCTATTCATCCAACTCAAATGATATACTCTGTAACCAATGGCCATGGATGGAAACTTGACTTCTGGATCATCTATATCATTTACCAGTCATAGCACGACCATCCCACTTTGACTTTATCATTCAGATAACCTCATCGATTGCCCATAACTCAGTGACAACATGGATAGAATCTTTTATGATCTCCTATGGTCAATCTAACCACATAAATTGATTGTGAATCCCACTCAAAACATATTTGACATGCTCTTCTTCAAAATCATCTATAAAGTTCAAAGCATGATGAAAACCTTTATCGGATACCCTTCTCAATTCACCCTTTATCTCTCCTTGTTTATCACACAATGTTAAATATTGATCAAAGATGACAAATGTGCCCAAATCTTCCAGTTTTTAATGAATGCATGGTGTAATGTCTTCAACATGCAAAACACTGTAGGGTATGCTAGATAGGGCTCCAACTGGATCTGTCTCCATCGACTTATGAGGATATCTTTTGAATTTTGGTCAAGGCCTTTCGGTAATATCAACAATATGTGGTGTATCCATCATGAAAATTCAAACATAGAATCAGATTCTCAGAGAAATACCTTTCAACTTCTTTGTGACTAGGGTTTCCGGTTTGAATGCTCTTCCACCGATTCACTTTACCACAAATCTTCACAATCTTCTATCAACTTCACCAAAGTAGAAATCAAATGCCTTTCTGTGCTTCTATCGCTCTCCAAATGTGCTCTCAAAAATGCTAGGTGAGAAATGAAACTATAAAACACCTTTTATTTCCCTTTTTCCAACTACATTTGATGCAAAACTAGTTGAACATACCCTAATCATTGTTCAACCCTAAAACTTGCTACCAGTTCACATAATACATCCAATTTACCAGTTTCATCACAAAATCACTTTATAACATCATATTAAATCAAAATATGTAGATTTGACTTACCGCACACCATTCAGAGGGTCCGAAAATGGATCTGACAATATGCTCCCCCTAAGCTTCATACATAGCTTAGTTTTTCGGTGAGGGATTCTCCACACCAGGTGAAGAATTGGATTCCTCTGATGGTTTCTAGTCACTTTTATTCCTCCTTATCTTATTCATTTTACTTCTGGTTTCTTCCACGTCTACCTTCTTCTTTCCTTTCCGATCAATAGACTGATTAACCGATTGGTTCATTCTTTCTCTACAAAACCTTGCAATATGTCCCAGTTTGTGACAATGGAAACATGCCATTCCACATGCTCTCTAGGGTCCAACATTGCCTATATTAGTTCTCCTTGGACAATTCATATCAACATTACCATAGTTGTGATAGATTGAACATGTCACATTCCATCTATTCTCCATTTCATAAGGACTAGACCAGTTCACTTAAGGTCTCTTCCAAGTAGGGTTCCTCCAGTCATTGTAAGATCTCTTCCATTCACCATTAGATCTCTGATTCATGTAAGATCTCTAATTGTTCACTCTAGACATGCACTCAACAACTCTATACCCATATTGCAATCAAAGAAATATCCATCAAAAGTAATAGGCTTATATCCTTCATATGCATAAGGTCTATATCCATCAAAAGTACTAGATATACTTCTATAAACATTTGCAGTATGACCTACCTTATGATAGTTAAAAAATACTAGTTTGTAGGTTCTATTACTAGTGATCTTCTTGGTCTTTAGTGCAGATTTAGCTTCATGCACAGTGTCCTTGGTACTAGATGGCTTGCCTTGTTCAAAGGTTGTGTATCCCAATCCATGTGTATCTCCATTCTGCCTTTATGTCTGAATCTGGTCATCAAGCATAGCAGTGCTCTTGTTTAATTTTGCTAGTAGCTCATTAGCATCAACCAACTCCTTGGTAAGATCCTCATTCTTCTTTGTAAGACTTTCTCTAAGAGACATAGTCATGTGTAGATCAGTTTGTATTTCCTCTTTTTTCTCTCTTTCTTCACAAAGATGTACATGCAAGGTACCAATCTCTTAGTTTAGCTTAACGATCTCATGCTCCTTATCTCTTATTTTGTCTTCATCTATCCTCCTAGCTTCCAACTCTTAGCTCATCCTGATGGTAAGGGCTTCCAATCCCTTCTCAGATTTGTCTTATCATCATTCAACTTTTCCACCTCATTAACCAAGGCATCGATGTTTGCTTTCTCAGCTGAACTATTTTCACTGAGATCCAACAACTACTCAACCACCTCTTTTCTCTTAGCCAAAGAAGCTTTGTACTTGACCTTTATTTCACCAAGGGATTCTTCAGATTCTGCAAGCAAGTGTAAAAGCTCTCTATAACTCATTGAGCCTTCCTCCATGTTAGCCTTATAGATCCTTCCCAAGTGGTTAAGCCTTAAGGTAATTAGGCTTTGATACCAATTAATAAACTTATAAGGCACTGAGGGGGGGTGAATCAGTGCAAGCAAAAACTTAATAAATTTGATAACACCTTTCACCAACTTTAAAATTAGTAAGCATGAAAGAAATATAACCACATAAGCAAATATCCAACAAAGCATGCAAACCATAACACCATGATTTTTCATGTGGAAACCCAAATGGGAAAAACCATGGTGGGAATTAATAACCACAAAGATCAACTATCTGCAGTATAGAGATATGATCAGTTAAGGTCATACAATACTCGGTTAGGGGTACACCCAGTTAAGAGCTTTACAATAAGGCCTATTAGGACCCAACCCTGTTAGGCACTACCCAGTTAAGGGATTTCAAAACACAAGCTAATGTGTCACCTTGTTAGAGGATTTCACCTTCGGACCTGTTAGGATCCTACTACACCCTATTAGGAGTGACCTTTTTAGAGGATTTTCTTGTTTTAACTGTTAGGAAGACAACAAGTACAACTGATAAAAAATTAGCACCTCTACGCTTGATTAGATCTGCTTCTACTCAGCTTCTATCACCGACTAAACATCAAACCCTAAATTCTCCTTCAACCACACGATCAAATTCTCACTCTTGATCCATGAAATCATACAACTTAGATCTCCTTATAAAGAACTTTGTTAAGTCGACTAAGAACCTTGGAACAATTTCCTCAATTCAATGAATCTAGTCACCTCTTACATTTTCCCACTTATTACACTTTATTCATGTCGGCAAAACAATTCATAACTTAAAAACATAACAATAAGTCTACTGGTTATTGATCAAAGTAGATTTTCTATACGAGTTCTCTATTCTTCTTGACTATAACTATTCTTCTGATCACAACTCACTCAATACATTGAATCTACAGATGCAGTTTGGAATATAAGTACATGTTTCTGTCTCCACCACTCCTGTAAAACTGCAACATCTAACTCTTCACCAATCATCTGTACTGGTTTCTTTATAATCACTTTGTTCCTATTTATCGATTGACAACAACTTAGCAGTTTTGTTGTCTAACAAATACCACTATCGATTGGTCTAGATGACTTAGATGACTAACAAAACATGGTTGCCATCAATTTCAATGCAAATAAAGTCATCAATAAACCTATTACAACTGACTAGTCATGTGACCAAATTTATTGCAAACAAAATAGTTACCATTAAAATAATTAGCATCAGGTTGCCTTACCGAAGGCCTACTTGAATTATTATTCTGTTGTACATATTTTGTATTGTTTTGATTAGATCTGGAGCTTTCACCTTTCTCAAATCCAAGACCTCTCTTGTCATTTGCATTCTTATGGCTTTCAAGCATCTCATCAAGTCTGGTTGAGAATATATTGAATTTATCCTTGTACTTATTTGTAGTAGCAAGTTCATCCCTAAGAATAATAATTTGCCTTTCAAGCTCCTATTCATTGTTATTGGATTGTGATAGTTCAAGCTTCATATGATCATTCTCACAATTAAGTTTACAACATTGATCAAATTTATCATTCAAGAATTGAGTAAGGCTCTCTTCATTATTCTTTCTAGCCTCAATCTCCTTTGCCAATCTCATCACTATAGATTCCATCTTATGCCTTAGGATAATATTATCTTCAACAAGCTTCTCACATTCTTTTGTCTTCTCCTTCAAGACTCCATCAGTCATGCTTTGAATTTCTTTTTGATTAAGATGATCAAAGAGTTTTTTTTCCCTTTTCCTAGACTTTTTTGATTGATCATTTAGAAATTGAATTAAATTCTTAGCATCCCTCAAATTCCCTTTCAATTCCTAGACTTGAGCTTTAGACTTGTTGGTTAACAGATTTGTCCTTTGATAAAACTAACATAATGCCACTCTATTGCCCCTTAAAAGAACAAAAAATTAACCAAACATTTGGGAAAAATTGTGAAAGTTTCCCTCTAAATTTTCTTGAGGTACATCTTCCTCTTTATATTTTCATTGAATAAAACCAAGAAATTAAACTACACATATACTTTTAACAAGAAAGTATGAAAGACATTTTTCACATCTACACATCAGTATGATGTAAATTTAATTTTTTTAAATATAATTCTCAAATGACAAAGTTCACAAACCTTGTTATGTTTCACACTTCTCATTCAAAGAAACTTTCAAACTTAATTCCTTCTTACTTGTGCATAACATTCCATAAAGAAATAAAATAATTTTTTGACAAAAATGAGATCCAATAGAAATTAAATTTCCTTCATCAAACACACAGATTTGAGACTCCAAAATAATCTTTCATTCATTCACAGATAAATGAGCATTTCTTTTTGAAACATTATGTAACTACAAAATAAAATGTATCAAATCTGAAAGTAAAATATTCTCAGACCTTCACATAGTCTTTTTAAAACATATAAATATCCTTAGATTGGCTAACTGTAGTTTACGGAAACATAGAGTTACATTACTCTGCCCCCGAGTCAAGATTCAATATTTATAACATAACCAAAAAAACTAACTTTTGAAATTGTCCTATAATTCATCACTAAACAACTTCAAAGGGCTTGCATGGCCAAGATCTTAGATATGGAATGGGATCTTCAGGCTGGTGACACGTTTCTAAATGAGTGGCTGGAAAGTTTTGTATAACAACAAAGTTTGAATGTTTGATGTGAGCAATCCTTTGATGCCACATTTCCTTATCTCACCGGACCTAGGCCACAATATCCACATGACTTCCCAAGCGTTCTATGCATAGGAATAAGAGTGATTCAATATTTACTACAATTGAGAATTAATTTGTTGTTAGAATCTTTGCTTCTCTAACATAATTAAATTTTCCTTCAAAAGATTGAGTAATGACTTCCAGACTTTCTATTGTTTTTACATCCTCTTTTAGTCATTTAATTCCTATGCACTTCAAATCATTCTGCATAGATATAATGAGTTGAGCTCACTTGTCCCTTAGTTTAGAAGATTCTTCGCATCCCTGTTCTACTATAGAATTTCAACACTTGATATTTTTCATGCATACATAGAGGATATTATCATCTAGGCTCTATACTGATTTTTCTGACAAAAACTTCATGATATCATACTTTTGTACATCAGCCATTTGAGCTACCACAACTCTCCACTTAGTTTCTTCCTTCTTCTAATTCACAATTTTTGTATCTAGCTCTCTCATTAAAGTTATTAAGTTCTCATACACCTTTGTGAGATTCTTGAAGTATTTCATGCCAGATAGAGTGATCCATTCCAATCATTCTATAAAAATCTAAGTCACCATCTTACTCTTGTGAATTTGACCTAGAAGTTTTTGATTAACAGGCAAATTAGTATCAACTAACATGGGCAGCTATGAAATCAGTTGAGCATTAGGATTATGAATAAAATCTATGTACTCTTCTATATGACTTAGCGTTTCTTTGAGATCTTGTTTATTCCTTTCATCCTTCCATGTCCTATTTATTATTCTTTTGGTGGAGGCCTCCAAATGGTGTACATCCACCACACATGATCTAGCACCCAAATTAATTATTTCAACACTGAAATCATTTGCTGAACGGTCAGGGTGAGCTATCTCAGCCGTCCAATTACTTGTATCCTGATCAAAAACTATTTTTGAAAGTGTCTTTAGCCTTTTAGACTTTGGAGTTTCACCCAAGCATTTGCTAACCATATCTTCAGTAGGAACCGAGATAGGAACCACATTTCTCTTTTTGCTACTAAGTATAGTGTCTAACCAAGGAGGATTACTAGAACCTACATCCTTCTTCACTTGGGATTTATCAACACTTATATTAGCTAAGATCAATGAACCTTTAGTGCCTTCTTCTTCTTATTTTTCAGGCTCTTTAGTATTTCAAACTTCCATGGTGGGTATCTCAATGTTTTGTTCTATCATTCTATTCTCAGCTTCATGAGACCCTTCCAAATCAACCACTACTGTACTTTCTGGCAACTTTTTTCCCTTGTTCTTGGTCATTGAACTGGTAACATAAGTTGGAAGTTGGCTAACAAGGGACTTATTTGAACCTTTGAAAATATCTCTCTCAAGTTTAACCTTGGCACCACCTACAACACAAGTTTTAACAGATTTATTAGACAAACATTTTTCAACAAGAGAGTCTTCAATTACCAATTTTCCCAGTCTCTACTTTCACAACCACTTCTCAATTCTGTGAATAACATGGAATGTTCTCATTTAAATCCGATCTTCCTCCCTTTTATCCCATTCTATCTCAGAGATTGGGAAACCTTGTACCTTCTTTGCATACTGTGGATCAATCAAATTTTCACCATTATCCTCAACCCCCATTACATTTATTCTGAGTTGAAAGAAAGTAATTTGATCCACTATAAACCTAGAAAACATTCTCCTTCTCATTTCTAATTCATCTTTGTAATCCTCCCAAAAACCTTCAAGTTGTGAAACATGAGAGAAGCTCTCTTTAAGAGTTAAATGTGCCTAAGCATAACCTTTTCTGTAGAAATTTTGTCAAGATGAATAGTGTTGAAGGTTAAGCTTTTTGAAATCAACCTCCAAGTTCAAAGCATCAGAAACAATGTGACAAATATAATAACCCAGTTCAACTAGGAAAGAAACACATGAATCCAGGCTAGCTAGGGTCTTCTTGTTAATATGAGAAAGATGCCTGCACAGTTCAATTAGCACAAAGCAATTAAGGACAAAGCTTAGTAATTTAAATGGTTCTCCTTCAAATCGTCCAACCCTGATGTAGGTTGTAGTGTCATAAAATTGTGACCCTAGCAATTTTCAACCGCATTAGGGTCCTCATGCATGTGAGATCGAATCCTCTATCCTGGTCAAAGACCTGAGACTGCTCAACCTTCAGAACCTGCTTATTCCTTGGCCTCCACACCACCTTGTCTACACTGTTCCCTAGAGAAAGGGGTAGGATAGGGGCATGGCGCCCCTATCCCTACCATATTTTGGGGAAGGACCCTTCCTAAGGTTGCATAGAAGGTTGTGTAGTGAGTGGGAAAACTCCCCTAATGTTGTCTTGTGATGAAAATCTAATTCATTGATATGTATTTAAGGGGCACTTGTCCTCTCATTTGCATAAGTTAAAGTTTGATAAGGTTAAGTTACATAAGTTCAATCTGGTCAAGTTGCATAAGCAATCAAGTGTTCAAGAGAATTAAACCATTCAATCATTCCTTTCAAGCACTAAGTATTCAAGTATTGCATTCAAGTCAAGGATTCAACCATTGAACAGGAGATTGATTCCAACATTCAATTCCACACAAGCATTTCCATCAACATTACTATCACATCCCTTGAGGTGATTTATATTTCAGTCTTTTATTTACATTTACTTGCAAGTACTTTCTTTCATTACTTGGTTAATTCCAAAATTGGGGTTTGACCTAAAGAAAAAACCCCAATCCCAACCCATTTTCCTCTCTTTTATATGTATAGGTTATAGGTGTGCAACTATACTTTCAGATTCAGGCTCCATTTGTAGAGGCAGAAAAACCCTTTTTCATTTTGCCTATTTTTTGGAGGACCGTGTACATTCTTGCCACGGTCCAGAATTTTTTTTTTTCAAATTCGCAAGGCAACTTCATCTCGACATATTACTACCAGATCCAGGTGGACATCTTCATCCCATGTTCTGATCTTAAGTTATAATCAGTTCTTCATCACTTTTTCACTACATAATTCAATCAATTCATTTCCATTTCAAACAGGAAGAGGGGATTAGCTTATCATTCCCATTTCACTCAAAATTCTATCTTCATCGTTGGACGTTGAATTTAGTGAATTTTCGTCTCATCTTCCAATGTAATTGGGTGAAAAGTGTTTGAAGGGAAATTTATAGTGAAACTCTCATCTCTCCTTGGAGGGAAATGGTAGTTTTCCTATTGATCTCTCATTCACACATTTTTCACCCACCAATACACATTAGCCCCATTACATTTTGGTGAACCCAACTTCTTGCATGCTTTCCTTTGAACAAAATTGCATATTTTTCATTTTGCAAGTTCAAATTTTCTGCGAACTTAGTGGTTAAATTATTGGCAAATGCACACTCCAATGAGAAATGAGAAATTGTAGGTGATTGAAGGTTTTGTCACTGATGAAAATATTGCAATCATATGATATCGGCAAGACAATATACCGGCACCAGCGATGACAGACTCCCCACTGACACACATGACACTGGCAGACAAAGGAAGGATACCAACACCCTGGCCGACATGAATTTTGTTTATAATGTATTTTGTAATTAATTGTAAAATTATTGTAAGCGAACATGGCGAGTTGTAATATGACTCATATATGTATGAGATCATTGTAGAACATTTGTAGAGAAGTAGAAGAAGTAGAATAAGGATATAGGCGAAATTATGCAGACCTAATATGCAGATTTTAGGTTAAGGGTTTATGTATGTAGCAGAGCTAAAACCGGTATTGGATCTGGCATAGCAGATGCTATTTTGAAGCAGTACAAGACATTGGATTTGTATAATCCATTTTGTAAGTTAGTGTGACTTCTTATTTTGTAATTGAGCAGTGAGCTCTAGGCACTTGGCCTTCCTACATGTGCAAGCCCCTATTGTAGCAGTAATATTCCCTTATAGGCCAGTAAGTGAATATTGTGGGTCACAAATCCCGTCGAGGTTTTTCCCACACCAGGTTTCCTCATTAAACTATTGTGTTATGGTGTGCTCTTCATGTGGTTATTGTTTTTCTTATCTACTGCACTACTTTTGATTTACCGGTACACAGTATTGATATGCTTTACATGTTTTAAATCAAATAAATTCATTAATAGGTTAGATATTGATTCACCCCCCCTCTCAGTATCTTTCAAAATCCTAACAATTGGTATTAGAGCTTGGTCCTCTATTTTCAGAAGCCTAATAGCTTGAAGAAGATCTTGAAACTGGTAGAGATGGATAACTTGAAGAAACAATTGGAAACAACTCTTTCAGACTATGATAAAGAAAAATTGAATATCAAACTTGAAGATGATCTAAAAGCTGCTCAAGATATCATTCAAGCACTTCAAGAGAATTACACTATAGTAAGGAATAAAAGATGAGAACTTTGTGAGAAGATGTAGAAGAAGGGAGATGAAAAATAAACTCTCACTGATCTGGTAAACAAACTAAGACAAGAGATAAGTACAACACAGAATTAGATGCAGGATATGACTATGAGATTTTGCAAAGAAATTGAAGATAGGAAGAAAAATGAAGAAGATCTAACTAGAAGACTGAATGATGCTGCAAATGAAAACACAAGACTTAGTCATGAAAATGATATGTTGAAGATAGATCTGATGCATACACAAAATGACTCAAATGAGCTTATGAGACAGAAAGAAAACTTGGAAAGAGAACTGGCTACTGCAAATCAGCACAAGGAAAAATTCAAGAAAAGCTCAGAAGAATTTGGTGACATGCTGAAGGATCAGAAACCTAATGGTGACACTAATGGCATTGTCTTTGAAGCTGGTGAAAGCTCCAGTACTACAAACACACATGATCATAGCAAACCAGTAAGACAAGCTACTACTTATAAATTTAATGGAAAATGCTTTAACTATAACAAGTATGGTCATAGAGAAAATCAATGTAGATCTAGAAATTATCAGAACACCAATACACCCACCGATCAATGCTCTAAATGCAACAAAGTTGGTCATAATTTAGAGAATTGTAGAATGAATGTAAGATGTTATGTTTGTGGAAGATTTGGACATTTATCTAATCAATGCTGAACACAAACCGACATAGGATATGGGAAAACTATTTAGAAAAATAATGTGACTTGTTATGCTTGTAACAAGATTGGACACAATGCTAAATTTTGTAGAAGCAAGTCCTCACTAGCAAATAACAAAGGTCCTAGTTTGAAAGGTAAAGAAAAGGTTGAAGAGGTGAAGCAAGAATTCTCAAAACAATGGATCAGAAAATCAGAACAGAATGTTGATGTGAATACTCCTCCACTGGCAGAACATAGTAACACTCCACCAGCAGGAGACTCTTCATCTAACTGAAGGAAAATCCTTTGAGAGTTTAGCAAATAAATGAGAAACATGCTATTATTCCCTTGGTTGATGGTGAGAAGTTGAGATTACTTCTTTACCGGTAGATAAGTTAAGTTGTGACTTAACCGACAAGCATTAAATGTGGCAGGTGAAGAAAATAACATTATAAAACAAGTGTTTTGGCTCCTTTTTTCATTTCACCAAGCATTCAAATCTTTGAGAGTGCGAAAATCCTGAGCAAAGGCATTCCAAGAAAAGAAGTGAAGCAATATATCAAATCTTTCATCCCTAAGGCAGATTAAGGTATTTATATCTATGTCATCCTCATCTACTCCTGAATTTATTGCAAACCCTACTGTTGTTGAAGTTATTAAATGCCCTAGACCTATATTTTAGCTAGTTCTCGATATTGTAAAGAAAGATGATAGTTTAGGTGCACTCTCTCAAGTACCTAAAGGGGTAGTATATGCTAAAGACCCTAGAATGTATATACACTGTCATATTGATGAACTAGGTGATGAGGAAATTAAGAATATGTATGAAGTTGTGATTTGTGATGAATCGAGAAATGTCAAACTGAAACATAAGATAATAGAAACCCTAGGCTTCACTGAAATTCTCCGTATCCCAGATTTCCCCAAGGATATCATTAGAATTGTTCTAAGCAGGGTTCATGGCGAATTCTTTTGGTTGGACTCTATTCACAAGATTACTAAAGAAGTAGTAAAGGTTGTGATAGGGTTACCCTCCATCGGCAACAGACTTGACAAAACTAAGAAGGTCTCAAATGATTTAGTGACAAAAATAACCAGTGCAACATCTGACAAGAGATCACTAAGGGTAAATGATGTAACGGATATCAATGTCAAATTTATCAGTATGATCTTAGGTTACAAGACTACACATGCTAATAGGTTAAACTTAGTTTCTAGCCTATGTATTAAAAGTGCCTATGATATGGTAAATGATAATGCAAGGATAGACATATTTGAATGGCTTAAAGATGAACTGATTGATAATTTGGGAAAAATAAATAAAGATAAGAAAGGAACATTCGTATTTGGAAACCTACTTGTTTGTCTGATGCTATATATAACCAAACAAGTACCCAATATTGGCACCAAAGATTTAGGATATGATATACCGGTAGGAAAACAACTATCAGTATTGCTAAACAACATGGGAGAGAACAGGGAAAAGAACTTAAATGAGTATTTTTCAAGCATTGAAAGCTCAAATGAAAACAAGAGTAAGGTTATCACAAGCTATTGTGGATAAGTACCAAAAGGAAATTTGTTTTGTAATAAAGAAGATGAAATTTGGATGGAGGTAGTTATTCCTAGAACCATTTGGGTCACTGAAATGGGGTATGAGACTGATGCCAACATAATAGAAACCTATGCAAAAGCCCTCTTAGAAGCTCCTAAGCAACCCGAAGAAGAAGTATTTGGTAATGCGGAAACTATAGAGAGTCATATTCAATCAAAGAAAAGAGTTAAAAAGGTTGAGGCAACTGTTAGAAAAGGAACCTGGTAGGCAAAAGCAATTAAAGAAGATGTGCTAAAGTAAACCGATATAACTGAAGGTGAATTAGATGCAATCCAACCAATAACACACCTTTCACTGATTGGAACTTCTTCAGAAAGTGACATACCTGCAGTCTTCAAGAGAGTTGAAAGGAAAAGAAAACCTTTACTGACACCTTCTACACCAAAAACACAGAAGCAATAGGCAGTAAGGTCCCCAACAAAGAAATTAACTCCAAAGAAAAAGAAGTTGACTCCTAAGAAGAAGTCAAAACAAACTATAGCTCCTATTGATAAATTACTAGATGAAATTACTGAGGATGGAAAATTGAAGAATATCAACAAACTGTATAACACACTACCCGTTGATAACAAAGAGAGAGTAGAAAACAATGTAATACTACTCTTAGATATTTTCAAGAATTTTTTTATGCAAGTTGCTGATGAAAAACTGGCAGATCTATATAATAGACTAGAAGCTAGGAGAGTAGCTACTATTGAGCCTGATAAGAAAATAAAGATTGAAAAATTAATTGTTGTACATCTTGTTAACTCACCTGATGAGATAGATCAATTGATCTCTGAGGCTAACTGGTCAATATTTTCAACTACTCACCGACATGTAGCACTAATGGTAGGGAGAGTAAATCAGATAACAGAGGAAACAACAGATGCGTGGGATATATTCCTGGTAGAAAAAGAAAAATAGGAAAAAACCTAAAACCATCAAGGTATATAAAAAGGATAGGGATAAAGGAAAAGGTAAGGTTGGTGGACCACCTAGTATAAAAATAACAGACAACTTATCCCCACCTCCTTGTGATACTCCACTGGTAGTTACTACTGACAATCAATTGGCTACTGAGAGTATGGACACACCACATGAGGATACAAATCCTAATTCTAAGGTGTTGTACACAATGAATATCGACACATAAGAAGTCAACATTGTGGTTGATAATGAAACAAGTGAGAAAAGAGATGTGGAAACTAAGCCACCGGTAGAAGACACAACAACTGAGATAAATGTCGAAGATACAGTTGGAGACATTAAAATTGGGAGTGGGCAACAAACTGGACAAACAACAAATACAAGAAAAGATGATAACACTGGTGTACATAATATTGAGCAACCGACTGAAAACATTTCAGGGACAAGCACAGAGAAACTAGTAGAAAATAAAGAGTCACAAGCAGAAATACCAGCAATGGATACCACTGAAAAATTATCAAAGGCACCATCAGAGAAACCATCAATAGAGAGTACAAAGAAACAGGAAGAACGATAGGTTCATTCACAAGTACATTCAGAGACAGTGGCATTGGCTACAATTGAAAGACCTAAACCTTTGGTAGCTGAAATGGAGACACAAACGGATCCTCCTGTGAAAGAGGAAAGCAATGCCAATATCACCACCAGCGGATTACAAATTGTGAAGTCAGTTGGACAGACATTCGGAACCTCCATGTCTGAATTCAGATCAACAAATGTGATAGAGGTACTGCTAGATTCAATTAAGAAAATAATAGATTGTAATGCACTAGCATATAAGGCTATTGATGACACCATGCCAATTTTGAAGATGATAGCTCTAAAGTGTAACATAGACAACAAAGATTCTTTGAACTAATTAGACACATTATCTAAGTATATAACCGGTAACCTAATAACACTGGACAAAATAAATGAAGATACATTTAAGGAGAGATTGATAAAGGAAAAAGAAAAATTCTTTGAGGATATAGTTAAGAAGAACAAGGGAGAGATAGACACTCTTTTACCGGAACTCAATGAAATCATTTTTGACTTCAAGAAATTGTACAGGGATACATGCAAAATGGATGTATTAACAGAAGATCTTGAGAAAGAAATCAGAAAGACATGGGATAAAATTAACAATATTGCTGACAATTTGATTGGGACATTAGATTCATTTTTGGAATTAGAAAAGAAAATTGCAAAGCAGGAATAGAAAATCAGGAAACTGGAAAATGAAAAACAAAGAATAAAGGACAAAGCAAAGGAATTAAAATGTCGACTTGGTCCAAGATTAGAGTATATTATTTATTTGAGAAAAGAAATATCTAAGGCTTTGGTTGTAGGACTAAAGACACTGGAAGAGGAAATGCACATACTCATTGGTACAGTGTAGAAACCCATGAGGCTATAAAAGATAGTAAAACATCCAACAACGACATAAATTCAATTTTTATAGATATTTTTCAGAGTGTAACCCACCAGTTACAAGAAACCAGGTAGGAGTCCACTGACAACGAATGACAACCTTTGTCGTTGATGTGAAAGGGGGAGTAGAGGCTATGAGAAAATAATCAATAAATGGCTCATCATCTCAGGGGGAGCTCATTTTTTTTTGGTAAGACAATTCTGGCAGACTCATTTTTGGATGACACTTTTTGGATTTTTATCATTAGTGTTGCCATCAATGCCAAAGGGGGAGATTGTTGGCAAATGCACACTCCAATGAGAAATGAGAAATTGTAGATGATTGAAGGTTTTTCCATTGATGGAAATATTGCAATCATATGATACCAGCAAGACAATATACCAGCACCGGCGACGACAGACTCCCCACTGACACACAGGACACCGACAAACAAAGGAAGGATACCGGCACCCTGGCTGACATGAATTTTGTTTATAATGTATTTTGTAATTAATTGTAAAATAATTGTTAGCCAACATGGCGAGTTGTAATATGACTCATATATGTATGAGATCATTGTAGAACATTTGTAGAGAATTAGAAGAAGTAGAATAAGGATATAGGGGAAATTATGCAGACCTAATATTTGAATTTTAGGTTAAGGGTATGCATGCAACAGAGCTAAAACCAGTACTGGATCTAGCATAGTAGATGCTATATTGAAGCAGTACAAGACATTGAATTTGTATAATCCATTTTTTAAGTCAGTGTAACTTCTTATTTTGTAATTGAGCAGTGAGCTCTAGGCACTTGGCCTTCCTGCATGTGTAGGCCCCTATTGTAGCAGTAATATTCCCTTATTGGCTAGTAAGTGAATATTGTGGGTCACAAATCCCACCAAGGTTTTTCCCACACCGGTTTTCCTTGTTAAAATACTGTGTTATGGTGTGCTCTTCATGTGGTTATTGTTTTTCTTGTCTACTGCACTACTTTTGATTTACCGATACACAGTATTGATATGTGTAGCTAGGAAATCGGTAAATCATCACAAACATTATAAAAACTAATCTAGCTCAATCACGAAAGCTTAAATGTAATGATCTATCCTAAACACACTCAATAAAGACATAAAGACAAAACATTCAAAACTAAATACCATGCAAACCAAACGTAGATATGAATGCTTCCTTCATGCGGCTCCATTGTTCTTCTTTCCTCTCCAAATGGCCTTTGTTTGTGGATCTCACCTTCAAGTGCATACACATGAGATGAAAGCAAATAGACAAGATTATGGTGCAAGAGTACTCGAAATGTGATTGTTTTGACAAAGCGATTATTTTGACAAAGTAATTACCCTTGATTGAGGAAAAATCATCCAATTTATAGAAAAATTGGAGAAAAGATCAAATTAGCATGAAATGGATATTAGAAGCAATTGATTTCAAAATGGGAAAAATGAGTGGAAAGAAGAAGGTTATGACACCTTCTATGTCATGAATTATGACATATTGCCAATGCAAAGATTAAAGGACTAGAGGCTTATGACATCTTGCTATGTCAAGAGTATGACGCATGAGAAATTCATGCTTCCACCGAAGCACAAAAATAGGGAGAACTAGAGACAAATTAATTAGGTGGAAATTAAATTTGACAAATTAGAAAATCGGTGGAAATTAGGAATTAGGAAATTTAGAAAATTAGAAATTAGGAAATTAAGAATTAGAAATGATGAAATTAGGAATTTAGTGAATTAATTAATAATTTCTCATTTATTAATAATTCACAAAGAGGGAATTTTAGGAAATTAGGTAAATTAATTAATAATTTCTCATTTATTAATTAATTCACAAAAAGAGGAATAATTAGTTAACCAATTAAATTAAACATTTAATTGTGACACGAAGACCTAGGATAAATAAATAAATTATTTAACCTAGAGGAAGAAAATGGAGAGAAAATGACAAACAAGGTTAAATGAATAAATCATAAAACCATAGAAGATAAATTAGAAATGCAAGGATGACAATTAGGTCTTGATGTAAAATTGGCTTGATGTCAATTCGATCATGATTTTGAATTGATAAATGATCAATGTGATAAATGATTTGATTGATAAATGTGCCAATTGACGAGGAACAATGACAAAATTGACAAGAGGACGAGGATCGATGGCAAACTAGATTGCAAGATGACAAGATTAAAAATGACCACGATTGATGACGAATTGATCACAAAATGACAAGATTGAACATGACAATGACCGATGACAAATCGATCGCAAAATGACAAGATTGATAAGAGGACAAAACCCTAATTAGGATTAACGATGTCCAAAATGATGACAAATGAGCACGCACATTGATGCGACAGGATAAGATCGATCAAAATCATGACTGGAGAGTGTTGTCGACATGACCAAATTTGAGAGCGAGATGAATGAAGAATGTAGAAGAATGACTCGATGCTCGTAAATGATAAAGACCAAGTGTGTGACATAGGAGAAATGTTAATGCGACGCAAAAACCTAAAATGAGGCAATGCGCAAATGTTAAAGTATGATTCCGCAAGCGTTGACCATTTTTAGGTGTCTACATTTTGCCCCTCTTTGAGACAATGTGATTCTAAGCGTTGTTTCAAAGAACAATAATGAAAATGCCCCAGACAATGACAGTGACATATGCATGCCCCCTCGAGGAATTGGCCGGAAAGAGGTCAATTGATCGATAAAAATGATAGGATCGAACGGACTGATAATCAGAGATCAAATGCATGAAGGACAAGCAATCAAAGATGCAAAAGACCATGACCAACATAAGATGGAGAGGGTGCACGTCCATCTATGTACTGACAAAGATATATAAATGAGACCAAGAGAGGGAAAATTGCTCATTTGCACTAGCCCAAGAGGAGAATTTGTTGCTCTGGAAAAGGACACTTGCAGAGAGATGGCGAACATTCCAATGGCAGATGACCTCAGAGAACGTGTACACACATTCAGACGACCGGCCGACGTGGGAGTAGTGGTATGTATCTCAAAAACCCATGTTTTCAATTTTATGAATTTGACTTGCTTGCAGGACATTGCGGGGCCCACAGGGAGCGCAGAAACTGACTTCTGCACTTGTGTAGGTCGAATCTTGCACTTGTGTGAGGTCTTCTACGCTTGTGTAGGGTACACAGGCGCAGATTACATGACACAGGCGTAGGTTCTTTGACACAGGCACAGTTGTGCATTGGAAACCCTAATTTTGGTCAAAACAACATGCAAATGATCCCGAAAGGGGGGATAAGGGTAGGATAGGTCAGATTAGATGAAAAACACCCTGATTTGGACATGAAAATGAGGAAATGCAACCCATAGGAGCAAACTCTAAAACTGACAAAATATGCCCCTATTGTGATGCAGAGTCGATAGTATCCATTGATCATGTGAGAGAACCAACCAGATTGCTTCATGCTACAACATAGACTCAGGAGCACAGACAGAGATACCTTAGCAGGACTGGGGATATACTATGTTACATTCATGCCCGAGATTAGGGCAAACACGGGACTGCTTATTGCATTAGCAGAGCGATGGCATTTGGAGACCTCCTCGTTCCATCTGGCGACTGGAGAGGCAACGGTGACACTGGAGGATGTATGGCGTATCCTCCGCATTCCGATTCATGGAGAGATGGTAGAGTATAACCCAGTGACAGGGAGAGACGCATTGTGCAGATTATTTGAGTGCGACGTAGATGATCTGGATATCGTAGAGAGGGAGATCGGCTGGGAGACCATGGCATCAGAGTATGATCGACGATACGTGGTGATAGCAGTGGTGATAGCATGTCTACTAGCAGGAGACAGACGAGGACATGGATTCCCTATTGGATGGGGAAGAGTGCTAGAGCAGATGGCGATAGAGGGGACGATGTATGCATGGGGACAATGTGTACTGGCTATGCTATATTTTCATTTGCATCAGATAGCATATCAAGGAGTGCAGACTTTGAGTTGTGGAGTCACATTGCTACAGGTATGGGCATTTGAGCACATAGCCATATGTCGACCGATTACAGAGAGATAGGTAGTACCATATCGACCATATGTGTACTGCCATGTGGGAGCACTGAGACAGGGTCCTTTTGGATACATATTATATTGGCGACACGAGCTAGATAAACTGAGAGAGTTCATATGGAGGCCATATCGTGATTGTCCGGGATGGTCAGATGATAGTGATGAGCTACCATATTGTAGACAGGAGAGGTACCTGATTGGGCGACTAGTGAATCGCCAGAGAGTGATTGAGTTGTACCTACCAGAGAGAGTCAAATGACAGTTTGGAGAGAGGCAGGATGTACCTAGGAGGAGTGGACACTTTGCCCGATCTCACAGAGAGATGAGTCAGTGCGGGAGTATGATTCAGCCACACATAGCATATGCTAACTTTTCATAGCTACAACAGAGATAGTGGGATTGGAGATCAGATGTGGCAGACACCGGGACGATAGAGGAGTATGAGAGATGGTTTGCATGACTATGGCCAGTGCCATTGATAGATCTAGATATTCCAGTACCGAGGCGACAGGAGGACTTCCCACTCACAGGAGAGGAGGAGGGAGATGATGAGGACGAGGAGGATGAGGATGATGGGGATGATGAGGATGGAGATGAGGATGATGGGGATGATAAGGACGGAGATGAGGATGGGGATGACAAGGATGAGGAGGATGAGCCAGATTCAGGCGAGCAGGAGGCATTGTAGGATATACCCATAGAGCCAGAGATAGCTAGGACAGAGGAGATGGAGATGTGCAGGGCTATCATAGCGAGTCAGCAGGATCACATTGCGACATTAGAGAGACAGCAGGATCAGTTCAGAGTGGAGATAGCAGACTCACAGTGGCTCGAGATGCAACAATTGCTCAGGCACAGCGAGAGGAACAGAGAGTCACTGAGTATATTGGGTCGATTCGAGATGCCAGTGCACGCGAGATGGCATAGATGCTAGTAGAGACCGGAGAGGAGATACCCATTGGAGGACACTATATGAGGGTGCCATTCCACCAGAGCAAAGAGCACCTTCATATCGGGCACGATCGAGGATAGAGAGCAGGGCACGCTCTCGGAGGTCATTGAGCAACATGGGGGTGAGTGGACCTATGAGACCACTAGAGCCAGGACTAGGAGGGACATCATCCGTGAGACATGGCAGGGATGAGGAGGACAAAGAGAGCACCGAGTGACAGAGGCACATGCTCCTTATGATGGACAGATGTAGTTTGATATTATGTAGTCAACCTGCGGGCCATACTTAGGACACACAGTCCAATTTTGTACTCCAATATTATTGTGACATATGATATGATATGCATCGAGATGATGGGATGCAATGTGTTATGACTTATGTGATTTTCTATGTATGGATGCATTGATACCTTTTTATGTGTTTTTGATGCATTGATAATATGAAATGGATAACATGCTTAACGCAAATGCACTAACCAAGTGGATGTAGGATGCAGCTTATGTTTTTGGAGAAATCAGAGCACTAAACCAAACTGACTATCGGAACTGATGGAATAAACGTTAGTAAGAAGAAAATGAGACAAAGAAGAGTTGGGGACGAAGAAAAACTTGCTTTCAGTAATGCACTTTGTAGATGAGAACCTTTATTTTAATGTAGCAACATGGCATTGAAGGCCAGAGCTGAAATGCAAACCTTTTTGCAAAAGACAGACACATCACAGACAAACAACAATCACAACAAAAAGAAACGGACCATGAACCATCCCAGTCACTCTAAATCACTCAGTGACATCATCGAGCAACATAGGAACATGACCGAAGAGAAATCAATAAAAAAGATAAGATGCCAGTAAATCAAACAAACACCTTGATCTTCATTGTCAAAAGTTGAAAGTGCTGATTGAACGATCATGCTGTCTAGTTTCAGGGAATGTGGTACTCCGTCTAAGACAGGACACAGTCTAGTTTCAAGTATACCACACCCTGTATAAGACCCATGATATTAGCCAAGGGCGACTGATAGTGATGCTGATGTTCGATTTTTATAACAATTGTGATCAGTTTGAATGTCTAGTTTAATTGAAAAGTTTCATCTATTTAGGCATGATTTCATTAAAGCACAGCGTTGGATTGTGAGTTGTTGGATGGATGCTTAGGGATCTGTCTTATGCACAGAGGGGTTATTTATTGCAAAATGCTTGTTTTTGTTTTTGGTTTTTTTGAGTTTTTACAATTTTATTGTGTTCATTTTTTCAGGACTTTATATGATTTTTAGGGATTTTTTTAAGGACATTTTTCAATTTTTTTTTTTTTTTTTTAAATGATTTTTTCAGGACATTTTTCAATTTTTTTTTTTTTAATGATTTTTTCAGGACATTTTTTTTTTTTTAATGATTTTTTCAAGACATTTTTCATTTTTTTTTTTAATGATTTTTTCAGGACATTTTTCAATTTGTTTTTTTTATGATTACTTCAGGACATTTTTCAATTTTTTTTATGAATTTTTTCAGGACTTTTTAAATGTAAAAGTTCCAGTGATTGATCATGACAAGGGGAATGCACCCAATGCGCATCTGAAAGATATACATAGACCGGGACCAAAACATATGTACAAGAAATCAGAGTATGCTAGAGGTCATGACAGATGACGGAGCAATAATCTCATTACTCATGGCACCTGATTGCTAGGTTTTCACCATGGTACTTGCCCAAAGCGCCTGTTTACCAGGTTTTCACTAGAGGGCGAATCATTTTTCTTTACTTTTTTGCTCTTTTTTCACTTTTTTGTATTTTCTTTTTTTTTTCTTTTTTTTTTTTGTATTTTCTCAGGATCATACTGGAAGAAGTACTGATAGAAATTTATGCCCAGTACTTGCGAAGATGCATGCTGTTTACAGGATCAGATAGAGGTTCACCTTTTGGTGTGGCCAACTGATATGCCCCCGAGCCATAGGCTGCAGTCACTATGAAAGGCCCAACCCAATTAGGTTCAAACTTACCTTTTATGATGTCAGTAGACTGTGCATTCTTAGAGTTTTCCTTTAAAACCAGATCTCCCACTTCGAAGTGTCACCCTTTGACCTTCTTATTATAAGAGCGACGGAGACAGTTTTGATATGCTTGCAAATGTGTTAGGGCTTTCTGACATTTCTCATCTAACATTTCAAGCTGATGCAACCGAGAGACTCTGTGTGTCTCATCATCAATCAGGTGTTGCAAGGAAACACGCAAGGAAGGAATCTCCACTTCCAAGGGTAAAATGGCTTCCACACCATACACCAAGGAATAAGGTGTTGTGCCAGTAGGTGTACGGATAGAAATGCAATAGGCCCATAGTGCTGGATTCAACTGTACATGCCAATCTCGACCAGTGTCATTGACAACCTTCTTCAGGATCTTGATAATGGTTTTATTGGATGCTTCGACTTGACCATTCCCCTGTGGATAGTATGGGCTGGAGAAACGGTGTTGGATATGAAATTTTTCACAAAGTTCCTTGACATCTTTATTCTTGAAGGGGCGACCATTATCAGTGATTATGGAAAGAGGAACCCCATACCGACATATGATATAATTCAATAGGAATTTTGAAATTTGCACACCAGTGATATAAGTCATGGGGATAGCCTCGATCCATTTTGTAAAATACTCTGTGGTTGTAATGATGAACTTGTGTCCATTTGCAGATGTCGGGTGAATCTTGCCAATAAGATCCAATCCCCATTGAGAAAAGGGCCATGGAGATATGACAGAATGAAGCTCTTGGGCTGGTGCATGAATGTAGTTTCCATGGATTTGGCATTTGTAGCATTTCTTAACAAAATCATGAACATCTTTTTCCAGAGTGGGCCAATAATACCCAACACGAATCAACTTTTTGGCTAAGCTCAGACCATTGAAATGGCCCCCACAAATACCATCGTGAACCTCGTGTAAAGCCGTTTGTGCTTCGTCAGAATCCAAACACCCGAGGAGGGTATGGTTAAAGGAACGACGGTAAAGGGTGTCGGCGATGATGACATATTTGGCTGTCTGTCGGATGAAGGCTCGACGTTGGTTAGCAGAAAGGTTGGGTGGTAAGGTTTGGGATTTCAAATATTGATATACGTCATTGTACCACGGGGAATTGGGACCAACAAGAATACACATCACATCTGCTGTCGAAATGTCAAAAGAAGGAACTAGCAATTGTTCGACTAAAAATTCACATTTGTCCATATTGTGGGGCATATTCAACATAGAAGCAATCATAGCCATCGCATCTGCCGACTTGTTTTGCATTCTTGGAACTTAACTGAAATGGATAGCCGTGAATTTGGTCTTGAAGAAATCTACCATATGCTTATAGGGAATAAGCTTTGCATCTTTGGTTTCGTAGTCATCATTCACTTGTCGGATGACTAATTGAGAATCTCCATAGACTTACAAATGCGTGATGTTCCAGTGGACTGCTACTCGGAGTCCTGTGACCAATGCTTCATACTCTGGAATGTTATTGGTACAATGAAAAGTTATCTTGTAGGACTTTGGAATAGCATCACCTTGAGGGGTGACAAACAAGATGCCTGCTCCGGACCCAAACTTGGTATGGGATCCATCAAAGTATAACTTCCATTCATTAGAAGATGTGAGAGAAAAGACTGATTCGCCTGGAAAATCGGTCAACATGGGATGATCATCATAAATAGGAGCCTCTGCAAGTTGATCTGCAATGACTTGTCCTTTTATCGCCTTTCGCTCCATATACTCAATATCAAATTCACTGAGGATCATAACCCACTTTGCTAGGCGACCCGTCAAAGCTGCTCTGCTAAGCAAGTATTTTAGGGGATCAATTTTTGCAACCAACAATGTTTGGTGGCTTAACATATAATGTCGAAGCTTTTGTGTTGCAAATACCACTGCTAAGCATGCCCTTTCAATAGTTGAATAATTTAGCTCATAGCCTACTAGTGTCTGGCTGATATAATAAATATCTCGCTCTTTGCCGGTCTCATCTTGTTGGGCCAAGAGAACTCCTAATGCCGTTTTAGTTGCAGAAATATACAATATAAAAGGCTTTCCTTCTATAGGAGGCATTAGAATAGGCGGTGATAGCAAATATTCTTTGAGAGCTTGAAAGGCTGATTGACATTGCTCGGTCCATTGAAAAGTGACACCTTTATGCAATAGATGCTGGAATGGATGACATTTGTCAACCAACTGAGCTATGAAGTGACAGATTGACTGGAGCTTTCCTTGTAGACTGCGTAATTGACGGAGATTAGAAGGAGGAGGCATATCCATTATTGCTTTAACCTTGGCAAGGTCGACCTCAATGCCTTTGTGAGAAACAATGTACCCTAGTAATTTGCTAGCTGTGACACCAAAGACACACTTCTTTGGATTGAGTCTGAGCTTGTATGTCTCCATTCGGTCAAAGATTGGGCCCAGGATTGCTAGATGACTATCTCTTGTGATAGATTTGCATAACAAGTCATCAACATAGTCCTCCATCAAAGTATGCATGAAATCATGAAAAATTGTCGTCATTGCTCTTTGATATGTTGCGCCTGCATTTTTAAGACCGAAGGGCATCACATTCTAGCCATAGGTACCCCAAGCACAAGTGAATGCTGTCTTATGTTGATCTTCAGGAGCAATGCGAATTTGGTTATAGCTGGAGAAACCATCCATTAATGAAAGAATCTCATATCCAACAGTCATGTCCACTATGATGTCAATATTTGGCAATGGAAAATCATCTTTAGGGCATGCTTTATTGAGATCCCTAAAATTTGTACAGATTCTAGTGCCCCCAGTTACTTTGCTAACTGGTACTAAATTTGAAATCCAGTCTGCATAATCGATGGGTCTGATAAAGCCCACATCTAGTAATTTTTTCAGTTCTACCTTGACCAAAAGAGCCACCTGGGGATGCATCTTTCTAAGTTTTTGTTTGACAGGCTTGGCATCTGCTTTTAATGGCAAATGATGAAGGACTAATTCTGGATCAAGGCTAGGCATATCTGCATAGAACCATGCAAAGCTGATCTTCTTCTCAAGAAAGAAATTGACAAAGTCTATCTTTTCCTGTTGTGATAGAGAAGCAGCAAAATGAATGACCTTAGGGTTGTCAGGTGTACCCAAATTGATTTCCTTGGTCATTTCCACTAGCAATGTTGATTTGTCCTGACTTGATAGGGGTATGTCCACTCTTCCACCTTTGGGCACCTCAGAGAGGTTTTCACCCGCAGGTACGTCTTTTATTTTTACTTTTGTATGATCAGAGAGTGCCTTACGGTTTTCACTCAAAGATCTATTCTTTTGATTTTTTACTTTTTCGTTTCTTTTTTCATTTTGATGACTAGAAGATGGAGTTGACTCCCCAAAATATGCTATGGAATCTAGGTCAATAGCAAATCCTGCCTTATGATTATCTTGTGGAATGCCTTCCCACAGTCCAAGGAATTCTGCAATTGCTTCGTCATTTTGAAAATAGTCTAATGTGAGTGGTTCTTGTTGGTCATGTTGGATAAGCTGGGGATAGACGAGGGGCATGTCATCATTGGTTTTTAGGAGAGAGAGGGCTGATATGGTTAGGATGTGAACATCTGTGGTGTCACTATCCAAACTGCTTGTATCTGATTCGGAGCTTGGATCCCAGAATGACTCTATCCAAGCATGAGGACATGTTTTAGGAAGAGGAGTTATTTCATGTTTGTCTTCCATAGGCAAATTATCAGGGTCAATGAAAATATTGTCCAGGGCATAGGAGCTAGAAGAAAAGGAACTCCACTCCCATTCATTGGAATCAGTTTCGGGTCGGGTGTCCTCAGGTGTTATTTCATCATCAGAGTCACGCCCTTTTCCACGCGTGGTAACTTTGGAGGATGAGGGTCCAATTCGCAATGGTACAAAACCTAACCCTAAAGTTGGAGGTCGTCTCTTGGGTATAACAGGTTCTAGCCTTCCATTGTTGTTCAAGCCTAAGCCACTGCAGCCGTCATATCCTTTCTTTTGCAGCATAGTGAATCCTTTGCCATACCGTTCCACGGGCAATTTGACAGGTGGGGTCTCAGTTGGATCCTTATAAAGCCAATCTACGACATCATCATCTAACGTTTCCTTGTCAAGTTCACCCCATCTTGTAAATGTAGTGGGAGGCTGATATTGAATAACGACCTTAGGCTCCTTTTGCAATAAATGCGGTTTGCCATATGATTTTGGAGATATTGGTAAATTCTCGATGAGGAATGTTTGATCCATTGAATATTCTCCGCATCCTTGGTCTTGTATCTTCAATTTTCCTTTGACAACATCTAACAATTCATTAGGATCCATATAACTATGTGATTTGGCCTCTCTATTGACTGGGACTTGCTGCTGAGGGGTACCCTTTAGAGTAGCACAAAATTGAAATGGATTAGGATCTCCTGGAATTGTTATCTCAGTTCCATTGTAAGGATATTTTAAACATTGATGATAGGTGGATGGAACTGCTTTCATTGCATGGATCCATGGACGGCCAAGGATCATATTATAAGGGAGATCAAGGTCTAGGACCTGCAGGAAAGTGTTTTCTGTCACTAGACCGACTCAGATAGGCAATGTAATTATCCCTTTGGATGGGCGCTTAGCATCATCATATGCTTTGATTGTTATTCTTTTGGAAGCATTAATGTCATTTTCTATATAACTAAGGCCAATGACCACTCTCAAGGTACAAATATTAAGACCTGCTCTGCCATCTATCAAGACTCGTCGGATTTTGCAGTTATGAACAAAGACTTCAAGGTGTAAAGGATCATTGTGAGGGAACTTATCAGGTGAGATATCATTGTCATAAAATGCAACATTTTGGGAAACAGCTAGATGTCCAATCCGGGCTTGAAACTGGTCAACATCAATATCTGTCGGGACAATGGACTCAATTAAAGCTTTATCCAGGAGTGCACGATGCATGGGGGACATTTTTAATAACTCAAGGATTGATATTTGTGCAGGTGTCTTTCCTAGATGATCCAAAAGATTATACTGACTTGCAGGAGTTGGCTTGGGAGGAGCTGCAGGAGCTCCTTTCAGGACTATTTTGGATTGACGAGTGGTGACTGCGCAAGAAGGATCTTGTCCCTTTATTCTCAGGGTAGAAACAGACTCATTTGATGCATGAAAACAATTAATGACATTATTATAACCAGAACTTGCATAATTTGCCGTTTGAGTAGAGTTTGAAGAAGATGCCTTCCCCTTGTCATGATCAAGCAAAGGAGTTTTGAAAATGGTATGATCAGTGTTAGAGGTCGGATGGGGTGGATCTACCTCAATTACTCCTTGCTCTAACAGGTCTTGAATCAGATGCTTCAATTGAAAACATGATGCAGTTTTATGTCCTTTGGACCGATGGTATTCACAATAGGCATTATCATTCCACCAATGCGGCTTTACCGTGGGCTCTGCCTTGATATTTGGTAGCTTGATAAATTTTGCTTGTATTAATTGTTTCATCACTGATTCAATAGGCTCTCCCAATGGCATAAACTGTCGAGGAGGCCCATCCCACGATCGGAAAGGTTTGCGTTATTGGTTTTGTTGTTGGCCTTGCTGTTGATTATATTGTTGAGTATGTTGTTGTTGAGTAACATTGCTCATTGGCGCTTGATTTTGTTCCATAGTTGACATATTAGGAACATTCAATTTCTTGATCATGAATGGGGGTTGATTTGCATTCACCACTCTTGCATCAACAACTCCATCATTAGTAACATTCTTGTTCTTATACCAAAATCTATTTCTGTCCCCTGAACTGTTCGTGTTGTCATTGTCTTTGTTAAGCTTAATGATTCCTTTAGCTACAAGAGCAGTTTCAATGTTCATCCCCTTCTTAATGAGTTTCTCAATAGTACTGGGACTTTTCAATTTTAGTTCATACATCATTTCTGGGACCAAATTTTGGATAAACAAATTCACTTGTTGTTCTTCAGGTATATCGAGGGAAGAACGACTATACAAGCTTCGCCATCATTGCAAAAAAGTCACTAATGGTTCACCTTGCTTTTTCTTGGTGTTGCATAGATCTGACATGGTCACATCACTGTCGATGTTGAATGCAAAGTGAGATATAAACTTTTGAGCCAATTTAGACCAAGTCTTTATATTTCCTGGCAGATGTGAATACCAATCCATGGCTTGTCCTGTGAGACTTTGTGCAAATAATCGCATTAAATAGGTGTCCTCATAGCTCACTTCAGTACATGCCGCGAAAAATGCACAAATGTGATCTTTTGGATTGCCATTCCCTTTATATTTCTCAAAATTAGGTGCTTCAAAATGCTTAGGGAATGGAGGCATGTATAAGCTCTTGTCAAATGGATTAGGACATAAATCCTGATCTATATACAATTTCTTTGTTCCTTTAGTTTCTAATGCATCAACTTGTCGTTGCAATTTATCAAGTTGTTGCACAATTGTATCAGATTTTGGAGGTCCATCATTAATCCCGATGGGTACTCTTTGTCGATACATCATATTTCCGATCAGTTGTTGATGTTCTAAAATGGCCGTTTTTGGTGTCTCCGGCATATAAAGGTCTTGGTACATCTCTTGTTGTTGTGGTTGTGCTATGCCTTGATACCGACTTTGTTTCTGTGCTTCTTGGAGCCTAGGTTGATATTGCAATTGAGTAGGTTGTTGATATTGCACAGGCGCCAATTGCGGTTGTGAAGTATGATAGCTTGTTTGCCTTGGCACATATTGAGGCACATGTTGATGCTGACGACTCAGAATTTGTTGACTTTGTGCCAATTGTTGTCGCGGTGTATATCCCATCATTTGGAAAAAACTTTGTTTAGATGGTTTTGGTTGCTTCTCCTTAAGATGGGGTATGGCACTTGCATTAACTTGCTGTGTTGTTTGTCCAATCCACTGTGATGGTTGCAAGTTTGCATTAACTTGTAATGGTGCAGAGAGCGCTGCAACGTGTTGTCGAATGTGGTATTGTTGTTGTTATACATTACTTGTTTGCACATTCGATGTTACGTTTTGTGTATTACTCAATTGTTGCAACAATTGTTGTTGGTGCAAAACACTATCTATAGCTCTTTGTGTTGCCATTATCGAAGGATCTGTTGCAACAGTGTTTGGTAAATATATTGAGCTTAACGGGACATAAGAACTCTGTTGCATCATGGTATTACTTTGGACATTAGTGATATCAGGCATTCCAGTCATGAAACTTTCTTGCATCTTAGATTTTGATCCAATTTTATGCATGAAAGGAACCACTTCTTGTTGAGGGACAGCTATCAATATTGGCGTGGTCTTCATTTGATCTTGTGTTACAGGTGTTATGTTGAATAATGGATTATTTATTGTCTCAAATGGTGACTTTTGAGGAATAGTCATTGTCAATGCCTTTGAAGCACGTTTACTCATCAAGATAGGCTGAGTTTCTGGTTGCACATTTTCTTCATTCGGATGCAGAGAGAAACTTAACAACTCACCGCCTTATTGTTTTTGCACATTGACTTGATCACTTGGGGAGGTTACATTAATCATCATGTTAAGATATTTTTGTGGGAACATTTTAAAGACCTTGTTCAAGAACTTATCCATCTTTTTTGTCACCTTAGGATCTTGAAGGAACATATCAATCTCATCAGAAGCATCAGAATCTGATGAAGAATCTGGTTGGACGTTTGGATTCGCTTCTTGTTGAATGCCTTGATCTGAACCAAATCCTTGCAAAAGAGTTTGTTCTTCATATAATGTCTGAGTTTGAATGTCATGTTGCAGGTGTGGTTGATTCAAATTGAAAGGTGCACTTCCTCTTGGAGTTGGTGGAACACTCCCATGTCCTGGTTTCATAGGTACAAACACTGGTTCATATAATGGAGGTGGTCCAAGTTGAACCATTCCATATGGTGGTAAAGATGTGTTTGATGAACCTTCAATTTGTATTGTTTGACTAGATTGAAATTGCGAATTTTCTATGTTGTCAATGGGTTGATACATTGGTTCGCCCATCTTTTTAGATTTTGATCTTGTCTCAATAGGCATGTCACTTATGCAAATGCAATATTTTTGGAAATTTTTCAAGGATACTATATAATATGCAACTAAATGCAATCTATGTTGTTTTTGAAGATTTTTGACAAACCTTTTAGAATGCAAATCTAAAAGAGGCCCTTAGGAAATTGAAATGATGTCTAGACCTCAAAGGACAAAAGGACCAAGTGACAAAAGGACAAATGACAAAGTCTCCCCTATATGCTTGGATACTAAGCTAGGTTTGATGAAATGCCATTGATGACAAAAGGACAAAAGGTTTGATAAGGTCTAGACTTCCTAACAATGACTTAGAGTTTATCAAAGATTTCGATTACTCAAGTATGACAAAACCTAGTTTTGACACTATATGCAAAGGGACAATTACTATGCAAATGACCCTAATATGATATGATAATGACCTAAGCTAAATGAAGGGACCTAGGGTATGCAAATGCAAATGTATGACAATGTCAACCTAAGGCAAAACCTAAGGTTGAATTATGAAATGGTATTACTCTAATGCAAGAGGACACATGCAAATGGATGACCCTTATTGATATGCAAAGGAGTATGACCTAAGTGAAACTTAACCTTGGTAGTTGACAATGAACTTTGCAAAATGCAACCTAGGATGAACCTAAATGTAAGTGACATGAATGTTGAGACAAGATTTTGAACAATGTTTGACAACCATGTTTGAAAGTGTTTTGAAGTTTGTTGGATGAAATGCTCTTATGTTTAACCTTGTTTTGAATCAATTTTGTCTTGTTTTTTAAATGAGATGCAATTCAACTTTTGACAAGTAAAGAAGACAAGATATTTTTAACATAGACTCAAGACAATCATGCTCATTCACACATTTCTTATGGTAGTCAAGGACATTAGGTACTTGAGAGGTAGACTCATTTTGGGATTCAAGGAGAATACATAGATGCTTGACCCCATGGGCTCCCCTCCATGGCACTCACTTCTCAGGGCAGCCAAGCATCAGTCCCCATGGAAATCTCCCCATGGCGAACTTAGTATCTCTTCCAAGTATCTGAACTTGTCCTTCTCAAGCAACTAGAAGGTTTTTTGGCCTCTAAAAACAAGGTGTTTAGTCAGGATTTTTGTTAAGCGTTACTCCTTGATGTCACGCAAGCGTGATTGAGACATTAAGCCCATCAAGATACCAAACAAATGTAGTCGTGCAAGCATGATTTAGACCATGAGGTCCTACTTAGATGTTGATATGAGAAAGAGTCCAAGGGTCATCACTTCCCAAGTAACTGCAATTCCCACGTAACCCTTCCTTCAAAGCTTTCGCTCATTGGGTATTTTTTTTATAGTGAATTAGAATGCCAAGGTATTCTAGCCATACTCACTTTGGGTCATTCCCTTCTCACGATTGTCACTTGCTTGCAAAAGCAAATGGTCGGGAAGGCAGGCCCTCTAAAGGTGACACACAATCAAAGCAATGAGCATGGTATCAAAGATCTGGATTTCTGATCACCCTAAGAAGGATGAGAGCATACTCTCCTACTACATTCATTCCATCCTATTTAGAAATCACTAGGTGCCTAAACATTAATTTCAAACACAAAGTTTAGTTGTATTCCAAGGCAACCTGCAAAACCCAAGTCAGAAGTTTGATTTAGTCTTTGACTATCGAACCTGCACAAAAATGTATTAGTAGTTTCATTTGTTTGTCTTTTCCATGCGTATGCCAAGGTTCTGCACAGAGAATTAGTACCAAAAACCAAAAAGAAGAAAATAGAATGCAAAACAAACAATTTTCAAGTAAAACACTGCATTTTTACCTCTATTTCTGGACTTTACACAGGCGTAGAAGTCATGACACAGGTGCAGAAGTCATGACATAGGCGCATAAGTCATGACATAGGCATAGAATGTCTTTAACACAAGCGTAGAATGCTTAACACACGCGCAAGTTGTCTTACACAGGTGCATAATGTCCCAGAAAACCCTGCACTACCCTATTTTTTTGTTTTTTGTTTTGACCTGCAAATCAACTCAAAAGCACTCAAAAACATAGTTAAGGGGTTAGATGGTTAGTGTTCACGTCGGGTTCACCAATTAATGTAGCTAGGAAATCGGTAAATCATCACAAACATTATAAAAACTAATCTAGCTCAATCACGAAAGCTTAAATGTAATGATCTATCCTAAACACACTCAATAAAGACATAAAGACAAAACATTCAAAACTAAATACTATGCAAACCAAACGTAGATATGAATGCTTCCTTCATGCGGCTCCATTGTTCTTCTTTCCTCTCCAAATGGCCTTTGTTTGTGGATCTCACCTTCAAGTGCATACACATGAGATGAAAGCAAATAGACAAGATTATGGTGCAAGAGTACTCAAAATGTGATTGTTTTGACAAAGCGATTATTTCGACAAAGTAATTACCCTTGATTGAGGAAAAATCATCCAATTTATAGAAAAATTGGAGAAAAGATCAAATTAGCATGAAATGGATATTAGAAGCAATTGATTTCAAAATGGTAAAAATGAGTGGAAAGAAGAAGGTTATGACACCTTCTATGTCATGAATTATGACATATTGCCAATGCAAAGATTAGAGGACTAGAGGCTTATGACATCTTGCTATGTCAAGAGTATGACGCATGAGAAATTCATGCTTCCACCGAAGCACAAAAATAGGGAGAACTAGAGACAAATTAATTAGGTGGAAATTAAATTTGACAAATTAGAAAATCGGTGGAAATTAGGAATTAGGAAATTTAGAAAATTAGAAATTAGGAAATTAAGAATTAGAAATGATGAAATTAGGAATTTAGTGAATTAATTAATAATTTCTCATTTATTAATAATTCACAAAGAGGGAATTTTAGGAAATTAGGTAAATTAATTAATAATTTCTCATTTATTAATTAATTCACAAAAAGAGGAATAATTAGTTAACCAATTAAATTAAACATTTAATTGTGACACGAAGACCTAGGATAAATAAATAAATAATTTAACCTAGAGGAAGAAAATGGAGAGAAAATGACAAACAAGGTTAAATGAATAAATCATAAAACCATAGAAGATAAATTAGAAATGCAAGGATGACAATTAGGTCTTGATGTAAATTGGCTTGATGTCGATTCGATCATGATTTTGAATTGATAAATGATCAATGTGATAAATGATTTGATTGATAAATGTGCCAATTGACGAGGAACAATGACAAAATTGACAAGAGGATGAGGATCGACGACAAACTAGATTGCAAGATGACAAGATTAAAAATGACCACGATTGATGATGAATCGATCGCAAAATGACAAGATTGAACATGACAACAATCGATGACAAATCGATCGCAAAATGACAAGATTCATAAGAGGACAAAACCCTAATTAGGATTGACGATGTCCAAAATGATGACAAATGAGCACGCATATTGATGCGACAGGATAAGACCGATCAAAATCATGACTGGAGAGTGTTGTCGACAAGACCAAATTTTAGAGCGAGACGAATGAAGAATGTAGAAGAATGACTCGATGCTCACAAATGATGAAGACTAAGTACGTGACATAGGAGAAATGTTAATGCGACGCAAAAACCTAAAATGAGGCAATGCGCAAATGTTAAAGTATGATTCTGCAAGTGTTGACCATTTTTAGGTGTCTACAATATGCTTTACATGTTTTAAATCAAATAAATTCATTAACCAGTTAGATACTGACTCACCCCCCCCCCCCTCTCAGTATCTTTGGGAATCCTAACATAAATCATAAAAAACCCTAGTTTTAAAACTAAAATTGAACTTGTGATTTGTTAAAATTGCTTGTGGTTATCTTAGATCTAAAAATTGTTTTTTTTTGTCAAATTCAATTTCCACGTTGTCTTGTTCAAGATGCAATTCAAATTTACAAAATTAAGAGGTTACTTGTTAAAACCCTAATTTTCAAATATCATCTTGAACTTGTGCGAAAAATTGATTTCTATTTAATTTTCAGATTTCAAATTATTCTCAGACTTGTTTTCAGTCCTACAATTCAAAATTTCAATTTCCCTCCTTTTTCCCAAAATTCAAATTTCAAAATTAAGTGGTTAGGTCATAAAACCCTAATTTTCAAATTAACTAGATTTTGCGTAAATTTCAATCAATTTCATTCAAATTTAGATTTCTAAACATTTTCAAAGGTGTCTGTATTCATTAGGTTTGACCTTTATCAAAATTACAATTCAATTCATCTTTTTCTTCAAAACCCTAATAGGGTCCTATTTTTACATTGGAACCTTAATTTTGCCCATCTATAAATCCTAAAATTCACCAATTTTGGGGGTTTATCTTTGAAATCATCATAATATTCATCCCTAGATTTTTTTTAAAAAGTTGGTTAGACCATGTGTGTTCCCGCCACGGTCCTTAGTTTTTTTCCTAAAATTTTGGGAGACTGTTATGATTGTATTTACTAGCCTAAATCCAAAAGATTGGTTCATTTTGTCAATTTTTGATTCATCTAGAATCAATAATACCTCCAAAATTCAACATTTCAAATTTCCAATTTTTTTTTTAAATTAAGAGGTTAATTATAGTTTGCCTTGAATTTAAAAATTATGATTTTAAAATTAAGTGGTATCCCCTTGGCCCTAATTTTAAAATGCCAATTTCCTTTTATGTTTTTGGAAATTGTGTCATCTTCTTCCCCCAACAAATTTCAAATTGTTTAATTAGTATTTTTGTAAACTTTGCATTAATCAATTTTGTAAGATTTGTTCCAAAATTCAAAATTCAAATTTTCTCCCTAGTGGATGAGTTTTTACACTATTATTCCTACCTATCCTATCCTCGTTAGATGAAGGATTATAATTAAGCCTTCCCAAGGTTTAATTATCGAGGAGATGGAGCCTAATTTAGGTGATTTCCTTAATGAGGATCATGCTAATTCTTTCCATCCTAATCATGTGCCTATTCACCCCATTAATGAATCTCATGATGAAGAAGAAGCTTTAACTAGGGTTGTTTTGATTAACTTTCTATATTGGACAATCAATTTGATAGCTTTCAATAATGGATGTCCCAAGAATACCCTAATAGTGAAGCTCTTCCATTAATTCAAGGCCTTAAATGCATGATTCAAATTGATAAGAATATAATTGATATATTGTGTGGCATTGGACATATTGTTGATTCTAATGTCATGCCTATCAAGAGTTGTTCCAAAACCCTAGGTTATTCACAACCTTCAATACAAGTCAATCCTTCTCTTCCTTTGACTACTCTTATGACTACTATTCCTACTTTTACCTCCAAAATCATGGCTACATCAACTCAAAATTTCATTCCTACAACCATTGGGCATGGGGGAAATCCCTCTTCTTCATTTCATCCTCCATCTTTACCTATGTCTTCCATAATTATTCCTATTATTCCTCTACGAATCAATGTGACACAAGGGGGAGATTCGTTCAACAACTTTGTTCCTTCTTTAAGTGTCCCTTTTCCTACCCAATCATCACCTATGCCTACTTATCATAATGTCCCTTTTCCTACCCAATCTAGCATCAATTATTCTACTGAGGCGACAATTAACAATCTTGCTCAAACTGTGTCTTCCTTACAACAACAAATTGCTTCGATGAGTCAATCCAAGTTTAGTGTGGTTACCTTTGATGTTACAAGCCCACTTTTTCTTGATATTGTTAAAGTCATGCCACCTAAACATATTGAGATCCCTTAATTAGAACTCTATAATGGAAAAGGTGATCCTCTTATGCATGTCAAAACATTTCAAAACTTTTGTACTGATTTTTCTTATGATCAAAGATTGCTTGCAAAATTGTTTACAAGAACACTAAGAGATAAGGATTTACAATGGTATTTCTCTTTTCCTTCTTATTCTATCACTTCTTTTCAACAATTGGAAAATAATTTCATCCAATTTCAAAACAACATTGTTTCTAAAATCACTTTGACTGATTTAATGCATTATAAACAAGGTGTTAAAGAAAAAGCGACTAATTTCAATGATAGATATAAGAATTTGTGTGATCAAATTTCTTTTCATGTACCTGATAATGATATTCAAATAATTTTCTGTTGGCCATTTGGAGGAATTTATTATGTGTTACATTGATGTATTGTCATTGATGGCAAAACCGGATGTTTTGGTTTCTTTACCGACACCCTTCTTGTCCTGGTAGGTTGTTTGGTTTCTGGTTGGATTAGATCCAGTATGATCTGACATGCTTTGATATGTTTGGGTTATGGACTTGGCTTATTCATGCTACTCAGATTCATGTTCAATCAGTTGGTCTTGTTCTAGGGATCGGATGCTATCCTATATGCTAGAAAGCTGTGTTTGTTGTTCTTGCGAGGGCTTCACTGGTAGATATTTATTGAAGATATTTGGTGTTATGCATAAGTGGTGTTGGTGCAGCTTCTAGTGGAGATTCGAGATGCTGATGGTGATCATGTTCGAGACTTGGTTGATTGGGATCATTGCCTTAACATGTATGGACCTAAATTGGGTCCAGTTGATTTAGGTTATGGACCGACTTAATGTAACATGTGGATTGCACTTCTTGATGCGTTTCTAGGATGTTTTATGGGTTGGATATTATTTTTTTGGTCTCTGGCTGACATGTTTTGTAATTATGTAATTGTCTTATTGTCTGGTGGCTGACCTTATTGTTTGTGGTCAAGGGTTTGTATATATATGATGTAAGATCTCATTGTAGATTATATGAGAAAGGGATATGGATATGTAATGAGCAAATAATGTAATAATCATTTAGGAAGAGGATTTGGGTTTATGTAAGAGGATTTAGTCCTTCGATATTGAGCTTAACCACAACTATACTTAGGCTTAGGAGATGCTATCTTTGCAGTTCATTCTTTCTTTTAGATTGTAGTCTCGATTTCTATGTAGTCAGTGAGACTCATTTTGTGATGAGAAGTGTGCTCTAGGTTATTGGCCTTCTTGCAAGTGCAAGCCCCTTAAATTATAATTCACATACTTACTACAAAAGTATTATCTAACTCTGGGTAGGCTTCCATCATGGTTTTTCCCTTTACTAGGTTTTCCACGTACAAATTTTGGTGTCATGTGGATAGTATATGTTCTTTGATTTTTATTTATACTTAATTGGTTTATCTACTATTTGGGTAATTGGTTTATACATTCCAGTATTGATCTTTTGGGTTCTTGTATTAAAGTTTTAATTGCTTAATATTCTGGTAATCTGAGAAAATTGATTCACCCCCCCTCTCACTTTTCTTCGAGTTATTTGAACTATCTAACAATTGGTATCAGAGCTCTGGTCCTCTTTACAAAAGCTTAACCGCTTGAGGAAGATCCTATGGCGACTAACAGTTCAAGTCCATCTCATTCATCTGCTGTTATCTTTCAAAGAGAAATTCTTGACTTGATGAAATAAATTGCAGAGTATGGAAGGTTCAGATGGAGACTCATCTCAGATGTCTTGACAAGGAAATTTGGGAAATCACACAGAATGTTGTTACACCTCATAATCTGGCACCTGCCAATCCTCCTCTGACAAACCTTGATAAGGAGCTTGAGAATGATTGTACAGAAAGAGAAGCCCTCTTGTGTACACTTTCTAATCAGCAAATTATGGGATTAACTAAGAAATCAACTACAAAGGCTATATGGGACAACTTGGAGACTTTGAATGAAGGTGACCCTACTGTTAAGTTTACTAAAATTTATGGTTATCAGGTGAGATATGAGAACATGAAGATGGAAGAAGATGAAAGGATTACTGCATTAATGCAAAGGGTAAATGAGATCGTTATGGGAATTTAATGTTGTGGTGGAACTTTGAGTGAAGATGAAATTGTTTCTAAAGTTCTGAGAGTTTTTCCACCGGCTTACATGATGAAGGTTACTACAATTAATGAGTTGAGAACAATGGATAATACTTCTATCAATAGAGATACCTTGGTTAGGAAATCATCTACTTTTGAGCTTGAATAATTTGGACCTTCTGGAGCTGTGAAGTTTGAACTTGCTTTTCATGCATCTACATCATCAACCGACAAGCAAGATTGGAAAGATTTATATGCAAAAGAATTGGATGATATGAAGAGAGATATAGAAGATTTTTTAAGCCTAACCCTGGATATAAGAACAAGTATAAGTACATGAAAAACAAAGATAAATCATGCTATATAGAGGATGAGGAAAGTGTGACTTATTATGATGATGAACTGACACCTGACTCTGCTAGTGGTTCTGGCAATAGAAAGGAATATGTGTTCTTGGCTATCTAGGAAGATGTTTTGGCACTGAATGAGAGTATAATGGAAGAGAAGAAACTTGTTGCTAAAATTAAAGATAAGGATTAATGGGTAATTGGTAGTGGATGTTCACATCATATGACTAGAGATAAAAAGAAGTTTCTATCTTTACAAGAATTTGATGGCGGTCTAGTTAGATTTGTAGATGACAAAGCATGTATGATCAAAGGAAACAAAATTATATCTTTGGATGGTAATCATAATACTAACAATTTTTATTATGTTGAAGGTTTAAAGCATAATATTTTGAGTGTAGGACAATTGGTGGATAAGGGATTTTAGTTACACTTCAAGGATGGAAAATACAAAATCATTAGTAGATCTGGATTGAATATTGCAAATGGTACTTAGACAAAAGGTAATATTATTCATTTGAATTTCGGTGAGAAGACATGTTTGATATCACAAATTGATGAGAGTTGGTTATGGTATAATAGGTTGTGTCATTGGAATTTTTATTACATTATGAAGATCAGTTCAACTAAGGCAGTTAGAGATATACCTAAGATTGTGAAGCCTTATAATATGGTATGTAGGGAATCTCAAATGGGAAAACATGTCAAAACCTCTTTTAAGAGTATACAAGATAAATCTAATGATTTTCTTGATCTTATTCATATTGATTTGTGTGGCCCTGCTAGAGTTAAAAGTTTTCAAGGTGATTGATATTTTATGCTAATTATTGATGATTATTCTAGAATGATGTGGGTTACTTTTCTAAGGGAGAAATTTGAGGCTTTTGAAAAGTTTAAAATATTTAAAGATTTTGAGATAGAGACAAGATTGAATATTAAATGATTAAGGTTAGCTCATGGTGGAGAATTCACTTTTGGTGAGTTTAATAAATTTTGTGAGAGGCATGGTATAAGGAGACAATTATCTGCTCCCCGGACACCTCAATAGAATGGAGGTTTGGAAAGGAAGAACAAAACTATCTTGGATGCTTCTAGAACAATGATGATGAAAGATAACCTACCTCATATCTATTGGAGAGAGTAGTGAGAACAATAGTCTAGACATTGAACATAGTACATATAAAAGGAGAAACCGGTAAGACACCTTATGAATTATGGTTTGGAAATACACCTACAATTAAGTATTTTAGAATCTTTGGTAGTAAATGTTGTTGGCATTTTTGATGTTTATGTGGTTATTGTCATTGATGGACACACACTTGACATGAGATCACTCTTTGTATGTATGAATTATGCTCAACCTGTATTTGTTTCAAACCGGTATTGCATTATCGTCTATAGGCTATCGGTGTTTTGCAGAAAGTGTTTACCAATCTCAAGCAACATGAAGACCTCAAGCGATTTGAGGATCTCAAGTAGAAAAGAGCAAAGGAACTAAAAGTGGCAATTATCATTTTCCTAGTCTCTATTTTTGTCAACCGGTAATCTGTTTAATAATTAAACTAGTATTACTCTGAGTTACCAACTGGTAATCAGTAAAGTTGTACAAACCGGTAATATTCTATGATGAGTTGCCAACCAGTATATTTTTGTGATGAGTTACCATCCACCGACACTTTGATAGTGATTTTGTGTCATGTTACCAAATGTGTCTAGATACACCAAACCTAGGAACTTGCATTGTAATCCTATTGGACTGACATGAGATCAGACTCCTTTTAAGGACATCATGTCTAGGGTTTTATGAGTTGTTAGGGTTCAAGGTGATTGTTGAGGTTTTTACATGTGCGATTACAAAAGAAGAATAGGTGTGTGTGAAGAAATAGAGTTATCAAGGATCTAACCAAGCATACCATGCTAATATTTAGATCAATCACTTATTGATTAATCACATCTTCAACAAGTCTGAAACCTTTAACTAGGTAGGCTTGGCAAAGCCTTTGTAAATCCTCTAACAAGGTGGTTCATATTCATGGATGTGAAATCCTCTTACAAGGTAGTTTTTAATCGAACTTATCTCCTAACAGAGATTGAGATTCCTAATAGGATCTATTCTGGTGAAGAACATTGTATGACCTTAACCGGTCTGACCTTAACCAGTCTGGTTACTATTCTGCAGATAGTTACTTGTGAGTTTCATCTCACCGTGATTTTTCCCATTTGGGTTTCCACGTCAAAATATCTTGTGTTATGGTGATTGTGCTTTTGTGGGTGAATGCCTTATTTTCTATTTGGTTTGCGTGTGTATTAACCAGTGTGTTTGCAAAACTGTTTTACTGGTTTATTGCCAGACTGTTAAAGTGTTTGAGTTCAGTAACTTTTGGTATACTAATTCACCCCCCCTCTTAGTATCCATCAATTGGTATCAGAGATAACCTTTCTATAAGTCTAACCACTTGGAAAGAGATATGGGGGAATACTCTATGAGGGAGCTTACTCATTGGCTCACTAAGACTGAGCAAGTCTATGATGAACTTAAAGTCAAATATAAGGCCTCTCAGGCAAAAAGAAGAGAGCATACTGAAAAACTAATGGAGCTAATTGAAAACAGTTCTTCTGATGAAGTGGACATGGAAGCCCTAGTTCAAGAAGTTGAAAAACTGAATGAGTCCAATGCCAACCTAAGAAGGGAAATTGAAGGACTAACTATCAGAATGTGTTAAGAGCTTGAGAACTAGAGGAAAGCTAAAGATTTGGTAAAAGACAAAGATCATGATATCTCCAAGCTGAAGCAAGAGATCAGTGCACTTACCACTCATCTTCATGAAATTAAAGTGGAAAAGGAAGAAATGCAAGGTGAACTACACATGGTTGTTTTTGAGAATGCAACCTTAAAGGAATCCAATGTTGCTATTTCCAAAAAACTCACTGAGTTAAAGGAAATACTCACCAAATTCAATAAGAGCTATGTTAAGCTAGAGAAAAAGCTTGAATCAACTAAACCGGTAAAGAATACTAATGGACTTGGTTTCTCTGAATATGAGGAAGGTGAGTCCTCTAAAAAAGATGGAGCATCAAAGAAGCAACCTACATCAAAGGATAAAGGTAAGCAAAAGTTCAAACCTGTTTTCTTTAATTGTCGCAAGGACACACTGCTAATGTATGTAGAAGTAAGGCTTACAATAATTTTCCTTATTTTCTAAACGATAATCCTAGACCCAATAGATTCAATGGTAGTTGTTATGCATGCAAAAAGTTTGGGAATAGAGCATTTGAATGCAGGTCTATCATGCACAACACCAGAAGGTATCCTCAAAGGAGTCAAGGAGTTTTCCTGAACCCTATGGGAACCAAAACCCAAACTAGTTTAATACTTATAATCATCAGTCAGGAAGCGGTGGCTATCAAGCGATAACCAGACGGAGAGAAACCTATTTTATTTGTCATGGTAGTTGTCACACTATTGCAACATACAGAAGGAAGAATGGAAACATGAATAATGGACCTTGGAGAACACCTGGAATGATTTGTTATCATTGCAACAAACCGGGTCATACACCAAGATTTTGCAAAATGAGAAAGAATATATCGGATGATATACTAGTCACTTCGGAAGGAAAGATTGATGTTGAAACTATTTAAGCGGATATGAAGGAAGCATGGAAAAAGAAGCAAGAAGAAGTGATTCAAGAAGAACCAGTTTCTGCACCTAGTGTGGAAATCACTGAACCAGCACACTAAGCATCAGAAAAGCTTAGGGGGGGAAAAGGTGAAATTTTTTGAACCCCCGGTTTACACCAATAAAAGACATTAACCAATATGTGATACCTAACATTTGGCAGAAGACCGAAAATGATAAAAGGAAAATTAGGTTTTATGCCCTAATAGTGGAGCATTTATTGTGGTAGGTGAAGAACTTGTTTAAAAGGAATTTTCAATTCATTTTTCACTTATCATTTTTTGAGTGAATAAGTTTTCAAGAGCAGAGCGATGAAAGGCAATTTGCATTATGATTCAAAGAGTTTTCAAAACCTTGAAGGAGAATCTGAAGCTAATATCTGTTGGTCAAGTGTAGAACTCAAAGCAGTATTTCAGCAACCAAAGGAGTGAAGGTATTTTTTGAATTTCTCTATTTATCATGGCTTCCGCATCACACTCTAGCTCTAGTACACCCATTGATTCAGTAGATTTCATCCAACAGAAGGCAAAATATAATGCCCTATCTCAAATACCCGTTGGTGTTATAGTAGAGGAAGGTATTTTGGATTACATTGACTATAAAATTGAAGACCTAGGATCTCTAGTGATCCATTCTTAGTTGAGTTTGTTCTACGAAAAAGACAAGAAGATCAAACCAGAATTTAACATATTGGAAAAGAAGAATCTTCATAATGTAGTCTATTTCCTTGAAGAATTCTCAGATGATCACATTCGTATCATTATAAGCAGGGTGCATGGTGACAAAATGTATTTAGAATAGACGCATGACATCACACCAGAAGCAATTCATGTTGTTACCGATTTATGTAACATTGGGGAAGTACCAGCCCTAAGGAAGATTAGCAAGACTGAAATGACCAAGCTCATTGGTTTTGTAAGCGACCAATGGGGAATGACCATCAATACCATCAAGGATGATCTGGTCAATTATGCCTCCATGGTGATAGGTTATCGAACATTCTATGCTAGCAAGATCAATTCTTTCTCTACTGTAGTGGTAAATGCTGGGTACAGGATGATGATGGAAGATGCATCATTTGATTTATGCACCTATATGCAAAGGCAACTTCTAGTGAACCTGAAGTCGATCAAACAGGACAATGCCTTGAGATTCAAATTTAGACAACTATTGGTCGGATTGTTCTTCTACTTTCAAGGCTACTTTCCAGGAGTGGGTGATATTCAGTGGTCTGCTGACCAACCAATCACAAAGAAATCAGGGAAAGTCTACAAGCAGTTGGAATCAGTTACCCTGAAGTTCTGAACAAATACTTTGATGATTTCAGACACAAAATGAGCCAAAGAGTGAGAATATCGGGTGATATTGTCAAGAAATATGAAGATGACATCTTCTTCACCATCAAAGTTGATGAGTACATAATGGAGGCAGTCGAACCTAGACCGGAAGAAGTGGAACCCATGGAATATGAGGTAATTTATGGCATGCTAGATGGGTATGCCTCTACCCTACTCGCCTCGCCTCTTGACCTAAAGGAAAAGAGAACCAACACCTATTTGGAAAGGGTTACACCGGTTGACGTACCTTCTGTAAAGAAGGGAAAGGAAGTACCTTTAGTATCAGAACCAGTTACTGCAGTAAGTCCCAAAGTGACCAAGCGGTCACTAGCAAAGAAGAAACCAGAAGTTGCACCCGCCAAAGTATTTGAGAGAAAGAAGAAGACAAAACGCAACACACTAGACTCACAAGACACTGTGTTTGAATAACAACCTAAGAAGACTAGGCAAACGAGGAAAAATACAAAGACAACTAACAGTGAATCAACAACATCTGCACTGGTAAATATTGATATTTCCTCCTACAAACCTTTGACACATTGTCAAAGAACTATTAAGAATATTAGAAGAAAAGTGCTTGGTGATTTGAAAGAGTTCTTTTATGATTTTAATGATGATGAAAAGGAAGAAGTTGAACAAGAAGTCATCAAATATTTATGTATTAATGACTGGTAACCATTAGAAATTAAATCTGAGACACTTGATTCTTTATATAATTCTTTAGATAACAACTGACGCATTGCCATAGAGAAGGAACAGGAAATAAGAGAGGAAGTATTTGTACAATACTTTCCTGATGTGCCTAAATCAGAACTTTATGAAGTAGTGGAAAGATATAAGGGCCTCTTCTTCATGATAAGAAGGAGACTCCTGCTGCTAGAAGGAAAAGTCTAGGAAGTGGTAAAAGAAACCCACTCCCTTGCTCAATCCGCTCTAATGTTGCACCAAGTTGCAGAAGCCAATAGGAAAGTTGAGCAAGAACTGAAAATCAATATACCAGATGAGGTGTATGATAGTGAAGGAATACCAGTCATTGATCAAATGGAAACCATTGATCAAATGGAAACGATTGATGTTGATGCCTTGAATGGTGAAGATGTTACTCTGGGTACACCAACAAAAGTGACAAGACAAGAAAAATAGGCAAAAGAAGAAGAAAAGAAGAAACAGGCAGAAGAAGAAAAGAAGAGGAAATAGTAAGAGGATAAGAGAAAAGAAGAGGAGAATAATAGACAAGAGTAAGAGAAGAAGAAGGAAGTGGAAAAGAGAGAAGAAGAGAAACTAAAGGAAGAAGAAAAGAAACAGGAAGAGGAGAAGAGAAAGGAAGAGGAGAAGAGGAAGCAAGAAGAGGAGAAGAAGAAGAAGGATGAAGACAAGGAGAAGCGCAAAGAAGAGGAGAAAAAGGAAGAAGAGAAAAGAAAGACAAAGGAAGAGGAGAAAAATAAGGTAGAAGAGGACAAGCTAAGAGCGAAAGAGAAGGAGGAAGTGGCACAAAGCACTCAAGTGGAGACCCTAAAGGCAACTGGTAGTCAAACCAAATCAGCTAACATTACCAGTCCCATTGACCTCCAATCTGCAACCAAATCAGAGCTACTACAAAGCATTAAACTTGCTCAAGAACGCCTGGAGGTGATAAGGAGGAAGAAGGAGAAAGACATGATCCAAGCTGCGGTGGACACTCTTACCAGTTTGATACTCGGTACCAACCTCCCTAGTATCGACTCCTCTTTGGCCCAACTGAAACTCTTATGCATAGTGGTGGAGGACCAGATACAAATCTTGGAAGAAGTTGTTGAATCTAGTGCACAAAAGAAGCATCAAAAGGCTCTGAACACTGCCTTGGTGAAAAAGTTGAATGAGCTTTGGTTAGAACTTCAGAAAGCACAAAAAGACATCAGGGATGCAATGGATGAGGGGAAATTACTGCTCAGTAAGATAAGCCAACCCCATCTATTCTGTGATGATGTACTTACTCAAAAAGACAAACTGCAAACTGATATGCAGACATTCTTAAGTACCTTCAAGATACCATATGATTCCTTTACCACTTATGGGAAAACCATTCACCAGTTTCAACTTCAAGCTGCAAGAATTGATTTGGAGATCAGCAACCGGACCAAGGATTTGCAGGAATTACAACTGGTTCTACTACGAAGACTGCAAATACTTAAGAAATGCTATCTCAATTTGGATGCCTTGACGGATACTCAAGAGATGAGTACCTTGGATGCCATGGAGGAACAGGTATCCCAGATGCAAATAGAGAATGAGGTTGCTACCTCATTTCTTGAGTCATGGTCCTTATCCATGAAGTAATTTATGCAAGACTTTAAATCTATTTTTGACAAGTTTCACTCCTTATTGTCATACACTTATCCAGCTAATAGAAAGAGGGGTTATTCAGCTATATTTTATCATTGTTGGCAAAGAGGGAGAAGTATTCTGGTATTTAAAATTTTGATGCATTCTATGTATACTTTCATGTTTATCTCTGTAAGGGAGTAGTATACATTGTATTTTCTACAAAGGGATAGTGTATATGCTTAGGGGGAGTAATTTTGATTATGGCATATTTTTGTTGTAAAACACTTAGATGTCAAAATTTTCCTAAGTGTTGCCATCAATGCCAAAGGGAGAGATTGTTGGCATTTTTGATGTTTATGCTGTGATTGTCATTGATGGACACACACTTGCTATGAGATCACTTTTTGTATGTATGAATTATGCTCAACTAGTATTTGTTTCAAACCAGTATTGCATTATAGTCTATAGGCTATTAGTGTTTTGCAGGAAGTGTTTACGGATCTCAAGCGACATGAAGACCTCAAGTAGTTCGAGTATCTCAAGCTGAACGGAGCAAAGGAACTAAAAGTGGCAGTTATCATTTTCCCACTCTTCATTTTTTCCAACTAGTAATCTATTTAATAATTAAACCGGTATTACTCTAAGTTACCAACTAGTAATCGGTAAAGTTGTACAAACTGATAATACTCTGTGATGAGTTACCAATCAGTATATTTTTGTGATGAGTTACCATCCACCGACACTTTGACAGTGATTTTGTGTCGAGTTACCAAATGTGTCTAGATACACTGAACCTAGGAACTTGCATTGTAATCCTATTGGACCGACATGAGATCAGACTCCTTTTAAGGACATCATGTCTAGGGTTTTATGAGTTGTTAGGGTTCAAGGTGATTGTTGAGGTTTTTACATGTGCGATTACAGAAGAAGAATAGGTGTGTGTGAAGAAACAAAGTGTGGAGATATTGAAGACTGAAGTAATGCTGAAATGCATTAATAATGAGTTGTCAGGGATCTAACCAGGCATACCATGCTAATATTTAGATCACTCACTTGTTGATTACTCACATCTTCGACAAGTCTAAAACGTTTAACTGGGTAGGCTTGGCAAACCCTTTGTAAATCCTCTAACAAGGTGGTTCACATCTATGGCTCTAAAATTCTCTTACAATGTAGTGTTTAATCGGACTTATCTCCTAATAAAGATTGAGATTCCTAACAGGATCTATTCTGGTGAAGAATATTGTATAACCTTAACCGGTCTAGTTACTATTTTGCAGATAGTTACTTGTGAGTTTTATCTCACCACGGTTTTTCCCATTTGGGTTTCCATGTCAAAATATCTTGTGTTATGGTGATTGTGCTTCTATGGGTGAATGCCTTATTTGTTGTTTGGTTTGCATGTGTGTTAACCGGTGTGTTTGCAAAACTGTTTTACCGGTTTACTGTCAGACTGTTAAAGTGTTTGAGTTCAGTAATTTTTGGTATACTAATTCACCCCCCCACCGCCCCCCCCCCCCCCTCTTAGTATTCATCAAATGTTATATCAAAAGAGATGATATCATTGGAAAATTTGATCCTAGATGTGATGAAGGAATATTTCCTGGTTATTCTATTGAAAGCAAAGCATATAGACGTTATAAAAATAGATTGTAGAGAATTGTGGAAAGCACTAATGTCAAGGTGGATGAGCTGAATAGAAGTCAAATAAGAGTTTATGAGCAAGAACTGACAGTGGAAATGATTATATCTGAACCTTTACTACCTTTACCAAAACAAATTATTGAGCCAGTTACTCTGATAGTATCAGGAAATTCAATAGTAACTGAAGAACAAGAAAGAGGAACAGAGAATTAGAAGACTCCTAGGTATGTGAGGCTGAATCATTGAGAATATTAGATCATTGGGGATAAGATCAATAGAGTGATGAAAAGAAGGAGATTGGTATCTAATGAGGTATGTTTAATTTCACAATTTGAATCAGTATCAGTAATTGAAGTGTGTAAAGATGAATGTTGGATGAAAACTATGAAAGAAGAACTAGATTAGATTGAGAAGAATAACATATGGACTTTAGTTCCCCAGCCTAAAAATAAGAATGTTATAGGAACAAATTGGGTTTTTAGGAATAAATTGAATGAGGATGGATAATTTGTAAGGAATAAAGCTATTATTTTTTGTAAAGGATATTATCATAAGGAAGGATTTGATTATGGTGAAACTTTTGCACTAGTATCTAGGATTGAAGCTGTAAGACTATTTCTTGCCTATGTTGCTCATAAGAACTACAAGGTTTATTAGATGGATGTTAAGTGTGCATTTCTGAATAGAGATCTTGATGAGGAAGTTTATATTGAGCAACTTGATGAGTTTTCACTTTCAGATGACAAAAACATGGTTTTTCAGGTTAAGGAAAGCTTTGTATGGATTGAAACATGCACCTAGAGCTTGGTATGCAAGGTTAGATAAATATCTTTTGAAGCTGTATTTCACTAAAAGTAATGCTAATAAAAATCTATATTATAAAGTCACTAATGATGACATACTGATTATTAAGGTCTTTGTTGATGACATTTTTTTTGGAGGTGAAGATAAGTTGTGTATGGAATTTTCTTGAAATATGGAGAAAGAATTTGAAATGTCTATGATTGGGGAAATGAAAATTTTCTTAGGTTTGCAGATTAGTCAATCTGATAAAGGTATTTTCATCTGTCAAACTAAGTATGCTAGGGAATTGTTGAATAAATTTGGTATGGAAGATTCTAAATCGGTAACTACTCCTATGATTAGCAGTGAGAAATTGTCAAGGAAAGATGTATCTACACTAGTACATCCTACAATATGCAAGTCTATGATTAGAGGTCTGCTATATTTAAATCAGACTAGGCCTAACATAATGAATGTTGTTTTTATTGTATCAAGATATCAAAGTGATCCTAGAGAGAATCATGAGAGTGTTGTGAAAAGAATTTTTAGATACTTATAAGGTACATCTGAATATGGTTTCTGGTACCCTAAGGATGATGACTTTTCTTTATGCACATATATATCATGTAGAATGAGCTGGTGATGTTGATGACCGAAAAAGCGCTTCTAGTGGAGCTTTCTTTCTTAGAAAGAAGTTGGTTTCATGGATAAACAAGAAACAATCATGTACTTCTTTATTGATTGCTGAAGATAAGTATGTTGTTGCTACTACTAACTGTACACAGGTTCTATGGATGAAGCAAATGTTGAAGAATATTAAAGTTCATTGCATTGGACCGATAGTTATTCATTGTGATAACTCTAGTGCTATTGACATATCAAAGAATCTGGTATTTCACTCTAAGATAAAACACATATCTATCAAGTATAGATTTTTGAAGGAGAAGGTGGAAGAGAATGAAGTCAAACTTTTTTATGTGAATATTAAAGAGCAGATTTGGAGATATTTTCACTAAACCTTTTCCTAAAGAATCATTTGAGTACCTCAGAGACAGATTAGGGTTTTCTGCCCCACCAACAAAAAACTGATTGATTCTTTTTGGTATAAGTCCAACATGCATTATCAGATATATCATTCATTCTAGATTGATGTGGGGATGCTACTAATCAAGGGGAGTAGTCAGCCTTGTGATTCAATGGTTTTTGGTTTTTGCTTTGATATTTTTTGTCATATTTTTGGCATTGATGTCAAAGGGGGAGATATGTATGTAAAAAATCAGAGCTTTAGAGAGATATCATTCACAAGGTGAGTTTAGTCTATGTTTCAGAACTTCATTGCTATATCTTTGTGTGGGAGATTGTTAGTTGTCTTTCATTGGGGAGATTTGTTTGGTATTTCTTGGCACTTTGATGTTTTTCACATCTAGTGTTGCCATCAATGCCAAAGGGGGATATTGTTGGCCATTTGGAGGAATTGATTATGTGTTGCTTTGATATTTTTTCATTGATGGCAACACCAGCTATTTTGGTTGCTTTATCGCCACCCTTCTCATCTTGGTAGGTTTTTGGTTTCTGGTTGGATTAGATCCAATATGATTTGGCATTCTTAGGTATGTTTGGGTTATGGAATTGGCTTATTCATGCTACTCAGATTCATGTTCAGTTGGTCTTGTTTTGGTGATCAAATGCTATCTTGTATGCTAGAAATCCTAGTTTGTTGTTTCGGTGAGGGTTTCATCGATAGAGCTTTATTGAAGATCTTTGGTGTTATGCATAAGTGGTGTTGGTCCAACTTCTAGTGGAGATTCAGGATGATGATGGTGATCATGTTTGAGACTTGGTTAACTAGGATCATTGCCTTAGCATGTATGGACCTAAATTGGGTCCTGATTTATTTAGGTTATGGACCAACTTAATGTAACGTGTGGATTGGACTTCTTGATGCATTTCTGAGATGTTTTATGGGTTGGATATTATTTCTTTGGTCTCAGGCTGACATGTTTTATAATTATGTAATTTTCTTATTGTCTGGTGGTCGACCTTATTGTTTTTGGTTGAGGGTTTTTATATATATGATGTAAGATCTCATTGTAGATCATATGGGAAAGGGATATAGATATGTTATGAGCGAATAATGTAATAATAATTCAAGTAGAGGATTTGGTTGATCATTGGTGATTGAGTTGGGTTTATGTAAGAGGATTTAGTCCTCCGGTATTAAGCTTAACTAGAACTGTACTCAGGCATAGGAGATGCTATCTTTGCAGTTCATTATTTCTTTCGGATTGTAGTCTGGATTTCTATATAGTCAGTGAGACTTGTTTTGTGATGAGCGGTGCGCTCTAGGTTGTTGGCCTTCCTCCAAGTGCAGGCCCCTCAATTGTAATTCATATACTTACTAAAAAACTATTATCTGACTGTGGGTAGGAACCCCACCATGGTTTTTCTCTTTACTAGGTTTTCCACGTACAAATCTTGGTGTCATGTGGATGGTATTTATTCTTTTATTGTTGTTTATTCTTAATTGGTTTATTTGTTATCTCGGTAATTGGTTTATGCATTCCGGTATTGATCTTTTGGGTTCCGATATTACACTTTTAATTGATTAATGTTCTAGTAATCTAAGACAATTGATTCACCCCCCCTCTCAGTTGTCTTCCAGTTATTTGAATTGTCTAAAATTTTCATTTCTTATTTACAAAAAGATATCTGGGAAAAGCTTCATTTGTCTGAGTTTACTTCCTTTCTGTAGTTGTACACAACTCTCCACAATTATCAACTAGTTTAGAGTCAAATGGAGTAATCTACTCCTATGGCTCTGAGTGATAAGGGGGAGAGTGTTCAACAACCATTTGTGAAGTTCAAACCAATAAAAAACTTCATCAAGTTCAATGATACAATCAACAACCACAATTTGAATGCTACAACTAGTGTGCCTTCTATTATAGGTTTTCCAAAGAGAAAGACAATTCACTTCTTTGAATGAATCTTTACATAGTATTATGTCTCAATTGTTGCACATAAATGTTATCAAACCTCCTCCTATAAAACAAGTTGATCCTTCTAAACTTTCATCCCCTTATTTTGATAAAAATTCATTTTATCAATTTCATTGTCAGCCTAGTCATGATACTGGGAAATTTTTCGCATTGAACAATCAGATTTAAGATTTGATTGATAATAATACTATATCTGTGGCAGGTGTGAATGATAAAGGGAATAAATCAATAGCTCCTCCTAATCAAAATCTTAAGATTTTCACTGATCCCTTGCCTTCTCATACCTCTAACGATATTGAGATTGTGCCTAATACTTTCTCTTTTGAATAATTCACCTCTATGGCTCTGAACTTGTTAAATATGGTAGAAACACAAGATACACCTAAGGATCCTTGTATTACATTTGACCCTAGAGAGACCATTAGAGCACCTGATGGGCCTTTATACATAGTTGCAAAGGTTAAGGATATCCCTTGCCGTGGTGCCCTTATTGATCCCTCTTGCATGGTTAATATCATAACTGACATGTACCTTTTCCCTTTATGATTGCATAAACCAATTTACAATTCTTGTCATATGGTTGTGAAGTTATTTGATGGCTTCTCTTACCCTACCATTGGCTATATCACCCTTCCTGTTAAAGTTCATACTAAATATTTATGGATGTTGACTGTTTTATCATACCTTCTTTTAAGAAATTCGGTGTAAAGTTGGGCTATCCTTGACTATCTTCCATGAAGGCTATTGCTTCTCCAATCCACAAGTGTCTGAAATTTTCTCACAATGGAGAAATCATAGCCATGAACTATAGTTTTTTTTTGCCATCCGAAAGAAGACCCGATGTTCCTATTGATTTCTTTTGGCCTAAACAATTTCAATCTCTTCCATCAAGGAATGATGCTCTTTTTCAATCTTATAAAAAATATAATAAGGGTATGATTTAATCCTTAATTCAACCTAGATCCCCAACACTTTACATTCCTATTATTCTTCAAGATGAGGTTCCTCCCCTCATGGATAGTACTAATCACCCTCCTAAGGAAGATCGTCAACCTATTTCTATGGATGTGACTATATATTCTCCTAAGGAGATCAACAATATTCCTCCTAAAGTTAGACCTGTACCTCCTCCTCATGATGGACTTGGTTGCCTTCCTACACCTACCATTCCTTCTTTCTATGGCACAGTTCCACCTCCTTCCTCTTATTGAGAGAAGAAGCCTGCTTCTCCTCTGATTCAACCTAAAAGACCTCAACCTAAACCTTCAACTATCAAGGAGAGAAACATTCCTACCTTTTCAAGTGTTCCTCCTCCTTCTTAGTCTTCCACTAAGACTTGAGAAAATCATTGTGCGAGAGAACGCCGATGAAGACGTCGTGTTCAAGCTCATCAAGCTATCCCTCAAAATACTCAATCTCCTTAGACTCCGATAGTTGACATGATTCTGTTTTCTCCCAAGAAAGATGTTAAACCTACATCTCCAAATTATAAGTTGCACAAAACATGTGATGGTTTTACTCCTATTCGTGTTCTTTCTCCTCTTTCTCTAAAATTTTATGAAGAAATGGGTGAAAATGTTATTCATAATGACAATACAACAAATAATGCTTCTGATAGTATGACTATGTTGATGTGGACAAGCATTTATTAGATGAGTTCTCACAAACCCTAATCCTAGCTCCTAGAATCAAACAAAGTGACTTACAACATGACCATAGTCCCTGTTTAGATCTTGTGATAGCTCCATCTATGGTACTAAATATCTCTCCTTTGGCATGTTACTCGCCTTCCCAAAATAGTGATCAACAAGAGCAGGAGGTGGATGTCGTGCTAGATTAGCAATATTAGCACTGTAGATCTTCTCACTCTCCTTTCTTTCTCTTTTGTGACCATTCTTCTATGTGTATCCCTATTCTTCTATTGTTCTCTTAGTCCTTACTTGGGGATGATGAAAAGCATTAAGATATTTTCTTGGTCTCTTTGAATCGTGGGGATGATGAAAAGCATTAAGATATTTTATTGGTCTCTTTCATGTCGATTCAAAAGATATCCTCTCTTCCCTTTATTCTAAGGTAGTGTCCTTCTTTGGGGAATGATGATTATTATATGCACATACATATATGATATACATGAGTTATCATACAACATAGTGACCCCGAGGAAAGTGACACTACCTCATGTTTTGTGTTCATTATCCTTGGGTTTATTCCTTGATTAGGGGCTAAATCCTTGTGATAACATCTTCACTCTCTTCTCTCTCTCTTGAGTGTATCCTACCTTAAAGCCATCGCTCCTGGTAAGGCGCATGCAACCACTTTAACGTGGGGGCATACACTACACTCATATTTTCCTTCTTCATACTTAGAATTACTTAGTGAACTTTTTTTCGCTTTGTAATCTTTAGTATCCTTTCTTTCATGACTCACAGTGAGGGGAAATTTTCTACTTGCAGTCATGGTTCTTTCCTTCTCGATCTTTCCTTTTACTTTTTCAACCAAATTCATAAGATCTTAAGTCCACTGTGGGCTTGGCACATCTTGCCTCCTTGGCATGGTAAAATTATTTCAATCTTGTTTCCTTGTACTTTACCAATAGTATTGGCATATGCTCATACTCCTGCTAAAGTCGAGGCAAAATGTAGTGTAATAAAATTGTGACCCTAACAATTTTCGACCACATTAGGGTTCTCATGCACACAAGATCAAATCATCTAGCCTAATTGGAGACCCAAGAATTCTCAACCCTCAAAACCCACTTCTTCCTTGGCCTCTGCACCACCCTATCTACACTCTATCCTAGAGAAAGGGGTAGGAGGAAAGGGGTATGGTACCCTTTTCCTCCTAGGACAGGGGCACGGTGCCCCTGTCCCTACCCTATTTTGGGGTAGGACCCTTCCTAGGGTTGCATAGAAGGTTGTGCAGTGAGCGGGAAAACTCCCCCAATGTCAGCCTATGATGAAAATCAAATTCATTGACATGTATTTAAGGGGAATTTATCCTCTCATTTTCATAAGTTGAAGTTGAATAAGGTGAAGTTTCATAATTTTAATTTCATCAAGTTGCATAAGAGATCAAGCGTTCAAGAGCATTCAAGCATTCCTTTCAAGGACTCAACATCTCAAGTCTCCTTTCAAGGCTAGGTGTTGCATTCAAGTCAAGAATTCAACCATTGAAGAGGAGATTGATTCCAACATTCAATTCCCCACAAGGATTTTTATCAACATTGCTATCACAACCTCACTTGAGGTGATTTACATTTTAGTCTTTCATTTACATCTACTTGCAAGTACTTTCTTTCATTACTTGGTTAATTTCAAAACTGGGGTTTGACCTAAAAGAAAACCCCAATACCAACCCATTTCCCTCTCTTTTCTATGTGTAGGTAGGTGCATAGCTGTACTTTCAGATTCGGGCTCCATTTGCAAAGGCGAAAAAACCCTTTTCATTTTGCGGATTTTTTTAGAGGACCATGTACATTCCCACCACGGTCTGGGCAACATTTTCTCAAATTTGCATGATAACTTCATCTTGACATATTGCTGCTAGATCTAGGTTCATAACTTCATCCCATATTTCAATCTTAAGTTATAATCAGTTCTTTGTCACTTTTGCACTACATAATTCAATCAATTCCTTTCCATTTCAAATAGGAAGAGGGGATTAGTTTATCATTTCCATTTCACTCAGAATTATATCTTTATCTTTGGAGGTTGAATCTAGTGAATTTTCCTCTCCTCTTCCAATCTAATTGAGTGAAAAGTGTTTGAAGCGAAATCCGTAGTGAAACTCTCATCCGTCCTTGGAGGGAAAGGGTAGTTTTCCTCTTGACCTCTCATTCACACATTCTTCACCCACCAATACACATTGGCCCCATTAAATAGGTGAACTGGGGATACTGAATGAAATAACTTCTATATGTACTCACTAGCTTCATAGACTCATCAAATAATTGATTTTTTACGTTAACTTGAAGTTAATAAACCAGTCTCCCTCAAAACACATCATGAACTCTATGGAAATCCTCATGACACTTATGTAGCTGAAGGTGTGGATGGTAATCATAAATTTTCATCCCATCAACCTGTGTGTGAAAAGTGGACCTATAATCTGTATCTATAATACACAAAACTTCAATTAAGTCATTACATGCATGGTTAGTCAGATATAAGCATGAATAAGAAAACCATAACAAATCAACCCATTGCCTTCTAAAAGATGTGAGTATAAGATTGCTCTCAGATTTGCATAAGCAATACCAATGACTAGACAACACCAAGTTGAAGGATTTAATCTATATGAGCATGATATTAAGCTAGATGGATGCAAGATTAATCTAACAAGATATAAGCAATATTAAGATAAATGAGATAAATGATCTAAATATGTATGCAATATATCAATGAACCTAGAGCAAAAATAGTATAATAACAATATATTCTCCAGGATCTTTGAATGAGAGATGAAGGCCTGAATTTATAGAAAATTCAGAAAGAAACCAAAGGCTGAGATCAAATGATGATGAGTGGTCAAGATTTTCCAAGAGGAAGCACAATCCAGGGGAATTGGTGTGATTGGATGTTTTTCTCAGTTTTAAAGGAAATTGAACTAAAATTAAGATAAAATCAGAAAAAACTGATTTATACTCTATTTCATTCAATTTTAATATTTAATTGTTTTAATTGCTTTCTTTGAGATTATTTATCAATTTTTAATTTATTTTTTTCAATATTATCTCCAATTGATTTCTTTTCTCAAATTTTAATTCTTTTTTGTCAATTAATTCCTTTTTTTTTATTTATTTCCTTTTTTGAAGATTTATGGCAATTTTTATTTATTTAATTAAATATGCTAGGATATTTAATAAAATAAATAAGATAACTGTTTAAAATGATTTACTTGGAATGATTTAATTAATTAAATTTATATTTAATTAATATTGGTTGATTAATTTTCCATGTGACATTTGATGATTTTAGGAATTAGTTGTGTGCTCAAGATTTATTTAATTGCCTTTGGTTAGGACCTTGGTGACGTTGTCGAGATTAGGGGCCCATGGTTTAGATGACCATTTTTAGGGTATTATATTTGCCCCTCTTTGAATTAATGTGCGAGCAGTGTGTTGGTTCAAAGAAAATTTGATGTCTAGGAGATACTAGTTCTGAACTTGATTGATCACGAACTAGATGAAAAGTGAGGTGTTTAGCTTGATTCAAAGTGACAAAGTTGAATGAAGTATGATTAAAGCGATACCGACCCCAAACTTGGTTGAACTAGGAACAATAGAAAACAAAGATACCGAACTTGAACTTGATTGATCAAGAAGTGGATCTTACTGATCTAGAGCTTGATTGATCTAGACACAACGAGTGATGATAAAAATCGATCTTGAACTTGATGGATCAAGATACGATGAAGATAAAGATACGATGAAGATAAACTATCCAGCTTGATCCAAAGCGATGAATATTGAACACCTGCTTAGATTGAGTGTGATCAAAGATACTCTTTAAACCCTTGACTAAGTTTAAACGAATAATCAGCTTGATGAAAAGCGATGAAACTGATTAGTGTTAAGAGATTGATTTAGATGAAAGACAAATATTAGGTTGATATGAAGCGATGAAACTAATTTGCCCCTAGGGATTGATTTGATTTAGATGATCGAGAAATATCAACTTGATATAGAGCGATGAATTTGAGATGTCCCTAGCAATGAGGTCCTATTTGATTGATTTTCTTTAGTTGAAAAAGATGTTTGCTTGTCTTTCAATGAAGATTTGAAAATTTTCTTGACATTTGAAGATGTGAGGTCATAGGGTCATGAGTATGCCCCCTCAGGAGCAAAATTGAAAGATAGCGAGGGTACATGATTATTAGGAAATTTTGAGCGATGATAATGATTTGAGCACAAATTGATTCAGAGGAAATTTTGAAAATTTTGCAAGAAATTGAGCGCAAAGTTGATTTGTAGAAATTAAATTGAGATTCAGCATTGATTCATGAGAAATTGAGCGCAATTAGAAGAGAGACTGAGATTTTGATGAAAAGCGTCAAGTGGTACAAACTATGAAATTGACTAGCAAAATGATCTCAAATTTCAATTTTGATCCCGAAAATGGACTCAGGACAGCCGATTTAGCTAAGGGTACAATTTTCATGTCCATCGGAGCAAGTTGAAAAATTAGGGTTTTGGCTATATATGGGACAAAAAGTGTCATTTTCAATTCATTTGAACCCTCCAAAGTTTGAAAATTCAAAAAGCCTTCTATGAGAAAAATGGTGGTCCCTACTCGTCAACATCAATTTGAGCACCAAAGACATCATAACTGGCCCCGAAACTACGAGCCAGCGATAAGTGGTCTATCTTAAGCCTTTTTATGTTTCCAATTTTGAATTTTTGTGTCTATTTTTCAAGTTTTTTGCATGTGTGGGGTCAGTTTTTACATTTTATCATGCAAGACAGGATTGTGTCTCGTACGAGTAAATGGTAAGTTGTATTTTGTTGCTTGAACCCACTAGTTTTGTCATTCGGACCCTACCCTTGTGTTGTACGACATGTCAGGAAAAAGACCCTTTTGTCATGCGAAGTCTTGTAATTTGTCGTTTGGGAATGTTTTATCGTACGAGAGCCATTCCTAACTTGTACAAGATGCTACCCTTCTATGTTTTGTCGTTCAGGAAATAGTGAGCATTTTTTAGGGTCTAAACTTGAAATTTTGATTGTGCATTCGACTTAGTTGGATTTGCGTGATGTTTTATTTCTCGTCTTGGCTTATTTGGAATGTTTTCTGATGTTCGTTGTTGGGTTTTTGTAGGTTTGATTACCTCTTGTGCTCTTCAAATGTGTATATCCTCCCACTATGGCATTAGTACGACATTTATGTGAGGTTGAGTAGGCTCAGGTTGATTTATGTGGTTTGACTCATCTGTTGAGATTACCTTATATCCGTGTTAATCATGGTATGCTCACAACATTGGTTGAGCATTTTCACTTAGACCATAACACATTTCATTTGATAGTGGGGGAGTGGACTACCACTCCAAAGGATGTGTACAAGATCCTTCATATCCCTTTTGTAGGGGATAAGGTGGATTATGATACCGCATTGTTATCTGAATTACAGGCGGTTAGGCATGATTTTAGTGATCCAAACATTTTGACTCGTTCCATCAGTTGGGACATATTGATGAGCAGATACAGTCAGGAGTTTCCACAGGCATGTCTTCTAGCAGGTTTCATTGGTTGTTTTCTGATGCCAGATAGAGGGAAACAGGGTTTCCAATGTGGATGGGGCAGGATACTGATGAGATTGGTGGAGACCCCTTAGAGGCTTGGTTGGGGTTCTTGCATACTGGCTCACATGTATTGAGAGATGCATGAGATTGTTTACAGAGACGGTAGGAGCATGGCTGCGGGTGTATATATCCTACAGGTTTGGGCTTGGGAGCACCTTCCCATTTTTCAGCCGGTGGTAGATGATAGTAGAGAGCTTGGGCAGCTGATCATATACAGGTATGCCAATTATATCACTCAACCCCATCTGGGCTAGACAAATTTTTGGAGATGGCAGCTTGATGATTTGATAGCCGTAGTATGGAGACCTTATAGAGGTTTGGAGCCATGGGATGACTAGCGGCTAGTGCGTAGGGACCTTTTTGTCATGCGTCCACTTATTAGGAGGTCACAAACCATTGTTGAGTGGTTAATCATTTCTCAAGTGATGAGGCAATATGGCCATCCTTTGGGGATCTCACCGGAGTTTATAGCATATGCACGTTACGTGGATGAGGAGAGATAGGGATGCTATCCACAGTTATCCTATGCTTTGGCTATGCAGGAGTTGACTGGGCTACAACACCCTAGATGGGATTATATGGATGATGTGGCAGATGTAGGGGTATTACCCCAATTCAAGGATTGGTTTCAGAAGAATCCATTTCCTCGATTCATAGATCCAGCAAAGTAGGCTCCTCATATTAAGGATGATGCCCCCAAACCATCACAGGGATAGGGATAGGGCTAGAGATAGGGTCAGAGGCAGGGACAGGGATAGAGAGCCAAGGCTCTGAGGTGGATGGGTGGTGATCCTAGTGCTAGCAGAAGTAGGGTTCTGACTAAGGGTAGACAATAGAGGGGTGAGGGAGGATCCCTAGGTCATGTGGGTGTGAGATTGGGTGGGACTGAGGAGGAGCGAGCAACACCTAGACAGGTTCGACTGCGGAGAGAGGAGAAAGGTGAAGTTGGAGGTGGAGGTGGGGGAGAGGAGCCTACAAGAGAGCAGGGGATGGAGGCAGGTAAATCGATGAGAGCACGTCTTGCAGAGCTGCAGTCACAATTGATAGTGGCTCAGACTCAGCTGGTAGAGCGAGGCTGGCAACTGACTGAGGTGAGGACCGAGCATGACTGCCAGATCATAGTGCTGAGAGAAAAGATGAGATCCCCTGCGATAGGAGGTCCTCCACCAAACTAGTAGAGAAACCTACTATGTTGCAGCATATAGTGTTGTAGTTCTTATTGCGCAATAGGTGATACCCTACTCATAGTATATGGCATGGTCAGAGGGAGCTCGGGTACCTCATCAGGATCTCAGACATCAGGCTCCGCCTCCTCCACCTGGTGGTGAGGGAGAGGGTGCCAACTAGATATTTCTTTTTGTAGCTCAGATATTTTGTAAACACACCCAGTTTTTTGTAGCCATACGACTCTTGCTCCGATGGGAGTTTGTACATCTCATTGGACATCATTTTGTACTCTTACACTTGATATGATATATATACGAGATCCAATTTGACTTCATCATACTTGTGTTGAGTCTCTTATGAGATTCTTTCGATATGCTTTATTCTACATGTATGCATTTATGATTTAGCATGAATGTATGTAATGCAAATGATTATGGATGTCTATTTTTCTTTCTTTTCATATGCAAATAGATGAATGTGAATGAGTAATAAGTAATGAAAATTTTTCATTTTTCTATGCAATAAGATGAATGCAAATGAATGATAGTGAGATGTATGAATCTATATTAGATGCTTATGGATGCAACTAAACATCTCAAAACACAAGTACTCGATTGGAGAAATGATGAAAAGAGACCACTTAGCTAAGAAATGATGAAGCTTCCAACTCTCATTCATAAAATAAAGAGACCATTGTTATTATGCCAAAATCACTCTAAATTTATGAAATGGAGAATGAAATACAAAATGAGATGCAAAATGCAACCTAAACCTAGTCACTAGATTTGAAAAGCTTAATTTTCATCATTGAGTGTTTTACAAACATAGCAGGCAGATTAGAGTTCCTTTCTTTGCATATGCAATATTAATTATGTTGTCTGCAATGACCCTTTTTTCGTTCATATCCTTGGACAGATTTCGTAGGGACCTAGATTGCATGATAAATAAATTCCCTCAAAATAGACAAAGAAATTATGGGAACCTCCCTGTAGCATTCAAATAAGCGGAGTTGAGGTATGTGAGGTGATTTCACCTTGATGTGAAGGCTCTTATCATAGACACCCAACTAATTTAGATGTTTCCAGATCATTGGGATCATTCCTATAAGCAAAAAACAAGAAAATATTATACCCCCAATCCTTTCTCCTCTTAGTCAAGATAGACTACCTCGAGTTACTCAGAGGGAATAATAAGTGAAGGCCAATGTAAAAGACAACACACAAAGAAAATTTTCATGCATAGCTCAAATTGTTCAGTAGTTGTTTTTAGTTTTGTTTTGCTTGTGTACTCAGTAATAAAACTTTGCAGTAGTCAGGAGACAGGTGATTGACTCAGAGTGGATGACCAGGTTTCACTGACGTAAAGATAACTTGGTTGATACTGCTTAGGACATTTAATGTGCTCTTGTCGATTACCTAAGACTAGGACATTGATCGATTTCAAGCCATGAGGGTTCCAACGAACCAAGATGTCACAAAAGTGACTGAAATATGTACAAGCAAAAGCAAATATGCAGAAAAGCGGGAATGCCAATGTTGCGTTGATAGATGGAGCGCTTGAGTACAAGAGGTGCCTGTTTACCAGGTTTTCACCTACTTGGTAGAGATATATATATATATATATATATATATATATATATATATTTTACCAAGGTGCCTGTTTACCAGGTTTTCACCAAGGCATTTTCTCTCTTTTTCCCCTTTTTTTTTTCTTTATCCTTTTTTCTTTTCTTCAGGACCTTTTTTTATTTTTGGGATTTTTTCAGGACATTTTCTGATTTTTAGGAATTTTTTAGGACTTTTTCTAATTTTTAGGATTTTTTTTAGGATATTTTCCGATTTTTAGGCTTTCTTCAAGACATTTTCCAATTTTTAGGCTTTCTTTAGGATATTTTCTGATTTTTAAGATGCTGGAGCAGAGAATATTTAGGTGAAGAATTTCTTCATATAGATGGTGTTGATCAGTCCACGGAGTTGTTCTCCTTCCGATGTTGAGAGTTGATAGGCACCAGAGCCAAAAGATGGAGTAACGATATAGGGACCCAACCAGTTGGGTTCAAACTTCCCTTTGATGTCTCAAAACTGTTGATTTTTAGGATTTTCTCTTAGAACTAGGTCACCAACATGAAATTCTCTATGTCTAACCTTCTTCTTATATCCTCTAGATATTCTTTTCTGATACACTCTAATATGATCAAACGCTATTTGTCGATGTTCATCCAATAATTCGAGTTCTTGCAATCTAGATATTCTATGATCTTCATCAGTAATAAGACCTTGCAAGGAAACCCTTAGAGATGGTATTTCTACTTCAATAGGTAATACGCCTTCAGACGCATACACCAAGGAGAAAGGTGTAGCCCCAGTAGGTGCTCTGATACTTGTTCTATAAGCCCATAGTGCAGGATTGAGTTGTAGATGCCAATCCTTCGCAGATTTGTTCACTATTCTATGCAAGATGGTTAGTAGGTTTTTGTTAGATGCCTCTACTTGTCCATTACCTTGAGGGTAATATACTGATGACCAGTGTTGTGTTATTCTGAATTTCTCATAGAGTTTATCTAGATCTTTGTTCTTAAACTGTCCTCCATTGTTCGTTATAATTGATGAAGGTATACCATACCTATAGATGATATAATTAAGAATAAAGAGGGCTACTTGTTTTCCGGTTGCCTTGATGAGTGTGTAGCGTCGTAAAATTGTGACACTTGCAATTTCGATTGCATTTGGGTCTTCACGATGGTGGCGCAATGTTGAACCTGAATGGAGACCCTGAAACCTGCTTGCGACATCAAAAACTGCATCTTTTTGCACCTTGGCCTGATCCTCCTTGCACCCTATTGTCCCGGGAGGTGGGACCATGGCGCCCAGTGCCCTAGTCCCTGGCCCTATTTTGGGCCCGGTCTCTTGTTGGGCATCGGGTCTTCAAGTTTGCAATTTGGAAAATAATGCTCCTAGGTCGGCCTAAAGTTAGAAAAATCAGCCTCCTAACCCTAATTGACAAGTATATAAACTACATTTCCCCTCCTAGAAGAGGGCAAAAAAAACATATGTGTGCAAGAGGCGGAAGTGATAGGCAAACATTCAAACATTCAAGCATTCAAACATTCCTTCAAGCAATTGAGCATTCTAGGTCTCCATTCAAGGCTAGGTGTTGCATTCAAGACAAGGATTCAACCATTGAAGAGGAGATCACCTACAGCATATAACATATAGCATCATTACACCTTTGCATGTAAGAATACAAACATTCTTACAACAAGGTATAAGTACTTGATTACATTACAAACATTTACATTTACAGCATTCTTATTTCTTGGTTAATTCCAAAACCGGGGTTTGACCTGAAGGCAAACCCCTAATCCCTAACCCCCCAATCATCCTCTCTTTTCTATCTGTAGGTTGTATGTACGTGGTTGTAATTGAAGATCTGGAATCCTTGTGCAGAGACGAACAGATCCCCCTTTGTTTCGTGGATTTTTCGGAGGACCATGTGCACTCCGGGCCCCATCGTCCCGTCAACTTTCGCTCAAACTTGTAGGACAACATCGTCTCAACATTTTACTACTAATTTCAGGTTCGTAGCTTCATCCCGTGTCCCTATCTCCGTCTACAAGCGAATCTTTCTTACTTTTACATACACTCCTAGTTCAATCCTTCTATCTACATTCTTTACAAAAGAGGGTATCCTTGATGTCTCAACCCTTGAAACTCATTTAGAATTCAATCTTGCATTGTGTGGGATTGGATCTTGTGAGTTTCAACCCCTCTTTTGAATGTAAAGTCTCTCCTAAGTGAAAACCGTCAATCCTAGTGACCTCCTTTCTCTCTCCTTGGAGTGGGGGGAACACCTAGGGTTCGATTTTCTGCTTTACATTTTGGTGAACCCGACGTGAACATCCTAATTCTAATTATTCATGGTTAGATCTAAAAAAATTTGCTTCCTTAATTACATTTCCATGTTTGATCTTTTGCAAATTTTAGAGGTTAATTGCATAAAAACCCTAAATTTTCTTTTTAGTAATTGAGCTTGTGAAATGTTTAATTGTTAATGCTTGTTTCAGATCTACCCTTCTATTGCAAATTGTCAATTCATATTTGTGCTTTAATTCTGAAAATTAAGTGATTAAGTGTCAAAACCCTAATTTTTTCAACCTTTGACCGATGATTTCACTGATCAAAACACCTCCAAATTAGCTGTAACTTTGGATTCCGCAACAAAATCACAATATCTCTCATCCCTGAAAATTTTGAAAAAAGTTGCGAGGACCGTGTGCACCCCGAGCGCCATCATCCCCGACATTTTTTCTGAAATTTCGGGAGCTAGATCTTACTATATTTTTCTGCTAGAATCCAGAATCTTGGCTGATTTCATCAATTCTAACACTTTCAAAATTAAAGTCAAAGTTGATCTAGTGATTGCTTGGATTAAGGCTTATAAAGATTCAAAAATTGTTGAAATTGAAATGTTGTGTCAAAATTGTGTTTCTTACTATCCTAAATCTGAAAAGTGTGTTGGCATTCATTCAAAATTTCAGTGCTTTATTCAAATTTTTGCAGTTTATGACTTTTGAAATTAAGTGTTTAATTGCAACAACTTTGATTTCCGCTTTCAAATTGAATTTTGCATGAAAATTGAGTCAACTTTTAAATTTCAAAGCTTGCATTGCTTTTAGTATTCCCTCTAAAATCATAAAATTCAAAATTTCAGTTTCCCTCTCTTTTTCAAAATTCAAATTTTGCATTTTTCAACAATCTTGGTAGGGTTCAATTTTGAGGTTGCAACTTTAATTTGGCCTATCTAGAGATCTTAAAATCACTCAATTTTTTCAGATTAGCTTCAAAATCATCATAACTTTCATCCCTGAAAATTTTGAAAAAAGTTGCAAGGACCATGTGCACTCCGTTCGCCATGGTCTCGGACATTTTTTTTGAAATTTTGGGAGATTGTCCTGATTGTATTTAACAGCTTAAATCTAGGAAATTCGCTGATTTTATTGAAATTTGCTACTTCTAAATTCAAAATCTTCTCTCTCTCTTTAGTGCATGAGTTTTACAACAATAAGCCCTACTTACACTATTCCCGTTAGACGAAGCCTTAGAATTAAGTCTTTCCAGGGTTTAATTACCGAGGAAATGGAACCTAATTTGAATGGCCCTTTTAACAAGGACTTGGGTAATTCCTCTAATCCTCTTAATGATGAAGAAGCTCTCCATGAGGTTTCTGTAGAACAACTTTCGAAATTGGATAACCAATTTGATGATTTTCAGCAATGGATGTCTCAAGAATATCCCGGTAGTCAAGCTCTTTCCTTAATTGAGGGTCTAAAACGTATGGTTCAAAGTGATAAGAATGGAATTGATATTTTGCGTAGTATTGCACACATCATGGATTCGAATGTGATGCCTATGAAGAGTTGTGCCGAAACTTTAGGTTATACACAACCTCCTACTCAAGTCAATCATTCTACCCCTTTGACAACTTCTATTGCTAGTATACCTACTTTTACATCAAACATAATGACTACTTCAATACAAAACATTCCACCTATGATCACCAGTCATGGGGGCAATCCCTCTTCTTCAATCAACCCTCTTCCTTCATTCAATTTGACTTCTTCATTCATTCCTTCAATGAGTGTCCCTATTACATCTCCACAAATGAACATGACACAAGGGGGCAATTCATTTAACCATTCCATTCCTCCTTGTAGGGTTCCTTCTTCCCAATCGTCTCCTATGACTAACTATCATAGTGTCCCGCCACCTTACTCTCAATCAATACCTTCTTTCAATAACATAATACCTCCATCACAATCTAACATGTCTAATATGAACTCTTCGACTGAAGCGACCATTAACAATCTTGCACAAACTGTCTCTTCTTTACAATAACAAATTGCTTCTATGAATCAATCTAAGTTTAGTGTGCCCACATTTGATGTTGCGAGCCCACTTTCTCTTGACATTGTTCGAGCTATCCCCCCTAAGAATGTTGAAATCCCACAATTGGAGCTTTATAATGGTAAAGGTGATCCTCTAACACATGTTAAGACCTTTCAAACAATATGTACAGATTTTGCTCATGACCAAAGGTTGCTTGCAAAACTGTTTACTAGAACATTAAGAGACAAAGCTCTACAATGGTATTGCTCGTTACCTTCTTATTCTATTACTTCTTTCGAACAACTTGCAAATGCTTTTATTCAACAATTTCAAAACAATATAGGTCCTAAAGTTACTTTGATTGATTTAATGCATTGTAAACAAGGTGTTAAAGAAAAAGTGACTGATTTCATTGGTAGATATAAGCATTTGTGTGCTCAAATTTCTTTTCCAGTACCTGATAATGATATTCAAAGAATCTTTATTTCTAATTTACAAAAAGATATTAGAGAAAAACTTCTATTTTCTGAGTTTACTTCTTTCCAACAGTTGTGCACAACTCTTCACAATTATCAACTGACCGTGAGTCAAGTGGAACAAGAAAATCCTATGGCTCTAAGTGATAAGGGTGATAGTAGTCAACAACCATTTGGGAAGTTTAATCCAAACAGAGAGTTCATTAAGTTCAATGAAAACATCACCAACAACAATGTGAATGCAGCATCAGGTGTGCCTCATATTTCTAAGTTTTTCAAGAAAGAAAGAAAGTTTACTCCTTTGAATGAATCATTGCATAGTATTATGAATAAGTTTTTGGAACAAAATGTGCTTACTCTCCCTCCTATAAAGCAAATACATCCTGCAAAGATTAATTCACCCTATTTTGATAACAAATCTTTTTGTCAATTTCATCGTCAACCTGGGCATGATACTGAAAAATGCTTTGCTTTAAAGGGTAAAATTTAAGATTTGATTGATAATAATACTATCTTTGTTTCAGGTGTGAATGATAAAGGCAACACATCTGCAGCTCCTCCTAACCAAAATCTTAAGATTTTTACTGATCCATTGCCTTCTCATACCTCTAATGTGATTGAGACTAATGATTCCTCTTTCTCACCTGATGGTCTTGTGTCTATGACTCCGAATGTGATTAACTCTATGGAGCAGCAGAAAATCCCTAAAGAACCTTCCATCACATTTGATTCCAGTGAAACTATCAGGGCACCTGATGGTCCTTTATATATAGGTGCAAAAGTCAAGAATACACCTTGCCGTGGAGTGCTTATTGATCCTTCTTGTATGGTTAATGTCATTACTGAAGAATTTCTTTTTACTTTGCAATTGAATCAAGTGATCTATGACAAAACAAATGTGGTTGTGAAACTATTTGATGCATTTTCTTCTCCTACAATTGGTTCTATTACATTACCTATTGAGGTCCATAACAAATCCCTTGATGTGAGATTTGCTATTATTCCATCATCCGAACAATTTTGTGTGAAGCTAGGCTATCCTTGGCTATCTTCCATGAAAGCTATTGCTTCTCCTATTCACAAGTGTTTGAAATTTCCCCATAATGGTGAAGTTGTTACTATCAATCATAGTCTCTTTAAACCAACTGAAAGAACTTCTAGCGTTCCTATTGATTATTTTTGGCCTAAACAATTTCAATCTCTTCCACCGCGAAGTGATCATCTTTTCAAATCTTATCAAAAGTGGAAAAAAGATATGATCCTATCTCTAAGTGAACCTAGAACACCAAAACTTGATATTCCTATCATTCTTGAGAAGGAAGTTCTTCCTTTGAAAGATAAAACTAATGTCTTCCCTCAAGAAGATTCCCAACCCATCCCTATGGATGTGACTATGTCTATGACTAATAAACTTTCTAAAGGTAGACCTATACCTCCTCGTCATGATGGACTTGGTCTCCTTCCTAAACCAAATATTCCTCCTTTATATGGAGTAGTTCCTCCTCCTTCCTCTTATAGAGAGAAGAGACCTTCCTCTTCTCCTATTGTCCAACCTAAGAGACCACAACCTAAACACCCTAGTGATAAGGATGAGAACATTCCTCCTCCTAAATCTTCTCAAATTCCTACTAAGAGTAGACGAAATCATTCTACGCGTGAATGCCGACAAAAGCGTCGTCTTAGAGCTCGTGCAGCTGCTTCTCAAAATTTGCAATCCCCAAAAACACCTTCAGCTAGTACTATTCCATTTTCTCCTCAGCCGAAAATTGAGCCAAAATCTCCTAAACATAAGATACATGATGATTTTGATCCTGTGTGAGTTAAAGATCCTATTTTTTTAAATCTTGATGATGATATAGATGAAAATGTTATTCATGATGAAAATGTTACTCCTCTTTCTTCTGATAGTGAATATGAATATGTTGATGTTGATAACCATTTATCTAACGAATTTTCTAAAGCACTTATCCTAGCTCCTAGACAAGAACAACGTGGCTTGGAACATGAACATAGCCCTTGTTTGGATCTTGTGATAGCTCCATCTGCTGTGTTGGATGTTCCTCCTCTAGCGTGTTTCCTGCCTTCCCGAAATATTGATCAGCAAGATCGGGGGGTGGGTGACGTGCTAGACTAGTTCATTAGCATAACAGACTCTCTCCTCCTCTCTTGATCTCTTTTGTTACTTCTTCTATGTGTTATTCTCATTCTTCTATTTGTTGTCCTTAGTGTTGTCTACTTGAGGACGATGCAAAGCATTGAGATCTCTTTTGGTCTCTCTCATGTTGACTCAAAAGACACATGTGTTCCCTTCTTCTAGGTGACCTTCCTTGATTGGGGAATGAAGAACAATTATGCATACATACATATGATATACATGAATTATCATACAACATACTGACCCCAAGGAAAGCGAAGTCACCTCGTGCTTTGTGTTTTGTGTCTATTATCCTTGGGTTTATCTCACACTTGGGGGCTAAATCTTTGTGATAACATGCTCCTTTACCTTCTCATTTCTTATGTGTATCACTACGTTAAAGCAATCACCCCCGATGAGGAGTGTGTGATCGCTTTAATGTAGGGGGGCATACGCTCCGTCCATATCTCTTCAAGATTCTCAAAAATTTCTTGGCAAACTTAGCTTTGTCTTGAAATTTTTTGGTATTTTTCTTGCATGACTCATAGTGAGGGAACCTTACTACTGTTAGTCATGGTTCTCCCTCGTGATCTTCCCTTTTACTTTGTCAATCAAATTTGTAAGATCCTTAGTCCACTGGGGGCTTGGTGTATCTTGCCTCCTTGACGTGGTGAAAGTCTTTCAATGTTGTTTCCTTGTACTTTACCAGAAGTATGGGCGTACGCTTATACTCCCGCTAAAGTGGGGGATAAATGTAGTGTCGTAAAATTGTGACACTTGCAATTTCGACTGCATTTGGGTCTTCACGATGGCAGCGCAACGTTGAACCTGAATGGAGACCCTGAAACATGCTTGCGACATCAAAAACTATATCTTTTTGCACCTTGGCCTGATCCTCCTTGCACCCTGCTGTCCTGGGAGGTGGGACCATGGCGCCCAGCGCCCTGGTCCTTCAGGACCATGGCACCCAGTGCCCTGGTCCCTCAGGACCATGGCGCCCAGCGCCCTGGTCCCTAGCCCTATTTTGGGCCTGGTCTCTTGTTGGGCATCGGGTCTTCAAGTTTGCAATTTGGAAAATAATGCTCCTAGGTCGGCCTAAGGTCAGAAAAATCAATCTCCTAACCCTAATTATCAAGTATATAAACTACATTTCCCCTCCCAGAAGAGGGCAAAAAAAACATATGTGTGCAAGAGGTGGAAGTGATAGGCAAACATTCAAGCATTCAAACATTCCTTCAAGCAATTGAGCATTCTAGGTCTCCATTCAAGGCTAGGTGTTGCATTCAAGACAAGGATTCAACCATTGAAGAGGAGATCACCTACAACATATAACATACAACATCATTACACCTTCGCATGTAAGAATACAAACATTCTTACAACAAGGTATCAATACTTGATTACATTACAAACATTTACATTTACAACATTCTTATTTCTTGGTTAATTCCAAAACTGGGGTTTGACCTGAAGGCAAACCCCTAATCCCTAACCCCCCAATCATCCTCTCTTTTCTATCTATAGGTTGTAGGTACGTGGCTGTAATTGAAGATCTGGAATCCTTGTGCAGAGATGAACATATCCGCCTTTGTTTCGCGGATTTTTCGGAGGACCATGTGCACTCCAGGCGCCATTGTCCCGTCAAATTTTGCTCAAACTTGTAGGACAGCATCGTCTTGACATTTTACTGCTAATTTCAGGTTCGTAGCTTCATCTTGTGTCCCTATCTCCATCTACAAGAAAATCTTTCTTACTTTTACATACACTCCTAGTTCAATCCTTCTATCTACATTCTTTACAAAAGAGGGTATCCTTGATGTCTCAACCCTTGAAACTCATTTAGAATTCAATCTTGCATTGTGTGGGATTGGATCTTGTGAGTTTCAACCCCTCTTTTGAATGTAAAGTCTCTCCTAAGTGAAAACCGTCAATCCTAGTGACCTCCTTTCTCTCTCCTTGGAGTGGGGGGAACACCTAGGGTTCGATTTTCCGCTTTACAGAGTGGAACCGCTTGTACCCACTTAGTGAAGTACTCAGTGGTAGTGATAATGAATTTATGTGTGTTAGATGATGTAGGATATATTTGGCCAATCAGATCAAATGCCCACCATTGGAAGGGCCAGTGTGTCATGAAGGGTATGAGATCTCTTGCAGGAGCGTGTATAAGGTGCCCATACAACTGACACTTTTCATAGGTTTTAGCAAATTTTATAGCTTCGTTCTCCATATCTGGCTAGTAGTAGCCAGCCCTTAGTAGTTTTCGTGCTAAAGTTAGACAGTTCGAATGGGATCCACAAACACCTTCATGAACCTCAGATAATGCACATTGGGACTCCTCAGTTTCTAGACATCTAAGAAAAGTATTATCTAAACCTCGCCTGAATAGGTCGTTAGCAATGATGATGTACCATGACGCATTGCGGATTAGGTTTCTTTTTTCATTTTGGGAAAGATTAGCAGGGACAACTTGGTCATGTAGGTAAGAGTAAATGTGGCTATAATGAGATGAATCATGTCCACTAATAGAACAAACCATCTGGGACTTGGGAGAATCATAGGGAGAATAATGTAACTCTTCTACCAGGAACTCAAAGCGAAAATTAGATTCTTGTAGTTGTGGTATAGATGCCAAAGTGGCCATTGAATCTGCTACTATATTTGTTGTTCTAGGGATCTGTTGAAATGGTACGAAGGTAAAGTATTTCTTGAGATCATCCACCATTCTTTTATAAGGCTTCAGTTTCTCATCTCTTGTCTAATATAGGTCATTGATTTGTTTGATGATGATTTGAGAATCTCCATAGATGTGTAATTCAACAATCTTCCACTCGATGGCCAACTTGATCCCGTTTACCAAAGCTTCATATTCTGCAACGTTATTTGTGCAAGGGAAGAGAATCTTGTAAGCTTTTGGGATTGAATATTTTTGGGGAGTAATAAAGAGTATTCCAACACCGGAACCATGTTGAGTGAAAGAGCCATCAAAGAACATCTTCTAGAATTATTTAGTAAGGTGCATGATTGATTCATCTAGGAATTATGTATGCAGAGGTTGACTGTCTTCAAGTGGAGCATCAACAAGTTGGTCTACAATAACCTATCCTTTGATAGCCTTATGTTCCATGTATTCAATATCAAATTATGTAAGAACCATGACCCATTTGGCCAGTCGCCCTGTAAGCGTTGCTTTATTGAGAAGATATTTGAGTGGATCAATCTTGGCTACCAGCTTAATGGAGTGTGCTAACATATAGTGCCTTAATTTTTGTGATGCGAATAACAATGCCAAGCATGCTTTCTCTATTATAGTGTAGTTCATTTCATATGTCACCAATGTTCTACTGATGTAATAGATAGCTCATTCCTTTTTATTATCATCTTGTTGTGCCAAAAGTGCCCCCAGTGAAGTATTTGTAGCTGATATGTATAGAATCAGTGGCTTACCTTGAATTGGTGACATTAATATTGGTGGATTATAAAGATATTCTTTGATTTATTGTAAATGTTGTTCACAATATTTATCCCAGTTGTATTGAATTCCTTTCCTTAGTACCTTTGTGAAAGGTTGAGCTTTGTCGGCTAATTGAGACATGAAATGCCTTATTGACTGAAGATGGCCTTGTAAACTTCTCATTTGACTAATATTCTTGGGCGGAGGCATTTCCATTGTAGCTTGGACCTTTTCAGGGTCAACCTCAATTCCTTTTTTTGAAATTATGTAACCAAGCAATTTTCCCGATGTTACTCCAAATGCACACTTTTTAGGATTTAATCAGAGCTTTAATCTTTCCATTCTATCTAGTATGAGGCCTAGTTCTTGAATATGTGTATATCTCTTCATAGTCTTTACCAAGGTGTCATCAACATAATCTTCCATGTTTTTATGCATCATATCGTGGAAGATAGTGGTTACCACTCTTTGGTAAGTTGCTCCTATGTTTTTTAGCCCAAACGACATAACATTCCAACAGAAGGTTCCCCATGCACATGTGAAAGCTGTCTTTTCTTGATCTTCAGGTGCTATCTTGATCTGATTGTAACCAGAGAATCCATCCATTAATGAATACATCTCATATCCAGCAGTCATATCTACTATCATGTCAATAATGGGCAATGGAAAATCATCTTTCAGACATGCTTTGTTGAGATCTCTGAAGTCTGTGCAAACTCTAATGGATTTGTCTACCTTTGATATAGGTACTATGTTTGATATCCATTCTACGTAGTCTATAGCTCTAATAAATCCAGCTTTAAGCAATTTTTCTAATTTAGCTTTGACTAGCAGTGCCACATGAGGATGCATCTTGTAGAGTTTTTGCTTGACTGGTTTAACTCCTGGTGTAATAGAGAGATGATGCACGATGAGATCAAGATCAAGTCTTGGCATATCTGAGTATGTCCATGCAAAGTTGATCTTCTTTTCTAAAAAAAGGTTGCTGAAATATTTTAACTCCTCTACTGATAGTGATTGAGCTAAATGAATGATGTGTGGTGTCTCTTGACTCCCAATGCTCACTGGCTGAGTTGGCTCGATCAATATGGAAGATCTCTCCTAGAAGTGACTTGCCAGTATATCAAGTATCTCACCTTCAGGCATCTCAGAGAGGTTTTCACCTTTAGGTACATCCTTTATTTTCTCTTTTTTAGATTCTGATGCCGCCACAATGTGGTTTTCACCATCAGATCTTTTATTTTTATTTTTCTTGTTTTTGCGACTAAAATACTTGATATCTACTTGAGTCATGTTTTCATTTTGTTCACTGGTGGAAGAGTACATGGGTTCAACTGCATTGAGATAGTAGGCTAATGTATAGTCATTGGTAAAAGTAGGTACATTCAAGGGTTGGTTATAAAGAGTGCAATCAATCAGTTCGGGATGTATTAGGGATAAGGTTGGAATAGGCACAAGTGCATTCACAATACTATCATCATGACTTCAGACCAACCAGTCAAGTTCCATAAGACTATCTTGCATATGTGTCTCGAGACCAGGAAGAGTCACGACACGATTATCAAAATTTATGTTAGTATTTATTCGACCTAACCCAACCAACCTACTTCTAGGGTCATCACCTACTTCAGACTGGACTACATATTATGGTGTGACAGTAGATAGTATCTCATCATTCATGACAGAGTAGTCATAATGCATTGTTAAATAGTTGTTGTTATAAATAGAGCTCTTGTCTGAGTCATCAGAGTCATAGGGTGAAGTTTCTAGCTCATCTTCAAGTGTCTTAGTAAAAGTATATATAGTATCAACACCTACATCTTTGATGCTGCAAGTTCCTTCGTGATTTGGTTCATTGATTGCTTGTATTTGACACACTTGTGGACATAACCTTGATGGTTCTGTTAATCCCTATCATCTGTTCCATTCAGTTTCCTCTGGACTGATGACTGGTTTTGTTTCTATAGCTTCTAATTCTTCTTTTGTAGTTTCGTACTTGATTTGTCCTACCTCGTTAGAGGGGGAGTTAGTAGGTGAATAAATTGCTTGTGTCCTTTGTTCCTCTAGTTGTCATTCATAGTCTTCTTGTCTTTTTAGTATAATTTATTCTATTTACTTTTGCATTTTTAGGTGTATCGGCTCTTCTGCATCATCTATGATATCACTGGATTCTTCAGAGGTTTTTGTAATAAATGTATCTGAGAGATGGTTAGGACCCCATTCATACCCATTTGAATTAGTTTCTGAATCATCTACTTGTTGTCTGCCAGTATATATAACTGAAATGTTTAGCGGTGCAAACAATTCTCTGATTCTGTATACTTCATCTCTCATAATCTCTGGGACTTCTACTTCTTGTGGTATTATAGCTGATATAACTGGAACTTGATTACCATTTGTTTCCTCTTTCTGGGTGGGCAACTCTTCTTGTTCATCATCACACTCTTCCTGAATTTTTTGAGTATCAATTTTTTGTGTTGTTAAAGGTAGTACCTTTTTCTTCCACTTATGTTGATGGTGGGACATGTGCTTCTGATCTGATTGCTTTCTTGGATCATATCCCAATCGAACTTTATCATTGGAAGAATTAGTTTGTAACTAAATGGGTTCAACAATACCTTTTTGATGTTTGCCTAAAGGACCAGTACTTGAATATCCCATGCGTTGAAGCATCTTATAGACTAGACCATATTGTGTCAGAGAAATCTCAAAATGTCGTATTTCTTTATTTGCACTGTCTTCTTGGAAAAGTGATTTGAGGACATAATCTTCTTCTATTTCATCTGCAAGAGAAGTAGAGGACTATATAAAAACACCACCATAAATGACTTTTGGAGTTGAAATGTGTGGCTTCATTACCTTTGATGGTTTTCCCGATTGTCTTGGTGATGGAGGAAGAGACATTAGTGAGAGTATAGACTCTATCTTGTATCCATCCATGCCATTGTTTGTGATTATCAATTTCATTTGTAAATCGTTCAACAAATATTATGAATTTCAGTTGCAGAAGCTGCTTTATTATGAGGAACAAAAGCATCAACACGTTGCGTTAATGTATTGTAGGTATAACTTATATCAACAAGAATATTGACTTCAACTCCATTATAAGGAAATTTTAGGCATTGATGATACGTAGATGGTACTACTTTCATTTCATGAATCCATGGCCTGCCTAGTAAGATGTTGTATGAAAGATGAAGATCAAGGACTTGAAAAATCTCTTTCTACAGGTCCTATCCTGATTGGTAATAGTACCAGACCCTTAGAAGTTCTTTCTTCTTCATCATAAGCCTTGATTGTTATTTTCTTTGTTGGATCAATAACATTTTTAGAGAATCCCAACTGTGTTAATAGATTGTATGTACAAATATTCAACCCAATGCCTCCATCTATCAAAACATGTTTAACTCGGTGTTTATGGATCATGGCTTCAATATGTAACAAATGGTTATGTGGGTGACTCAGTGAGTTATCATCTTCTTTAGAGAAAGTGAGATAATAAGGTGAAGTTAGGTGACCCACCATAGATTGAAGCCGATCTATGTCTAAATCTTTAGGGACACTAGTAGTAAGTAAAGCTTTGTCCAGGACCTCTTTATGAGCAGAAGAGATCTTAAGCAGTTCCAAAATGGAGATTTGAGCATTGGTTCTCTTAAATTGTTCGACAATACTATAACTAGGAGAAGATGATGAAGCCAGTTATTTTGATTTGGCCATGATTGTTTCTATTTGTCTATTCAGTATATTTGATGTTGTTTGATTGGAAATTGAAGAACTAGCTACTGGGAGAGTAATCTTCCTTTGAGCATGAGTTATAGCATTAGCAGTTTGTGCCTGACTTTGGTGATCCTGAACTATGATCACATTGCAATGTTCAGGTTGAATAGATTCAATCATGTTGATCACATTATCGTTGTTAGTGTAGGTATAATTGACTCTGGCTCCTCCCTTGAATTTTGAGGAATCTCCTTGTTCATAAGACGGCAAGGGATCTTTAAAGGCCTTATGATCAGAATTAGTCGTGTGATTTCCAACAACGATCTTTCCTGCGTCAATGAGATCTTGGATTTCATGTCGGAGTTTCATGTAGTTGTTTATGTTATGTCCCTTGTTCCGATGATAATCACAGTATTGGTTTTCTCTCCACCATTTGGGTCTAATTTTTGGGTCATATGGTCTAGAATTGTCTGACAATGTTATCAGATTATTTGCCAATAAGGCTTAAAAAGCAAATTCATATGATTCATGTAGAGGAGTAAAATCATGCTTAGGCTTTGAAACCCAAGGTTTGTCTTTAAACCATTCTCTTGTTTTCTTTAGAGGATTTTTTTGTTGCAGTTTCAGCTGCTTTGAGTGCTTGTGTGCCACTAGTCAAGTTAAATATTGTGGATTTTGTTTTTGCTTGGACAGTATCTTTCACTCCATTATTAATGACGTTTTTGTTACTATCTTTGCTATATTTCCAATAGTTACTCTTTTCTTTAGAGCTATAACCTTGCGATGTTTCTTTCCAAAGTGATACATCCCCCTTTTTGATAAACACATCTTCCATTCTGAGGGCGTTATCTACCATTTTGTTGAATGAAGGGTGTACTTGCATCTGGACACTATACTTGAATTCAGGGACTAAGTTGTTGACAAAGATATCCATTTTCTCAAGATCTAGGATAGTCCATGAATATCTAGAGAACATCTTTCTCCATCGTTGGAGGAAAGTGAGAAAGGGTTCTCCTGTCTTTTTTCTGGTGTTGCAAAGCTCTATCATAGTGACTGGGTGACGAATGTTGTATGAGTATTGTTGTAAAAATAATTGGACTAGTTCTTCAAATGCTTTTATCCCTTTGGGTAGGCTTGCGAACCATTCCATTGCTTGACCCCCTAAACTCCTTGGGAAAAGGTGCATGAGGTACGTTTGATCATTAATGAACTCCATATAGGCGGCACAAAACTTTGTGACATGATCTTGAGGATCTGAGGTACCATCGTATTTGTCAAATTTTGGGATCTCAGCTCTGTTGGTATTTTGGTATGGTTTTGTCATTGATGTCAACACCTACTAAAACACTAGCACTTTGGAGATCCAGCAGCATTCACCGGCAAGCAAGTAGCTATTGCATAGTTACTGGTATATGGTACACTGGAAGGATATAATGATCACCGACGCTCAGAATGACATGGAAAACACTTGGTAATATCGAAGACATTGTGTGGACATCTTTTCTTAATGAACTAATCATTGGTATATTCATATTTACATATTTTCTTTTACCGGCAAATAGGTCCAGGGTTATCCAGGGTTACGCCGGCAGGTTTATCTTTTCCAGATCAACATGGCACGCTATGAAGATGATTAAGTATTTTTGTAAATGCATTAAGCTGATATGTTCAATCGATTATTGCATTAGATATTATATTGTTTGTAAAATGTTTTTATTGTAATATCTTGTAGAGCCATCCTACTAAAATTGTTCTTAGGTTAAGGTATAAATGTAAAATCTTATTTGTAAGATCAAATGAGGAATACGAAAAGGATAAGTGTGAAGGTATATGTGAGTTTAAGCATAGCTATACACGAAGACATCATTTGAAGGTGAAGCAAGGTTTTTATAAAAGTATATCACAAATACACCGGTATTGAATCCAGCATATGAAGATGCTATTTTGTGTAGTACATTTTTATTGGATTTAACCATCCAACTATAGTCAGTGTGAATTCTATTTGTGATTGAGCAGTGAGCTCTAGGTGCTTGGCATTTTTGCATGTGCAGACCCCATTTATGTACACTTACTATCTGCAGTAGTATCATCTGATTGTGGGTAAGGTTTCCCACCATGGTTTTTCCCCTTACAGGGTTTCCACGTACAAATATTGGTGTTATGTGTTGTGGATGACTTTGTCTTTTTGTGTCATGCATTAATCTTTACCGGTATTGCATTTATCTGTTAAAACTGTCCACTGGTATAATAAATTGGTTCATAGGTATTAAGTGATAACTTGGTTAAAATATTTTTGGTTTAATTTATATTGAGAAACTGATTCACCCCCCCCTCTCAGTTGCCTCCGGGACCTAACAATTGGTATTAGAGCCTAGTCCTCTTTTGCAAAAGTTTAACAACTTGAGGAGATCCAATGTCTACTAACTATTTCAGGAAGGACAATCCTAAACTTGATGGAACCAACTATGGAATATGAAAGATCAGAATGGAAACACATCTGAATTGCATTGGAAAGGACATCTGGGATGTTACAAAGAATGGTTATACTGCTACTATACTAGGTCAGCCCAGTCTAGCTAACTTGACAAAAGATGAGGAAAATGATTGCAAAGCAAGAGAAGCACTTTTGAGCGCATTATCAGATCAACAAATTATGGGACTATTAGACAGATCAACTACTAAAGCTATTTGGGATCATTTGGAAACATTGAATGAAGGAGATTCCACAGTCAAAATTGCAAAACTTGAAAACTTCCAAGTCAGATATGAACATTTGAAAATGGAAGAAGATGAAAGAATTTCTGCTTTTATGGAAAGAGTAAATGAAATTGTTTTGGGTATTAAATGTTGTGGAGGAACCTTAGGTGAGGATGAAATTGTTTAAAAAGTTTTAAGAGGATTGCCACCGGCATATAAAATGAAGGTTACTGCTATAAATGAGTTAAGAACAATGCCTAATACTTCAGTAACTAGGGATACATTGATTGGGAAACTTTCATCTTTTGAAATTGAGGAATTTGGTCATGTTGCTACTATTAAGACAAATTTGGCCTTTGAAGCATCAACATCATCTACTCCATCATTTGACAAATCTGATTGGAAAGCCTTTTATGCAAGATAACTTGAAGAAAGCAGAAAAGAAAATGAAGAACTTGAAGAACTTGAAGCACTATTTGCAAGGAAAATGCCTAAAGGACTAGTTGGAAGTAAGTATGAAGGTAAAGCACCCTTTAAATGTTTTAACTGCAATAAGATTGGTCATATGGCTTCGAGATGCCCTGATAGACATGCTAGACTAAGAGAAGAAGCTAGAAGAACATACAAGCCTAACCCTGAATATTAGAGATATAGATTTAAGAAGAATAAAGACAAATCTTGTTACATTACTGATGAAGGTGTGATTGATGATTTTGATGAAGATCCGATAGACAATGTATGGGCTTTTGTTGCTATAACAGAAGATCAACCAGCACCTGTAGTCCAACCGGTAGAACAAGCCCTGACAACTAAGATTGAGGTAAAAGATGAATGGATTATTGATTCGGGATGCTCACATCATATGACAGGAGACAAAGGTAAATTCTTGAATTTTCAAGAATACAATGGTGGTTTAGTAAGATTTAGAGATGACAAAGCTTATTCATTCAAAGGTAAGGGTTCAATATCTCTTGATGGTAAGCACAACACTAACAATGTCTACTATGTTGAAGGTTTAAAGCATAATCTCTAGAGTGTTGGTCATTTAGTTGAGAAAGGATTTCAATTACAATTTAAAAATGGGAAATGCAAAATCATGAATAGAACTGGTTTAGAAATTGCAACCGGTAACTAGACTAGAGGTAATATCTTTCATTTGAATAACAGTGAAAAGACATGCTTGATTGCACATATAGATAAAAGTTGGTTATGGCATAAGAGACTCTGTCATGTAAACTTTGATTGCATGGTAAAGATCAGTACTACTAAGGTAGTTAGAGATTTACCTAAAATTGTCAAACCTCAAAATACGGTATGTAAGGAATGTCAATTTGGAAAACAAGTTAGAGCTAGTTTCAAAAGTATTGCATAAAAATCAAATAATGCTCTTGATTTAATTCACACTGATTTATGTGGTCCAGCTAGAACTAAAAGCTTACAAGGTGATAGATATTTCATGCTAATCATTGATGACTATTCTAGAATGTGTTGGGTTACTTTTCTCAGAGAGAAATCAAAAGCACTTGGAAAGTTTAAATTGTTCAAAGCAATGGTTGAAAATGAAACTGGTAAGAAAATCAAATGTTTAAGATCAGATCAAGGAGGAGAATTCACATCTAAGGAATTTAATACATTCTATGAAGTGAATGGAATCAGAAGATAGCTATTAGCACCTCGGACACCACAACAAAATGGAGTTGTTGAAAGGAAAAACAAAACTATCTTGGATGTAGCCAAAAGTATGTTATCTGAAGAAAACTTGCCACATATATATTGGAAAGAAGCAGTTAGTACAACGGTCTATACATTCAACAAAGTTCACATCAAAGGTGAAACTGGTAAGACCCCTCATGAGCTATGGTTTGGTATTACTCCTACTCTTATTTCAGAATATTTGGAAGTAATTGTTACATTAGAAGAGATGAGTACATTGGGAAATTTGATCCTAGAAGTGATGAAGGAATTTGTTTGGGTTATTCATCTAAGAGTAAAGCATATAGATGTTTTAATAAGAGATTGCAGAAAATTGTTGAGAGTATAAATGTGAAAATTGATGAACGGTTCAAAAGAACTTCAAGGTACATAGATTCTGAACCGGCAACAGAAATTATAAATGAATCTACACTGAATCCATCGGTATAGAGTGAAGATCCAGTTACACCAGTATCATCTGAAAATTCCACTGTGATTGAGGAACAAAAACAAACAAAGATACCCCAGTATGTAAGACTGAATCATTTTGAAGATCAAATAATTGGAAATAAGCATAAAGGAGTTATGACTAGAGGAAGACTGGCAAATGAAGAGGTATGTCTTATTTCTCAAATTGAACCATCATTAGTTAATGAGGCATGTGAAGATAAATACTGGACTAAAGTTGTGGAAGAAGAATTAGAACAAATTGAGAAAAACAATACTTGGACATTAGTTCCCCGGCCTAAAGATAAAAATGTAATTGGAACTAAATGGGTATTCAGAAACAAACTTAATGAAGATGGTAAGGTTATCAGAAATAAAGCAAGATTAGTATGTAAGGGATATTCTCAAAAAGAAGGAATTGACTATAATGAAACCTTTGCACCAGTAGCTAGAATTGAGGAAGTTAGATTATTCTTGGCTTTTGCAGCACACAAGAACTACAAAGTTTATCAAATGGATATTAAATGTGCATTTCTGAATGGAGATCTTGAAGAGGAAGTTTACATTGAACAACCTGATGGATTTTTTTTGACAGATGAAAAATATATGGTTTGCAAGTTAAGGAAAGCTTTATATGGATTGAAGCAAGCTCCAAGAGCTTGGTATGCAAGATTGGATAAGTATCTTTTAAAGATTGGTTTTTCTAAAGGTAATGCTGATAGTAACTTATACTATAAAGTGACTAATGATGACATCTTGGCTATTGAAGTTTTTGTTGATGATATAGTTTTTGGAGGAGAAGATGGATTGTGCAAAGATTTTTCTATTAAAATGCAGCAAGAATTTGAAATGTCTATGATTGGTGAAATAAGATTCTTTTTAGGATTGCAGTTATTACAGACTGATAAAGGTATATTTTTAAGTCAATCAAAATACTTAAAGGAGTTACTCAAGAAATTTGGGATGGAAAACTCTAAATCGGTAAGCACACCTATGACTACAAATGACAAACTATCCTTAAGAGATGAATCTACACCTGTGAATCCCACTAGATATAAATCTATGATAGGAGATTTACTGTATTTGACACAAACTAGACCTGATATCATGAATGCAGTATGTATTGTTTCAAGATTTCAGAGTAATCCTAGAGAAAATCATGAATCAATAGTAAAAAGGATTTTTCGGTACTTACAAGGCACCCCAAATCTTGGATTATGGTATCCTAGAGATGAAAAATTTGATCTATGTGCATACACAGATGCAAATTGGGCAGGAGACATTGATGATAGAAAAAGCACCACCGGCAGAGCATTTTTTCTTAGAAATAGATTAGTTTCTTGGTTGAGTAAGAAACAGAGTTGTACATCTTTATCAACAGCAGAATCAGAATATGTTGCAGCAGCAACTAACTATACACAGCTACTATGGCTTAAACAAATGTTGAAATACTTAAAGGTAAAATGCAAGGAACCTATAACTATCTATTGTGACAACACAACAACAATTGATATATCTAAGAATCAGGTATTACATTCTAAAACAAAACATGTTTCAATCAAATTGAATTTTCTAAGGGATAAAGTTGAAGCAAAAGAAATAAAACTGGTTTATGTGAATACTAAAGAGTAGCTTGTAGATATTTTCACTAAACCTCTGCCTAAGGAGACTTTTGAATATCTTAGAGAACAACTTGGGGTCATACCCCCACCGGTAGACACTTAGAGAGTTGATGTTTGTCATCAATCGACAAAATTAACAGAGAAATATTTTACTTCGGCTTTGATGAGAAAGCTACTTCTCAGGGGGAGTAGTTAGTATATTGAAATTGATTGATATTTTGTATCTAAACTTGGTTTTGTTGTAACTTTGGCATTTTATGTCAAAGGGGGAGAGATATCTATGGAAAAACACATTATCTTTATTATCCTTTGGGGAGAGATTGGTATGGAAAAACTTTGGAAAACACAAGGAAAACACAAGGAAAACACATGTTGCTCCCAAGGGGAGAGATTGTTGTTTAGGAGAGATTATTACTCTCTGTATTTGTATTTTGATTTCTGGTTATGATCTTTTTGGAGATTATTAGTTTTTAGTACTTAGCATTTCTATTTTGGCACTTTGATGGTTTTTCCATCTTGTGTTGCCATCAATGCCAAAGGGGGAGATTGTTGGTATTTTGGTATGGTTTTGTCATTGATGTCAACACCTACTAAAACACTAGCACTTTGGAGATCCAGCAACATTCACCGCCAAGCAACTATTGCATAGTTACTAGTATATGGTACACCGACAGGATATAATGATCACCAGCACTCAGAATGACATGGAAAACACTTGGTAATATCAAAGACATCATGTGGACATCTTTTCTTAATGAATTAATCATTGGTATATTCATATTTGCATATTTGCTTTTACTGGCAAATAGGTCCAGGGTTATCCAGGGTTACACCGGCAGGTTTATCTTTTCCAGATCAACATGGCACACCATGAAGATGATTAATTATTGTTGTAAATGCATTAAGCCGACATGTTCAATCGGTTATTGCATCGGATATTATACTGTTTGTAAAATGTTTTTATTGTAATATCTTGTAGAGCCGACCTACTAAAATTGGTCTTAGGTTAAGGTATAAATGTAAAATATTATTTGTAAGATCAAATGAGGAATACGAAAAAGGATAAGTGTGAAGGTATATGCGAGTTTAAGCAGAGCTATACATGAAGACATCATTTGAAGGTGAAGCAAGGTTTTTATAAAAGCATATCAGAAATACATTGGTATTGAATCCAACATATAAAGATGCTATTTTGTGTAGTACATTTTTATTGGATTTAACCATCCAACTGTAGTCAATGTGACTCCTATTTATGATTGAGCAATGAGCTCTAGGCTTTTGGCCTTTCTGCATGTGCAGACCCCATTTATGTACACTTACTATCTACAGTAGTATCATCTGATTGTGGGTAAGGTTTCCCACCATGGTTTTTCCCCTTACAGGGTTTCCACGTACAAATATTGGTGTTATGTGTTGTGGATGACTTTGTCTTTTTGTTTCATGCATTAATCTTTACTGGTATTGCATTTATCTATTAAAACTATCCACTAGTATAATAGACTGGTTCACCAATATTAAGTGATAACTTGGTTAAAATATTTTTGGTTTAATTTATATTGAGCAACTGATTTACCCCCCCCTCTCAGTTGCCTCTGGGACCTAACAAACTCTTGAAGGAAATGGAGACATGAAAAGGTTCTTGTCAAATGGGAATGGGCATATTGTGTCCATAGAATATTGTTTTGGAGTTTTATCTTTGTTTTGTAGTTTTCTGACTGCAATTTGTAATGTTTGCATTTGTTTGCTTATCTGTCCCCAAGGTGTTTCTTCTTCTTTACCGATGAGGGATTCCACATTATAACCAGTAGGGAGTTTAGCGCCTTTCTTTTCTAATTGTAGGAAATAGTCTTCTTTTTCCCTAGCCATGATGACCTTCATCATTTTCTAGAACTCTTTATCATTCTAACATCTATGTTCTTCGACTTCAGGACATTCAGGAAGCTCAGATTCAATCGACGAGGAATCACTGTCAGTGGCATGATTGCTAAATTCATCATGAGTGTCTTGTTTACTAGCTTCTCTTTCTTGTTTTTCCCCAGACATGGTGGGAGATAAGGGCTGACCAAAGATTGGTATATCATAAACTGGTATTTGTGATGAGGACGGTTTATTGTAAAAAGGGTTTTCCACAAAGAATGGATTGTCTTTTGACAAAAAGGGCGTTTCTTTTTCTGTCTCTTTTGCTACAAGAATTTCTGGTTTGAACAGGTATTTGTAACCGACAGGATCAAGAGCCAAATGTTTTGTAGAAGTCAAGATCAAATTGTAGCTAGTAGTTCATTTAACGTAGTGATTGAGAGAAGTAAATAAGATCTGGTTTGGTTTCAGGAATGATCTATCCTGTGTAAGACATTATCTAAGTTAACTTAGGTTTGATAAGATGTTTGTTTTAACTAGCTTAAAGATGATCGACAAAATCGTGCAACGCAATGGCAGAGGTACACCATCAAGGTTGTTTATACTCAAGAGGATGATGACCAGTTTTAGACTCACTGTAGACTATTTTGGATAGGTTTGACTGTTCTATACTGACAAAATCAGAGATTCGTAGGACAAGATTTTCTGATCTGGTTGACAATTTAATAACTTTAGGATGACAACAGTTCTATTTCGTATGAGTTGATGCCTATTACCATACAACAAATGGGCATATCCCAAACGACAAAGGATTCAGTGCAGTTCTGTCTCGTACGACACAGGATTTAGTTATAACAACAGACTGCTGGGTTTTGTTCAATAGAGAATTGAGCATAGGACGACACAATTTAGCAGACTCATATGACATAGGATATGGGGCAAGACAACAAATAATCAGGCTCATACGACTGTTCACAGGACAGAGAAGAATTTTGAATTTTTCAATAGCTGAGCATGACAAATGAGCATGACCCATTATGAGGTGGACTGATTTTTGACCAAGATAGACTAGTTTTGACATAGATAGATTTTTATCACTGAGTTGTTGATTTATTTTTTTCCAATTTTAGTATCTCAGTTCAGTTTGAGGGATGAAAACACAGAAAAAACGTAGGATGAATAGTAACTTCAATCACAACACGCTAACCCTATGGAAGTTGGCTTAGAGAAGAAAACCTTTGCTTGCTCACTTAGGTACACACCCAATAGCTAATCAGAATATGGCTATTGAGTCTCACGCAATGGATTCTCAATGTCGTATTAGCCGACTCCAAATGCTAATGGGGGCACGATATGGCAAGTGTCTTGGGAGAGTTACTATCTCTCTTGCACAAAGATTATCAACCTTTCAGAGTTGAATCAGGTAGCTTCTATCTTATAGTTCTTAGTCAGGAATTCCATTTGAAATTACCCCTTGAAGTCACACAAACATGATTCAGGGCTATAGCCCAACAAGGTACCGAAAATAGCTGTAGTCACGTAAATGTGATTGAGACCATGAGGCCCTACAAAATGCTTGATATGAGAGATCTCAAAGAGAAAACTCAAATAATCCCATCCTCTGAGACTTTAATCACTAGAATCCTATTTATTATAGTGAGTTGGAATGCTCAGGTCCATTTGTACTCACTTGGGTTGTTCTCACAGGGTGATTACTTTTTCCCATTGTGACAGACCCGCTAAAGGTACACAAATCTCAAAATTTAGAAAAAAGCTTTGAGGGTTTAGATTTTTGATTATCTGCAAAAGACAAGAGCATACTCTCCTACCTCTCATATTTTTTTGAAAAACACAAAAGACAGATTTGTTCATTAACTAGATAGAAAGTTAGGTGCCTAAAAAAGATGAATTTAAATAATACATGATGTTTGGTTGATTATCTTTAGGCAACCTGCAAAAACAATGCATTAGTAGTCATGTTGTTTTCATTCTTTGATAGGCATACGTTTGATTGATGAATTCTTTGACAAGTGTTCTGAAAGAAACAGGTTAGGCTGTGAAAATACCAGGTAGACAGGGGACAATTCAAGGTTAGCGTTAACATAATAAAAATTTAATTCAAGAAAAAACCCGAAAAGTGAAACTTGCTTTTAATCTAACAGAAAATAGAATCGTACGACAATTCTCATAAAATGGAACGACAAAATTTTTTTATCGTATGAGTCAGAAATCAATATACAACAATAGAAGATAATAGAAGTAGTATGTTGTATGAGTCCATATTTTTATTCGTAAAAAAATTTACAAGATATAATATTGTGTCGTATGATAAACTGCAGGCTTCAATATAATGCCATATGATGCAGTGAAGTTGCTCGTATGATATTTCGCAGAGACTGTATGGACGAAACCTACAGGATTAAAAAAATGATTTTTTTTTTTTGAGGCTAGAAAATATAGTTTCCTACCCCACGATGGGTGCCAGAAATGTGTGTGTGAAAAGTGGACCTGTAATTTGTATCTGTAATACACAACACTTCAATTAAGTCATTACATGCATGGTTAGTCAGATATAAAAGTGAATAAGAAAACCATAACAAATCGATCCATTGCCTTCTAAAAGATGCGAGTATAAGATTGCTCTCAGATTTGCATAAGCAATACCAGTGACTAGATGACACCAAGTCGAAGGATTTAATCTATATGAGCATGATATTAATCTAGATGGATGCAAGATTAATCTAGCAAGATTTCAGCAATATTAAGCTAAATGAGATAAATGATCGAAATATGTATGCGATATACCAATGAACCTAGAGCAAAAACAATATAATAACAATATATTCTCCAAGATCTTTGAATGAGAGATAAAGGCCTGAATTTATAGAAAATTCAGAAAGAAACCAAAGGATGAGATCAAATGATGATGAGCGGTCAAGATTTTCCAAGAGGAAGCACAATCTAGGTGAATTGATGTGATTGGATGCTTTTCTCAGTTTTAAAGGAAATTGAACTAAAATTAAGATAAAATTAGAAAAAAATGATTTATACTCTATTTCATTCAATTTTAATATTTAATTGTTTTAATTGCTTTCTTTGAGATTATTTATCAATTTTAAATTTTTTTTTTCAATATTATCTCCAATTGATTTCTTTTCTCAAATTTTAATTCTTTTTTGTCAATTAATTCCTTTTTTTTTATTTATTTCATTTTTTGAAGATTTATGACAATTTTTTATTTATTTAATTAAATATGACAGGATATTTAATAAAATAAATAACTGTTTAAAATGATTTACTTGGATTGATTTAATTAATTAAATAAATATTTAATTAATATTGGTTGATTAATTTTCCATGTGACATTTGATGATTTTAGGAATTAATTGTGTGCTCAAGATTTATTTAATTGCCTTTGGTGAGGACCTTGGTGATGTTGTTGAGATTAGGGTCCCATGGTTTACATGACCATTTTTAGGGTATTACACAACCCATTCCTCATGATGGAGACCTGGCCAAGGTCTGACACACACACCAAACAATAAAACAAGTATGGGGACATATACAAGTTCTCATTTCCGAGGCAATTACTTAGCCCTTCATGCAATCTCTCAGCAATTAAATCTGCCCAATCTATATATCGCTTCTCATCTAATATAACCTAGATGAAAAAGTACATCCAGTCTTCCCAATAAAATTCATGTTGGCTTCCTTTTACCTAGTGTAGTAAAATGACAATGTCCCTCACCTCTTTTATCAAATGCTCTCTAGTTAAGGGCTTGGGCAATCTAAAACCACCCTTTAGAAATTTTAAGAGCTAATTTCTGGCTATAACACTTCTATACTTGGTTTTCTTTTTTGAGAAAAATCCGTACGAGGTGGTTATTGTCCAATCTTCATACGTCTCTTTAGTGGGAATTTTAAAGACATCCACAACAATTTCCCAATTTGCATTCAACAAAACACCTCCATTTACATTTTTGATACATCTGGGTTCAGGATCATACTTGTTCATGCACTTGAGCACTAACTTAGGGCACTGTATAGCAGAAGGGTAAATTGAAGCTTCTATTAACCTACTATCCACAATCCTTCCCATCATGGGTGAACTAGAGGAATTCTTATCTCTTTCTAAAAATTCATGTAAATTAGCATGAGCTTGAGACGTATCCCCAAATTATGGGAGAGAGAAACTAAGATCCGATTTTGATCCTAATTTTAGTGGTACGGGTCTCATTTTAAAAAATAAAACAGGCTGCAATAACACCCACTATGGCTACTACAACAAAAATTAATAGTTTTTTCCTTGAAGTGCGAAAATGACAAAGATGATGAATATTTTCAACTCACCTTTCATGCAACTGAGTGTCTGCTAATTCTGAGAAAATTACCTCTAGTGTTAAACCTCCACCTTTCCTAATTTAGCTTCTTCATGAAGATACAATTTTTTGTTGTTGTACAAAATTGATATAAATGGCCAAAAATTCAATTTCATGATTACCCCAACTCATTCACTTGTTTTGAGTGATGACGGAGATGACACTATTGACACCTGCTTTTATTACAAAACTCTTCGCACGATCTTTTAACAAGGAAACGATTACCACCTTAAGTGAAAAATATTTTGAAATAAATCACTAAGATTCCTTGAATATTCTATGTATGCCGGTCGTTTCTATTTTTTGGCCTCCGCTTTCAAAAAATTTCCATTTTAAATGTGGAACCGTTGAACCATTGAACCATTGAACTCTTGAACCAATGAAGGTTCAATAGTTCAAGTTCATTCTCCGCACGACATTTTTGTACAAGTTAGACTTGCTACAACTAAGACATAATATATATAAAGACTTGATGAGCGAATGAACTAAACCTTGGGTTCAAACAAAAGGTTCAAAGACACAAACACTTTAGACATAGAGATGCATCAACCAAGACAAACTGAGTATGATAAAGTTGACATACATTATCTTGGCATGAATATTTCAATACAGGGAAAAATTAATGAATACAAAAACAAATAGGAGGTAACAATTGGCTCTGACTGGGGACCCAAACTGTAAAGAACAAGGAAATGAACCTAGAATCTTTGGTTACGAATTAGCTTACAAACATGAAAAGAAGGACTAAGACAAACTAAAACTCACATGACCAAAACATTGGAACAAAGAAACTAAACTAAGAGTATATACAAAAACAAGGGACTCCTTATTTACAATTGATAAAGTTTTAGATCCTGCCCATTATAGGACAGAGGCAAGATCATTTCATCTTGATATTCTAACTTGAAAGAGTTAGGACCCAATACCTTATGGATTCTAAATGGTCCTTTCCAGAGAGAGTCAAATTTTCCATGAGCTCTTTTAGGTTCCCTCCTTTTATCCCATAGCAAAACTTGGTCTCCCTGCATGAATTTGCTCGATATGGCTTTTCGATCAAATATCTTCTTAACTCAACCCTAATAATTTATAATATGATCAACCCACTCATTCCTTTTCTCCTCTATTTTGGTTAGGTATATCACTCTTTTCTCTAAAGAACTCTGAAAATATTTATCTTCAATCACTATTTGCAATTTAAATTCTGCTAGCTCCAATGGAAGTGATAAATGAGCCCCTATTCCATATACTAATTCAAAAGGCTTCATTCCTATTTCCCTCTTGGGTGATGTTTTGTCAACCCACAGTGCTTCACACAACTTTTTATGCCAATCTTTGGGGTTGTTAGTCACCAGCTTTCTCATAATGGCTATTAGTCTTTTATTGCTAGACTCCACCTGTCCATTCCCTTGTGGGTAATAATCTGATGAATGAGAAAGTAAAATACTATGATCATAGAAAAACATAGCCAATTCAGTTGAGGAAAAATTGGAAGCATTATTAGTCACAATATTTTGGGGAACATCAAAGTGTACCAATATGTTTTCCTTCAGAAAATTACACACAACCTCAGAAGTAGTTTTCTTAACCTACATGGCCTCTACCCACTTGGTAAAATAATCAATAGAAGTTAGGATATGAGTATGCCCATTACTTGAAGGAGGTTAAAGGGGCCCAATGAAGTCTAAACCCCATTGCTTAAAGGGATCCTCTATAACAATAGGTCTCAGTGGGAATACTGCTAACTTTGGCCTTCAAGAAAATAATTTACACTTCTCACAATTGGTTACCCACTTGTATGCATCTTTGAACATCCCAGGCCAGTATTAACAATTCCTAAAAAAATTTAAAGCTGTGACAGTAGATGAGAAGTGACCCCCACATGCCTCATCATGAAAATCCTTTAAAATCTTTTCTTGTTGATCCCTATTCACACATCTCAAAAAGGTTCCATCCAAGCCTTTTTTGTATAAAACATCATCTAAGATCACATACTTTGCCGCCTTCAACCTCATATTTCTTCTCTCCCTAGGGGATAGGTGCTCTAGGCATTCTCCATATGTCAAATAATGTGCCACATCAACAAACCATGAGTCTTGAAGACTAACAAATAAGACTATGGGTGATTCTTCATCCTTATTTTCCCTATTCTCAACAATCAAACGACTCAAACCTTGTCCCCAGACAATCTTTGTTAGCTTAATATCCAAATCAAACTCCTATATTTTTAAGACCTAGGTAGCACAATTGTTCAGACTAGCCTCCTGTTGGGTTAGGATACTCTTCACAACAAAATGAGGTACAAACATAGTAGAATGAGAATGCGAGATATAATACCTGAAGTTCTTAACAACTTTAACCATTGCAAATTTCTGCTTCTCAGTCAAAGAATATTTGAGTTCATGTTTATTAAATGGTACGCTCATAAAGGCTATAGGAACTTCATCATTTTGTTCATTCTTTTGTAGAACAATACCAGACATGGTATGTTTAGAGGCATAATAGTAAATGATTAACTCTTTTTAAAAATTTGGGTTAACCAAGGTAGGTGCTTGAGTGAAATCCTCCTTTGTTAGGAACTGGGAAGGACAATTAAGAAGGGGGTGAATCAGTTATGAACCTATTATATATATTATAATCCAAATGTAAATTATTCCAACTTAAACTTAATGCCGGTAAACCAAACTTAAGTGTCGGTAAACAAATTAACAGTTATAGCAGTACTGGTTTAACTTAAATGCATAAAACAGAAAGAGAAACAACACCCACAATAAATGACTAATAGATTTTGATGTGGAAACCTGGTAAGCAACAAACCATGGTGGGAAACCTTACCCACAATCAGATGATACTACTGTAGATATGTGAGGCCCTACCCTGAGCCATCATAGCATTTATGTTATTTTCATATTGGACCTATTTTGGATACTATATTGTGATGCATTTTGGACATAGATTTTATATGATCTTGTGTGGTGGATAACATTGATATGATTATGTCATTTACTTTGATTTTCAGTACTTTATTTTGATGCTTGAAATTACAGATGCATGCTCTATAAATGATTTAATTCCATGTTTATGAGGATGATGCCATTTAGTAGATGATTATATGTGGATGTTATCAGATAATTGGATACTTGGTTTTTATAATTGAAATTTTATGCAATGTCTGAATTGTATTCATTTGATAATATTATACGTGATTTTTGGAATTACTAATGTGCAAGTGAGATGTGTAGGAAAATTATTCCATGTAACCATGGAAATTATTCGAAGAATCAAGCTTAGGCCTATGTACGATTGTGAAGCCAGGGGTTGTCTATTTGGAGATGCAACTCCTCATTTGTAAATGTGTTTTAATTTGTAAATGTTATGCTTGGATGAGTGTTTAATTTGGAAATTTGTTTAATTTATAAATTTCAAACGAGATATTTTCCATGTGTATTTTAGTGGTGTAATTATTTTTGTAGTGTCACTTGACACGTGTTGTAAGTTGAGTTGGAATTGTCATGTCTCTTTTTGAGGAAATTTATTTTACCAATGCTTATATTTTCAATTATCCTAAAATGGTCCCAAGTAAACCATGGATAGGGAGCCATTGGGAGGGTCAACTTAGACTTGACCCGTAGGTAAACTTTGGGTGGATTTCCAAGGGGTTAAACTAACTCTTGGGGTCAAGTTAGGGGCATTTTTAGTGGGCCATATGATGTACCTATGGATGAAGGCCAAATTTAGCCATGTGTCCACTCCCTAGGGCTTGTTTAACCTCCCAAAAAAGTGAGTTTCCCAAGTTGGCCGAATTTCATCTTTAGAAGAGCCTTCCTAGATTAGATAACCCACTTCATGAGTGTCATTCCTCTTTCCCATTCCATTTCCCTTTTTGAGGTGCCTTGGTTAGGGAGTGTGTAAGGTTTTTAGAAGACCAACCAATGAGAATCCTTCACACTTCCCAAGTGGGTTGGAAAGATTGAGGTGTGGCTTCATAGGGAATAGTTTGGGAGGGAGAAGTTTGATCACCCACTCTCCATTTTGGAGACTTAGAATTTTCAAAATTTTTGCAAGTATTGGGAAGATTTTTGGGCAAAGTTTGGAAGGAGAAAAGTTGTGGATTTGGGAAGCTCTCCTACAAATTCTCTTACCCTTTTTGGTAGATTAAGGTTGGTTAAATTCCTAACTATTGTATGATGTTGCTTTCTTTTGAAAAGATTGTGGTTGTTTTTGTTTTTCCATTGTTGTTGTTTTTGTGTAGGAGGGAGTAGAAATCTTCCTTATGTGTTTTTGTTGTGTTTTATATGTTTCCTTGTTTTGGGAGTTTTCAAGGCCAAACTCACCCTTAGGAGGGTAGAGTGGCCTTGGGGTGAAGGGTTGTTTGACAACCTTTGAGTGAGAAGAGAGTGATTCTCAAGGGATCTTTGTGACCCTTGCTGCATAGTATTATGTTTATGCAATGGGGGTCATAAGGAGAGTTGTTGGCTTGTATGCCTTGGGGGTCATAAGGAATTATAGGGACAAGTTTGGAACTTGTGGATGTGTTATATTTGCAGTCTTGTTATGGCATTATGTTCAATATTTGTAGAATTCTCCTCAAGGGTACTTAGTCCACCTTCACCCCACTTAAAAAGTCACATAAGTGACATTGTTTAAACCTTGGGTTGGGATTGATTTTGTTGTTTTGAGTTTCTGCATGTATGTGTTTGTATGTGTGTTTCCCATCTAGCCTTGATTCTCCTAGCTCAGGGGTGGCTTCCAGTAAGCGTAGGCTGGGAGGTGAACCTCCATGGTCACAACCTCAAGCTTTTATTGCAAGTTGATTTGGAAAAGATTTGGAAGGGAAAGATTGGAAATGATCCTTGCTGATTGTATTTAGTTGTAGAAAAAAAAGAGTTTATTTTTGTATTTTAGTTGCAAAGAAAAAAAAGTTTTTTATTGTATTTATATTGCAGAAAAGAAAATGTCTTATTGACTAAGTTTTACCATGTAATAAATTGTATTTTATTTGAAGTATTGATCCTTTAAATAAAATGAATGCATTTTGCATTATTTATGTTTTGTTATAGTTGCTGGAAAATAAATAAATGATGTTTTATTCTGTTTTAAAATATTAATGCAGAAAGAAATGAAAATTAATTTCTGTTTCTATGTGTTACAAAAAAAAAAGAGAAAAATAAATAGATATCTAGAGTTAATACTACATTTTATCTTACTGTCATTAATAAATGGATTTTAGAAATTATTAGTTGTAGTTGTCAATAAATTTATTTGTGCTACTCTTTATATATTTTGTAAATGCATGTTAAGTAGAAAATCATTAAATTAGAAAGGTTAATTTGTAGCTATAAAATAGATCATTTCTGCTAAAGCTATAATTCTGGAAATGCACTTATAATGGTAATTTAAATCTATTTATTTCAATTTCAAGAGGGTTTCTATGTGTTATTGGGAGAAAATAGATTTACTTTATTTTGGTTTAAAAAAATAAAAATGCAAGTGTATATATGCAGATTTTGATTAATGCATTTTTATTTAAACACACACACACACACACACACACATATTTTATATATACATTCTGATTCTACTCATTAAATATGCTTGATCCTCATATATATATATATATACTTATTCATATACATATATATATATTAAGAAATATAAATAAACTTAAAAAAAAAAGATAATAAAAAAATTTCAAACCCTAAGGAATTGGAGCCGAAGCTCCTGGTTTCCCTCCATTGGTAGCAAGGGCCCCCCTCTGTGGGCCAAGACCCACAGGGGCGCCTGTAGTGCCACTGCGGGTCACGACCCACAGTGGAAGCCTCTACCACCACTGGGGGCCGAGACCCATTAGGACGCCGCGGCGCCACTGCGGGTGGCGACCCCCAGTGGTGGCCTCGACCACCAATGGGAGTGGCCACCACAGTCGCCACGTACTTTGCACTGAGGTCTCCCTTGCTTGTTGCCCTTCCTCCACCACTGCCTCCATTGAACCTGCACACACACACTAAAACCTAAAACAAACCAAAAAGAATATGAAATGTTAAAATATGCAACCCTAACCCATTTTTGGGCTAGGGTTAGCATTTAAAATAAAGAAAAGAATAAGATATGTAACCCTAGCCCATATTCGGGTTAGGGTTGGCATTTAGAAAGAATGAAATATTAGGTTAGTTTTTAAAATAAAATAAAAGGGATAACTCAACCCTAATTGGGGTTTGAATTTAAAATAATATTAAAATGAAATGAGGGGGAATTCGTTTTTAAATTTGAAAAAAAAGGAATTCCACCCCCCCCCCCTCCCCCCCCCCAAAAATTAATTATAGCCATATGTGGGATTAATTTTAACTCCTAATGTTGACCTAGGGAGAAAATTAATTTTAATATAGTCTTTATTATGAAGGTTTATTTAAAATTGGGTATTAATTTTTATATAGCTATATTAATCACATAATTGATTTAATTTTATTAACTAGGGTTATTAATGAGGAATATTATATAGTGATTTTCATATTTAATTAAATATGGATGTTAGGTTAAATTTCTTTGGGGGAATTTTATTAATGAAATTTATTGATTGTTTTATGTAAAATTCTAGCCTATGAGGTCATTATTGACGATTATTTAATAGTTGAAATTTGAATGTCTTAGGGTATTTAAAATTGACTTTAATATAAAATATATTTATTTGGAAAATATCCTTATTGAATTAGTTAAATTTATGGGTTATATATTTAAAAAGTGAAATAGCGTGCGTTCAATTAATTAATTAATTTTAATATGGGTTAACATTGTCATTATTTTTATTTAGCCTTCAGTATTTTTAAATGCTATTGAGATAATTAATATCTCTTGATTTTAATTAGAGGAAATTAATTAGTTTAATTAGTTTAATGCTATTGGGCATGACATTTTGGTATCAGAGCAAGGTTTCCAACACTAGGAACCTTTCTCCATCATATTTTGCTTTTAATAATTATTTTTCTTTAAGGAATTGTTATTAATTTTATTTATTTACTTTATTTCATTTTATTGATCATTAAGGATGTCGTCAGTTACGCGACAAGCTCGTAAGCAAGGTAGGGGTGATAGACGTTCTCGCATGGCATGCGAGGACATTGTGCAGGATGAGTTGGATCTAGAAGGGGATCAGGAAGCTCCTCTCGAGCAACCGATTGACCCCAATAGAGACATTTCAGTTGCACTCTAGAACTTGATAGGCATAGTTCAGGATGGACTCCCAATAGTAGATCAACATGAAGAACACCAGAGTTCTGGGAGTCATAGATCCGTAGCTATAGAACATCGTAGGATTTCACCTCCTAACGGTATAGAGGTCTAGGCTGAGCATGAGCCACCTGAGTCAGTCCATCTACCTGAGGCACCCCCAGTAGTGGCACCAGTTATTTTTCAAAGAGCAACCCGTGATCCCAGGGATTAGATTAGAGAGATTCTATGCCTTCAGCCACCGTCCTTTGCAGGATCTATCGATGGGGTAGAGGCTGAGGCTTGGCTTTTGAGTTTAGACAGGTGCTTTGGATTGCGTCCCTATGAGAGAAATCTAAAGGCACGTGTTGCCATTCACCTTCAGAGAGGGATGACTTCCACATGGTGGACGCAAGAGGAGTACAAGAATGATTTATCCAGGGACACTATTACTTGGGACATATTTACAGAGAGATTCAGAGATAGGTACCTGTCAGAGCATTATAGGTAGCGCAAGATAGACGAGTTCCATGACCTTCAGCAGAAGGGTCTCTCTATGTCCCAGTATGAGAGAAAGTTTTTTGAGCTCTTACCCTACGTAGACTACATGATAGATGAGAAGTTACTCATTAATCGGTTCATCAGAGGATGGAATTATTGGATAGCAGGGCCTGTTAGGATGGTAGCTCTAGGGAGCCTTCGGATTGCCATGGAGAAGGCCTTGATTTCAGAGGATATTCAGGGTAGATCTCAGGACATGTGGGATCGACATCAGAACCGAAATCCTGCACCGCAGTCTTTTGGGTTTTAGATACCCCACTAGAAGGGTAACCACAGCAATTCATTCGGGTCCTTTAAACTCCCTCCTTCATAGCAGTCATAGCAGAATCAGAGGTAAAGGCCTCCACAGGGACAACAGGGCTTTAAGCCCAAGCAGTGGCATTCATAGAGTCCTAGGCGTGACCAGAGATCATAGGGTCCTTACATACCTCCGACACAGACTCAACAATTCTCTAGGGGCGGTTTTAGTGGTTCAAGTAAGACAGGAGGACAAGGATTCTCTAGGCCACAGGGTGCACAGTTCCAAACATGTGGTGCTTGCTTCACTTGTGGTGTCATGGGGCACATGGTGAGAGAGTGTCCATAAGGTCAGATGGCTGGTAATCAGAGGATGGCAGGTTTAGAGCCTATAGTTGGGGACATGGGTAAGTCCCATAGAGTCTTTGCAGTGGTTGAGAACTGCCAGGCAGAGCATTAGACCACAATCATAGAGGCTGCATGTATGATCATAGGTAGCAGTGTTTCTATCTTATTTGATTCAGGAGCTACTGATTCTTTTATATCTCCATTGGTAGTGGAGCATTGCGGGCTAGTGGAATCTAGGCAAGGTGTTAGTTGGGAAGTGGAGTTGGCTTTAGGAGCTATAGTGTCTGTTGAGTCCGTGGTTAGGGGATGTCAGCTTTAGATTGGGAATATGACCACCTTAGTAGACCTTCGAGTCACAAGTCTAGGATCTTATGGCATTTTTCTTGGCATGGATTGGCTATATGCCCACAAAGCCAAGATGGATTATCGCTAGAAGAATATTGAGTGTGTGGATGATCAGGGTACCTCCATAGTTATTTTAGAGATTCAAAGGCCCATGTCACTTCACATGATTTCCACTATGTAGCTTAAACGGAGCATGCAAAAGGGATGTCAGTTGTTTGTTATCACCATCAGTGATAGAGTGGAAGATAATGAGAAGGAGCCTTCCCTAGATGATCATCCCATCCGTGAGGATTTTGTAGATGTGTTTCCATCTGAGCTATATGGTATGCCACCTAGTAGAGAGATTGATTTCCATGTAGATCTTGTACCAGGAGCCTAGCCAGTTTCAAGAGCACCATATAGGATGACCACAAATGAGCTTAATGAGCTCAAGATGTAGCTTGAGGAACTCTTAGAGAAGGGTCACATTCATCCTAGCATCTCTCCTTGGGGCGCACCAGTCATCTTCGTGAAGAAGAAGGATGGGTCCCTTTAGTTACATATGGATTCCAAGTAGTTAATCAAAGTGACCATCAAGAACTATTATCCCTTGCCCAGGATCGATGACTTATTTGATCAGCTTCATGGTGCTAAATTGTTTTCCAAAATAAATCTGAAGTTAGGGTACCATCAGTTGAGGATTGTGGAGAGCGATATCCACAAGACCACATTTCATACCAGATATGGCCACTATGAGTTCACCGTGGTCCCATTCGGTCTTACGATTGCTCCAACTATATTTATTAGTCTCATGAATGGGGTATTCTGCACTTTCCTTGACTGGTTTGTGATTATGTTCCTTGACGACGTTTTAATATATTCTCAGAATGAGATGGAGCATGAGGAGCACTTGAGACAGGTATTGCAGTGCTTGAGGGACAATCAGTTATATGGCAGTCTGTCAAAGTGTGCATTCTTCAAATCAGAGGTTAGATATTTAGGTCATGTTATATCCAGTGATGGGATCTTAGTTGACCCATCAAAGATCCGAGCTATTATGGATTGGCCAACGCCATCTAGTGTGACAGAGGTCAGGAGTTTCATGGGTCTAGCAGGGTACTACAGACACTTCGTTGAGGGGTTCTCCAGGGTTGCACATCCCATTACACCCCTTCGGTGAAAGGGAAAGAAATTCAAGTGGACAGAAAGGTGTGAGAGGGCCTTTCAGGATCTTAAAAGGGCACTCACTAGTGCACTTATTCTTATTGTACCAGACCCCTCAGCTGGTTTCATGGTATGCATAGATGCTTCCTTGGATGGATTAGGAGTAGTCCTTATGCAGGAGGGTCAAGTTATAGCTTATGAATCTAGGAAACTTAAGACTCATGAGCTAAACTACCCTACGCATGATATTGAGCTTGCAGCAGTAGTGCATGCACTTGTGAGGTGGAGACACTTCCTTTTGGGTCATCATTTTGAGCTTCATTCAAATCATCAAAGCTTGCAGTACATATTCACCCAGCCTAATCTTAATCCCTGTCAGAGGAGATGGATGGAGTTTCTATGTGAGTATGATTTTGATGTTCACTACATCAAGGGGAAAAAGAGTGTAGTTGTAAATGCCTTTTGTAGGAGACGTCATGAGATATGCTCCATGAATATGGACATAGATTTGAGAGGTTGTATATTGTAGTAGCTACCAAAGGATGAGTGGTATCTAGAGGTATGTCAGGTAGTGTGATATCAGGAGGCCCTGGAAGGGAGATATGCAAACTATTATCTAGAGTTTGATCAACTACTATGCCATGGAAGGCACATCTATGTACCTTCTTTCGGAGGATTGCATGATTTCATTGTGTTAGAGGCTCATAGAGCTCCTTATGCAGTGCATCCCGGAGTTAAGAAGATGCATGCAAATTTGAGACAACTTTATCATTGGCCAAGTATGTGACAGTTCATTGTTGTACTAGTAGCCTGATGCCTTGAGTGCCAGAGAGTCAAGGCAGAGCACCACCATCTAGGTGGGTTGCTCCAGTCTCATGTGATACCAGAGTGGAAGTGGGATACTATATTGATGGACTTTTTCATTGGTATTCCTATGTCAGCACATCATAAGGATGCCATCATGGTGACAGTTGACAGGTTGACCAAGGTGGCCCGCTTCTCACCAGTCCAGACTACCTTCACAACACTAGTAGTGGCATAGGTATTCTTGTGAGATATTGTCAGACTTCATGGCATTCCACATAAGATTATCTCAGACAAAGACTCCCTCTTCACTTCTTCCTTTTGGAAGGCATTATAGGTAGCCATGGGTACCAGACTCAACTTCAATACATCCTATGATCTGGAAATAGATAGACAGATAGAGAGGGTAAATCAAGTGTTAGAAGACCTGCTCCTCATGTACGTCATGGATCATCAGACCAGATGGGAAGAGTACCTTCCTTTAGTAGAGTTTGCCTATAATAATGGGTATTACACTTCTTTGGGGATGCCACCTTTTTAGGATTTGTACGACAAACCTTGTAGGACACCTTTGAGTTGGGACCGTATTGAGGATAGAGTGGCCATAGGTCCTGAGATGGTTTGTGATATGGAGTAGTAGGTAATTTTGATTACACAACACCTTAGAGAGGCACACGATAGGCAGAAGAAGTATGCATGTGCGAAGAGGATAGACCGGACCTTCATGGTTGGGGACAAAGTTTTCCTGATAATATAACCGCATAAGAGTCCAATCCATTATGGAAAGGGTTCTAAGCTTGCACCTTGCTTTGTCAGACCATTTGAGATCCTTGAGAGGATGGGACCACTTGCATATCGTCTAGCTTTGCCACCTAGCTTATCACGCATCCATGATATTTTTCATGTATCAATTCTAAGGAAGTAAATTTATAATGAGTCTCATATTCTGGATTGGGATTCCCTATAGGTGGAGTCGGATGGGCAGCTAACTTTGGGGTCCATCCACATTTTGGCTCACCAGACGTTGTCTCTTTGAGGTCGAGAGCTGGACCAGGTTAGGGTCTGGTGGGATTATTATGACGAGGTTACAACATCATGGGAGGATGCAACACATATGAGATCTCAATACCCCCATCTTTTGATGAACTCCAGGAGGAAGTTCATGCCTAGAGGGGGAGGGTGTGAGGCCCTACCCCGAGCCGTTGTAGCATTTTTTTTATTTTCATGTTGGACCTATTTTGGATACTATATTACTATAATAGATAATTATTGGTTCTTTGCATTTTACCTTTATATCCTTCAACATTTGCTTGATTCATAATACCTAAGTGCAATTAGTTGTTGCTGCAACATATTCTGATTCTATTGTAGATAATGATATACAAGTCTTCTTCTTGCTTATCCATGAAATCAATCTTTTGCCAAGAAAGACTACACCGCCAGTGGTACTCTTTCTGTCATCTACATCTGCTACCCAATTAGCATCAGAGTATGCACATAAATCAAAATTTTCACTCTTAGGATACCATAAACCAAGATTTGTTGTGCCTTGTAAGTACCAAAAAATCCTTTTAATTGTTGATTCATGATTTTCTTTAGGATTGCCTTGAAATATAGATACAATACATCTACATTCATTATGTCAGGTCTTGTTTGAGTTAAATACAGTAATCCTCCAATCATAGATTTGTACCTTTTTGGATTAATAGAGCTGAATCATCCTTCAATGTCAATTTATCAATTGTAGTCATAGGAGTGCTTACCAGTTTGGAATTTTCCATACCAAATTTCTTCAAAAGTTCCTTCAAGTACTTTTTTTGACATATGAATATACCTTTATCTATTTGTGAAATCTGTGAGCCTAGAATTTTTTTTATCTCTCCAATCAAATACATTTCAAATTCTTCTTGCATCTTGTTAGCAAAGTCCTTACATAATCCATCTTCACCTCCAAAAATGATATCATCTACAAATACTTGAATAACCGAAATATCATCATTAGGAACTTTGTAATGCAAATTATTGTCAACAATACCTTTTGATTAACCAAGCTTCAAAAGATATCTATCCAATCTAGCATACCAAGCTCTAGGAGCTTGCTTCAAACCATATAAAACTTTTCTTAACCTGCAAACCATATCCTTATTATCTGTCAAATAAAATCCATCAGGTTGTTCAATGTAAACTTCCTCCTCAAGATCTCCATTCAAAAATACACATTTTACATCCATTTGATAAACTTTATAGTTCTTATGAGCTGCAAAAGCTAGAAATAGTCTAATTGCCTCAATTCTAGCTACCGGTGCAAAGGTTTCATTATAATCAATTTATTCTTTCTGTGAATAACCTTTACAGACTAATCTTGCTTTGTTTTTTATTACTTCACCATCTTCATTAAGTTTATTTATATATACCTATTTAGTTCCAATTACATTTTTGTCTTTAGGCATGGGAACCAATGTCCAAGTGTTATTCTTTTCAATTCATTATAATTCATCTTCCATTGCTTTTATCCAATGTTCATCCTGACATGCTTCAATAACAAATACTGGTTCAACTTGAGAAATTAAACATACATCTTCATTTGTCAGTCTTTCTCTAGTCATAACACCTTGATTCTTATTTCCAATTATCTAATTCTCTGAATGATTTAATCTTACATACCTGGGTTTGTTCTGATTTCCACTTACATGTTGTTGTTCTTTAGTGACAATTGAGTTTTTTGATGATGCCGGTATGACTAGATCTACATTTTTTACCGATGCAATCTGTGTTGGTTCATTTATAATCATTTCAACTACCGGTTCTACAGATCTTGAATCTCCTCTAAAATGTTCATCTATCTTCACATTAGTACTCTCAATGATTTTCTATAATCTTTTATTATAACATCCATATGCATTTCTTTTAGATGAATAACCAGGAAATATTACTTCATCACTTCTAGGATGTAATTTGCCAATATACTCATCTCTTCTAATATAACATTTTCTTTCAAATATTTTGAAATACTTAAGAGTAGGAATATGACCAAACCATAGTTCATAAGGGGTCTTATCGGTTTTACTTTTGTTGTGAACTCTGTTGAAAGTGTAAACTGTTGTACTCACTGCTTCTCTCCAGTACACATGAGGTATATTTACTTCCATTAACATGGTTCTTGTTGCATCCAGAATAGTTTTGTTCTTCCTTTCCACAACTCCATTCCACTAGGGTGTCAGGGGTGCTGATAGTTATCTTTTGATTCCATTCACTTCACATAATGCATTAAATTCTCTAGATGTAAATTATCCTCCTTGATTTGATCTCAAACATTTGATTTTCTTGCTGGTTTCATTCTCTACCATTGCCTTGTATATCTTCAATCTTCCAAAATCTTCTAATTTCTCTCTAAGAAAAGTAACCCAACACATTCTAGAATAATCATTAATTATTAGCATAAAGTATCTATCTCTCTGTAGACTTCTTGTTCTTGGTGGACCAAATAAATCAGTATGAATTAAATCAAGAATTTTATTTGATTTCTCAGTATTTCTCTTAAATGTTTTTCTAACTTGCTTTCCCATTTGACATTCCTTACATACCGGATTATGAAGTTTCACAATCTTAGGTAAATCACTCACTACCTTAGTTGAACTGATCTTTACAATGCAATCAAAATTGACATGACAAAGTCTCTTATGCCGTAACCAACTTTCATCAATGTATGCAATCAAGCATGTCTTATTACTGGTATTCAAGTGAAAGATATTACCTTTAGTCTGATTACTGGTTGCAATCTCCAATCCAGTTCTATTTGTGATCTTGCATTTCCCATTCTTGAATTGTAATTGAAATCCTTTTTCAACTAACTGGCCAACATTCAAAATATTACGCTTTAAACCTTCTACATAGTAAACATTATCAGTATTATGCTTACCATCCAAAGATGTAGTGCCTCTTCCTTTGATTAAACAAGCTTTATTACCTCCAAACCTTACTAGACCTCCATGAATTTCCTTAAAAGATTAGAATTTACTTTTATCACTAGTCATATGATGTGAGCATCTAAAATCTATTATCCATTCATCCTTTTCTTCAATTTTTGCTGCCAGTGCCTACTCTACAGATATAAAAATAGGTGTCGATTGATCTTCTTTTATTGCAAGAAAAGCCCATCCACTATCTGTTGGATCTTCATCTGAATCATCTGTAACACCTTCATCTGCATAGTAACACGACTTATCTTTGTTTTTCTTAAATCTATATCTATTTAGGGTTAGGCTTATATGATCTTTTTCCTTCCTTCCTTAGTCTAGCATGTTTATCAGGACATCTAGAAGCTATATGACCAACTTTATTGCAATTAAAACATTTGAAAGGTTCTTTACCTTCATACTTACTTCTTGTTGGACCTTTAGGCATTTTTCTTGCAAATAGTGCTTCAAGTTCTCCAAGTTCTTCATTTTCTCTCCTCATATCTTCAAGTTCTCTTGCATAAAGTCCTTTCCAATCAGTTTTGTCAGATGATGATGATGCTTTAAAAGATAAATTAGTCTTTATAGTAGCAATAGGACCAAACTCTTCAAGTTCAAATGTTGAAAGTTTTCCAACCAAAGTATCTCTAGAAACTGAAGTATTAGGCATGGTTCTCAATTCATTAATAAAAGTCACTTTCATTTTAAATGTTGGTGGCAATGCTCTTAAAACTTTAGACATAATTTCATCTTCACTTAAGGATCCTCCACAACATTGTATTCCTAAAACAATTTCATGAACTCTTTCCATAAAAGCAGAAATTCTTTCATCTTCTTCCATTTTTAAATTTTCATACCTGACCTAGTAACATTCAAATTTTGCAATTTTGATAGTGGTATCTCTTTCATTTAGTGTTTTCAGTTTATCCCAAATAGCTTTAGCAGTAGATCGGTTTGATAATCCCATGATTTGATGATCTAAAAATACACTCAAAAGTGCTTCTCTTTCTTCGCAATCAATTTCCATGTACTTAGCCAATGTTGGTGGATGAGGTTGATTTAGAATATGAGCAATATAGCCATTCTTAGTAACTTCCCATATATCTCTTCCAATGTAGTTCAAATGTGTTTCCATTCTGATCTTCCATATACCATAGTTAGTTCCATCAAGTTTCAAACTCTCCTCCCTAAAAATATTTGTTGCCATAGGATCTCCTCAAGTTGTTAGGCTTTTGCAAAATGAGGACTTAGCTCTGATATCAATTGTTAGGAACCAGGAAGGACAACTGAGAGGGGGGTGAATTAGTTGTGAACTAGTTATATATAAATTATAATCAAATGCAAATTATTCCAGCTTAAACTTAATGCCCATAAACCAAACTTAAGTGTTGGTAAAACAAATTAACAGTTATAGTAGTACTGGTTTAACTTAATGAATTAAAAAAAAGAGAAACAACATCCACAACACATGACACAAAGATTTTGATGTGGAAACCCGATAAGGGAAAAACCATGGTGGGAAACCTTAACCACAATCTGATGATACTACTACAGATATTATGTGTATACAAATGGGGTCTACACATGCAGAAAGGCCAATTGCTTAGAGCTCACTGCTCAATCACAAAATAGGAGTTACACTGACTACACAAATGGATGGTTAAATCCAATGATAAAGTACTGCACAAAATAGCATCTGCAATGCTAGATTCAATACCAGTTTAAGATCTGAATGTCTTCATAAACTTTTCTTTAACCTTGAAATAATGTCTGCGTGATTCGCACAAGGATCTATTTATATTCTCTCTTCAATATTCGCTCATACCATTTCCATATCCATGTACATATCCGATCTTCAATAAGATCTTACATTTATACAAAACCTAAGACCAAATGTATAGGTCGGCTCACTAAAGATATTACAATTAAAATCAATTACAAACAAGTCTTGATGTAATACAACATGTCAGCTCAATACATTTACCATATAATCCAATAAATAAGCAATCTCCATAACGTGTCATGTTGATCTAGAATATGAAACATGTATTCGTCCATAACCTAGACTTATCTACCGGTAAAGGCAAATCTGTCAACCTGGTTAGACCAATAAGAAAAACACCAAAACCAAGCTTCCAATCAATGTCTTCGACATAACCAAATGATCTCCAGATGATAACAAGTCATCATCATTGCCAGTGAAAAATATAACCTATCGGTGAACACATATATCGGTGACTGTGCATAAGCGACTAACCATAATATGTCGATTCAACAATAAATCAATATGACCATAGTGCCAAATCAATAATGTAGATCTCCAAGAAGACAAGTGTTGACATGACAAAACCAATGCAACACATGATGAAATCATCCATAATACCGACATCCTTCACCTTTTCAAAGGCTTTCTTTGCTTCTTGATTCCCACAATAGGTTTAGTGATCTCTGCAAAATCTGGGACAAGCCTTTCTTAGAAAGTTAACTTGCCCAAAGAAGTATTTGACACCACTTCTATTAGATAGAAGAGTCAATTGTTGGATGGCTCTTACTCTTTCTGGATCAATTTTGATACCCTCCTTCAAGACAATATGCCCCAACTTCTTTCCTTTTGTAACACAAAAGGTAGACTTCTTCGGGTTCAAAGAGACACCATGATCTTCTCACCTTTGGGGAATAGTCCATAAATTCCTCAAGTGGTTCTTCCTTTTCCTAGAAAAGATAGTTAGATCATCCCAATAAATAATAATTATCTTATCAACCAATTGGCCAAAAGAGAGGTCCATTTCCCTTTGGAAGGTTGCTCTAGCATTTATCAAGCCGAAGGGCATGTAGTAGTATGCAAAGGTTCCCCATGGAGTAGGAAAGGTAGTTTTGTGTTGGTCTGCCTCAAAAAAACTTATCTAGTTATAACTAGAGAACCCATCTAACATTGACATAATTTATGATCCAATGGTAGTTTGAAGGATATGATCCATGACTAGCAAGGGATAATTATCCTTGAGGCTAGATTGATTTAAATTCCTAAAATCTACACAAATTCTTATTTCCCCATTTTTTCTTGCGTACTGGGACAATATTTTCCACCCAAGTCGAATGATGAATTAGATATATGATTATAGCTTTCAATGGCTTATCTTGTCTAAAAATAGTATCTGCAACTTTGGGATTATAGTTCCTCAGCTTTTGTCTGAAAGGTGTTATGCTTGGTTTCAAAGGAATATGATGCTGAAACTGACCTTCCCTGAAATTATTCTATTCATCATCTGACCAAGTAAAAACATCTTTATAGCTTAGCATGAGGTTAATAAACCTACACATTTCCTCAAGTGTGCACACTTTCCCATATTAATAAACTTTGGGTTAGCCTCATCTCCTATATTCACCTTTTCATAATCTCCCGATTCACTAGAACTAGGTACATTTTTGTTTCCTATATACCTATCATGTAAATCAATCAATTTTTCAAGAGACACTAACCCCTTAGGAATTTTGTTTCCTTTCAGTTGAATTATATTTTTATTTAAATTATCTCCTGGATCAGGACATAATTCCTTACATGCAGAGCCAGAACATTCAAAGAAAGTTGTCATGAACATACCTGTGCTCTATAGAAAATTATCAATTTATTTATCACTCTAAAAAAACCTACCAAAATTTATAATTATTAGGAATGTTAGGATGATAAAATATCTCAATCCTATATGTTTCCTCCTTAAAATTAGGATGAGGGATCATAAGAGAAGCTGATAGAGAGTGAATCATCTCGAGTATTCTGATCTCTAGGAATTGTCTGAATTGAAAGTGCATCAAAACTCTCAATTCAATCCTAGACCCTATTTCTGTAATATTTTAACCTTTCATTCTTCACAGTAAAGATACTTCTCACCTACTTAACAATCAACTCAACTCCCCCTTTAGCTTGAAGCATCTTTATGCCTTTCTTTTAGCCTCCTCTAACCCCAATAATAGAGCTTCATATTCTTTTGTATTATTAGTGTTCTTGAACTCCAATTTAAAAGTAAAAGTTAAATTATCATCATTAGGAGAAATCAAAACAACTCTTGCACTTGAACTAGCTATCAAATAACCACCATCAAATTTCATGATCCAAATAATATCAGATAATTTAGGTTCAAGCATAAGGTTTTCATTTTGACTATCAGAGGAAATCATGTAATTATCAAAGTCACATTCCTTATACAATATTTGGGACTTAGGATCATCAGAAGGAAACATAGTAAATTTCACCTTTGTTTCAGGTTGCATCACCACTCTTTGTTTTCCTACTGGAATAGTTGCCTGTGACCAATCCATTTTAATCTCCCTACCCACATCTTTAAAAAATGTTCTACTTAACACCATGCCATAACTAGCAGGTAGCAGGTATATCAGCCACAAGAATAGTCAATTTCACCCTTTTACTAGGATGGGCTGCTAAGGCTACCTATGCATCCTCAATTTTCCCAAGTAGAGGAATTTGTTTTGAATCCATGGAATAGAATCTACCAAATATCTTTGTGAGGGATAGGCCTAAGGATTTAGCTACTGCAGAAGGCATGATATTATCTGATGCACCAGAGTCTGTAATGTAATTACTAAGATTGTGACCATTGATAAGCAAAGACACATAGAAAGGATCAAACTTTGGGTCAAATGAAGGAGAATAATCATTAGGCTCATTTGCAATCAAATTAGGGGTAGGCTCAGCAGACTCAAACAAAGAAATAGGAATATCAACATCAGAAGACTCAACATTAATGGAATATTGACTGCCAAACACATACTAAGGATCTTCACCTTTTACATATTTTATTAATTTATCTAGTTCCTTGGGGTCCAATCTAAGATATTCAACAGGAGAAATTTGAATTTTTGAAGATTTACAAAATTCCACAATATCAAATAAAGCTTCAAGACTGGGTTTCTTCAATAATTGAACCTCTTGAACCTTTGAACTACTAGTAGAGGTACGAGTTTGAAGTTCTTTAATTTTGGTTGATATTTTTGGAGAGGTTGCATCATTCATGGATCTGAGATTGTGTTGACTCCTAGTCAACACAAAACATAAAGGATCTTCTAAAGTAACCAATATATCACCTCCTCTTTTTGAATCTGATTCATACTCTAAGAAGTGAATTCCAGAGTCGCAAGCCTACTCAAAATTTCTCCCATCATCTACAATCTCTTCCAACATTTCTCTTCTATTAGTCATTTGTGTATAACATACCATCTTTGGACAAGAACCTCCTTCATGGTCATCTGCCAAATGAAAGATACACATATTGCCTTTGCCAGGAGGAGCTTCAATAGCAAGCCTCTGTTGCGCAGGTGGGAGTTGTAATGTCTTATTACTAGCATTTGCTAGCTGGTTATATAATTTCTTCTGGGAATATCTTGGTAAGGTTCTTGAAAAGAGGTATTAGCTTCTAACAACTATCTCTTCGATGCTATAACATCATTGACCAACCTTTGTATCATTGGTTCAAAAGAAGTTGAAGGTTGAGCATGTGGTTTTTGAACCTCTTTCTTCCATTTACTAGCTATGATTAAATCATCCTCTAACTCAATAGCTAATGTTTGGGCTGCTATTAGATAAGCTACCCTTTGTCATCTCAGGTGAAAGCCTATATGAGGGGGCATTGAGTGAAGAAAAAAACACTTTTGATTATTAGCATAAGGCATTTTATTTGCTGGAATTTTATTGACAATCTTATTATACTTGGCTACAAACTCTCTCATAGGTTCATGAATTTATTTTTTTAACCGAGTTAGCTGAGAAAGAAGAGAATGCCCATCCTCTGCAATTCTAAACCTGGTTTTAAAACGTGTTCTCATATCATCCTAAGTGGAAATTGAACCATTGGGTAAATGATAGAACCATTCTGCCACAACACTAGTTAAGGTTTGTACAAAAATTCTCACAGCCACATCTTCATGTTGAACACCCAATACACCACATGCTACAATAAAATAATTCAAATTCTCATCAACTAATGTTTTTTCATCTCCATTTAACTTAGGCAGACTATCTTTCACTCCTTTAGGAAGGGAATTTAAATTAGCTCCCAAGTTCAGGGGTCCTATAGCAACTTCCCATGACTGAGCTGTTGGAACTCATTAAAATTTGAGTCAATTCTTGAGCTCCATTTCAAAAATGGGTAAAATGAAGCTAGTACCCTTCTCTCACATGCTTGGAATGTGGGCCATGAAACTCTTAGGAAATCCAACCAACAAAAGAAAATCCAAGCAAAGGCAATTGGCAAGTGTAGAACCAAAATCTTCCCTGTCATGAGCTAGATAGGGTTGCGTAGTTGCAGACAGAGTAAGGGTTTTGAAACTTCCAAGCAGTATCAGTCGCCGGGCATGAAGAACCATTTATCCCACATTGGTGGTGGGGAGGAGAGTTTTAATATTTAAATACAAAGCCCCACACATATCAAGTGTCAAATCTTAAAGGCTTTTGACAAGGCTATCTCAACCTTGGTGGCCCCTCGCATGCACATGCATCTCAAAGCACCCAAATTTTGCAGCAGAAGGGAAAAATTAACCAATGAGAAAGTTAGGCAGATCAACGGTGATTGTAGATGATCCAACGACGGTCACTATACCGTGATAGAAAGATGCCCGCTAAATACTCACCATGATTTGGTAACAACACATGTGCCAAAAAAGAGTGGTTAAAGAGCATGCAAGTTTGAGATAGATCAATAGTGGTCGCTATACTGTGATGGAAAGAAGCTCACTAGTTAGCCCCCGTGACTTCGCAACAAAGCATGTGTGGAAAAAGTGAGCAGCTCAGGTGTTAAGGATTGAGCAAGTTGTAAGCAGATCAATGGCTGTTGCTATACCACGAGATGAGATGCTCGATAGTTATCCCCCACAACATAGTGACTGGAAAGGTGGTATTTGAGGTGGTCATCCAGGTGGGCTCAGAATGAATCAAGATGTGCCATATGGTAGAGAGTAGAAGAAGAACCAGGGCGGGCCCAAGTCCAGTGGCAGGTCCAAGTGGAAATTAGGTGGATCTGCGAGCAAAACAAAGGCTGACACATGGCATAGATGGACAAGGAGATAAGGAGCAAGCAGGTTGGAGTCGATCCAACAACTGTCATTGTTTCACAATGTGAAGATGATCAACAGGTACCTATCATGGATCAGCGACAAAGAAAGGACAAGTCCAGTGGTGGGTTTGGCCTAAGGTGAGATAGTGGTCACTTGGCAAGTCAAACGATGGCCAACCGGATATGCGGACAAATCAGGAAGTGACACATGGTGGGCCTGCTAGAAGAGAGAGTAGCCCAAGATAATTAATGGGTGAGAAAATCAAGAGGATCCAATGAGAGATCTGAGGAAGATCAACGGTGGAGTAAAATTTCAAGGCTATCAGCGGCTGTTACTGTACCACGGTAGTGAAGTGCCTGAAATGGGTACCCTCATGACTTGGCGACCAAGTGGGTGGAGCCAACATGAGAGCAATTCAAAAATAAAATAAAGAGTGAGCAGGTCGAAAATGATCAAATAGTGGTCACTGATCCGCTATGCACAGATGCACGATGAATATCCATCATGGATTAGTGACAAGGAAGAGACAAGTAAGTGGTGGTTCCGGTCATGCTTAGATGGCAGGACAGGTGGAGTCCAGAGGGACTCATGAGACAATACAAAGGTGACATGTGGCAGAGATCCACGCGGGAAACTCAAAGTTTAAAATATAGTTTCAGACTATAGTGAAAAGGCACAAATTTAAATGACTGAGCTCATCTGAGAGATTGATGGCCGAGGGATTATTTTTTACCTGAATATATAAGTATTATGTATCGTTGGAAAGCTCTAAAAATGAGGAATCCATTTATGTAGTCAAGTGTAACCCATGATAAATATTTTTAGGGCAGTTACCTCGGGATCTCAGAATATATTTTTCAGTCAGAAAGAGAAGATTTTCAGTAGGCCAAGTGTGTGGGCCGTTAATGCAAAAATTTAGGATAGTTGTCCTTGTCTGATAAAACCTAATCTCAGTCAATTCCTTCGTATTCTATTTTCTTCACATTTATAGAGGTTCCAATTTTTTTGTGAGCAAGACTCCATAGTCTTGGTTTCCAATTCTGAGTTTTTCCAAGTTTATAATATAATATCTTCTTTCAAGTAATAGAGTGTATCTTTTTGTTGTAGGTGTTTCTAGTTGCAGGTTTATATGTATCTAAGGCATGCATAAATTCACACAAGATTGTCTCTAGATATGTATTTCTTTGTTACAAATTAAATCCTCAAGGAGACTAGAATTTGTCATCTCAAGGAGATTGTTGTGATTGTTTGCAGGCGTTCTTCAAGGAAGAATTTAAATTCTGTAATGAATCATAGATAATGGAATATATTTTCAAGATCTAATGATTTTGTGAATGAGCTTAGTAATGTATTTATGCAAGGAATTTATGCAAGTAAAATTTAATGATGAAGATGGATTTGCAGTAGAGTTTTTTTTCATTTGCAGATTCATCTATGACTCCATGCCCTTAGATAAGGCACTGGTCTTGCAGATTTTGGGGATTCTCAGAGATTTTTTAAATCAAGTATCCATTTATTTTTATGTTTGTAGTTTTAGTTTGTTCCACCTATCTCATGCTTCAACTTATTGGAGATGTCAATGTAGATCTAGCCCATCTGTAGTAACCTCCTAGTTGTTAAGCCTTATGAGATCTATCTCCTTTTATTGATGCTGCCACATGTGTGTAATGGGTATGAGTCAATGCATCAAAGGTACACACACCTAGGTTTTGTAGATCCTGAAGAGTAGAATTTATATCCTTGTTATGTTGTCCAAGTCTTGTAGTTCTTCATTGTATGAATTTGGTTTTTTCATAGATAGATTGTAGGTGAACTTATTATACTTGGCTACAAACTCTCTCATAGGTTCATGCATTTTTTTTAAACTGAGTTAGTTGAGCAAGAAGAGAATGCTCCTCTCTATACTTTTGAACCTAGTTTCAAAAATTGTTCTCATATCATCTCAAGTGGCAATTGAACCATTGGGTAAATGATAGAACCATTTTTGCCGCAACACCAGTTAAGGTTTGTACAAAAATTCTCATAGCCACATCTTCATGTTGAACACCCAATACACCACATGCTACAATAAAAGCATTCAAATTCTCATCAACTAATTTTTTTCCATCTCCATTGAACTTAGGCAGAATATATTTCACTCCTTTGGGAAGGGAATTTAAATTAGCTCCCAAGTTCAGGGGTCCTATAGCAACTTCCCATGGCTAAGCCATTGGAAGGGTGAACGATACAAGATTAGTAAAAATAGGCAAGGTAGTTCCATGCAAGATTAGGGTTTTACAAGTAGGAGATGAGAAAGAACTTGGAGAGAGAGAAAGTGGTCTACTTCTTGCTTTCCTTACGTGAGGAGGAGGAGATGAAAACCTCAAATTTTGTAACTCCTAAAAAATAGGATCAACAATTCCTTCTCTTCTTGAGGATTTGGTATATCTCCTAGACTCCATTCTGCTGCAATATACAATTCAACTATGATTTCCTACTTGATTCAATATTTTATAAACAAATTACACAACACGACAAATAATTGCATGAGATAGTCCTATTTTTCTCATATCTAAGTAACTGTTCTTGATTCAGTCTCCCCGGTAGAGTCACCAAAAATCTGTTGGTTAACATATTTGTCCTTTGATAAAACTAATATAACACCACTCTATTGCTCCTTAAAAGACTTGTAGTGTCATAAAATTGCGACCCTATCAATTTTCAACTGCATTAGGGTCCTCATGAATGCAAGTTTGAATCCTCTAGCTTGATCAGAGATTGGAGATTGCTCAGCCCTCAGAAACAACTTCTTCCTTGACCTCTACATCACCCAGTCTGCACTCTGCCCTAGAGAAAGGGGTAGGACAAGAGCGTGGTGCCATTTTACCCCTTGGATAGGGGTGTGGTACCCTTTTCCTCCTGGGATAGGGGCGTGGTGCCGCCCTCCCTACCCTATTTTGGGGCAGGACCCTTCTTAGCGTTGCATTATTAGTTGTAAATTGGGCGGGAAATTCCCCTGATGTCAGCCCGTGATAAAATTTAGTTCCACTAACATGTATTCAAGGGGAATTTGTCCTCTCATTTTCATAATTTCAATAAGATGGATGAGTGGGAAATTATCGAGCGATCAAGCATTCTAGAACATTCAAGCGTTGTTTTCTAGCATTAAGAATTCTCAAGTCTCCCTTCAAGGCTAGGTGTTGCATTCAAGTCAAGGATTCAACCATTGAAGAGGAGATTGATTCGAACACACAAATACACACAAGCATTTCTATCAACATTGCTACTACAAACTCCCTTGAGGTGATTTACAATTCAATCTTTCATTTATATTTACTTGCAAGTACTTTCTTTCATTACTTAGTTAATTCCAAAACTAGGATTTGATCTAAAGGCAAACCCCCAACTCCAACCCATTTTCCTCTCTTTTTTGTGTGTAGGTTTCAGGTGCGCAACTGTACTTTCAAATTTGGGCTTCATTTGCAGAGGTGGAAAAACCCTTTTCGTTTCGCATATTTTTCGGAGGACCTTGTACATTCTCATCATGGTCCAGGGAACCTTTCGTCAAATTCACAAGGCAACTTTGTCTCGACATTTTACTGCCAGATCCAAGTGCACAAATTCATCTTATATTATGATCTCAAGTTATAATCAATTCTTTGTCACTTTTGTAGTATATAATTCAATCAATTTCCTTTCCATTTCCATCAAGGAAGAGGGGATCAACTTAACATTCCCAATTCATTCAGAATTCAATCTACCATCTTCATGTGGAGAGATTGAATCTAGTGAATTATCCTCTCCTCTTCCTAATGTAACATGGTGAAAAGTGCTTGAATGGTAATCAGTAGTGAAACTCTCATCTCTCTTTGAGGGAAAGGGTAGTTTCCTTCTTGATCTATCATTCACCATTTTTCCACCATTACATTTTGGTGAACCCTATGTCTTGCATGCTTTCCTTTGAAAAAAATTGCATATTTTTCATTTACAAGTTTCAAATTTCTATAAACTTAGTGGTTAAATTATTAAAAACCTTAGTTTTTAAAATTAAAATTGAACTTGTGATTTGTAAAAATTTCTTGTGGTTATCTTAGATCTCAAAATTGTTTTGTTTGTCAAATTCAATCTGAAAATAAAATTTACAAAATTAAGAGGTTACTTGTTAAAACCCTAATTTTTAAAAAATCATCTTGAACTTGTGCAAAAATTGGATTTCAATTTTATTTTCAGATTTCTGATTGTTCTCAGATTTGCCTTTAATCGTACAATTCAAAATTTCAATTTCCCCCCTTTTTCTCAAAATTCAAATTTTAAAATTAAGTGGTTAGGTCATAAAACCCTTATTTTCAAAATTAATTGGATTTTGTGCAAATTTCAAATCAATTTCATTCCAATTCAAATTTCTAAACATTTTCCAAGGTGTCCCTATCCATTAGGTTTGACCCTTTTCAAAATTGCAATTCAATTCCTCATTTTTTCAAAACCCTAATAGGGTCCTATTTTCACATTTGTGCCTTCATTTTTCCCATTTAGAGATCATAAAATTCACCAATATTTTGGGGTTAGCTTTAAAATCATCATAATATCCATCCCTAAAAAATTTTAAAAACGTTGGTTAGACCTTGTGTGCTCCCACCATAGTCCTCAGCTTTTTTCCCAAAATTTTGGGAGATTGTTATGACTGTATTTAATAGCCTAAATCCGGAAGATTGGTTGATTTTATTGATCTTTGATCCCTCTTGAATTAGAAATACCTTCAAAATTCAACATTTCAAATTTCAAGAAATTTTTCAAATTAAGAGGTTAATTATATGATAGTTCTGATACTTAATATAAGTACAGATCCAATAGCCAACAAGATGAGACGGGGGGATGAATCATACAAACTTAATCATCCATAAAAACATCAGATTCAACCTCGGTAACATATATATCAGTCATATAACCAAAAACTGTCAAACATGCAAACTCAAAAGTATATGAACAATATAAACCTCATAACACCAGATTTAACGTGGAAACCCAAATAGGGAAAAACCACTGTGGGATTTTGGACCCACTAAGAAATATACTCTTCTAGAGTATGCTCAGTTAAAAGAAAATCCTGTTAAAGATTACAAACACATTGCTAGATGTGACCCGGTTAAGGGATTTCCCTTAGATCTGTTAGGATCTTCACTTTGTCAGAAGTGACCTTGTCAAAGGATTTCAAACACTCAATCAGAATCTCACCTTGCTAGAGGATTTACATATAAGACTATTAAGTCCACTCGGTTAAGAGATTTTCTGTCACTTTCACAAAATAACAGTAATAAAAATCTATCTACAACTTCACATCTAAAATGCTAAAGCAGATTCCTATTTGTTCAATACAATCTAGACATAGAACTAATCTTGTCTATCTATTGGGCATTAATACTTTGTTATTCTAATAGGTCTTCAAGCTTCTATGCTCGGTAATCACTATGTAGCATCCCTGTGCATACACTTGCCCACACACATTGTTTATCAACAGTTTCCTATTTATAAACAATCTTCTAATCACTTAATCTTCTTGATCACATTTCCCATGATCAATCATAGCCATCAGATCTTCAATCTTGTCCAGGTTCAATGTATCTTTCGATCTAAAAATATTTTACCCCACCTTGGAACTTGTGTTAGGGTAATGCAGTTCAATCTAAGTTGTAGATCTTCCTGCCAACTTTCCATTGCCTTAGATTCGTTAACAAACTTCTTCCACGACTTACCAATCATTGATCTGCTCCAGCCCATCAGCTTCGTTCATTAAATATCACATGTAAACATTTAATGCATTCTGTTATAGCTCGGTTGTAACTCGATGAATACTAAACTTCACTTGGTAGACATTCTACCTTCATTAATCGATAGCGATAACCTTAGGGTTTACTGACTAGGTTCCTTAGGGTTTACCGACTAGGTTCTTTGCTTGATAACATAGTATAGTATTAACCTTTACATTTTAGAACATATGTATGATGTTAAAATAATCTAACATCATGATCTCATCATTTTCTGACTCGGTAGTAGTTGCCCATTGAATAACTTATCCCCTTATTCATCATATTCTTTCCTGTGTCTTTTACTGACTTCTTTATAATCTTCATATCATACTTCTCAAGATATGGCAACATCATACTGAATTAGAAAATCAATTTCTTGACATCAATGACAAAATAATAATATCAAGATAGTAAAACATCTTTAATCAGTTATGTCCATAATCATCAACAACCTTCTCAATATCCTTATTGAAATGTCAACAATCTTTCATTGTCTGTTATAATGTAATATTGCCAACATTATAGTCTTCCCTGACTTTAAAAATTCTGATTTTAAAATTAAGTTGTCTTCTCTTGGTCCTAATTTTAAAATTCCAATTTCCTTTCATTTTTGGAAATTGTGTCATCCTCTTCCCCCAACAAAGTTCAAATTGTGTAATCATTATTTTCTTAAATTTTGCATTAACCAATTTTGTAAGCTTTGTTTCACAATTCAAAATCCAATTTTTTCCTCTAGTGCATGAGTTTTACCACTATTAGTCCTACCTATCCTATCCTTGTTAGACGAAGCATTAGAATTAAGGTTTTCCAAGGTTTAATTACCGAGGAGATGGAGCCTAATTTAGGTGACTTCTTTAATGAGGATCATGCTAATTCTTCCCATCCTAATCATGAGCCTATTCACCCCATTGATGAATCCCATGATGAAGAAGAATCTTTAACTAGGGTTTATTTAGATCAACTTTCTACATTGGACAATTAATTTGATAGCTTTCAACAATGGATGTCCCAAGAATACCCTAATAGTGAAGCTCTTCCATTAATTGAAGGTCTTAAGCGCATGCTTCAAAGTGATAAGAATGAAATTGATATATTGCATGGCATTGCACAAATTGTTGATTCTAATGTCATGCCTATCAAGAGTTATTTCAAAACCATAGGTTATTCACAACCTTCAACACAAGTCAATTCTTCAATTCCTTTGACTAATCCTATGACTAGTATTCCTACTTTCACATCAAACATCATGGCTACTTCAACTCAAAGTGTCATTCCTACAACAAGATGTCATGGGGGAAATCACTCTTCATTTAATCCTCCATCTTTACCCATGTCTTCCATGAGTATTACTATTATTCCTCAACCAATCAGTGTGACACAAGGGGGCAATTCCTTCAACAACTTTATTCCTCCTTTAAGTGTCTCTTTACCTACCCAATCATCACCCATGCCTACTTATCATAACATCCCACCACCTTATTCTTAGTCCATGCCTTCTTTAAATAACATCACACCACCTTCTCAATCACATATGTCTAACATCAATTCTTCTACCGAAATGACAATTAACAATCTTGCTCAAACTGTGTCTTCCTTACAACAACAAATTGCTTCAATGAGTGAAACCAAGTTTAGTGTGCCCACCTTTGATGTTGCGAGGCCACTTTCTCTTGACATTGTTAAAGTCATGCCACCTAAATATGTGGAGATCCGTCAATTGGAACTCTATAATGGAAAAGGTGATCCTCTTACGCAAGTCAAAATATTCTAAACCTTGTGCACTGATTTTGCTTATGATCAAATATTTCTTGCCAAATTATTTACAAGAACACTAAGCGATAAGGCCTTACAATGGTATTTCCCTTTTCCTTCTTATTCTATCACTTCCTTTCAACAACTAGCAAATGCTTTCATCCAACCATTTCAAAACAACATTGGTCCTAAAATCACTTTGACTGATTTAATGCATTGTAAGAAAGGTGTTAAAGAAAAAGTGATTGATTTCATTGGTAGATATAAGCATTTGTGTGCTCAAATCTTGTTTCATGTACCTGATAATGATATTAAAATAATTTTCATTTCTAATTTGCGAAAAGATATCAAGGAAAAGCTTCTTTTGTATGATTTTACTTCCTTTCCGTAGTTGTGCGCAAGACTCCGGAATTATCAATTGGTTGTGCATCAAATGGAATAATCCACTCCTATGGCTCTGAGTGATAAGGGGGATAGTATTCAACAACCATTTGTGAATTCCGAACTAACAAAAAGATTCATCAAGTTAAATGATCTAATCAACAACAACCATGTGAATGCTACAACATGTGTGCCTTGTATTTCTATTTTTTTCCAAAGAGAAAGATAGTTTACTCCTTTGAAAGAATCTTTACATAGTATTATGTCTCAGTTGTTGCATAGAAATTTTATCAAACTTCCTCCTATAAAAAAAAATTGATCCTTCCAAACTTGCATCTCCTTATTTTGATAGAAATTACTTTAGCCAATTTCATCATCAATCTGGTCATGATACTGAGAATATTTTGCATTGAAAAATAAGGTTCAAGACTTGATTGATAATAATACTATATCTATGTCAGGTGTGAATGATAAAGGGTATAAATTAGTAGCTCTTCGTAATCAAAATCTTAAGATTTTCATTGATCCCTTGCCTTCTCATACCTCTAATGTTATTGAGATTGTGCCTAATTCTCTCTCTTCTAAAGAATTCACCTCTATGGCTCCAAACTTGGTTAATATAGTAGAGAGACATGATGTGAGTAAGGATACTTGTAGTACATTTGACCCTAGTGAGACCATTAGAGCACTTGATGGCCCTTTATACATAGTTGCGAAGGGTAAGGATATCCCTTATTGTGGTTCCCTGATTGATCCCTCTTGCATGGTTAATGTCATACCTGAAGAGTATCTTTTCACTTTACGATTGCATAAGCCAATATATGATGCTTCTAATGTGGTTGTGAGGTTGTTTGATGGCTTCTCTTTTCCTACCATTGGCTCTATCACCCTTCCCTTTGAAGCTCATGGTAAAACCATGGATGTTGACTTTGTTGTCATACCATCTTTTGAGAAATTTCATGTGAATTTGAGCTATCCTTGGCTATCTTCCATGAAGGCTATTGTTTCTCCAATCCATAAGTGTCTGAAATTTCCTCACAATGGAGAAATCATAACCGTGAACAATAAATTATTTCGTCCATCTGAAAGAAGCCCTAGTGATCCTATTGATCTCTTTTGGCCTAAATAATTTCAATCTCTTCCATCAAGAAGCGATGCTCTTTTTAAATCTTATAAAAAATAGAAGACTGATATGATATTATCCTTAAGTTAACTGAGATCTCCAACACTTTAGATTCCTATTATTCTTCAAGATGAGGTTCTTCCCCTCACGGATAGAACTAATCTCCCTCCTAAGGAAGATCGTCAACCTATACCTATATATGTGACTTTACCTTCTCTTAAGGAGAACAACAATATTCTTCCTAAGGTTAGACCTCTACCTCCTCCTCATGATGGACCTGGTCTCCTTCCTACACCTAATATTTCTCCTTTCTATGACATAGTTCCACCTCCTTCCTCTTATCTAGAGATGAGGTTTGCTTCTCCTATTGTTCAACCTAAAAGACCTCTACCTAAACCTTCCACTATCAAGGAGAGAAAAATTTGTAGATTTTCAAATGTTCCTCCTCCTTCTCCACCTTCCACTAAGATTCAACAAAATTGTTGTGTGAGAGAATACCGATGAATATGCCATGTTTGAGCTCGTGAAGTTATCCATCAAAATACTCAATCTCCTCAGACTCTGACAATTGACACGATTCCCTTTTCTCCTAAACAAGATGTTCAACCTACATCTCCAAATCCTAAGTTGCATAAAACGTGTGATGCTTTTACTCCTATTCGTGTTCTTTCTCCTCTTTCTCTAAACTTTGATGAAGAAATAGGTAAAATTGTTATTCATAATTTTAATACAACTCCTAATGCTTCTGATACTGAGTACAAGTATGTTGATGTGGACAAGCATTTTTTAGATGAGTTTTCACAAACCCTAATCCTAGCTCCTAGAATCGAGAAAAGTGACTTACAACATGAGCATATTCCTTGTTTGGATCTTGTGATAGCTCCATATATTGTGCTCAATGTCTCTCCTCTGGCATGTTTCCTCCCTTAATGAAATAGTGATCAAAAAGATCGACAGGCGAATGTCATGCTAGACTAGCAATATTAGCACTACAAATCTTTCTCTCTCTCCTTCCTTTCTCTTTTGTGTGACTATTTTTCTATGTGTATCCCTGTTCTTCTATTGTTTCCTTAATATCTACTTGGGGACAATGCAAAGAATTGAGATATTTTCTTGGTCTCTCTCACGTTGACTCAAAAGACATCCTCTCTTCCCTTTTCTTCTAAGGTAATGTCCTTCTTTGGGGATTGAAGATTATTATATGCATATACATACATGATAGACATGAGTTATCATACAACATATTGACCCCGAGGAAAGTGACACTACCTCATGTTTTGAGTTCATTATTCTTGGGTTTATACCTAGATTGGGGGCTAAATCCTTGTGATAACGTGCTCCCTTCCTTCTCTCTCTTGGGTGTATCTTACCTTAAAGCAATCACTCCCGATAAGGTGCCTGTGATTGCTTTAACATGGGGGCATACACTCCACTCACACTTTCCCTCTTGTAATACTTAGAATTACTTAGTGAACTTTGTTTTTCTTTGTAATCTTTTGTATCCTTCCTTTCATGACTCATAGTGAAGGGAACTTTTCTACTTGCAGTCATGGTTCTCCCCTTCTCAATAATCTCGTTTACTTTGTCAATTGAAGTCATAAGATCTTAAGTCCACTGGGGGCTTGGTGCATCTTTCCTACCTAACATGCTAAACATCTTTCAATCTTGTTTCCTTGTACTTTACCGATAGTATTGGTGTATGCTTATACTCCCACTAAAGTGGGGACTAAATGTAGTATCATAAAATTGCAACAATAGAAATTTTCAACTGCATGGATCCTCACGTATTCGAGTTCGAATCCTCTAGCTTGATCAGAGACTAGAGATTGCTCAGCTCTCAAAAACAACTTCTTCATTGGCCTCTGCATTATCCCGTCTACACTCTGCCTTGTAGAAAGGGGTAGCACAAGGGCATGGCCCACTGTCCCCCCTTGGATAGGGGTGTGGCACCCCTATCCTCCTAGGAAGGGGGCATGGCACCCCTATCCCTACCCTATTTTGGGCAGGACCCTTCCTAGGGTTGCATTGTCAGTTGTGCATTGGGTAGGAAACTCCCCCTATGTCTGGCCATGATGAAATTCAGAGCCACCAACATATATTTAAGGGGAATTCATCCTCTCATTTTCATAATTTCAATAAGTTGGATGAGTGGGAAATTCACAAGAAATAAAGAATTCAAGAGCATTCAAGCATTCAAGCATTCAAGCATTCAAGCATTCAAGCATTCTTTTCCAACATTGAGCATTCTCAAGTCTCCCTTCAAGGCTAGGTGTTCCATTCAATTCAAGGATTCAACCATTGAAGAGGAGATTGATTCCAACACACAATTACACATAAGTATTTCTATCAACATTGCTACTACAACCTCCCTTGAGGTAATTTACAATTCAATCTTTGATTTACATGTACTTGCAAGTACTTTCTTTCATTACTTGGTTAATTCCAAAACCAGGGTTTGACCTAAAGGAAAACCCCCAATCCAAACCCCTTTTACTCTCTTTTCTATGTGTAGGTTGCAGGTGTGCAGTTGTACTTTCAGATTTGGGCTTCATTTGCAGAGGCAGAAAAACCCTTTTCATTTTGTGGGTTTTTCGGATGACCGTGTACTTCCTGCCACAATTTGGGCATCTTTTCCTCAAATTCGTAGGGTGACTTCATCTCAACATTTTACTACCAGATCCAAGTGAACAACTTCATCCCATATTCTGATCTCAAGTTATAATCAATTCTAAATGTCACTTTTGCACTACATAATTCAATCAATTTCCTTTCCATTTCCAACAAGAGGGGATCAACTTAACATTCCCAATTCATTCATAATTCAATCTATCATCTTCATGTGGAGAGATTGAATCTAGTGAATTATCCTCTCCTCTTCCTAATATAACATGGTGAACATTTCTTGAATGGTAATCAATAGCGAAACTCTCATCTCTCTTTGAGGGAAAGGGTAGTTTCCTTCTTGTTCTATCATTCACCATTTTTCCACCATTACAAGACCAAAATATTAACCAAAAAGTTGGGAAAACTTGGGAAAGTTGCCCTTTGAATTTTCCTAAGGTACAAATCCCTATTTAGATTTTCAATGAATGAAAACAAGAAAGTAAACTATGCATATACTTTTAACCAAAAAGTACGAAAGGTGTTTTTTATATCTACACATCACTATGCTGCAAATGTTATTTTTTAATATATAATTCTCAAATGACAAAGTTCACAGACTTTGTTATGTTCTACACTTCTCAATCAAATAAACTTTCAGACTTAATTCCTTCTTAAGTGCGTAACATTCCATAAAGAAACAAAAGACTATTTTGACAAAAATTAAACTCCAACATAAATTCAATTTACTTCTGTGAGATTTTGCCAAGATCAAGAGGCAATGGAAAGAACAAATAAGAGGGAACAAAATAGATGACAAGAATAAACTGTATTCTATCAAGATGCAAAATATGATCAACTAGATCATTACAAGATATTCAATGATTGTCCGTACAAACAATGTAGATGAGCCTACTTATATAGGCAAGGCTAGGGATATGTGAGCACACAAACATGACATGTGGCTCAATAAGAAACAAGGGTGGGTAGGAAATAGGTGTGGGTAGGTAGGAGAAACAATATAATATTCCACATGAGGTGGAATGCAACAACAATATAAGATCAACACCATAAAAGGTGGAAATTCTCCTACACACACTATCTCAATGTTGACACAAACACCCAAGTGTCTCATACCCAAATTACTATTAAATACATGTACCTAAGTAAACTTAAGTAAGGTATAATAATATCCAAGATGAATAATTATTTACACCAACACTCCCCTTAAGTGCAACTTAGGGGAATGCACTAAAGTCTACAATGCAACTAAGCAATGGAAGATGGGTCCCGGCTACGAGGCCATGTTAGGTACCCATGTACAAATGCAAATGCAATCTCCCATAAAGCGAGGAAAGAGAGAAAAAAAAATGGGAAAAAACTCTCCCCCAAAAGAGAGATGATGAAAGCACACAATGCTCTCAATGATGAATGAGAAGAACAAAACTGTGTCCCCCCCATAAGAGAGAAGAAGAGACCATGAAGCCCCTCCTCAATGTCAAATATCCTACAAAGATGGTCCAATGATGATGACCAAAAATACCTCCCCATAAGGAAGAAAGAGAGCCAATGCTGCACAAATAATGTCAAAGTGTGACAAAACCAGGTACCAAGTCGATGACGATGAATCACTCGCTGCAACAAAATGAAGATCAGGCATGGAGAGAACCTGCTATGAGCATCATCTGGATACTCAGAAACAGTAGAAATACTAGTACAATCCAAGTCTCATGGGAGCCATGCACCAAGTCTCACAAGATATTCCTAATCTATGTGTACAAGAGGATTACATCAAATAGTCATCAAAGACAAGATACGAAGAGGTGTGGCACTTTATTATAGTGCGAGTGCAACATTTCTCAAGAAAGAGCATACATCATGATAAAATATTCAAATGTGGAAACACAAAAATGATGCCACCAACAAAGAAGCCCTGTAGAATACTGTAGATGAAGATGCCTCCGAATGAAATTTCACCAAGAGATATAAATGAACAACTGACCCCCATAAAAAGATCATGTTGGCACTTGCAAATAATGACAAAGTGAACTTTTAATTTCAATAATTACAACTTCTCAAAATGAGATATAGGAGACTTCAACAAATACTGCTAGTGATCTAAACTAAGATCCAATCAAAATACAAGTACCAAATATGCCAAAAATGGCTAAATACTAGAAGTATAATTTCTACTCAAATTCACTGCAAACAAATGGTAGATTATGAAATTAGACAAAAAATTATGCACTTAAAAAAAAACGGCACTTGAAAAGGAGTCCATATGAGCCCAAATGAAGCCTCCAAAGTTGTAAAAATTGGGATTTCACGATTTTCGAAAAAATCTATATCCAAAAATCAGAAAAATCCTGCACCAATATACAGATCATGAAATTATAACCCAAAACAAAAAACATTTCTCGAAAAAAAGAGTCTAGATGAGTGAGATATCGCTATTTGAAAATTGCCTGCAAAATTATAATTTCTGGAAAATTTCCGCCGCGACTTCAAACTTCAAATGCCTCTAGATTTGGCCTCCGAAGTCCGATTTGGATGAAACAAAAGGAAAAACTAACTTTCTTGGACCTCCTCAATCCAATGGTGACCTTATATTTGACCCATCAAGCTTCAATAATAACCTGCAATAGAAAACTCCAAAATAGACAACCCCAAATAGCATCAAATTTCTCTCAATTGGCAAACCAATGACAATCTAATGGCTCTGATACCATGTGAGACATGGACCAACTCTTATACCATGTGATATTTTTCCAAGATCAAGAGGAACTGGAAAGCACAAATAAAAGAGAACAAAATAGATGATAGGAATAAACTATATTCTATCAAGATGCAAAATATGATCAACTGGATCATTACAAGATATTCAATGATTGTCCATACAAACAATGTAGATGAGCCTGCTTATATAGGCAAGGCTAGGGATATGTGAGCATACAAACATGACATGTGGCTCAATAAGAAACAAGGGTAGGTAGGAGAAACAATATAATATTCCACATGAGGTGGAATGTAACAACAAGACAAGATCAACACCACAAAAGGTGGAAATTCTCCTACATACACTATCTCAATGTTGACACAAACACCCAAGTGTCTCATACCCAAACTAATATTAAATGCATGTACCTAAGTAAACTTAAGTAAGGTGTAATAATATCCAAGATGAATAATTATTTACACCAACAAATTCATCAAACACATAGATTTGAGACTCCAAAATAATTACTTTCATTCATTCATAGCTAAATAAGTATTTCTTTTTGAAACATTATGTAATTGCAAAATAAATTGTATCAAATTTGAAAGCCAAAAATTCTCAGATGTTCACATAGTCTTTTTAAAACATATAAATAGCCATAGTTCGGCTAACTCTAGTTTAGTGAAACACAAAGTTACATAACTCTACCCTTGAGTCAAGATTTGGTTTTTAAAACATAACCAGAAAAACTAAATTTTGAAACTGTCATATCATTCATCACTAAACAAATTCAAAAGGCCTGCAGGATCGAGATCTCAACTACGAAATGAGATCTTCGGGCTAGTTCCACACTGTGTTGATGACACGTTTCCCATCTAAAGGAGTGGCTGAAAATTTTTGTATAATGGTAAAGTTTGGAAGTCCAATGTGAGAAATCCTGTGATGTCATATTTCCTTATCTCGCCAGACCTAGGCCACAATATTAGCATGACATACAAAGTGTTCTATGCACAAGAAAATGAGGGATTCAATCTTTGCCATAGTTGAGAAGTCATTTGTTGTTAGAATCTTTTCTTCTGTAACATAATTAATATTTCCTTCAAAACACTAAGTAATGACTTCCAGACTTTCTATCCTTTTCCCATCCTCTTTTAGTCATTTAATTCCTATGCACTTCAAATCAATCTACAAAGATAGAATGAGTTGAGATAACTCATCCCATAGTTTAGCAGATTTTGCACATCTCCATTCTACTACAGAATTTCACTACTCAATGTTTTTCCTGCACACATAGAGGATATTATCATCCAGGCCCTGTACTAATTTTTCTGACAAAAACTTCATGATGCCATACTTCTATACATCAAACCATTTGAGCTACCATAGCTCTCCACTTGGTTTCATCCTTCTTCTAATTGGAAATTTCCATCTCTAGCTCTCTCATTATAGTTATGGCATTCTGATACACCTTTCTCAGATTCTCAAATTATTTTATGCCGGATTGAGTGATCCCCTCCAGCCATTCGAAGAAAATCTCAATCACCATCTTACTCTTGTGAGTTTGACCTAGAAATTTTTTATTAACAAGCAATTTAGGATTGAATGACATGGGTAGCTATGAAATCGACTGGGCGTTAGGATTATGAATAACATCTAGACATACTCTACCATATGCCTCAACAATTCCTTGAGATCCACTTTATCCCTTCCATCCTTCAATGCCTTGTTTATTATTATTTTGGTTGAAGCCTCCAAATGGTGTACATATTCCATACATGATCCGACACCCAAATTAATTCTTTCAACACTAAAATCCTTTGCTGAAAGGTTTTCCACTTCCTTATCTGAAACAGGGCGAGCTATCTCAATAGTCCAATTACCTGTATCCTGATGAAAATCTATTTTTGAAATTGTCTTCTGCCTTTTAGACTTTGGAGTTTTACCCAAGCGTTTTCTAACCATATCTTCTATAGGAGTCAAGACAGGAACATCATTTCTCTTTTTTCTACTAAGTGCAGTGTCTAACCAATGAGGAGTACTAGAACCTGCATCCTTCTTCACTTGGGATTTCTCAGCACTTATATTAGCTAAGACCAATGAACCCTCAATGCCTTCTTCTTCTTTTTTAGGCTCTTCAGTATTTACAACTTCCATGGTGTGTATCTCAATGTTTTGTTCAGCCATTCTATTCTGAGCTTTAGGAGACCCTTCCAAATCAACCAGTACTATACTTTCTGGCAACTTTTGGGCCTTGTTCTTGGTCCTTAACCTAGTAATACAAGTTTAAAGTTGGCTAACAAGGGACTTCTTTGAACCTTTGACAGTATCTTCCTCAATTTTAACCTTGGCACCACCTCCAACACAAGTTTTAACAAATTTATTAGATAAAACTTTTTGAACAGGAGAGTCTTTGATTACCAATTTTCCTAGTCTCTACTTTTGTAACAACTGCTCAGTTCTATGAATAATAGGGAATGTTCTCATTTGAATTTGATCTTCCTCCCACTTATCCCATTCTATCTCAGGAATTGGGGAACTCTATACCTTTTCTGCAAACTGTGGATCAATCAAATCTTCAGCATTATCCAAAACCCTCGTTACATTCATTCTGATCTGAAAGGAAATAATCTGATCCACTATAAGCCTAGAAAATGTTCTCCTTATCACTTCAAATTCATCTCTGCAATTCTCCCAAAAATATTCAAGTTGTGAAATATGAGAGAAGCTCTCTTTAAGAGTTAAATGCGCCTGAGCATAACCTTTGCTGTCAAAATTTGGTCTAGCTGTATAGTGTTGAAGGTTAATATTTTTGAATTCAACCTCCAAGTTCAAAGGATCAGAAACAGTGTGACAAATATAATAACCCATTTCAACTGGGAAAGAAACACCTAAATCTTGTCTGGCCAGAGTCTTCTTGTCAATATGAGAAAGCTGCCTAGAGAGTTCAATTAGCACAAAGGGATCAAGGGAAAAACTCAGTAATGTAAATGGTTCTCCTTCAAGCCCTCCAACCCTGATGTAGGTGAACTAAGGATACTGAATGAAATAACTTTCATATGTACTCACTAGCTGCATAGCCTCATCAGATAATCATTTGTTTACATTTCCTTGAAGTTCATAAACTAGTCTCCCTGCAAACACATCATGAACTCTAAAAAATCCTCATGACACTTTTGTTGCTGAAAGTGCAGATGGTAATCATAATTTTTCATCCCATCAACCCATTCCTCATGATGCAGACCTGGCCAAGGTTTGACACACGCAAACAATAAAACAAGTATGAGTATATATAGAAGTTTTTATTTCCGAGGTAATTACTTAGCCCTTCATGCAATCTCTCAACAATTAATTCTACCTAATCTATATATTGCTTCTCATCTAATATGACTTGGACAAAAAAGTACATCTAGTCTTCCCAATAAAATGCCTATAGGCTTCCTTTTAACTTATGTAGTAAAATGACAATGTTCCTCACCTCTTTGATGAAATTCTCTCTGGTTAAGGGATTGAGCAATCTAGAGCCAGCCTTTTGAAATTTCAAGAGTCAATGTCTAGCTATAAAACTTTTATACTGGGTTTTCTTTTCTGAGAAAAATCTCTAAGAGGTGGTTATCATCCAATCTTCATACGACTCTTTAGCAGGAATTTTAAAGAGAGCCATAACAATTTCCCTATTCACATTCAATAGGACACCCCCATTTGCATTTTTGATACATTTGTGTTTAGGGTCATACGTGTTCATGCACTTGAGCACTAACTCAGGGCACTACATAGAAGAATGCAAAACTAAAGCTTCTATTAACCCACTATCCACAATCCTTCCCATCATGGGTGAACCAGAGGAATTCTTAACTCTTTCTACAAATTCATCTAAATCAGCATGAGCTAGGGACATATCCGTAAATTATGGGAGAGAGCAACTAAGATTCGATTCTGACCCTAATTTTGGTGGAACGAGACTCATTATCAAAATGAAAACAGGCTACAATAACACCCACTATGACTACTACAACAAAAATTAACAGTTTCTTCCTTCAAGCATGAAAATGACAGAGATGGCAAAGATTTTTAACTCACCTTTCATGCAACTGAGTGTTTACTAATTATGAGAAAATTACCTCTAGCGCCAAACAACTACCTTTCCTAATTTAGCTTCATCATAAAGATACAAATATTTTTTGTACAAAATCGATATAAATGGCTAAAAATTCAATTTCATGATTACCACAACTCATTCACTCATGTTGAGTGACAAAGAAGATGACACTTCTGACACCTACCCCGAGTTAAAACAAAAGGTTCAAATACACGAACACTTTAGACATAGAGACACATCAGTTGAGATAAACTGACTATGCAAAAGTTGACACACATTATCTTGGCATTTATATTCCAATACAAGGAAAAATTAATGAATGCAAAAAATTTGGGAGGTAACAAGACTGATCAAGGTCATCAAGAGAAACAATAGGGTGATGTTTCAAACTACTAGACTCCATTAACATACCTTCCTAGACCTCCCTCAAGCTATTAGACTCCTTCGAAGGAACTAGGCTTTGATACCAATTGTTGGAATCAAGGAACACTAAGAAGGGGGGGGGGGGTGAGTTACTGTTGAGAAATATTTAACTTTATTAAACTGATCACTTAACCACATAGCACATATGAAGGAAGGAAAGATGCATAAACATAAAGGAAGTACTCATAACACCACAACACTAAGATTTTTTATGTGGAAACCCAATTAAGGGAAAAAACATGGTGGGATTGAGACTCACAATATTAATATACTTTGTTAGAAGTATAGAAATATTACATTAGGGAATGCACATGCATTCAGGCACACTACCTAGAACTCACTACTCAAATTACAATAAGCGCTACAACCCCAAAAATCTCACTACCCTACAAATCTACTACAATAGATAATTGATGTGATTGAGCCAATAAATGTAGCTTCTACAAATGCCTGGAAATAGTTCCAATTAAGCTCACATATCAAACTACACACTCTACAATACACTTCGCTCTGATATGTTGTTCTGCTACAATCCAGAGCATCAATATTTCATAGCTCACACATAGGAAACTACATATAATACTTTTCCACACAACTATGATCATCATCCATACTATAAATGACCATATCAATCACTCTTATATATCTGTAACATCAAATTATATCATCTACATGTCGGCCCAAAACTATATAGCACACAAATGAAACATGTAATACCAAATCAACTCAATCCAAACTTCAATTCACATGCGGACCAAACAAATATCGGCTAACACATAGTTTGGACCTAAATCATCATGGAAAACATGAAACACCTCCAATAATTAGGCCTTGAACTTCTGCACATGCCACAATCACCATGAATGCTGCATAACACAAAGAACACCACCGGACCAAGAAAATGATCAATAACGTGTACAACGATCAACACAGACCACCAACACAAATAGAACATAATCGAGAAACATCCACAAGCATCATGAATTACCACAACAATATCTGCAACATCACCACTTAATAGAATCTTCATTAACATTATACCAAACAACAAGAACACTAACTCAATTGACTTTCAAACAAAAAGATACGCTCAAGCAAACATCCAAATCATGAACCATCTGAATTAAGGACACACCTGAACATCCAAAACATATTAATAAATCCACAAACCAAGATATTACAATTATGGAGCAATGCAGAGCAAAATCCACAACACAGAATAACATCAACAATTGAAAAACCAATCACAATATTGGACTATACAACTTGATCAAATCATCATGCGAACCACTAAAACTTAGAACTATTGAATCAACTAGAGATAGTTATCTCAAAAAAATTTAAAATCCACAAAAACTCAACTAAAACACTCTGACCAAACCAACTTATTTAATCTGATTGCAAAACTGGAATGCACAGAAGAATATTTTGACATCAATGACAAAACATTGTTCCAATGAACTTCTCAATAATATCCAACGTTCGGGCCCCTTCAAAACCTTTTGTAATGGGTTTTGGGTCTCCTCAAAATCTATTTTCCCTTTTAATCAAAATAAAATCAAGATGCAAACATTGAAATATTCAATGAAACCTCATTGTTCTTCCTTTCATCTCCAATACTGTTATGTTGCTCTCATGTTTGCCAGGCACACGAAATAGGTGAAAGAAAGGATTGGTGTTTGAGATCTACTAGGAATGTGATTATGAAAGATCAATTTATAAAATTATTTCGACAGAATAACAATGCTTAAGCTAGATGCTTGCAAAATAAATTGACAGGATGCAACTACTTGAAAAATAGATATTTTGATTGAAAGGGGAGCTCCAATTTATAGAATACCGCATACTCGACAAATGAGAGAGATCGAAAAGGTTTTTGATCAAGTGGATGAACTAGATTGAACGCATGACAAAGCTATCATCAGAGGAAGGACGAAAAAGATGAAAGGAAAAGTGGAGAAAAATAAAAAAATAGATTCTCCAAGGATGCATACCTAATTTTTGAATTTAAAATTAAAATATAATGAGATATTTGGAAAAATTAGGACTTTTGAAATTCAAAGTGAAATATGAAGATATAATTGCCATTTTAAAAAATTAGGAGGATACTGGGCAATTAAAATGTAAGAAAGAAGATATTATCCTCATATGAGAAGATAATTGGAAAATTAAATAAATAAAGACATTTATTTTATTTAGATGACATAATTAGTAAATTGAATAAATTATTGAACTATATGGCATTAGAAATTAACCTTTAATTAAATAATTTAAATTATTTAATAAAGGAGATAAATCAAAATTAATTAAATAATCCAATATTATTTCATTAATATTAAAAGGGGGAGGGAGTTTGATGAAACATTTTGAAAGCTCAGGGAAAAATATTCAAAATGAGGGTTTAATTAATTCAGGAATTAATCAAGCTTGAAAGGGGAAATTAGTCAAACTGGCATTTGAAGACCTTGAATAGGTCAAATTAGGGACCAATTTTGGTCAAAATAGGTGAAATTAGAAAGAATTAGGAAGGCTCGGATAGAAAATGAAAAGTTTCAAGCGAAAATCAGAAAATTAGGGCAAATCAGGTGAAATTGAGCAAGATAGGGTAAACCTAGTCAAAATAGGTGAATGAATGGGGAAGGGACAAATGTGATGCCATGGGGTTGAAGAAGAGGTTAAAATGGAACCCCATAATAGGAATAGGGAAAAAATGAAGCCAATGAGACCAAAAATGGAAAGTGGGAAGCAATAGGACGAAGAATGCAAAAATCCCTATAATTGAGACAGGGGTTAAGGAAAATGACATTGCAAAAGTGACAAGGAAAAGATCTGATGCAAGGGAGATGAAGTTAAGGGTAAAATTCAACCTAAACATGAAATGGGAATAAAATGGGAAGGTCCAAAAAGGAAATGGAAAAGGGGAAATAGGACAAGATAGTGCAAATAATGAAGATCATATGCACAACTAGGCCAAAAATAGAGAACAAAGGTGATATGGATTTTTAGTGTCTACAAAATCCATAATAGAGAAAATCATTTTGATCTGATTGATACTAGATATATGACACAAAGGGATAACATAAAGTGGAAACCATCTTTCCTCAAGCATAACATTAAAGAACAGGGCAAGTTGTCTATGGTGTGTAACTATAGCAAGTTGATATCATTAAAGGGTTCATAGATATTGGATGTTAGATAAAAAGAAAGAGAGCATGAAAGAGGCTATTATAGATTAGCTAGAAGATAATTTTAAAAAGGTTATTGATGCACTCTTGGATGAAAAAGATTCCAATAAAGATAGCTTAAAGAAGCTGGCAAGGATAGATTCAACATTTACTTGTGTGAAAATCACCTAGCAAGATTCACTACTAAAATGGATAGCTTCATGCAAGTAAACCTCTATAAAGAATCAGAACTCAAAACACAAAATTTCCAAAACATGAGGAGATTTTGGTACTAACACAAGCTCTACAATATTGTAAAACACATAGAGAAACAACACAATATGTCCTAATAGATGGATTCAACATGGGCCCACAAATTAGCCATTTCAACAATATTCACCTACATCCATTTAATATTTAATGTTTATCAACTTCATTTGTATAAAACTTTATTTTAATGATTCTTTTAAAAGAATCAATTTCAGAGACTCTTAGGTTGTTACACTCTAGAAAATAACAAATATGTAATTAAAGGACTATTGAAGTATCCTAAATATTTTATTGAAGTGTCAAATACAATAATAGAAGGGTGAATAAAAAACTATTGTATCTAGAATAAATTCATTTTTCTTTATGCATTTAAAATTGAGTGTGATTTTTTGGTCTTTATTTCTATGTCTATGAGATTGGGTAATATCTTCATATTTATTTTCTTTTTAAATATATATTTTTTTGTGACATTCATTTCCTTCTAGAGTGTAATTAAATTTAAATCTAAACCTATCTATAAATCACTAGTATTTCAATCTTTGCATTGAGATGTTTGGTAGTATCCACTTGTTTTAAGTTCTTCCAGTTTCATTATTTGTGCATTGATGTTGACGTTTTAATCTATATTTTTCTATTTTGAACCCTTTTCTCACATTTTTATCATGACTATGGGTAAATTTTATTTTTCCTTTCCTAGTATTTAGTTAAAAGTATATCCCAGTTTTTAAAATATAAAATAAAATACAAAATTTAACTATAAACGGGAATTATACTTTACTGAAAATTTAGAGGGAAGTTTATCAATGACTTACTTAACTTTTTGTCACTTATTTGTCATCATATCCAGGCATGGTAGAGTCCTAATAATTAAATGTTTTAGGAGATAAATTTGATAACCGACACTAACAATATATCACAAAATAGTGTGTGTTACTAGTTAAGTGAATAATTTGGTGATACTTGGATGATTTTAGTAGTTCGCAATTATTTTTAAATTCTCTAGAGAGTTTTAGTGCTAGAAATAATTTCACCATCTTTAGAGACTAATAAATCTGGAGTAGAGGACACCACTCAAATCCCTCAAAATACATACTAAAAATATACACTCATGTAGTGTCATAAAATTGTGCCTCTTGCAATTTTAACAAAATTTGAGGTCCTCACCTTGGTGATGACATTCTCCTTCCTAGATGAGACCCCTCTCTGCATTTTCACCCTTGGACCCCTTCATGTGTGAGCCCTGAGGTAGCCTCAAGACCTTGTCCGGGCCCCAAGATAGGGTAGGATAAGGGCATGGTGCCCTTGTCCCCCCTAGGATAGGGGCATGGCACCCCTGTCCCACCCTCTTAGGGTGGCCCCAAGATAGGTCCCCCTGGCCCTATCTATACTTCAGGATCCCAAATCTGCCTAATGTTGGCCTTTTATGAGATGCATTAATCTTCAAGAGACATATATAAAAGGGAGTTGGTTTTCTCATATGCATAAGAAAGGATGGGAGGAAAATTCAAGCAAGAAGGAGATAGGCAAGCATAGGCGAAGATATACATCATAAAGCATTCAAGCATTCAAGTCTTCTTCATTCATCCATTGGAGTAATATTTCAACATTCATTTGAAAGCATGTGTATGTGTTAGGGTTTTGTCATGTTACATGCCATTTCATGCAACACTTGTGATTACATTCAAGAAGCAAATCAATCATCATCAACAAGTTGCACATCTACAAGGCATACATTTCTATTGTTTACATTAACGTATTTGCAATTACTTTCTTTCAAGGTTGATTCCTGAACCAAGGTTTGACTGAGGGAAATGCCTATCCACAACCCCTTTCCCTCTCTTTTTTGTGTATAGGTTGCACGTGGGCAGTTGTAATTGTAGGTTTGGGCTTCATTTGTAGAGACGAAAGAACCCTTTTCATTTTGCAGATTTTATGGAGGACCATGTAAACTCCCACCATGGTCTTGACGACTTTTCTCTAAATTTGCAGGGTAGATCCATATCAATCTAATTATCTCCAATCCGAAGTTACAACGCGATCTCAAACTAGTAGCTCTTCATTTCACTCATTTCCTCTCTCTTTTCTACATAGTCAATAAGTCAACTTTTTCATTTACAAAAGAGGGTAAATCACACTTCAAACCTTGCAATCCGTTTGAAATTCCCATCCTTGTTCCTGTCAAATTTGGATCTAGTGGATTCAAGCCCCTCTTTTGAATGTAAAGTTCGTCCCAAGTGAAAATCATCCTAGTGGCTTCATTTCTCTCTCCTAGGTGGGGAGTCACTAGGATCCAATTTCCCACTTCACATTTTGCTGAACCTGATGTCTTACATATTAATTATGATTTCTCATTATTAGGTATGATTAATTGCACTTCAAAATTCAATTTTTGATTTCCAAGTTTGATCTAATTGCAAAATTTAGAGGTTAATTAAATAAACACCCTAATTTTTCATTTTGAGAAAATTAAGCTTGTGAAGTGTAAAATTTCAATTACTTGTTTCAGATCTGATTTCTATTTGAAAATTGCAATTCAAATCTATCTTTTTATTCTAAAAATTCAGTGGTTAAATCATAAAACCCTAATTTTTAAGACCTTTCTATTTTTGACCTTTGACTATGAATTTGACCGATCTAGACATCTCCAAATCGACTATTTTTTTGGATTCCACAATAATATCATAAAACCTACCATCCTTGAAAATTTTAAAAAAGTTGGTCAGACCGTGTGCACTTCACCATGGTCCTCAACTTTTTTCCCGAAATTTTAGGAGACAGAATTGACTATTTTTAATGTTTAAATCCAAAAAATTGGCGTACTTTATCAATTTTAATACCCTCTAAGGTCGAATAGAAATTCAAATTTGACAAATTCAAATTCAAATTTTAAATTTCAAATTCTATTTTCCCTCTTTTATTAAATTTTCTATGCATGTATGGGGTGAACATTATTCTTGTTTTATCATCAATGAATATGGAGTTCTTATCTTGCTAATTCAATTTTGAGTTACAATAAAGATATTCATGATGTTCCCTTTCATGCATATGATGATAATTTAGTTCTCTCTTTCATTCAGAGCTATAATTTACCCTCTCCCAAAATTGATCTCATTAATGAGGGCACATTGGTGCAAAAAGGGAATATGGACACTTCTTTCAAAGATCTCCCTCCTAAAGATGAATCTTTGGATATTTGTGTTCCTTCTTCTCCTAAAAAGTATCTCCTATTGGCCATTTGGTGGAATTGATTATGTGTTGCTTTGAAATTTTTTCATTGATGCTAACACTAGTTGTTTGGATGCTTTACTGGCACCCTTATGGTCCCGGTAGGATGAGTGGTTTCTGGTTAACTTGGATCTGGCATGATCCGGTAGGCTTTGATATAGTTTGGTGATGTAACTGGCTTGTTCATGATACTCATGTTCATATTTGGTCAGTTGGTTTTGGTTTGATGATTGGATGCTATCCTGCTTTCTTAGAAGCTTGGTTTCTAGTTCCGACAAGGGTTTCATCAATAGAGCTTTCGGTGAAGATCTTAGATGAATTGCATAAGTGGTGTTGGTGCAGCTTTTGGTGGAGTTTCAGGATGTCGTTGGTGATCATATTAGAGACTTGGTGGATAGAGATCATTGTTGAAGCATGTGGACCTATACTGGGTCCCAATTGATCTCGGTTATGTACCAACTTTAATATAACATATAGATTGGACCTATTGATCTAATTCTGAGATGTCTTATGTGTTAGATATTATTTGTTTAGTATAAGGCCGACATGGTTTATAATTATGTAATTGGTTTATTATTTGGTAGCCAACCTGATTGTTTATAGTTGAGGGTTTGTATATATAGATGTAAGATCTCATTGTAGATCATCACGATTATTATTAGAGTTCATGGTCAAGGAATGTAATGTGCGAATAATGTAATATCATTTAGGAAGAGGAGTTGGTCAATCATTGGAGATCAAATTATCTTTATGTAAGAGGATTTATTCCTTCAGTATTGAGCTTAACCAAAACTATACTCAGGCATAGGAGATGCTATCTTTTGCAGTTCAACACTTCTTTATATTGTAGTCTAGATTTATATGTAGTCAGTGAGGCTCCTTTTGTGATGAGCAGTGTGCTCTAGACTTTTGGCCTTCCTGCAAGTGCAGGCTTCTCAATTGTAATTCACATAATTACTACAAAAGTTTTATTTGACTATGGGTAGGCTTCCCACCACGGTTTTTCCCTTTACCGGGTTTTCCACGTGTAAATCTTGGTGTTATGTGGGTCACTTTTATTCTGTGATTATTGTTTATGCTTAATTGGATTAACTGCTATTCTGGTATTAATGTTTTAGGTTTGGGTATTAAAGTTTAAACTCCTAATTGTTCCGGTAATCTATGAAAACTAATTCATCCTCCCACCCTATGAGTTGTCTTTCAGTTATTTGAACTATCTAACAATTGGTATCATAGCCCCGGTCCTCTCTGCAGAAAGCTTAACTACTTGATGAAGATCCTATGGTGACTAATAGTTCAAGTTCATCCAGTTATTTTGGAGATATCTTTTGGAGGGATATTCCAAGGCTTGATGGAACAAATTATACAGTATGGAAGATTCAGATGGAGACTCATTTGAGATGTCTTGGCAAGGAGATTTGGGAGATCGCACAGAATGGTGTCACACCCTATAATTTGGGATCTGGCAATCCTCCTCCGATAAACCTGGACAAGGATCTTGAGAATTATTGTAGAGAAAGAGAAGCCCTCTTGTGTGCACTTTCTGATCAACAAATAATGGGATTAACCGACAAATCATCTAGAAAGGCCATATGGGATAACCTGGAGACTATTAATGAAGGTGAACCTACACTGAAGATTGCTAAACTTGATGGTTATTGAGTCAGATATGAAAACCTGAAGATGGAAGAAGATGAAAGGATTACTGCATTCATGGAAAGCGTAAATGAGTTTGTAATGGGAATTCAATGTTGTGGTGGAACTCTGAGTGAAGATGAAATTATTTCTAAAGTCCCGAGAGCCCTACGACTAGCTTACAAAATGAAGGCTATTGCTAAAAATGAGTTGAGAACAATGGCTAATACATTTGTCAACAAAGATACTTTGGTTGGGAAACTATCTACTTTTGGGCTTGAAGAATTTGGACCTTCTGGAGCTGTGAAGACTGAACCTTCTTTTCATGCACTTAAATCTACAACCGGTAAACAAGATTGGAAAACTTTGTATGCAAAGGAATTAGAAGATATGAAGAAAGAAGATGACGAGTTTGAATAACTTGAAGCACTATTTTCTAGAAGAGTACCTAAAGGACCGATAGGAAGTAAGTATGAAGTAAAAGTACCTTTTAAATGTTTTGCATATAATAAGATTGGTCATTTTGCATCTAGATGTCTTGAAAGGAATTCAAGATTCGAAGAAAGAGTTAGAAGATCATTTAAGCCTAACCCTGGATATCAGAACAAGTATAAATACTAGAAAAATAGAGACGAATCATGCTACGTAGCAGATGAGGAAGGAATTACTAATTCAAATGGTGAACTGACATAAGACTTTGTTAGTGGATCCGACAATTGGAAAGAATGGGTATTCCTGGCTATCAAAGAGGATGATCCAGCACTAGAATAAAATGTACTAGAAGAGAAGGAGCTTGTTGCTAAAATTGAAGACAAAGATGAATGGGTAATTGATAGTGGTTGTTCACATTATATGACTGGAGATAAAGGGAAGTTTTTGTCTTTGCAATAATTTGATGGCGATCTAGTTAGATTTGGAGATGACAAAGCATGTACGATCAAAGGAAAAGGAACTATATCATTGGATGGTAAGAACAATACTGACAATGTTTATTATGTTGATGGTTTGAGGCATAATATTTTGAGTGTAGGACAGTTGGTAGATAAGGTATTTCAATTATAGTTCAAGGATAAAAAATGCAAAATCATTAATAGATCCGGATTGGAGATTGAAACCGGTACACAAACAAAAGGTAATATATTTCATTTGAACTCTATTGAGAAGATATATTTGATTACATAGATTGATGAGATTTGGCTATGTCATAAAATGCCGTTTCATGTGAATTTTGATTGCATTGTGAAGATCAGTTCAACTAATGCAGTTAGGGATATACCTAAGATTATGAAGCCCTATAATCCGGTATGTAAAAAATGTCAAATGGGTAAACATGTCAGTACCTCTTTTAGAAGTATACAAGATAAATCAAATGATATTCTTGATCTTATTCATACTGATTTGTGTGGCCTTGCTAGAGTTAAAAGTTTTCATGGTGATAGATATTTCATGCTAATCATTGATGATTATTATAGAATGATGTGGGTTACTTTTCTTAAAAAAAAAATCTAAAGCATTTGAGAAGTTTAAGATCTTTAAGGCTAAAGTGGAAACTGAGACAGGATTGAAGATTAAAAGTTTGAGGTTAGATCATTGTGGAGAATTCAGATCTGGTGAGTTTAATAACTTTTGTGAGAAGCATGGTATAAGAAGACAACTTTTTGCTCCCCTAACACCTTAGCAGAATGGAGTTGTGGAAAGGAAGGACATAACTATATTAGATGTTACTAGAGAAATGATGATAGAAGCCAGTCTACCTCATATCTACTGGAGAGAAGCAGTGAGCACAACGGTTTATACATTCAAAAAAGTACATAAAAGAGAAACCAGTAAGACACCTTATGAATTATGGTTTGGCAATATACCTATAGTTAAGTATTTCATAATTTTTGGTAGTAAATGTTATATCATAAGAGATGATATTATTGAAAAATTTGATTCTAGATGTGATGAAGGAATATTTCTTGGTTAGTCTAATAAAAGAAAAGCATATAGATATTATAACAAGAGATTGCAGAGAATTGTGGAGAGTGCTAATGTCAAAGTAGATGAGTTAAATCGAAGTCAAATTAGAGTTTATGAGAAGGAACCCGCAATAAAAATGATTATATTTGAACCGGTAGCACCTTTACCAGAACAAAGTTTTTGACCAGTTACTCTGGTAACATCAGAGAATTCTATAGTAATGTAAGAACAGGGAAGAAGAACAAAAAGTCAGAAGACTCCTAGGTACGTGAGATTCAGAAGATCACATCATTGAGGATAAGAGAAATGGAGTGATGACAAGAAGAAGACTGGCAACTAATGAGGTATGTTTAATTTTACAAGTTGAACCGGTATCATTAATTGAAGCATGTAAATATGAATATTGGTTAAAAGATATGGAAGAAGAATTAGATCAGATTGAGAAAAATAACACATGGACCTTGGTTCCCCAGCCTAAAAATAAAATTGCTATTGGAACTAAATGGGTTTTTAGGAACAAATTGAATGAGGATGGTCAAGTAATAAGGAATAAGGCTAGATTGGTTTGTAAAGGATATTATCAGAAGGAAGGAATTGATTATGGTGAAACTTTTGCACCTGTATCTAGGATTGAAGCTGTAAGATTATTTATTGCATATGTTGCTTCCAAAAACTACAAGGTTTATCAGATGGATGTTAAACGTGCATTTTTGAATGGAGATCTTGATAAGGAAGTTTATATTGAGCAACCTGATGGTTTTTCACTATCAGATGATACAAATATGGTTTGTAGGTTAAGGAAAGATTTATATGGATTGAAACAAGCACCTAGCGCTTGGTATGCAAGGTTGGATAAATATCTTTTAAATCTTGGTTTTACTAAGGGTAGTACTGACAATAATTTATATTATAAGATCATTGGTGATGATATACTGATTATTGAAGTATTTGTTGATGCCATTATTTTTGGAGGTGAAGATAAGTTATGCATAGAATTTTCTAAGAATGTGGAGAAAGAATTTGAGATGTCTATGATTGGTGAGATGAATTTTTTCTTAGGCTTGTAGATTACTTAGACTGGCAAAGGTATTTTTATCTGTCAAACTAAATATGCTAAGGAATTGTTGGCAATATTACATTATAAGGATATTGAGAAGGTTGTTGATGATTATGGACATAACTGATTAAAGATGTTTTACTATCTTGATATTATTATTTTGTCATTGATGTCAAGAAAACGATTTTCTAATTTAGTATGATATTGCCATATCTTGAGAAATATGATATGAAGATTATAAAGGAGTCGGTAAAGACACAGGAAAGAATATGATAAATAAGGGGATAAGTTATTCAATGGGCAACTCTACCAAGTCAGACAATGATGAGATCTTGATGTTTTAGATTGTTTTAACATCATACATATGTTGTAAAATGTAAAGGTTAATACTATACTATGTTATCAAGCAAAGAACCTAGTCAGTAAACCCTAAGGAACCTAGTTGGTAAACCCTAAGGTTATCGCAGTCGGTTAATGAAGACAGAATGTCTACTGAGTGAAGTTTAGTATTCACCGAGTTGTAACCGAGCTATAACATAATGCATTAAATGTTTACATGTGATATTTAATGAAAGAAGCTGATGAGCTGGAGCGGATCAATGATTGGCAAGCCATGGAAGAAGTTTGTTAAACGAATCTAAGACAATGGAAAGTCGGCAAGAAGATCTACAACTTAGATTGAACCACATTACCCGAACACAAGTTCCAAGGTGAATGTGCAAGTTCCAAGGTGGGGTAAAACATTTTTAGATCAAAAGATACAATGAACCTGGACGAGATTGAAGATCTAATGGCTATGATTGATCATGGGAAATGTGATCAAGGAGATTAAGTGGTTAGAAGATTGTTTATAAATAGGAAACTGTTGATAAACAATGTATGCAGGCAAATGTATGCATAGGGATGCTACATAGTGATTACCGAGCACAGAAGCTTGAAGACATGTTAGAATAACAGAGTATTGATGCCCAACAGATAGACAAGATTAGTTCTATGTCTAGATTGTATTGAACAAATAAGAATCTACTTTAGCATTTTAGATGTGAAGTTACAGAAAGATTGTATTACTGTTATTTTGTGAAAGTGATAGGAAATCTCTTAACCGAGTGGACTTAACAGTCTTATATGCAAATCCTCTAACAAGGTGACATTCTGATTGAGTGTTTGAAATCCTTTGACAAGGTCACTTCTAACAAAGTGGAGATCCTAATAGATCTGAGGGAAATCCCTTAACCGGGTCACATCTAGCAATATGTTTGCAATCTTTAATAGGATTTTCTTTTATTCGAGCATACTCTAGAAGAGTATATTTATTAGTGGGTCCGAAACCCCATAGTGGTTTTTCCCTATTTGGGTTTCCACATTAAATCTGGTGTTATGAGGATTATATTGTTCATATGCTTTTGAGTTTGCATGTTTGACAATTTTTGGTTATATGACTGATATATATGTTACCGAGGTTGAATCTGATGTTTTTATGGATGATTAAGTTTGTATGATTCACCCCCCCTCTCATCTTGTTGGCTATTGGATCTGTAATTATATTAAGTATTAGAACTATCAATTGGTATCAGAGCTTTGGACTCCAAAAGGAAAGTTTAAAGGCACTTGAGTTAAAGATCCAAAGATGTATAAGAGGGATGCACCTAAGCTGAATAAGTCAAGTTTCTCTACATGGTAGAAAAGGATGAAGCTACATCTATCAGGAGTTGGAGAATATGCTATATACTATCTGGAGAATGATTTTGTTGCACCGAGCACCTATCCATTGACTATGGAAGAGATAAAGGCGAAGCAAGACAATATTCAAGCAATGATTGAAATAACATCTGCATTGAATGATTCTGAGTTTAATGATCTAGAAGGCTACAATGATGCAAAGGCAAAGTGGACTAAGCTCATATCTGTATATGGAGGAGATGAACATGTTCAAAGAGCAAAAGTTGATAGTTTACGAGGACAACTTGAATCTATGAGGATGAATGAAGGTGAGAACATAACCCAGTACAGTACAAGACTAAAGGAGATTGTAAATCAAATCAAAGGAGCAGGAGGAACTATTAAAGAAAAGGATGTGACAAGTAAGTTGTTAAGAACCCTTTTACCTACCTATGCAATCTGAGTCTCTGCAATCAATGAATTGAGGTCTGTACCTAATATGCCAGTTTCCTTGGATGCTACTATTGGTAAGCTACATGCATTTGAGTTAAGTAATTTTGATAACAGTGGGTCATCGGTAAATAAAGTTGAATCTGCATTTAGTTCTTTTCATCTGAATGAATCTAATGATTATAATGAAAGAAAGTATAAGTACTCTTAAGGAGATCACAGTGGAGCAAGTGAAAGATTTTGGAAGAACATGGAGGAGGTACACAAACTGTATGAAGAAATCAGAAAGCAAGAAGAGTTTCAAGCACTATTGGCCAAAAGGTTACCAAGAGGCAAAGGTAAGTATAAAGGAAAACTACCTTTGAAATGTTTCAATTGTGATAAGATTGGACATATGGCTTCTAACTGTCCTGACAAAGATTTTACTAAAAAGAGAGATTACTGAGATGACAGATAGAAAGATAATCATTACAGAGGACGCCGAGACTTCAGGAGAAGAGATAGAAAGACATGCTTAATTGCTGATGAGGAATCTGAAGATGATAAATCAGATGAGACTGAGACATAAGAAGTTGTTTATGTGGCTATCAAGGATGGATCAGATGAAGAAAGGTATGAATAAAAAGCCCTAATATCTCACATAAACACTAATGATTCTTGGATTATAGATAGTGGATGCTCACATCATATGATAGGAGATAAACACAAGTTTGTTATGTTAGAAGATTATGATGGAGGCTATGTTAGATTTGGTAATGATGCACCATGTCCGGTAAGAGGTAAAGGATCCATAACACTTCTTGATAAAGCAAGATGCAATGATGTTTATTGGGTTGAAGATTTGAAATATAATTTGTTGAGTGTAGCACAGCTAAACAACACAGGTTACCGAATAGAATTTTAGAAAGGAATTGTCAAAGTTCATGACAAGAATAGAAAGTTAGCTGCTACTGAGACACAAACAAAAGGTAATACATTTCACCTTGACTCAACTCACAATAAGTGTTTGCATGGAAAGATTGATAATACCTGGTTATGGCATAAAAGGTTTTGTCATGTTAATTTTGATAATCTGATCAAGATAAGTAAGAAGCACAGAGTAAGAGGTCTACCGAGTCTTGAAAAACCTGAGAATGCTATGTGCCAAGGATGCCAGATGGGTAAAATGACAAGATCAAGCTTTACAAGTAAGTCCTACACTTCTAAGGGAATTTTAGATCTTGTGCACACTGATCTTTGTGGTCCTATGAAAATTCAAAGTTATTATGGTGATAAGCATTTCATATTATTTGTGGATGACTATTCAAGGATGATGTCAGTAATGTTTTTAAAAGAAAAATCAGAAGATTTTCAAATTTTTAAGTGGTACAAGGCTAGAGTTGAAAATGAAACAAGAAGACAACTGAAATATCTTAGATCAGATAGAGGAGGAGAGTTCACATCTGATGAGTTCAACCTATTTTGCAATGATCATGGTATTAAAAGACAAGTCTCTGCACCGAGAACTCTACAACAGAATGGAATAGCTGAAAGAAGAAACATATCTATTGTGGATTGTGCTAGAACACTGATGATTGAGAAGAAGGTTCCACAAACATTTTGGAGAGAAGCAATAAGCACAACCGTTTACACCTTGAACCAAGTTCAATTGAAGAAAGGTACTTTGAAGACACCTTATGAAATCTAGTATGGCAAGAAACCTAATGTAAGCTATTTTAAGATCTTTGGAAGTAAATGCTATGTTCATAAAGATGATAGAAATGGCAAGTTTGATCAGAAAAGTGAAGAAGGAACATTTCTAGGATATTCTTCTAGAAGCAAAGCATTTAAATGTTTGATCAAATCATCTAACAAAATAGTAGAAAGTGCAAATGTGAAAATTGATGAATTTGCAAAAAGAACTGATGAAGGGAATTCCAAAGAACTGGAAGACTATGATGAATTTGTCTATGTGCAACTGAGAAGTCCTACCAAGATAACTGTTGAAGAAAATGTAGAAAATATCTAGTTACCGAGTGATGAAGAAGATCATACAGAACCTACTGAGCTTGTATTAGCCAAGTATGTCAGAAGACACCATGCACCAAGTCAGATTATAGGAGATAAGGATGATCTAGTGATGAGAAGGAACAAACTAAGACAGAACACATGTTTGATATCTGAATTTGAACCGAGAATTGTGAAAGAGGCATTCAACAGTGAAGATTGGATAAATGCTATGACTGAAGAGATTGATCAAATCAAGAAGAATGACACATGGACACTGGTCCCAAGACCGAAGGACAAAAATGTAATCGGTACAAAGTGGATCTTCAGAAACAAGCTAAATAAAAAAGGTGAGGTCATTTGGAACAAAGCAAGATTAGTTTGCAAAGGTTATGCCCAAGAAGAAGGAATTGATTATGGTGAGACTTTTGCACCTGTTGCTAGACTTGAAGGAGTTAGAACATTGTTGGCATATGTTGCTTTCAAAAACTTCAAGGTATATCAAATGGATGTCAAATCTGCATTTCTTAATGGAATATTAGAAGAAGAAGTTTTCATTGAACAACCTGAAGGATTTGTTGATGACAATGATAAATATCAGGTATGTAAATTGAACAAAGCTTTATATGGTCTGAAACAAGCACCTAGAGCATGGTATGAGAGATTGTACTCTTATTTGATTAAGATTGGTTTTATAAGGACAAGTGAGAACAACAACATGTACATGAAGAATGATGAAAATGGAATACTAATCTCATCCATATTTGTTGATGATATTATACTTTGTGGAAATGACTCTTTATGCAAGAACTTTGGAAATGAAATGAGCAAATAATTTGAGATGTCATTAATCGATGAGATAAAGTATTTTATAGGCTTATAGATATTGCAAATGAAAAATAAGATTTTCATTACTCAATCCAAGTACATAAAGGAAATCTTGAAGAAATTTGGAATGGAGGATTCAAAACCAGTAAGTACTCCTATGACTACCAACTGTAAACTATCAAAGAATGATGAATCTACATCTGTTGATGAGACACTTTACCGATCTATGATTGGAAAGTTGCAATATGTTGTTCACAGCAGGCCAGATATAGCACATACAGTAGGTATTATTGCAAGATTCTCTGTAGATCCTAAGGAAATCCACATGACTGCAATCAAAAGAATTTTCAGATACTTGAAAGGCACTGAAGATTATGGCTTAGTATATTAGAAAGGAAATGATTTTGATTTAAAGGTTTATACTCATGCTGATTGGGCAGGCAACATTGATGACAGAAAAAGCACAAGTGGAGGAGCTTTCTTCTTAGGAGAAAGACTAGTGAGTTGGCTTAGCAAGAAACATGGCTTAGCAAGAAACAAGGATGTGTTTCTCAGTCAACAGTCAAAGTTGGATATGTTGCAGCAGCACTGAATTGTACCAACATTGCATGGATCAAACAACTATTGGAAGGTATAAATGAGAAAGTTAATGAGCTAGTAACTATATTCTGTGACAATACTAGTGCCATTAATATTTCAAAAAACCTTGTTATGCACTCTAAGACAAAGCACATCTCTATCAAATATCATTATCTTAGAGAAGAAGCTCAAGAGAAGAAAGTGGTGTTGGAATATGTTAACACAAAGGAGCAGATAGCTTATATCTTCACCAAGCCACTACCAAAGGATGCTTTTGAATATCTCAGAAGTAAGTTAAGGGTCCTACCCCTATCTTTTAGTCATTGGCCGAGTTTGGTGAAAGAATCACTTCAATGACTCTATTGAATATCTTTTGGGAAGCTGATGTTGGATTGATACACTTTAGAATGTTTTTCTAAAAGTGTACTGGAATTAATACTAGGATAATATAGAGAATGATACAGGGAACAAGAATTGAAGACAAATGCTCTGACCGAGACTCAGTTGATACACAATAGCAGGTAATAACTTCTTATAGAAAGAAATTATGTTTTAGTTCTTTTTCTTTTTGGCATTGTTGTCAAAGGGGGAGAAGACCTACCTAATGGGGAGAAGACATAAGGAGGAGAAGACCTACAAAAGGGGAGAAGACCTGAGAAGACTGAAAAAAAATAGAAGAGAATTCTAATGAATGGGGGAGAGCATTTCAGCATTTCAAAATCACAGCAATCCGAATTTTTTAAAGATCAAATCAATTGGTTTTGCCATCAATGCCAAAGGGGGAGATTGTTGGCAATATTACATTATAAGGATATTGAGAAGGTTGTTGATGATTATGGACATAATTGATTAAAGATGTTTTACTATCTTGATATTATTATTTTGTCATTGATGTCAAGAAATTGATTTTCTAATTCAGTATGATGTTGCCATATCTTGAGAAATATGATATGAAGATTATAAAGGAGTCGGTAAAGACACAAGAAAGAATATGATAAATAAGGGGATAAGTTATTCAATGGGCAACTCTACCGAGTCAGACAATGATGAGATCTTGATGTTTTAGATTGTTTTAACATCATACATATGTTGTAAAATGTAAAGGTTAATACTATACTATGTTATCAAGCAAAGAACCTAGTCGGTAAACCCTAAGGAACCTAGTCGATAAACCCTAAGGTTATCGTAGTCGGTTAATGAAGACAGAATGTCTACCGAGTGAAGTTTAGTATTCACTGAGTTGTAACTGAGCTATAACAGAATGCATTAAATTTTTACATGTGATATTTAATGAAAGAAGCTGATGAGTTGGAGCGGATCAATGATTGGCAAGCCATGGAAGAAGTTTGTTAAACGAATCTAAGGCAATGGAAAGTTGGCAAGAAGATCTACAGCTCAGATTGAACCGCATTACCCTAACACAAGTTCCAAGGTGACTGTGCAAGTTCCAAGGTAGGGTAAAATGTTTTCAGATTGAAAGATACAATGAACCTGGACAAGATTGAAGATTTGATGGCTATGATTGATCATGGGAAATGTGATCAAGGAGATTAAGCGGTTAGAAGATTGTTTATAAATAGGAAACTATTGATAAACAATGTATACGGGCAAGTGTATGCACAGGGATGCTACTTAGTGATTACCGAGCACAGAAGCTTGAAGACCTATTAGAATAACAGAGTATTGATGCCCAGTAGATAGACAAGATTAGTTCTATGTCTAGATTGTATTGAACAAATAGGAATCTGCTTTAGCATTTTAGATGTGAAGTTGTAGATAGATTGTATTACTGTTATTTTGTGAAAGTGACAGGAAATCTCTTAACTGAGTGGACTTAACAATCTTATATGTAAATTCTCTAACAAGGTGACATTTTGATTGAGTGTTTGAAATCATTTGACAAGGTCACTTCTAACAAAGTGAAGATCCTAACAGATCTGAGGGAAATCCCTTAACCGGGTCACATCTAGCAATGTGTTTGTAATCTTTAACAGGATTTGCTTTTAACCGAGCATACTCTAGAAGAGTATATTTCTTAGTGGGTCTAAAATCTCACAGTGGTTTTTCCCTATTTGGGTTTCCACGTTAAATCTGGTGTTATGAGGTTTTTATTGTCCATATGCTTTTGAGTTTGCATGTTTGACAGTTTTTGGTTATATGATTGATATATATGTTACCGAGGTTGAATCTGATGTTTTTATGGATGATAAGTTTGTATGATTCACCCCCCCCTCTCATCTTGTTGGCTATTGGATCTATACTTATATTAAGTATCAAAACTATCATTTTCTAAGAATGTGGAGAAAGAATTTGAGATGTCTATGATTGGTGAGATGAATTTTTTCTTAGGTTTGTAGATTACTCAAACTGGCAAAGGTATTTTCATTTGTCAAACTAAATATGCTAAGGAATTGTTGAATTTTTTTGGTATGGGAGATTCTAAATTGGTAAGTGCTCCTATGGTTACAAGTGAGAAATTGACAAGAAAATATTTTTTAGCACGGGTAAATCCTACAAGATACAAATCTATGATTGAAGGTATGCTTTATTTGACTTAGACTAGGCCTGCATTATGAATGTTGTTTGTATTGTTTCAAGATTTCAGAGTGATCCTAGAGAAAATCATTAGATGGCAGTGAAAAAGATTTAAAGATACTTGCAAGGTACATCAAAATATGGCTTGTGGTGCATTAAGGATGATAAGTTTACTTTATGTGCATATACAGATGCTGATTGGGCTGGAGATGCTGATGAATGGAAAAGTACTTTTGGTGGAGCTTTCTTTCTTGGAAAGAAGTTGGTTTCATGGATCAACAAGAAATACTCATGTACTTCTTTATCTACTCCTGAAGCTAAGTATGTTGTTGCTGTTACTAATTGTACACGAGTTTTATGGATGAAGCAAATGTTGAAGGATATAAAGGTGGATTATGAAGTACCAATAGTTATTCATTGTGATAACTCTGCTGCTATTGATATATCAAAGAATCCAATATTTAATTCCAAAAAAAAGCACATATCTATTAAGTACAACTTTCTGAAGTAGAAGGTCGAAGCAAATGAAGTTAGACTGGTTTATGTGAACACTAAAGAGAAGATTGCAAATATTTTCTCTAGACCTTTGTCCAAGGAATCATTTAAGTACCTGAGAGACAAATTGGGAGTTTCTGCCCCTCTGGTCTACTTGATTGATGTGGTTTGGCATCAATCCAACATGCATTATCAGAGATACTATTCATTCTAGCATTGGTGTGGGATGCTACTACTCAGGGGGAGTAGTCAGCTTTGTGATTCAGTGGTTTATGTTCTTGCTTTGGTATTTTTGTCAGATTTTTGGCATTGATGTCAAAGGGGGATTGATATTGAAGTGAAAAAGAAAGAGAAAAAATAAAATAAAGGGGGAGAGATATTAATATACAGAGTTGTATGCAGGAGATTGTTGGTTGTCTTCCATTGGGGGAGCCTTGTTTGACATTTCTTGGTACTTAGATGTATTTCACATTTAGTGTTGGCATCAATGCCAAAGAGGGAGATTCTTGGCCATTTGGTGGAATTGATTATGTGTTGCATTGATGTTTTGTCATTGATGCCAACACTAGCTATTTGGATGCTTTGCCAACACCCTTCTGGTTTCGGTAGGATGAGTGGTTTCTGGGTAACTTGAATCCGTGATGATACGGTAGGCTTCGGTATAATTTGATGTGGAATTGGCTTGTTCATGATGCTCATGCTCATATTTGGTTAGTTGGTTTTGGTCTGATGATTGGATGCTATCCTATTTGCTTAGAAGCTTGGTTTCTGGTTCCGGTGAGGGTTTCAGTGACAGAGTTTTTGGTGAGGATCTTCAATGAATTGCATAATTGGTGTTGGTGCAGCTTCTAGTGGAGTTTTAGGATGTTTTTGGTGATCATGTACAAGAATTGGCAGATGGAGATCATTGCTGAAGCGTGTGGACCTATATTAGGTCCCGGTTGATATAGGTTATGGACCGACTTTAATATACGTGTAGATTTGACCTATTGATGTATTTCTGGGATGTCTTATATTTTAGATAATATTTGTTTGGTCTAAGACCAACATGGTTTGTAATTATGTAATTGGTTTATTATCCGGTGGGCGACCTGATTGTTTATGGTCAAGGGTATGTATATATAGATGTAAGATTTCATTGTAGATCATCATGGTTATTATTAGAGGTCATGGTCAAGGAATGTAATGTGCGAATAATGTAATATAATTTAGGTAGAGGAGTTGGTCGATCATTGGAGAATGAATTAGGTTTATATAAGAGGATTTAGTCCTTTGGTATTGAGCTTAACCAAAACTGTACTCAGGCATAGGAGATGCTATCTTTTGTAGTTCAACACTTCTCCGGATTGTAGTCTAGATTTATATGTAGTCAGTGAGGCTCCTTTTGTGATGAGCAATGCGCTCTAGGTTGTTGGTCTTCCTACAAGTGCAGGCACCTCAATTGTAATTCAAATACTTACTGCAGAAGTATTATCTGACTATGGGTAGGCTTCCCACCGTGGTTTTTCCCTTTACTAGGTTTTTCACGTATAAATCATGGTGTTATGTGGATGAATTTTATTCTGTGATTTTTGTTTATGATTAATTGGATTAACTACTATTCCAGTATTAATGTTTTGGGTTTGGATATTAAATTTTAAACTGCTAATGGTTCCGGTAATTTGTGATAACTGATTCACCCCCCCCCCCCTCCGTTCTTAGTTATCTTCCAGTTATTTGAATTGTCTAACATCTCCCTCATAAGGATTATTTTGTGCAAGAGACTGATATTATGGCTACTTATCCTAGTGATACCATACCTTCTTTTCATGATCTTCCCTCTAAAGATGAAGTATTCATTACATATGATACTCCTTTTTCTAACAAGTGTCTTGAACATAAAGATACCTTAGAACAAGATGATGATATTATTTCTCATCATAATTCTCTCTCTCCCAAAAATCAAGATCCTAACAAAAACCAAATCAATTCCATTCATGTTTGTAGGAAACCAAAAATTCTTCCCGATTATCATGTTGTACCTTACACATATACTAATGAGGTACTTGATGAGAACATAAGTCAAGCATCATATTATTTCTTAGTTCCTACGATCCTTTTTCAATTCAATCAAATACCCCATCTCCTACCAAAGAAGTTCCTAAAGAAGAACTCTTAGAGGATGATTAGATAGCTTTCCCACCTTGTCTAGAAAGTCTAAGATGCCTAAATTTCATATTCCAATTTTTTTTCCTAACACAAATCTTGAAATTGATTGGGTCTCTTTAAACTTGAATCCAATTCCCCCTAAGAGTGAACCTTATTTTGAACATGCACATGGATGCAATGGACAAATGTTTGAATGTGAGCGACAAATTCATAAGAAATCACACTTTACTTTGTCCACATCTTCTTCTCCATTGTCTTGTAAATATACACCTTCTCATTCTAATTTTGAGTTACAACAAGAAAATGTGTTGACCAATTTTGTAAATTCCAACTTAATATTTCCTCTTTGTCCTAAACGAAGAAGAAAACATAACCAACATTCTCAAAATTCTTCTTTTTGTAAATATCATCAAACCCATGGCCATTCTACTAATGATTGTCAAGCTTTGAAAACACAAATACAACATTACATTGATTCAGGCATGTTAAATATAACATCTTACAATTAATGGCTCATCATGATCATTTAAAATAACATTCAAGTTTCTATTATGTTTCTCCTCACTATGTGACATAGTTAGCCTACTTATTGGGGGCTCCTTGTCATTCATGGTGGTACAATTTCAAGTGCAACCATACTTAGTGAGAAAAATAATAGTCCATTTATTTTTGCCTCTATTCTTGGGGGGCAAGAATATTTCTTTTCCTCTGTCTAAGGTTTCACTATTTTCTTTATGGAGTACATTATTCATAAACTTGATGTCCTTTCTGGCATGGAGTATTCCTTTATACAAGCACATGTTCGTTCCGTGAGGGGGATTTTCTCCTTGTTTGAAATGATACTTCTATTATGAATAATCTCTATTTAGATTTAGTCTTTATGAACCTTCTTATTCTTTCTCTCTCTTTCCAAATTCCCTCTTTTATTGCATTATTCATAGACTTGATGTTGTTTCTTGCATGGAGCATTCCTTCATGTGAGTACATGTTTGTTCTGTGAGTGGGATCTTCTCCTTACTTGAAACGGCATCTATTATGAATAATATCTATTTTGTAAACCTTCTTCTTCTTCTTTCTCTCTCTTGGAAAATTACCTCTTTTATTGTGTTATTCATAACTTGTCCTTTCTTGAATGGAGTTATCCTTCATGTGAGTGCATGTCTATTGCTTGGTTAGGATGTATTCCTTGCTTAAAACAATACATCTTTTATGAGAAACATCTCTTTAAAAGTTGTGTAATTCTTCTCATTATCTTACACTTGGGAGGCATTGATTTCTCTCCCTCTCTCTTTCTCTAAGGATCCACTTTTCCCCATTGTGTGGATGATGTGAGCTTTATTACTTGATGTCATTCCTTGTGCGAAATTATTGGTTGTTTTCTCAAGGATTCTCTCTTATACAAGAGGTGTAAGTCCTTTATTATAACCTCTTTTCCACTTGGTAATGTACATCTATGATAAATTCACCCATCCCTCTTTGGGCTAAGCATGAGTAATCCTTTATCAAAAATCCCTTTCACCTAGCAATAGGAGGAAGGATTGCATTCTTGTTCTCTTTCGTGCTTCAGATGTTAGATTTGTCTAAGACAACTCCTCTTTGGGGTAGATGTATTTTGAACAAATATCTCCTCTTCTTCAAAGATCACATTTACACTTACAAGATATCTCTTTTCAACTATGTTATCCTTGATTTTAGAGTATTCCATCTCTTGCTTGGATTTATGACATTATTATATAATGGATATCTTGTTTGTGATGAAGGTAGGTATCCTTGTTCTTATTGCCTTATGATATCAACATTACTCTATGTTGACATCTTAGGGGGGGGGGGGCACCCACACCGCTCCTTTGTACTATACTTCTCTCATCCATTGTATAGTGGGACACTCTTGGAACCAGAGGGAAGTCTCCTAGAGCAAGAGGTCATCACTTTTCTTATACAGTGGGACATTCTTGGAACTAGAGGGAAGCCTCTAAGAGCGAGATGTTGTCACTTTTGTCTTGTACAATGGGTCGTTCTCGGAACCAGAGAATAGACTCTTAGAGTGAGATGGCACCACTTTTTGCAGAGTGATTATTCTCGAAACTGGAGCACAGACTCTTAGAGCGAGATATCATGCCTTTCTTTACACTTGTACTATACATTTTATACAGGTTTTAGTGTACTCGGGCATAGACTCCTATGAGGCACATCGAACCTCACTTGCACACACACCCACTTGAGTTTGGGTGGAACTAACTATGTTTTCACTCTCCTCCCTTACATGGATCACCTAGACAAGCTCTAGGGGCAAGATTTTCCATGTCCTTCTCTCCATGGATCACCTAGTTTTAGGGGCGAGATGTCCATGGTTTCTTTCTTGTTCACCTTTCTTCTCATGGATCACCAAATTGTGTATTCATGTCCTCTCTCTTCTTCCTCTTATGAACCTATAGTTTTTCTATTGATGGTTCATGGATGATGTCAAATTTTCTTTTCTATGTGATCGCTTGTGTTTATGTGATGGCATTGGTCTTTGTGTCCTAATTAGTTGTTGAGATATCTAAGTATCGAGATCTCTTCGACTAGTTGGTTTGTCGTCTTGTCTCTTGTCTTGTCATGTGTCTTTCGCGCTTTGTTTTTGTTTTGCGCATCTTGTTCCTTTTGTTTTGTGTGCTTTTGCATATGTTTGAGTAAGTTAAGATCCTAAGATTGGGGGCTTGGTTCCTTGAGATTAGTGACATCTTATACTCCTTGTGGTATTGCTCTGCATCTCTCATCTTCATCTCTCTCTTTCTTTTACTTTACTGAAAGTGGTGGCGTAAGCCATACTCCCACTAAAGTGGGGGCTAAATGTAGTGTCATAAAATTATGCCTCCTACAATTTTAACCACATTTGAGGTCCTCAACTTGGTGACAACATTCTCCTTCCTAGCCGAGACCTTTTTCTGCTTTTTCACCCCTTGACCCCTTCATGTTTGAGCCCTAAGTTAGCCTTAGGACCTTGTTCGGGCCCCAAGATAGGGCAGGAAAGGGGCATGATACCCCTATCCCCCTTGGATAGGGGAGTGGCACCCCTATCCCACCCTATTAGGGTGCCCCAAGATAGGTCCCCCTTGCCCTACCTACACTTCAGGATCCTAAATTTCTTTGATATGGGCATTTTATGAGATGAATTAATCTTCAAGAGGCATATATAAAACAAAGTTGGTTTTCTCATTTGCATAAGAAAGGATGGGAGGCAAATTCAAGCAAGAAGGAGGTAAGAAAGCATAGGAAAAGATATACATCATCAAGCATTCAAGTCTTCTTCATTCATCCATCGTAGCAATATTTCAACATTCATTTGCAAGCATGTGTATGTGGTAGGGTTTTGTCAAGTTACATGCCATTTCATGCAACACTTGTGATTACATTCAAGAAGCAAAGAAATCATCATCAACAAGTTGTAGATCTACAAGGTATACATTTCTATTGTTTACATTCAAGAATTTGCAATTACTTTCTTTCAAGGTTGATTCCTCAACTGGGGTTTGACTGAGGAAAACCCTTATCCACAACCCCTTTTACTCTATTTTCTATCTGTAGGTTTCAAGTGCGCAAGTGTAATTACAGTTTTGGGCTTCATTTGCAGAGACAGAAGAACCCTTTCCATTTTGCAGATTTTGTGGATCATGTACAGTCCCGCCATAGTCCCGACAACTTTTCTCCAAATTTATAGGGCAGATCCGTATTGGTCTAATTAGCTCAAATTTGAAGTTACAACATGATCCCGAACTGGTAGCTCTTCATTTCACTCATTTCCTCTCTTTTCCACATAGTCAACAAGTCAACTTTCTCATTTACAAAAGAGGGTAAATCACACTTCAACCCTTTCAATCCATTTGGAATTCACATCCTTTTTTCCCTTGGGTTTGGATCTATTGGATTCAAGCCCCTCTTTTGAATGTAAAGTTCCTCCCAAGTGAAATTCATCCTAGTGGCTTCCTTTCTCTCTCCTAGGTGGGGAGTCACTAGGATCCGGTTTTCCACTTTACAACTCATTCATATAAATTTTCTCTTAATAGATTCCCCACACATTAAAGTAGGATCAACAAACACACTAATAAAAATTACCATCTATCTGAAGGAACACAATGGACCACTAAGATGGGGGGTGAATCATCGATAATAAAAAACTTTAACTCTTCTATGTGATCTAATATTTAATAATAGAAACCATTAAACTATGAGTAGAGATATTAAACTAATTAGAACACACACATAGAAGGCAAACCCATAACATAAGATATACGAGAAAAACCCACGGTGGGGACAAACCTTGGTGAGAAATGTTGCTGGAGTCTACTACTTCAATCAACCCTCACAATGGAAAACTAACTACAACGTTTATGGCCACCAACCCAAAGGAGTACCAAACCTTGAAGTTTATGGGCACCAACCCAAAGGAGCACCTTTCTCTGCTTTGAGCCCCCACTCAGAGATTTACAATGATTCAATAAGAAAATTTGATACACTGAAAAGCCTTGTTACAAAAGAGTTTTGTAACACCTTACAAATTCGGCCTTTGAGATTGACCTAATTATTTTCTACTCCCAAGCTTTGATCGCTTCTCTTTGATCTTTGTTATCAATCTTTGTATTCTTCTCTAATTACACTTCCTTCTCTACCTCTCATAGTGTATATAAGCCACCGTGTTATCTGCCATGACTCACTGCTCTCTGGTCTCAAATCTTCACACTCCACCTCTGTGCACTTCTTTGTCTACACTATTGGCTTTACTTAGTGCTCTGACGCTATTCAAAACTCTTTGCTCTCTGCCTCTATTCTTTGTCTTTGTCTCTTCTCTCCTGTCACCTCTCGACTCTTATTCTCTTCTCTTGGCTCTCTAATCTCTACATCTGTATTTTTTTTTGTCTTCACACTACTCTCCAATTTTTCACACACTTTATCTCACTCGACAACAACATCAACATATAGATTACACCACTGGCTCTTTTGATCACCAAATACTTGTCTATCTTTTGGCCAACTCAGCTACCACACCTGTATTTGTCAAATCTCATCAAATCACGAGTTACACCAAATCAAAAACCTCATCGGCCAGATAATGAGCCAGTTACACCGAAGAGAGAACATTTCTATGTAGCATCAAGAGTCTTCACGGGTCGAACAGAGTCATATAAAAATGGAGAGTCTCACCGAAAAGCAAAACGGTGTCGGCAAGACATACTGCCAGCCACATCAAAAGTGGAACATTTCAGTGTAGCATAAAGGAGCCAGCAAGAGGGGATAACAGTCTTACCGGAAAAACTTTTGCTGCCTCACAGTCATGGGCCCCCACATGACCAGCTCACTGCACAGTTGGGCCGATGGGCAGTTGCCAGCTAGAAGTCAACACATCCAACGACAACGCGAGCCCGAAAGAGGTCCCACCGCTATTTGGGGTACCACACAAGCGGACCATGGCACGTGTGGAACAATCAATGCCTGCCAACAAAAAACTTGTGCACATGAGGGAAAAGTGGGCATGACACAGGTCCCACCAAAGGGAAGGCGATATCAGTGTAGCTTTATGGGCCACCAAGAGGGAAAAATGAGTCATGGTGCAGGGGTGTTTTACATCGAAATACACTATGTCGCCCAAACAAAAAGCCCATCATACGGAAACCAGTAATATCGACCATACTAGAATGAAGTCATCTTGAAACAGAAAGGATGTTGACATAACATACAAGGGCTGAAGAAAGGCGAAATCGTTTATGCAAATAAGCAATGTCTCATCGACAAAGGCACATGTAGGCACATGTCGATGAGACAAAAATGCTGTCTCACCGGAAACTGTAGAAACAAGGGATTTTTTTGACATATTTCAATTCTGCAACTTGCACACATCAATATAAAACTGTAGAACCAAGGGATTTTTGACATATTTCAATGCTGTCTCACCCGAAACTGTAGAACCAAGGGATTTTTTTTGTCTTGACTACTTTGCAATGCCCGTCCAACAGACATGCTTTGAATTGTTCGTAAAAATTACGCAGGAGCCATATAAAAGTAATGAAAAATCAAAGCAAATAAATTTGATGGCTAAGGTGCCCTGTCGGATTTTAAGATACACGGGTTATAACGATGGAAATCGTCGCAAATAATTTTGATGGCTATATTCATTTTTGTCATAGCGATAAAGCCTAATATAAGAATATGTATGTGGGTTATTATTTGGAATAATTGTGTGTCGTTTCATAGAAATAAAAGAGCAAATTGTGCGGTAGAAACGAAGGAGATTAGTTGTGTCTGAGCTATATAAGTACCCCAACCGAATTACTTTACATCAAACGTGCAAGCAGTAATAGTTTGTTCACAGAATACATTAATTGCCTTTGGAGATCTGTAGTTGGTCATATGGCGAAGGGCGTGTATGTGTTTCTCATGCTTTTATTGCTCGCAGCTTCTGGTATTATTTATTCTTCCTCTCTTAAACATTACCAGCTTTTATTTGTTGATAACAATACAAATATATTAACTAGTAACTAATATTTTGTAATATATGAAATGATCAGTGTCGTCGAAGCCTGCTGACCACCCGGGGTATTGTAGAAACTTCAGCGGTAACTTTAAGGGGGCATGCCTTGATATTAGGGCTGCAGAGTGCAACACGACATGTAAACATAAAGATAATCAAGAAATTGGAGAATGCCATGATTTGATTTGCTATTGTTATCATAAATGTCGCAATTAGTTACTATTTTTCTAGGTTTTTTTGTGTTGCTTCTCTCATGGGAGAATACAAAGCCTATGAAATAGAAAATGCAATTACACTATATTTGAAGTGTGGAGTGGATTAGCCACTGCAATGAATCATGGCAATTGGACTATATATTTGAAGTGTGGAGTGGATTAGATTATATGAGGGGAGTGGATTAGACTAAACTATATTAAATAGAGAGATTGCTCAGTCTGGTCAGTAAAGAATAAATCTCATCTAATAATTTAGATGAGATATGTGTGCTTCAAAATCTAGAAAGGTCTTGGATGGTCATGGTATGATATTTTACATGCGCTTCAGATCCTAGATCTAGTCTAGGAATGCATGCTTGCTCTGTAATTGTTTGGGATGTTACAATTAATTTTATATTATGTGATTTTTGGATTCTCTCTTGATAATGTTTGTCAATATTAAGATTTATTTTTGAATTGATTTACTTAATGTTTGGTTTGATTATAAACATGATTAATTAAGTATAAATAGTAGAATTTAGTTTAATCTTCTAGCTATGTTTTTCATTCAATTTAATTCAAATTAAATATGATTACATGTTTATGTTAACCTTAATTAGACTTCTACTATAAACTTAAGTATATATAAACAATATTTTAAAGTAATTTAGAAATTTAAATATTGGAAACTATATTAAATTTACCAACAACATTCTAATCATTGTAAATAATAAGGTTGACCTATTCCATTTTGATGATACATGAGTAATTAGCTAGATCGTATTCTATTACATTCAAACTTACTTAAATTGTTAGTTAATAAATGATTTAATTATTTTTCTTTTTCTTTGAATATAATATAAATACACACAAAACATGAAATTTTTAGTTTTTGTAATTTTTCTATCATTTCAACAAATTACTAATGAGATATGGACAAAACATTCAAATTTTCGTTTTTATTTCACTTCCCTTTATTAAGAAGAAATAAAATTTCTAATATGTCCCATAGTGAGACGAACACCATAAGACACTATGGTCTACATTGATGATGTTGCAAGTGCAACACCATTAGAAGAACATCACATTGAACGTGAGGTGATGAAATAATGAGAAAAAATTACATTATACGAGATTCATTGATTAAACCATTCTTCATATTCTAACATTTAGTTTATCATTCTAATAGAGGGACGAATAGCTATCTCAACACTAGTATTCATGTTTCAATCAATCAACTTTTTCAACAACTAACCAGTTTATCTAGCTTAAAAGTTTAGCGATATTGTAATTAAATATCTCTTTTTTTTCTTTAATATATTAGTCTAAACTGTAACCTTTAAAATATTTAACTGCAAGGGAGATATGATAGTAATTCCTTTTTGTTCCAATAATTTAACTTGAGAGAAGAATGGTAACATGTAATCAATGATCCCAAAAATATTGTTTTATTTAAATTTATTTCAATTTCACATAAATATAACTACCAAATTTAAATCTATAATTGATAAATGAATTTTAAAACCCTAAAATAAATCCAATAATAAAATAATATATCATAATATTATCACTTTAACTAATTTATTTAATCATTATTTCCTCGTTCCAAGCAAGCATTTTGGTTTATTTGGCCTTTTATGAAATCTCATGATATTAAAAAATTTACTCCAAACAAATTTATTAGCAAACTTTATTAAGGTTACTAAGCTTTTTTTATTATACAAGAGTAATAGAATATAATTCTAACTTTGTAACTATTGGTAAATACCTAAATTCCCTACTCTTAATTAATTATTATAAATCACATAATTCATTCAAAGGGAAATGAATCACTTTTATTAAATGTTCCGCCTTTTCAAATATAATAATTTGATTTAAATCCATGATTAGTAATTGTGTTTGGTAAGCCTTTCATTTTTCATAGTTGTTTTAAAATCATTATCCTTGAATAATTCTATTGATCTATACATTCTTCTTTAAATTACTATTTTGTTTATGAAATACTTTAGTGGCTCATGATGTACAAAAAAATTGATAGTGTTTGAATTTTTGTAATGCCACTATTCTACATACAAATGCAATGTAAAAGGCTCACCTATGAAGAAAGAAGAAAGAAAAAATAATCCACCACTATAACACATTCTACAATACCAGAATTGTTTTCTATGCCTCAACATCATCTCTCTTCGCATATCAACATTAGTAGGATTTTTCCCTTTCAATCTCGCACATCTTCGATGCCTCAACATAATCAGATCATCTTCTTATATATGATGTTTTTAAGAGACATAATCTTGTAAGTCAGCCAAGGCAGAGACTCAAAAATAAGTCACCACTAAACATTTAGTTGTTGGGAAGGAATGAGAAGTAGATCATACCACAATGCACTTCTATGATTAAATCAACATGTTACATCCATCACAAATATCGGATCTAAATCATGACTCATATCCAACACAAATTTCAATTCCAGAACAAATCGTACCCAAAATAACAATACCGAACTTAGCAGAAATAAGAATAAAATAAATATACACATGAAAAAATTGATCGATACCATATCCAGTAAGAAGAAAAATCCATATCATCATTACAAATAATTAGCACTAAATATCAACTATAGCACATCTTCAAGAGTACCAAACATTTTGATGGAATTAGGGAACACTGAGAAGGGTACGTGAATCAGTGTTCTAATGGTAAGAAAATTTTCAAACTTATTATTCTTAGACCACCAGAAGCAAACACAAGAAAGTAGAATGTAGAAACACAATATAGTCAACCACAAGATCATAACTCCAATATTTTTTATGTGGAAACCCGGAAAAGGAAAAACCATGGTGGGATTTGAACCCAAAATATTATTCCACTATGGCCAGTAGCAAATCAATATTACATAAAGGGGAATTGACTTTCATTGAGGCTCACTGCTCAAATTACAATAGGGAAGTCTCACTGACTTAAATATCATTTGCAAAGAAAATTACAATGATTGAACTATAAAATAGAATAAAACAATTCCTGGATGACTTCTGGTTAAGTGCAAAAAGTCTGACTATAACTACTCTGTAACTCTGCGCTTATCTGCTTCTCAGCCAGCTACTGGATCAAGAATGCGCATGTGAAACTACGCCAAATAGGTTTATCAATCACCACTCATTCATATTATACAATACCATCCATCAGAAATATCTTCTACATCGATTTTATATTTGCAATCATAAAATAAAACATTCATCAAGTCGGCCATCCATATTATGCAATGTAACATGTAATTCAGTGTCTGGTGCAAGAGCACCTGCGAGTCAAAAGAACACAATGAGGGTCACAAGCTGATCCAAGAGCATATGAAGTTTAAGAAGACCTATAAGGTCATTTCATGATGTAACTATGGTCATTAGAGCCATTTCAATGTAATTTGAAGCCAAATATGTCAAGTTGTGTCAATGTTGCCAATATGACTAGTGTGGCCTATAAGGGCTAATTGTAAGGGGTTTGGTTAATAATTTATGTTTAGAAGGTCCTTAAATGAAAATTTTGATGTAATTGAGGTGATATCCAAGTCTTTGACGTAAAATATTTAAAAGATGCTTATTTGACAACTAAAAGTTGTCAAATTAGCAACATTGGTTTAAGAACTAAGAGATAAACCGATTAAGAGTTGGTTTTGGGTAGCTTGAAGGGTCGTTATCGGTTGTAAAGGTTGAGAAGAGTCTATAAATGATGAAAAGGCCCGAGAATGGCCAGAGGAGTGGATGTAAGAAGGTTGCTATCAATAAAGTATTGATTTTCTGCATATTTCCTTGTCATTTTCCTATGTAATAGTCTGATAACAAACCGATTAGGTGATGACTATTATTGAATCTGGTTCTAATATTTGGTAAATGTGTTGAAGCATTGAGTCATCTAAATTTTTGTTTTTGTTTGGACAAATTTCATTAAGTAAGACATAAGATATCTATGTTTTTGTGTAGACTGTCAAAACCCTTGCTTAGGGTATCCAGTGAGTATTTAAAAATGTAGAAACTTGTTCTTTCTTGTGTAATGTGCCCTCAAGTTTGGCTGGTGGAAGGGAGAGGGTTTGTATTATATGTGTTATTATTTGCAGGGAGTCATGCACTAGTTTGGCACGCGCTTTTGATCAAAGAGAAATCTGAAAAGGTGTCTTAGTCTGAGAAAAGGGCAGTGAGATGATAGTTACTAGAGTCTTTTTTTTCTTTGCATGGTATTTTGAGGGTAGATAACGGATTGAAGGAGTCTTATATAATGTTTTGAGTGTGTCCAACTAGGTTGTAAGGGTTGGGAACTTTGTTATACTTATTTATGACTGTCTCATAAAAGAGGTATCAACTGTCATAGTTTGACAGTGTAAAGTCATAATTTATTGTGAGAGAGTTAGACCAAGTCTAAAGGGTTTTAGGGGTGTTAGGTACATTGCGTTAAGAGTCTCTTAATGTGTGGAAGTCATAGTTCCAAAAGGGTATGAGGTTAATCCAAGTTAGGGGTCAAAGTGCAAGGGTTGTAGGAATGAGGAAATCGGACAATCATAGTCCATTGAATGTTCAATGGGTTGAGGGAGTTAGTGTTGTTAGGCATTGAGAAGGCCTTGCAAGGGTTTGGAAATACCATGTGTGAGGTCAGAGAGAAGAACCTCTATTTGTCATTATGAAAGTTAATATGTGTTATGTTATCATAGGGAAAGAGTGAATGCAACCAGTCAAGAAAGGTATGCGTTCATGAAGACAAGTGCATCGGAGATGTTGATATCAGAGTTTGAGGAAGAAAGGATGGTGAGTGGAAGGAGAACAAGAGAACCAAGTTGGAATAGTGTCTTAGATGAAGGACATTGATGTGAGAAGTTGTATTTCACTAAGGAATTGAAGAGTTTGTGCTTACTTGAGTAGGACTTGGGTGAAGTTGTAGGATTCTTAAAATCATGGGAGAATTCTCTGCATCAGTGTTGGCTTAGTTTGGATCTGTAAACCATATGCGGATCAACCAAATTATGTTAAAATGATTTCTACATGTCGCCCCTATCATCCCATGTGTGAATATGACCACCACAATCACAACAAAGATTCTAGATCAAAAGTGCTTTGTTTATCCTGAGATATTGGTGACTGATTACCGGACCACTTCCTCTACCAGATATAAAAATTTATAACTAACGGATAGGACTTCCAATGAGAGTTGGCATCAATGACAACCCTAATTTATTATCCATTCATTAGAATTCACCAAATGAGTGTCAATTATAAACAATCTCCCCCTTTGGCATTGATGGCAACACTCATTAAAAATGACTATGTCAACTTGAGTACCGCATCAAAATTTCCAAGGATCCCCCTTAGACCAAAAACTCAAAAACTTGTAGCAATCAAAAACCTATCACATTCACTGTTTATTTTTCACTCTAATCTCCCCCTTTGACAAGAATGACAAAGATGGGGTGCTCCCCAAAAATATATATAGAAGGATATATATATTGGATATTCTATACATTCTTGAAAATATCAACATAAATGGTCTTCAAAAATCCCAAGTGAGTATCCCACCCATTCTTCAAGTTATCCAAAACTGTAATAAAAGCACTAAAAACATAAGCATATATCTCCACAACTTTTAGTTCTGACATAACTGATTATGCTATTGTGTTCAAGCAATCAACTTTGTTCCTTAGCATGGTGTCCATCTGAGGAGAAATGAGGTTCCAGAGCTCCCCAACCTGCTTCATAATTATGTCCTTTTCTAATTTTAGGATCGAGATTTGATCAATGAGAGCCATCACTTGTCCTTCTATGCTTCTCGTAAGGGTTGCATTGGAATTAAATGACTGAGATATACTATCAAGACTACCCTAGCAAACACTAATCTTCTTGTCTATATCTAAGGTGAATTTTGGTAGTATAATGCATGACTTGTATATATTTCCTCCTTCACTCAGTATCTCAGAGATAGTGTGTAATCTTTTGATCAATCTGACCCTGTCATCTTCAATCATCTTCCAGAAGGTCTGCATATGCACCTCCTTGAATATGTCCAATACTTTCTTGGTGGTTGCCTTCTCCAATGAAAAAATTGGTATTGATATTGTTGATTAACTGTAGTAGCTTGTTAGAGGAGTTAGAATTAAGATCTAATTGCACTTCTGGTATAACCTTTTGCAAAACACTTACAAACATTTTAATCAACTTTTTGTCCTCAATCTCTGATTTAACCAAGTCCTAACTAGCTTGAGTGTGGAATGCTGCAACAACCATCAACCTTTCAGGTGGATACATCTTACCAATGTCAAGAGGTCCATCAAAATTCATGGAGATATATGGGATAATTATTATCCCTTTGTCCTTTTGAGTGTCAATTGCCATGATTACCAAGACATTGTCAACTTTTTGCTTATCTTTATTGACCTCTTCCTTATTTGGCACCTTATCCTTATCAAATTCTCCCTTTCTTGTATCCTTTTCTTTAACCTGTGCATTGGTGTCACCACTTGGTGCAATTTTAATTTTTTGAGTCTCTTTTTCTTCTGCAACTTTTCTTTCCATTATCTCCAGGTGGGCAACTAGAGGATTTTAATTGTCTAATGCATTGGCCTGGGCTTCCAAATTAGCCTCTATCTAAATTTCATCCTTTTGATCACCTGCCTATACTTCTAGATGGGAAGTATCTTCCTTATAAGATTCATCATCATACTTGGGGTTGATTGGAAGTCGATTGTTCTTTAAGATTTTTTTCCATATTTCTTCACTTTCTTTTCTTACTTCCTCAACCCTGCCAACTATAAGCCTTTTTAATCTATTTTTGCTTATAAATTCCTTTTTGTTGGCCTGCTCCATGAGATTGTCAACTTCTTCTTTAAAAATGCAAGCACTAATGTTGATTAATTCTTGTTTTTTCATTTCCTTATCTAATCTGCTAGCAATTAGCCTTCTAGCATCAAGAGTGTTATACAAATCCTTAGGAATACTTCATTCTAACTCAATTAAAGATTTGCCGAAGTTATGGAAATGCAACACAACAACTTCCTCATTTTCCCTTTGATCGTTTTCATCAAAACTTTCATAGTGTGCATTGACATTATTGAGATTACCATTATTAATTATTTCATAATCAATTCTTTTGCAGTCAATGGGGGAATAATGATATATTTACCTTCTATCTTACCGGATTCAAGACTTTCATCAAGCTTTTTACTTAGCTTTCTTTCTCTTTTAGGTCTATCGGTTAGAGAGGGTTCAAGTTTGGTCTTCTTACTATGTTGGGCATTGTCGAACTGTGGTTTTCTAACCACTCTAACAAATTCTCCTTTCTTCAACTTGATTTATTGGCTTCCTCATCTAACTCTATCTTAGATGCAATAGGAGATACAACGACATAATTTATTTTTGGTTTATCCTTCTACTTGAGTACTCCTTTGTTGGATGAGCTTTGAGTTGTTGAATGAGGAGATGGCTTTACTAGATTTGGGGAAGACTTAGTCTCCTTAGGATTTTCTTTGGAGGGAATAAATTCAATCTTAGGCTTCTTTGATTCTGTCTCTGCCTCGATCTGAGTCATCTTCTACATTTATTTATTGATAGATTCTTTCATAAAGCCCATCTGTTAAGCCATTTCCTCAGCCATTATTGTTACTTTCCTTTTCCTTTCAGCTCGAGTGAACTTTTTGTGCAATTCCATATCTTTTTCTTTGAATGTACCAAATTTTTCTTCTTGAGGGTCAACCAGTTTTCTCAAAAGATGTTGAGTATAGTTTTCAAGAGTTTAAGCATCAACCTCATAACCCATTGTCATTATACATACTATCCTAGGCTCTACTGCCTCCATATGGCACTAGTCCTTGTTGACCATGAAACGGATAGTATTTGTATATTTATCGACCACTTCCTTAGTGATCCTTACTCTATTCTTCATTCTGCCTTGCAAGATTTTGAAGAAACTCCACAAGCTCTGTCTAATTTTCTTTATTTCCCAATCTCTATAAACCTTGTGTAATTTGAGTAGCTACTAGTAAGTCATATGTCCATTGGACTCTTCCTGTGAACAATCAGAGAACTGAATTTGAAAACATTCTTCTTGTATGTTTTGATTTTCTTCAGGTTTGTCACGAGCTCTTCAAGAATAATTGTGCACAAATCATATTGGATATCCTCTTTGACCATCTAATAGGATGCATATATTGTAGTATCGGAGACCAAATTTAATCTGCTAGACTGATAAACTTTGTATCCAATAATCATTGATGTAAATTTAACATCATGCTGGGTGAACTCACAAAGCTGGTTCCCACTTTTTGGTACATCCTGATTTTTGCTGAAATCATACATTTTTTGGAAAATATAATTATTTAAGCTTTAAGAGGTCCCATTTGAAGTAATTAATTGAAGAGAGTTAGATCAAAGGCTTTTACATCAAAATTTCTTGGATAGAACCTCTCTACTTCTAAATCATACTTGCAATGGAGTCTCCTTTGCATCTATCAAATGCTGATAAAAAACCAATTTTACATTAGCTTTTGAGGGGTCAAACGAATTCATTTAGAAGTTTTGTTTTCTTGAGGATTTAGTCCTTATTATAAGCTTTCCAAATACTATAATTTTTAATATATTTAAGTTTATTAATATATTTTTATTTTATTTTTTATGAATGTAGGTTTTTCACCGAACATGAACTTCTTTGTTCAATGCATTGGGAAAAATAGCAAACTAATTAAAAAAAATTCTGAAAAATATCTATGCCCTAGGTATTGATGTCTTCTTTCTAACAAAAAAAATAAAACTTAATTTTGATATATATAGAGCAAGTTATGTGTTCAAACGTACACCTATATAGAAATTATAATTAGTCGGACTTCAAAACTTAATAAAATAAAAAATATTCAACATATCACTATCAAACCAACTGCATGCCCTGGGTATTGATGTTACAAACCAAAATTTAAAAGAGATAAGTTTTTATCATTTATAGAAAAACATTCATACGTTTCGGGATGCACATCACTCTTAAAAAATGTTGTTTCCTGTAAAAAACTACTTTTGAGGGAGATGGAAAAATCAATAAAATTTTATTCAAAAAAAATTGAAAAAAATATATTTAGAATCTACAAAAAGGATGTTACAAATCACTAGTTTACATCATCTTCAAATTCTTAACGATTTAAAAGTTATAGGTGTCGAAAAGTGAAGGTTTTTTGCAAAATGTTCATCTAAGTGTCAAAGTTGGTCAAAAAGTGGGAACCAGTATTGTGAGTTCACCCTGCTCTAAGATAACATCAATCATCATTGACCTGCTATCAAATTGAGCACCAGTTAGCTTTGTGATGGTTGGATTTGTCACCTTCCTTAGATTAGGTTTTCGACCGGTTTGATTTAGGCATGTGAGTGCATAAATTGTCTGCTTGGTTATGTTGTAGTGTCTATCTAGCCATATGAATTCACTGTGGACATTGCTCAAAACATATCTCACCCATTCATTTTCAACGGATGTCAGAAAATGAACAAACTATGTGAAAAACTTCCTCTGTAGCTGTGCATATTCCATTTTGGGGTTTCCAAATTTATCCATTATGTGCTCAGTATATAGGGCTAGGATACCCTTACTTCCAATTTCCTCGATTGTGCAGTGAATGTATGCCCTAACATCATCAACATGTAAAACTCTGTATGGAACAGACAAAAAAGAACCATTAAGATCATCCTCAGTATAATTAAAATGATGTCTTTTCAATTGAGGCCTGGCACACTCAAAAATCTCTACTACCAGAGGATTATCAATAGAAGAAGAGACCATTTCAAGAAATTTAAAGTTATAACACGCTTCTGTAAATACCCTTTTCTTCTGTTAGATCACCCCAAACCTTTTGATTGCCTTGAAAAATGGTTCGCCAAGCTCCACAGCTTCAACTCTTTGTTCGCAATGTGAGAAATGAATAACATTTTTTCCTTTTTAACTTAGCATACCCTAGCTTTAAGTTGAAATAAATGCAGTTGTAAAGTTCAACTAGATGTCCTATTCAGCATAATCCATTCCACTGGATTCCAAAATTGGTATGATGAACTTCTGATAATCATCTCCAAGCATCTACAATCAACCTTGATCGATCACAGAGCTCTTCAAGGGGTTTTGCAAGTTTGTGTGTGAAGATGCCACACAATAAGGTCGAATGCAAGATCCATTGTCTGCCTTGGATTCATCTTTTCTGAGCCACATCTTCTCATGCTTGTTCCTGATCTATTCTACCTTTCCCTTGCCTTTTTTACTAGCTTCGTTCTTGTCTACCAGAGCATTCTTGTTCTTATTTTTTCTTCTGCAATACTTAGCAATATGACCGGTTTTGTTGCATGCATGGAAAACAACATTGTTCTTCATAATAGCCCTTTTATTGCTTTGATTTGGACTTTAGATCTGCATTGATTAGCCATATGTCCAAATATACTACAAGCATGACATCTGACATTCTTGAGAGTACATTCAACTGACCTATAACCATACTTATTGAAATTGTAACATTTACCGGTGAATGATGTGTTATTCTGATTGATTCTATTTTTACATTGACTTGCCATATGACCAAATTATTGCAAACAAAATATTTATTGTTGAACTTGTGAGCATTAGGTTGTCTTACCAGAGGATTCTTTTCCTTCTTATGATTAGGCTTTGCATTGATAAATTCGAGTCCTCGCATGTCTTTTCCATGTCTTTGACTTTCCAGCATCTCATCAAGCCTTACTGAGCTAGCATTGAATTTTTCTTTGTATTCAATTGCAGTAGCAAGTTCATCTCTTAGGTAAATAATCTGTCTTTCAATTTCTTGACCATAATTCCTTGATTGTGTCAACTCAAGCTTCAACAACTTATTCGCATGGGTAAGCTAGAAGCATTCATATGTTCTCTTTCAAAGATTAAGTCAAAATTTCTTCATTCTTCTTCCGGTCTTCAATCTCCTTATTCAACTTCATCATAATGGATTGTATCTCATTCTTCAATACATCATTCTCTCTAGCAAGCTTTTCACATTCATCAACTTTGTCCTAATTTTCCATACTTTGATCTTCTTTCTCCTTTAGCTTGTCCATTAGTTCTTTCAAATTATTAATAAAGTCTTTGTGAGATTTTGCCAAGATCTAGAGGCAATGGAAAGCACAAATAAGAGAGACAAAATATATGATAGGAATAAACTGTATTCTATCAAGATGAAAAATATGATCAACTGGATCATTAAGCATTACATACAATGAATATGAGCCTCCTTATATAGGCAAGGCTATATGGATCTATGAGCACACAAACATGACATGTGGCTCAATAAGAAACTAGGGTAGGTAGGAAATAGGTGTGGGTAGGTAGGAGAAACAATATAATATTCCACATGAGGTGGATCACCCACTGAATGTGGAGTCTAACAACAAGATCAACACCATAAAAGGTGGAAATTATCCTACACACACTATCCCAATATGGCACAAACACCCAAGTGTCTCATACCCAAACTATTATGAAATGCATTTCCTAAGTAAACTTAAGTAAAGTGTAATAATATCTATGATGAATAATTATTTAAACCAACACCCCCGCTTAAGTGCAACTTAGGGGAATGCACTTAAGTCTACAATGCAACTAAGAAATGCAAGATGGGTCCCGACTACTAGGCCATGTTAGGTACCCATGTAAAAATGCAAATGCATGCAAACCAATGCAATGAAATCTCTCACAAAGTGGGGAAAGAGAGAAAAACCCAATGGGAAAAAACCCTCCCCCAAAAAGAGATGAAAACATACAAGAGAACTCTCATAGAAGAATGTGAGGAACAAAACCCCATGTGAGGAAAATGTCCCCCCCATATGAGAGAAGAAGAGAAGCTAGGAAGCCCCCCCTCAATGTGGAATCTGCACCAATGATAGAAGCTCGATGTATGAAGAAAACTCATGATGAAAGGAATCTCTGAAAAACGCTCAAGTGTCCCCATGTTGATGCTAAAAGATACCCCCTCCAAAGGTGGTAAACTGTGCCATACTGCTGAAAAAGGCACTCCAAGATCTAGTGGAGATGGATGTAGAACATGTCCCAAAGACTCACATGTCTCCTCAAAAAATAAAGAGACCTCCTTCGACTGCTGTACATAAGTATCCACAATCATGTCAACCTCGGAAGAATGATCATGTAGAGAATGAACAAGAGGGTCAGAGTGTTCCCTCGCAACAATCAAAGAAGGATCACCTTCATCAAAGAGAAGATGAATGTCATCAATGATGTCTCCCAAATCTGCAATGTAGGATTCCATAAACAAACCTGCAATATCTGTCAAGTAATCATCCCATGAATCTGAAGCTGGAAGACAATGAATATCCTGCTGCGCTATATCACATGAAGGCAAAACTGTCACACTATCCACATCATCAGGTGCAATAGGTGATGTGATATCAATATGAGGAGATGAAATACAAGACACAAGAATGGGTTCACATGTGAGAATCCCCATGTTCAAGTGCCCAAAGTTCTCCTCAAAATCTGAACCATCACAAGAAGTGTGATCATCATGTGTAGAATCATCAAATGTGAAATCATCATCATCAACAAAATTTGAAAAGGAGTATAATCGAGATGCATGATCAACCAACCTAGTCGCAATGATAGCTCTAGTTTCCAAGTCTCTAATGAAAACTAACTCAGGTGTGAACTCCACAACTCTCTTAGTTGCGCCATGTGTGATTTGATAGATAGAAAGGAGATTGTTTGTCAAGTGGGGTACACACAACACATTATTTAAGGAGTTATCCCCAATATCAATAGATCCTTTCCCAATCACATCCACGTATGTATGATTTCCCATCAAAATCTGTGGTATGGTGCAAGGCTCAAATGTAGAGAACATAGACTATGAAGATGCCATATGATGAGAAGCCCCCGAATCTAGAAGCCATCTCTCTGAATCATGACTTGTTGTAGCACAAAGAGCTTTTCCTTTTCTTGTCCCAAAAGAGTGAGTCTTCCCACTTGTAGAAGCCATGAATGCTTGGCCTTTTCCTTTTGAATGTGAGGAAGTGGAAGTTGATGAATCATCCTTCTTGTAGACATTAGGCAAATCAATGTTATGCTTTTTGAGGATATGTGTGAGCTCATCAATCTTCTTAGAATGACAACGACGCTCCTCATGACCAACCTTTTTACAATAGGCACAAGTAGGTCTCTCCTTTGGTTAATTATCCCTCATGGAAGAGGATGTATCTCCTTGTTGTGGAGAGGATGATGCTTTGTCCTTAAGCTTTGATTGCCATTTCTTTTTGTTTGAGTTGTCCTTTCCTTGATTTCCTTTGTTCCCTTGATTTGCCACTAATGCTTGAGACTTAGAAGCCTTAAGAATGCCCATGCTTATCAACTTAGTTTGTTCCATCATCAACATTTAATTGAAAGCATCAAATGTAGGCATTGTGTAGCTTGAACCCATTGTCATCCTATGGGTTTGGAAACTAGAAACAAATGCTGCATATTCTTGTGGAAGATTGCTTATCAAGTTGAATATCAATTGAGTATCCTTCTTATCAATGCCACAATCTTTGAGTTGTGCCCTCAACTCATTTGCCTTAGTGACATAATCTTGTATAGTATCAAAGTTCTTGGGATCTAACATGGTGAGATCACTATCAATCTGATATCCCCTAATCTCATCAACTTGACCATACAAGTCTTGAAACTTTTTCCAAGCATCCTTGATTAGAGTACACTTCTCAATATGAAAAATGAGATCCTTTGATACATACTTTCTTAAGGTACCAATTGCCATGATATTTTTAGTGAGCCAATCCAAGTGACCAACTGGATCAACCTTAAGATTAGCGGGAGCAACAATAGTTCCATCAATGTATTGAGTTAGTCCTTTTTCCATAAGTTTACTCCATGCATCAATTTTCCAAGTAGCATAATTATGAAGAGTTAAGAGAGGAAACTTAGAAGAACCCATAGCAGCAAAAAGGAAGGAACACAAGAGTACAAAAGCACAAGAGACACCCCCCCAAATTCACTCAATCAAAGTACTCCCCCAAAATGATGATTTTGGCACTTTATATGTAGTGCATGTACAATAGGCCACTTGAAAAACAAGGCAAAGTGGACTTCTGATTTCAATTTACAACTTCTCAAAATGAGATCTAAGAGACTTCAACAAATACTGCTAGTGATCTAAACTGAGATCCAAGCAAAATGCAAGTACCAAATATGCCAAAAATGGCCACATAATGAAAGTACAATTTCTACTTAAAATTAATGCAAACAGATGGCAGATTATGAAAGTAGATGAAAAAATATGCACTTTAAAAAAAAACGGCACCTGAAAAGGAGTCCATATGAGCCCAAACGAAGCCTCCAAAGTTGTAAAAATTGGGATTTCACGATTTCTGAAAAACTTGTATCCAAAAATTAGAAAAATCCTGTACCACTGTACAGATCACAAAATTCTACCCCAAAACAAAAAAAATTGCTCGAAAACACGAGTCCGGATGAGTGAGATATCGCTATTTGAAAAATGTCTGCAAAATTATAATTTCTGGAAAATTTCCGCTGTAGCGTCAAACTTCAAATGCCTCTAGATTTGGCCTTTGAAGTCCGAATTGGATGAAACAAAAGGTAAAACTGACTTTCTTGGACCTCCTCAATCTAATGGTAACCTCAGATTTGATCCATCAAGCTTCAATAATAACCTGCAATAGAAAATTCCAAAATGCAAACCCCAAATAACATCAAATTTCTCTCAATTAGCAAACCAATGACACTCTAATGGCTCTGATACCATGTGAGATTTTGCCAAGATCTAGAGGCAATGGAAAGCACAAATAAGAGAGACAAAATATATGATAGGAATAAACTATATTCTATCAAGATGAAAAATATGATCAACTGGATCATTAAGCATTACATACAATGAATATGAGCCTCCTTATATAGGCAAGGCTATATGGATCTGGGAGAAAACAAACATGATACGTGGCTCAATAAGAAACCAGGGTAGGTAGGAAATAGGTGTGGGCAGGTAGGAGAAACAATATAATATTCCACATGAGGTGGATCACCCACTGAATGTGGAGTGTAACAACAAGATCAACACCATAAAAGGTGGAAATTATCCTACACACACTATCCCAATATGGCACAAACACCCAAGTGTCTCATACCCAAACTATTATGAAATGCATTTCCTAAGTAAACTTAAGTAAAGTGTAATAATATCCATGATGAATAATTATTTACACCAACATCTTCAACTATATTCAAATTTCTCTTTAAGGATTTTATTTCTTGCCGCATCAAGATCCTCAAGTGCCACACAAAGTTGTCTCTGAAAACTGGAGTCCATTGATTCAATCTCTCGGACCTTCCTCAAGCCATTAGGCTTCCTTGGAGGAACTAGGATCTAATACCAATTGATGGAATTAGAGAACACTAAGAGGGGGGATGAATCAATGTTCTACCAATAAGAATTTTCAAACTTGTTATTCTTAGACCACTGGAAGAAAACACAAGAAAGTAGAATGCAAAAATAGAAGAGAATCAACCACAAGATCATAACTCTAGGATTCTTAGGTGGAAACCCGAAAAAAGAAAAAATCATGGTGGGATTTAAACCCACAATATTATTCCACTATGGCCAGTAGCAAATTAGTATTACATAAAGGGGAATGCACCTGTATTCAGGCTCACTGCCTAGAGCTCACTGCTCAAATTGCAATATGGAAGTCTCACTGACTTACAAATAATTTACAAAGATAACTATAATGATTGAACTATAAAATAGCATCAAACAATTCCTGGATGACTTCTAGTTAAGTGCAAAAAGTCTGACTGTAATTGCTCTATAACTCTGCCCTTATCTGCTTCTCAGTCATCTACCGGATCAAGAATGCACATGTGAAACTATGCCAAACAGGTTTCCCAATCACCACTCACTCATATCATAGAATATCATCCATCAAAAACATCTTCTATGTTGATTATATATATGCACAATCGCAAAATAAAATATTCATCAAGTCATCCATATTATGTAATGTAAGGTGTAATCGGGTGTCAACTTAGACCGGATCTCTAAACCATATGAGGATCAACCAAATGATGTCAAAATTATTTCTACATGTCGTCTCTATCATCCCATGCATGAATTTGACCCCAGATAAAAAGGGCTCTGTTTATCCTGAGATACCGATGACTGATTAGCGGACCACTTCCTCTACCAGATATCAAAATCCATAACTACTAGATTGGATTTAAAATGATATTTGCCTTCAAAGATAACCTTAAACCATTATCCATGCATTGGAATTGACCGAATTAGTGTCAATTGCCAACAAATTTTAGGAACACATCTTCCAAGTCACCAATTCCAAAAGAATATGTTAACATTAATGAGATCTATTAATCACAACCATCAATATCACATTTACAACAAAACAAATTTCCCTTAGCCTTTGTAGATTGTTTTGGACCATGAAGGGAAATTATCTCTTTCCTTTCTTCATTTTTCATCTTCTTCATCAGCTTCAGAGAAAACACATCAATATTTTCCTTTAAACTTTTCCTATCGAAGGAAGCACTCTCCCTAGGAGTACTAATAATTCTAGGAATCAGACTAGAGCACCACATCTTGTGAAGGTTCATGACATGATTCTTCTATGCTTGATCTTTCTCTTCCAAACAATCTAAGTACCTGTAAATTTACTTTCCAATAGAAACATTCAATTTCCATATAATATTGTCTTTTAATGGTAAGGATCTTGTGAAGTAAAGCATTGAGCATATGATCAAAGAACCAAATCAGAAAGGATATCCCTTGTTTTTCATCAAAGTAATATTCTCTACTAATTGTGTCTATAATAACTCACAAAAATAAAAATATTTTCTTTCTTTCACCATTTGATGTGCAATATATACTGTTATCACCGAAGTTGATCATTCTCTATTTCTAAAACAAATTTTGTAAGAAATTTCATAAGAATCATACCTCACCATAGGGTCAAAGATTGTATCAATTATCAATTCCCATTGATCACCTATGACACCTTTTAGGATTTAGACTTCTTTTCTTAACTGGTCTCTTCATCAGAATGGGTCTTGTATACACCTAAAAATGGTCTGAAGATATTTAATTAAATAAGAAATTATTTAATTAATCCCCCTTCCTAATTTAATTGAATTCATTAAGCAATTTGATTAAATTCTCCCTTTCATCTACTTATTAATAAATCTAAGGATTTATTTAATAGGTTCATTTAAATAATCCCCTTTGATTAATTAATTCAAATTAATTAATGCTCCCCCCATTTAAATCAATTCTTATAATCCTCTAATTAAATAAAACCAATAAATTTATGAGTTGTTGATATTTAATTAGTCTTTCCTATTATTTGAATTTTTAAATTCAAATTACCCACATGCTTCCGAACTTCTAAGAACCTAACCTAACCATCCCTGTAACCTAACCCATTCTACCTAACCTTGGGTTTAACTAACCATATCCTATCTTGCACATTCTAACCTCATTATCCTAACCTCCTATGGTATGGATATTTTCTTCTTGAGACACATGGCACTTTGGCCACATGTCTCCTCTCTTGGACACTTGCCCTTTTATGAGAAAATCTCCTTGACACTTGTCACCACAAAGATGACAAATGTCTCTTCCTCCAACCTCTTCTCCAACCTCCTCCAATTTCACCCTTGATTCAAACTCAATCTTGATCGTTGATTCCTGCCACCTCACCCCTTTCCTTGGAAATCCTATAAATATCCCTCATTTTAGAGCACAAAGGATCCCATCTCATTATCAATTTAGGCATTTTTACTATAGGCATATCATTTGAGCATTGTTGTTATAGGAAATTGCATTAGCTTAATGTGATCATTTTCTAGCATAATTGTTGAATCATGTAGCTTAATCAATCTCTTTTATATCTTAATTTCATCATCAACATAGCTTAATCATGCATATCATTAGCTTAATTAGTCTCTTGGATCAATTTAGCATAATCAATCTCATCTTTGCATATAATTATTATTTCAAATCCTCCATCTAGGTGTAGTCAAGTCACTGGGATTTCTTATCCAGATCTGAGAGCAAATCCATACTCACATCTCTTAGGAGGCGATATGTCACTTTGTCATGGTTCATCTTTTTTTTCTTATTATTTTCTAACCATGCTGGTAATTATCTATTGATTGTTTGTGTTATAGCTATATGTATCACACTTCATAGGAACGACATTTTGGCATTTGTTGTGGGGCCGAAAAGATCATTTTTGGCTTCTTAACATCATCAAATTTCAAATTTAGTAGGTTTTTGGCAAGGTCTGATTCAGAATTTCATATGAGTTCCCTTTTTGCCTCATACAAGTTCCTTTGTGTCTTGGTACGAGAAGAGAGAATTGTCATACGTTTAGGTGAGAAGTGTCGTACAAAATTATGTTTTTGTGTTTTCAAGACAGTTTGCATTTTAGGGTTTTCATGCTTCAATTTGGTTATTACTAATGCTACCCCTAGTCTGTTTGTGAGTTTTTTGGCAGCCTAACTAGTTTTGCAGGACGATTGTCATAGATTACGCTTTTCAAGCTTCATTGCATCCAAACATCATGACTATTAATGTGTCTATTTTGCAAGTTGCCTAGGAGGACTCAACCAAACTTTATGTCTTCTTTAAACTTTTTAGGCACACTTGTTTTTGCTAATGAAAATAAATAATCATGTATTATATACTTTGATGATAGGAAAGTATTCTCTCACCTTTCTTAGGTGATCAGAAATCCTGGCTCATCCTTTTCTTTTATTAGTGCATATCTTTAGCAGGCCTACCCTCCCAAGGAGCCTATAAGGCCAAATCCATTAAGGTCGGTGAGAGGGGAACGACCCAAGTGGGAACAACTAATTCCAAGTACTCCAACCCACTATAAAATAAATGTGATTTGATGAAAATCAAGTCAACAACAATGCTTAGGAATAGCTCTCCTCTATACCTTCGGGTATATCAAACCTTGGTTTTCAAGACCAGGAGACCTCTTAATTGAGTTCATACCCCAACTCACCGAATGAATCCCTTACTAGTTCCAATTAAGATTAGAAGCTACCGGATTCACCTCCGAATGGGTGATAATATTTGTGCAAGAGAGACAGTAACTCTCCCAAGACACTTGCCATATTGTGCCCCCACTAGCATTTGGAGTTGGTTAATACGGCATTGAGAATCCATTGCGTGAGACTCAACGATCGTATTTTGATTAGCTATTGGGTGTGTACCTAAGTTTGCAAGAAAAGGTTTTCTCTGTCAGCGATTTTCCTTAGGTAGCGTATTATGCTTGAGGTCACTTAACATATCACGTGCTTGTTGTGTCTTCATCCATAAAATAGAAAATCAAACATCTAAAAAATTGGAAAACAGAAGCAAAACATCAAATTTCATTAATCAAAAATTTGTCCAAACAAATTTTTTGTCTCTATTATGTCCTCTATCATACGAGTTTGTTAGTTTGTCATACGATGCATCTAGTTTATCATCTGATCTAGTGAGAATTGTCGTACGAGCCAGTGTAGCAGAAAATTTTATGTCATCTTTCATCGTGTGGCCCAGTGAGAATTGTTGTACGAGTCATCTTAGCAGAGAATTTTGTGTCATCATTTGCTGTCTGGTTCTGTGAGAAAGCTCATATGAGTTTATGTCAATTTTTGTGTGAAATTTCTAGTTTGTCATATGAGCCTTTCTAAATTGTCGTTTGGGGCTATATAATCTGTCATACAAATTTATGTCTCTGTCTATCCATAACTGTCTTCTTGCATGTCTTTTTAGATCTGTCATATTTGCTTGGTCAGTTTACAGTGAGCATAAACACCTATTATCTGTCACTCTATGCTTAGATTGTCTCTTTGGTTTGCTTGGTCAATTTATCATCTGTCAAATCGGACTCTAGAAATAGACACCTCAAGATTTTCAAGTATTCATCTTCAACAAGTTCAAGATCTAAAAATCTCAAAGTGCATTATCACCCTCTTTGATAAACTGATCACTCAAAACATAGTTTCTCATCAGGATCTATCATACTCTATCACAAAACTACAATGCTTGGTTAGGATAACCTTGTCCCACATCAGGATATATCATACTCTATCACAAAACTGAAGATCGAAAAACTTGCAAACTTTTAAACACTTGAATTATTTATTCATATCCTATCATTTTATTGCATCTACATTGACAGTTGATTACTTATCGAAACAACTTTTGGACAATCGAATCCTAGCATAATATCTATCACACATGTATGCCCATTTTAACTAGAGTGCAAAGACGAAAGATTTTAGAAACAAAAATATAAACGTTCGAAATAGCTAAAGATCATAGAAACATGGAATACCAAAGAAAAATACAAGTAACAAGACAACATATCAGAGAAATCAAGAAAGTCTAAAATCAAAACCCAACTATGTCAAAACCTCACAAGGATTCAAATACATCTCCAAAGAAACATGGCTCTTTTATGCAACTCTTAAAGAGATCCCTACAGGATTTGGCAGAGAAAGATCAAAATCATGCACCTATGTCTAGCAATGGCTCATCCCCCCATAAGAAAATTGACTCTCCAAAGGCATCTATTTCTACACCTCTTGAAAGCTTGCAAGAAGCTTCCATAGAATCATCACCAAACAATACACCCAAAGATGAAGTTCCCCAAGGGATATCCATGATTCCCATCAAACATATTTCAGAGGATCATATTCAAAGATCTTCTCCTTCATATCCAAGCATTGATTCCTTGCAACATCCCCATAACACTCCCCTGCAAATGAAATTCCTCATTCATAGAACACTCGTTAAACATGTCCTAATAGATGGGGGATTTGGCTTAAACATTTGCTCATTGAGTCTTGTCCATGATCTAGGCTATTCAGAAGATGCAGTTGATCCCTGAACAAAGATCACATTCAAAGCATATGATGAAAAAGAGTGTTCCTTTTAAGCAATTGTGATATTACCCCTCAGAGTGGGACCTTTGTAGAAAGAGACAATGTTCCAAGTTCTAGACTTGGACTTAGCATACAACCTACTCTTGGGAAGATCATGGATATGTGACATACATGCTATTCCATCAACATGTCATCAGTGCCTAAAATTTACCTACAATGGATAGGAAATCACGATCTCAACAGATTCAAATCTATTCTAATGTTGTAATAATCTGAAACTGGTCCCAGAGGTCATTGTTTTACATAACAGAGAGGCAACATCTTCAAGAACACAATACAAAGAAGAATCATTTGCATTAATTTTATCAAACATGGAAAAACAAATGCAGCTAAAAGATTGAGGGAACAAAGAATATTTGCTATGATGGAAAAAAACACAAGAGCAACTTCAAATTGAAAGGGAAGAAGAAGATGTATGAGTCAATGTAGCTCACATGTATGTAGGACAAACATTAGGAACTATCCCACTTGAATCAGGATCATATTCGGTTGACTTGGACTTAATCAAGGACAATCAGGAGCTACTTACGTGAGGTGATTCTGAAGAGAGTATGGTTCTAGAAATGGAAATACATATTGAAAGCTCTGACATCTCTATCATGACCCCTAATATCTTTGACATAATTCAATATGAGGATCCTTGATCCTTAATCCCTCCTGAACCTATGGACTGGGAAAATGAAGGACATACTACCATTGAGACCTTTCCTAAAGACCATTCCATATCCTTATATCTTAATGAAATCAAACCTGCAACAACTTTCACCAGGGATTCTGCTAATATATCTTTGATTCAAGTGAGTGCTAAATCTCCTAGTCGCAAAAGTGAAAATAAAGAAAACAATATCAGTACTAATGCTAAAAACCATTTATTGACAATATTAGACCGAGAAAAAGTAAAAGGAAAGGATGCATATAGCGATGAAAACCTCATTGAGGTGCTGGTAGATGGGAGATTTGACACTTTACCTGAATTTTATCAAGAGAGGTTATCTATCATAATAGAACTAGTAGAGGCAGTTATCATTGGCACAACTGATCTATATCCAACAACTTCTCTGTCAAAAAATGAAGTACATAAATATTTGGAACTCTTCAAAACAAGGAAAATAAAAAGTGTTATTACTTACTAAGGTTGCCATTAGTCTTATGTTGAAAGTTATTCTATATACTCTAGTCGGTTAACTCTACCGAAATATTTAGTCGGTAATAGAAGAAACTAGTCACAGAGCCCAGTATGCACCGAGCTATCTACCGAGTATCATTCCATGTTTACCGAGCAGCAAAGATGACACACCGAGTTGATATACACCAAGTGAAACATCTTACCAGATTCATTGATTCTGGACATACATATGGAAACGTGTTACAAGATCGAGAAACATAGAACAATTATCACATTGGAAATTGAACTTAAAGATTGTGTATGATTTCGAGGTCATCTAACCAATGAAATATTTTGCATGGTTATTCATTCGATAAAACATGTTTGTAAGATCGAAGCAATGAATGGATCATCGACATAAGAGATCTATTTATACAATATGGATTGAGATTTGAAAAAAAGATGTAGTATGATAGAAAGGAAGATATAGAAATATATGAAGCAAGACATGTGAAAGGACTAAGTGTTATGACTGTTACATAGACACAGAGGTCACCGAGAAGGATTTCAGAGAATAGTCAATGAATAGAGTAAACAGAAGGGTTTACCAAGTTACTATATAGGTTACCGAGGTATGCTATAAGCAAGGTAATCATATTTGAGCACATAGAAACTGCTATACCATTTCAGATGTAAAGTTGCAGATATTTGTAATGATTTTATTGAAATATTTTGAAACTGTAAGAGAAACCTTTAACAGGGTAAAAGACTCTAACCAGGTGTAGCATTTAGATTAAGTGTTGTTAAATCCTTTAGCAAGGTAGATCTAACAGATCTTGATACTCCTAATAGGGTAAGCTATCAGAAATAGCTAAACATGTAGCTCTAACTGAGCACCCTTTATTATTGCAGTAGTGAAGTTGTGGGTGCCATCCCCACTGTAGTTTTTCTCTCTAACCAAGAGTTTCTACGTAACCAAAATATAAGTGTTATGGAGTGAATCACGTATGATTGTTATTTACTTGGTTTAGCATTATATTATGTTACTGCACTATTCAGTTTATGCTTAACAGTAAAGTTATTGTTAAGAAAAGTTTTGAAGTACTGATTCACCCCTCCCATCTCAGTACATTAGCTTTCCATATTGGGCCTAATAATTGGTATCAGAGCTTCAATCTTGGAAAAGGGTTTAACTGCCTAAAGAGAAAGATCTTATCAATGGAAGGCTATAAACAATCTCGAAGGATTGTGTATCTGCAAGAAGAGTTGGATCATGCTAATGAAGTGATTGCAGACATGCAAAGGCAAATGCAAAAATCTCTGAAAGTGAGAAGAAGATTATCTAATGATTTGCAAGACTCTCAAGAATTAGTGGAACAAATTGAGACATCATCTGAGAATAGTATTTCTGAAGAGACTGAAGAAATGATTGGAGCATTGAGAGAAAAGAACAAAGCACTAGTTGATCAACTAAAGATGAAGGACTCGGTTACAAAGGAAAAGACTCTACCGAGAAGGGAATTCATACTATCGAGAGAGGAGAATCATCAAAGCAAGCTAGAATCAAGAAGAACATCAAAAGAAAGAAGCATATTAGCAACTACTGTGGAAATCAAGGTCACACTGCTAACATGTGCCAAATCAGAAAAGGTAAGCAACCGAATGTCACTAAGTCCAATGGTTATTGTTACAACTCCAATACATGTGGTCACACATCTAATAAATGTAGGACAAAGTCTATTAACAATTATCAGAAGGCAAAATTCAAAGGGTTTTGTAAAAAATGCAATAGATATGGACATAATACCGAGAAGTGTTGGTGTAAGCAAAGGAACTATATGTGGTATACACACCAAGCAAAGACTAGAGGTTAGCGAACTCACACAGATCCTTACCGACAATATGCTGCAGTACCATGGGATTATAATACAAGGATATGGTGTGAATGTTGTGGAAGATATGGAGACTCAAGTGCCAACTACTTTATAAGGTTTGGGATGAACAACCAAAGATCATGGAGAAATCCTAGTATGGCATGTTTCCATTGTCACAAAGTTAGACACTTAGCTGGAGATTGCAGAGATCAACCTAGAGGAGACACTGAAGAAATAAAAGAAAAATTAAAGATGATTTGGAAAAAGAAGGAAATTGTGTCAAATGAAGAAAACACCTTACCTACCGAGTTAGGTGCACCTATTCCAAATTAATTGGTAAAGGTATGAAGGGACTGCATTCTCTCAAGGTTAAATCTTAACAGTTCCTACTTTATTATGTACTTAATTCAAAAATCTACATAGTTAAGATGTAGTAGTAAGTTTGAAATTCTATCAAAGTCTTTTGGAGCATTATACAGGAAACCTGTCAAGTCGGTGAATACAAGAAGCCTGTCAAGTCGGTAAATGAAGGAAGTTTGGTTACTCGGTTAAAGCGCAAAACAAAGTAAAGAAAGTTTAGTGGAACCGAGTGCATTTAATACTTTTGACCTAACCTGCACGGAGCCCAATAAGGTATATTGTGTACTTAAAGCATTTACGTGGTCATTTTTCACTCACCAAATTTTCAAGAGAGCAGAGAAAGCAATTCAAAGGTGATCAAACCTCCTACAAAGAAAAATTCAAGGTATTTACATCAATCTCAACGCATTGTTAAGCTGGTTTACTGATCTTATCAAGTTGTCATTTGTGAAGTGTCTACCATTTGAAAATCCTCAAACCCTAAGGATCTTTTGATAGTTTTTATCTGAAATCTACAAATGGCACCTAAGATCCAAGATCCCATTGTTGTTAACAATGTTGAAAATCTCTCACTAAAATACTCTTTAACTCCCAAAGTTGCATCTGAATCGGATGACAAAACTGCATTTTCACTCATCCTAGATAGAGTTTTATTAGTCAAGGATGTGAGATTCTTCACCAAATGTCATGTTGAAGAACTCAGTCACATTGAAATAAAAGACACATATGATGAATTGTGCACCGACGATAAAATGGATAGCAAGTATGAGCACATTAAGATCAAGGGATTAACTGAAGCCCTAACCTATCCTCGTGTGTTCAAACCCCAGTGGGTCAACTTTGTTCTGAGCAGAGTTCACGATGATTTCATGTTGTTAGAAGAGAAACCATTTAAGATTACCAAGGAAATCATTCATCTGATCATCAGTTACCCTATCTATAATCATGCCCGAGATCAAAAGATGATATCACAAAAAGAATTGATCAGTTTAACCAGAGTAGAATCAGATTGCAAAGGACTGAAGTTGAACAATGTCATTGATGCAAAATTAAAGTTTTCCATTAGAGAAATAGGTTACTGTTTCTTCCAATCAGCAAGGGAAAATAGTGTACCCTTTGTAGCAGTAGACTTAGCATACAAAATTGTGAAAAAGGGAATGAAAATTGATCTATGTGAGGTGTTGCTAAAAAACCTATTTCACAATCTGAACACCATTAGGAAGCTGAAGAAGAACAACTTGGTTAATACACTAAAATTTGGATCACTACTTGTATGCATGTTTTTCTATTTTGAAAAATTCTTTCCATCAGTCGGTAAAATTGTTTGGGAACTACACTGACCAATCACCCATCAGATCAATGACTTCATCAAGAAGCTAGGTGATAATTTTAATGATATTATGGATGATTACTTCAGTAAGTTTCAGGAGAAAACGCATAACAGATACCGGATTCCACCCAAGCTAATGGAGAAATACAAAGAAGACATATGTTTTGAAGTAGACACTGATTACTATTATGTGAATGTTGTGGAACCAAGAACTCAATCTTTGCCACCTATGGATTACAAGATTGACTTTGACATCACACAACAACAAATTGATGCATTTCTTACACTACCAAGGCATGCTACCAAGCTGAGCTATGGAACCTTTGAAGAAGTGAAGGAAAAAGTAAAAATGAGCATTGTAGTACCCAAAGCTACAAGGAAGGCTACAAAGATGATAAAGGCATTAATGGAGAAATTTGGAGAATATTCTTCCTCCACACCTTTCAAAGGTACTTTAGCTATTACCAAAGAGGAATCTGAAGCCCAAGAGGCAGCTGTAATACTGAGCACTGAATTGCCTAAGGGAAAAGTGTTGAAAAGAAAGAAATAGGACATATCAAAGGCCTCACCGACCCCTCCTACTAAGCGACCTAATACAAGAGCATCTACAACTTCACCAAGTAAGAAAACAAAGAGTGTTACTGCTCCTAAAGTAACAAAGACTTACAAGAAATCTACTCAGAGACTCATTTTGGCAAAAGAGTCTAGTGATACCAAATCTAAGGATGCAAGCAAATTTCAAATTGTGAAGAGCAAGAAGGTAAATGTACATAGTGTTGAAAACTTTTGTGCTAATTTGAAGGAATATGGTGGATTTGGATCCTTCAGATATGTTAAATATGAAACCAGAAATGATGATGAAAAGAGACAAATTGAAGAAGTTGTCATCTGCACACTTCTAAAATTCTGATTGGTCCCATTAGAAGTCTCTAATTCTCTTCCAAAAGAATTATATGCACATATTGATAACAGATGGCAATATGCCCTAGACTTAGAGAAATAGATCAAAGAAAGAATTCTGCTACATCTCTTTCCTGATATGTCAGTAGCTAAAATAAAAGAACATCTGACAACCTACCACACAAAGTTCCTCGTCAAGCAAAAAGCTTTGAAATTAATGAATGGTCTGTATGTTGAAGTGGAAAATGAGACAAAAGAAAAGTGGCAATAAATCTTTAGAATCAAGGATGCCGGTGAGCAAGCAAAAATTGAAATAGTTGATGTCACTGAGCAAGATCCTGATGTCACCGAGCAAGACCCTGCAGACACCATTCAAATAGATGAAGGTATCATGGATACAGAGGCACCGGAACATGAAATGATAGAAGGCAATGCATATGCAAAACTTGTATCTAGTGAATCAGTTTTGGAACAAGTTCAACCTTATCCACCAGTCAATCAACCTATCTCAACCAAAGCCCCTTAGGATACGGATCAAGCCATCGAAGGTCACAAGTCTACAACAGGCAAAGGTACTACTCAAGAACAAACCTCTCAAGCACCTTCCAGCACTACAAATGTTGCAACTGAGACACCAAGTACCAAGACACCAAAGGATGCAACAGAATCTAAAGAAACCCACCAAAGTGTTGCCTCTACCGAGCAACCTACCAAGGGTCATCAAGCCTCACAAGCCATTGTATTGGTTCAACCAACCAAATCTAAAGAAAAGAAGATGAAGAAGCATAGCTTCAAAGTAGATTTGTCAAAACCAATAGTGTTGCCCAATGTTAACATATCAAAATTAAAAGGGCAAGCACTCATTGATTTCGGTGAACTATGCAAAGCAAAGGCCGAATAGGAAAAACAAATGGCCATACAAAAGAAAAATAAAGTACTTCAGAAGGTAAAGACGCTATTATCAGATATGCTATCTGAAGCCACAGTGTCAACTGATACAGCCATCCATATTCAACTGGATGAACTTCTCAATCAGATAAAGACATCTGGAGTAGATGCATCCAAATATTTGAGCAAGCTAAAAGACAAGGAGCTCACTACAAAACTGATAGAAGAGGTACAGAAAGCTATAGCTCTTGGCAAAGTTAAACTTGTCAAATTTATTGCTGAGTTGTCCCCTCAACTCAAGCACATTCTTTATTTATTTCAGAAACTCTGTACATTTTCTTTATTCATTAAAGACATCAAACATAAAACTGAAGCAATTGAGAAAGAGATCACCGATCTCTCAAATAAGTTGACCCTAGAGCCCAATTTAGTTCAGAATTTCTATACAAAGTTACAACAGCTAATGGCTCTATAATTGGACCTAAGAAATGAAGAACACAAGATCAGGATGGATATAGTGACACTTCACACATTATTTCTTCCTCATCCTTCATCCGTTCAAGAACAGATTAACCGAGCCACTCACCTATCTACTACACAAGAGGGAAGCACATTAGATGGCTTAATTTCTTTATTGGCTGATATTCAAGCACATAATTCTTTAATGAACAGTGTAAAGGATGCACTCTCTGTTGCTCTCACTGAATTATGGACAAAGTACAAATCCATTTTTGACTAGTTGCCACCACCAAATGGTAACTAAATTTTGATGTTTGTCAAAAGGGGGGAGTGATATAGTATTCAAAGCATCAAAGTATAGTACAAAAGGAGTGTAATATACAGGGGGAGTATATCGAGCAAAGTGAGCAGAGTATCCAAGAGGCAGTGGACAGAAAAATAAGAAAAGAACACAACACACATCACCGAGCATGCAAATTCAGAGTGTTGTACAATATATTGATAAGGGGAGTATATCTTGATATACTATTTCATTGACAAATGTATATATTGTCAGTTTAGTCAAATTTTGCAAAGTATATAGATTTTTGAGTTATAACTTTGAAAGTAGTTTTTGTCAAACATCTCAACTAATGTCAAAAGGAGAGATTGTTACTACTTACTAAGGTTTCCATTAGTCTTATGTTCAAAGTTATTCTATATACTCTAGTCGGTTAACTCTATCGAAATATTCAGTCGGTATGCACAGAGCAGTCGGTAATAGAAGAAACTAGTCACCGAGCCCAGTATGCACCGAGCTATCTACCGAGTATCATTCCATGTTTACCGAGCAGCAAAGATGACACACCAAGTTGATATACACTGAGTGAAACATGTTACCAGATTCATTGAACCTGGACATACATATGGAAACATGTTACAAGATCAAGAAACATAGAACAATTATCACATTGGAAATTTCACTTAAAGATTGTGTATGATTTTGAGGTCATCTAACCGATGAAATATTTTGCATGGTTATTCATTCGATAAAACATGTTTGTAAGATCGAAGTAATGAATGGATCACTGACATAAGAGATTTATTTATACAACATGGATTGAGATCTGAAAAACACATGTAGTATGACAGAAAGGAAGATATAGAAATATATGAAGCAAGACATGTGAAAGCACTAAGTGTTATGACTGTTATAGAGACATAGAGGTCACCGAGAAGGATTACAGAGAACAGTCAATGAATAGAGTAAATAGAAGGGTTTATCGAGTTACTATATGGGTTACCGAGGTGTGCTATAAGCAAGGTAATCATATTTGAGCACACAAAATCTGCTATAACATTTCAGATGTAAAGTTGCAGATATTTGTAATGATTTTATTGAAATATTTTGAAATTGTAAGAGAAACCTTTAACAGGGTAAAAGACTCTAACCAAGTCTATAAATTGTAAAGCCTTTAACTAGGTGCAACATTTAGATTAAGTGTTGTTAAATCTTTAGCAAGGTAGATCTAACAGATCTTGATACTCCTAATAGGGTAAGCTATCAGAAATAGCTAAACATGTAGATCTAATAGAGCACCCTTTATTATTGCGGTAGTGAAGTTGTGGGTGCCATCCGCACCACAGTTTTTCTCTCTAACCAAGAGTTTCTGCGTAACCAAAATATAAGTGTTATGGAGTGAATCATGTATGATTGTTATTTATTTGGTTTAGCATTATATTATGTTAATGTACTATTCAGTTTATGCTTAAATGTAAAGTTATTGTTGAAGAAAAGTTTTGAAGTACTGATTCACCCCTCCCCTCTCAGTACATTATATTACCATATTGGGCCTAACAACTTCTCTATCAAAACATGAAGTACATAAATATTTGGAACTCTTCAAAATAAGGAAAATAAAAAGATAGTCATGTACAGACATTTCAGGGTTCGATCCAGATCTTATAATACATCACCCGAATATTAGTCCAAGAGCAGGAATCAATAATGGAACACAACACGGATCAGGAGCAGGTATTCTATTCATCACACCAAAAGGTCATGTAAAATTCCAAAAGCATATAAATTAAGCTTTCCATGCACCAACAATGCATCAGAATATGAAGCTTTGGTTACAAGTATCAAAATGGCTATAGAATGGAACATTACACAACTTCAAGTCTTTGGAGACTCTCAGCTCGTCATCAATCAAATCAATGACAATTTTCAAACAAAGGATGAAAATTTAATGGCTTATAAAAAGATGGTTGATGATATCAAGAAATACTTTGTAGAAATAACTTTTCAGCAAATTCCAAGGAATGATAACAAAGCAATAGACGCCATGGCTACACTTGCTTCTCTACTTTAGACATAGGAAAATCAACAACGTTATGAATTCCTGGTGGAAGAGTTGTTTTACCCTGCTCATAATTGTCCTAATTCCCAAACTATCTATCACCTCATTGGGCATGATTCTTCCTGTTATGGCCAAAATTACACATACCTGAAAGATAACACCCTACCTCCCGACTTATCGAAAAATCAAAAGAGAAACTTTATTTGCCAATTATCTCATTATATTGTTGTCGCGGATACCCTATTTAAACGATGTCTAGACGGTAGTCTTTTAGGATGTCTTGAACAAGAAGAATCTAAGAATGCCTTACATGAAGTCCATAATGACATTTGTGGCACTCATTGAAGTGGTCTTACCCTTTCGAAAAAACTCATACGCTTGGGCTATTATTGGCCAAGTATGGAATGAGATTCTTTTCAGATAGCTAGAACATGCAAACAATGTTAGATCCATAGGAATTTGATTCATGCACCAGCACAAGAACTTCACGCTTTGGCAACTTGATTCATCTAATGGACACAAATTCATCCTTGTAGCTACAAAATATTTCACAAAATGGATTGAGGCAGTACATCTCAAAAATATCACAAGAAAACAAATTGCTGCATTTATCTTGAACTACATCATCCATCACTATTGAATACCCATGACCATTATCATTGATAATGGGCAATCGTTCAAGAACTAGGATGTAAAAGAACTATGTGAGAAATTCAAGATCTTGTAGCGTCCTAAAATTGCGACACTTGCAATTTTGACTGCATTTCAGTCTTCATGATGGCGACGCAACATGCAACCTGAATGGAGACCCCGAAACCTGATTATGACACCAAAAACTGCATTTTCTTGCACCCTGGCCTGAACCTCCTTTGCACCTTGCTGTCCCGGGAGGTGGGACCAGAGCGCCCAGCGCCCTGGTCCCTGGGTCCTATTTTGGGCCCGGTCTCTTTTGGACTTCGGGTCTTTTTGTTTGCAATTTGGAAATTAACTTTCTTGGTCGGCCTAAGGTCGAGAAAATCAGTCTATTAACCCTAATTGACAAGTATATAAACTATATTTTCCTCTTTCATTCGACATGATGGAAAAAGCGTGGAAATTATACTCAAGCATTCAAGCATTCAAGCATTCCTTCAAGCAATTGATCATTTCAAGTCTCCATTCAAGGCTAAGTGTTGCATTCAAGACAAGGATTCAACCATTGAAGAGGAGATCACTTACTACATACTACTACAACATACAACATACAACATCTATACCTTCGCACATAAGGATACAAACATCCTTACAACAAGGTATTAGTACTTGTTTTACATTACAGACATTTACATTTACAGCATTGCTCATTTCTTGGTTAATTCCAAAACCGGGGTTTGACCTAAAGGCAAACCCCTAATCCCTAACCCCCCAATCGTCTTCGCTTTTCTGTGTGTAGGTTGCAGGTACGCGGCTGAAATTGAAGATCTGGAATCCTTGTGCAGAGACGAACAGATCCCCCTTCGTTTCGCGGATTTTTCAGAGGACCGTGGCGCTCGGGCGCCATCGTCCCGACAACTTTTGCTCAAATTTGTAGGACAGCGCCGTATCGACATTTTACTGCTAATTCCAGGTCCGCAGCTTCATCCTATATCCCTATCTCAATTTATAAGCGAATCTTTGTCACTTTCTATGCATTCCTAGCTTAATTCTTCTATCAACATTCTTTACAAAAGAGGGTAGCCTTGCTTTCTTAACCCTTGAAACACATTTAGCATCCAATCTTGCATTGTGTGGGATTGGATCTTGTGGGTTTCAACCCCTCTTTTGAATGTAAAGTCTCTCCCCTAAGTGAAAACCATCAACCCTAGTGAATCTCCCTTCTCTCTCCTTGGAGTTGGAAGAGGGGAGAGCAACTAGGGTTCGATCGCGATTTTCCGCTTTACAGATCCAACACGGATTTTCCGCACCCTACTATCCACAAGGGAATGGGCAAGCAGAAGCATCAAACAAAACTATTTTGAAAATTCTCAAAAAGATAGTGAATGATGCTGGAAGAGATTGGCATATTCAATTGAACCCTTCTCTATGGGCCTACCATACTAGTATCCACACACCAATAGGTGCCACACCTTTCTCTCTTGTTTATGGATCAGAAGCAATACTGCCAATAGAAGTAGAGATACCTTCTCTACAAATATCATTAAAATAGCTTATCCTAGATGAACAACATCGAGTGTCTAGATTGCAGGAGTTAGAATTGATCCATGAACGAAGACAAAATGCCTTTGATCATTTAAAGGTATATCAACAAAGAATGTGCCAAAGTTATAATCACAGGGTCAAACCCCAAGTCTTTCAAGTTGGGGAACTAGTATTAAAGGAAAATCCACGCAACCAAGCAGATCAAGAAAAGAAAGGAAAGTTCGCACCAATTTGGTTAGGTCTATTTGTGGTCACAACAGTATTTGGGTCAGGAGCATATCAGCTATCAACACAAGAAAGAGATTAGCTCAAAGAACCCAATAAGAAGTTTTATGTTTGAAAAAGAAGAAAAATCCAAAAACAGTGAAAAAGCAAAAAAATCCAAAAACATTGAAAAAGCAGAAAAATCTAAAAAGAGTGAAAAAGCAGAAAATCCAAAAATAGTGAAAAAACAGAAAATCCAAAAAACAGTGAAAAAGCAAAAAAATCCAAAAAAAAGAGTGAAAAAGAAGAAAAAAAAATTCAAATATGAGGAAAAGTGCAATAAAATAGATGGTGAAAACCTATCAAATGGGTGATATCTGTCTGCTAGCTCTTCCATCTATTAGTTCATGCATCCTTCCGCTTGCATTAGCATTGTTCACACCCATAATAAAGCCTTTGTACATACACAGACATCCCGGATGGCTTCTTGCCATGGTTTGGATAATTGGGTAAATCATAATGAATTTGTTTCTAGGACTGGGGAAAAATCCTTGACCTAGCTAGTGGAAATTTTTTTAATCATTTTGACCTTAATCAAAATAGGAAGAACAACAGTTAGGAAACTCTTATCAAACAAAAATTAAGACACATCCAAAATCGAACATGAGATCAAATTATCAACCATCAAACTATCACAAAGCTAGTCTAAGGACATCACACACTTTTAAATGGATGATATCTTTTGGATAATGAGTTTAACATGATTGTTCAACTTTTCTATCTTGATTTTTTGCTATCATGATTTCTGAGTGACTCCAGGATGTCTTTAACTAGAGGAAAAAGTAAGGAATGTGATATTTTTCTTGTCTGTTGTCTGTAAATTAATCATTAATATGTGCAAATTTGTCCCGAGACATGATCATCGGAGTATCATCAAAGACATTTCGTATTTGCATATAGAAATGGTTAATATTGCCTGTTTAACGCAAACAACACTCAAGTCATCTTGGTTTAATTATACCTCGATGCTTGTACTAACTTGCCATATCAAAATCCAAGAACATCGTGCTCAGGTCATCATGGTTTAATTATACCATAGATGTTTGCACTTACTTCCCCCATTCTAAAAAGATCAATGATGACAAAACACAATAACCCAGTGACTGGTCTGGTCGTAGCGTTGCATTTAGCTTACATTTCATTCTTGTATGGGATCCCACATGCTCATTCTATCCAAGGTTAAATCTATCGCAGGAATCATCAATCTATCATCATAAGTGTATACACAATCAAACTGATGACTCATCTCTATCTAGATATTATCGACCCAACGAAAATCTTATATTCCCCCCCTCAACAGAATCAATATCAGCATATCTAAATCTTCCTGCAACTAGATATCAACAAACTGTCAATTCTTTATCCAATCAACCTTATCAATTCTATCAATCAATCACATCTAATCTATCCTATCATTTTGTATACAAGATGTATCTTTCCTGAAACCAGATGTTCTGATCATGTCTTATAAAGGATATATCATTCCTAAAACTAGATGCTTTGATCATCTTTGTCTTATATAGGAGGTGTCATTCTTGAAACTAGACTGAATCTCGATCTTATCTATCTAATCAATCAAGATTTATCAATAATAAATAACCATATCACTGTGATCGTAGAACTCACATTTTCATCAACCACGGTCGCAAAAATCAAATCATTTCTAATTGGGACATCAATTTCGCAAAGATCAAAAAACTCCAAAGGTCAATTATCTCAATTAATCTCCCGAGGGGCCATCATCGTATCATAATTTATCAATCAATAGTTGGGGCATCCTATCGAACCAATATCATCATCAAAATGAGGTTATTCTTTGAATCAACGTGTCATCACACCTCGCTTCAAAGAGGGGCAAAATGTAGACACCTAAAAATGGTCTGAAGATAATTAATTAAATAAGCAATTATTTAATTAATCCCCATTCCTAATTTAATTTAATTCATTAGGCAATTTGATTAAATTCTCCCTTTCATCTACTTATTAATAAATATAAGGATTTATTTGATAGGTTCATTTCAATAATCCCCTTTGATTAATAAATTCAAATTAATTAATCCTCCCCTCATTTAAATCAATTGTTCTAATTCTCTAATTAATTAAAATAAATCAATTTATGAGTAGTTGAGAATTAATTAGTCTTTTCCTATTATTGAATTTTTAAATCCAAATTACCCACATGCCTCCTAACTTCTAACCACCTAACCTAACCATCCCTCTAACCTAACCAATTCCACCGAACCTTGGGTTTAACTAACCCTATCCTATCTTGCACATTCTAACCTCCTTATCCTAACCTCCAATGGTGGGGATATTTTCTTCTTGAGACACATGTCACTTTGGCCACATGTCTCCTTTCTTAGACACGTACCCTTTTATGAGAAACACTCCTTGACACTTGTCACCACATAGATGACAAGTGTCTCTTCCTCCAACCTCTTCTCCAATATCCTCCAATTTCACCCTTGATATCTTCAAACTATATCTTGACCGTTGATTCCAGCCACCTCACCCCTAGCCTTGGAAATCCTATAAATATCCCCTATTTTGGAGCACAAAGGATCCCATCTCATTATCAATTTAGGGATTATTACTATAGGCATATCATTTGAGCATTGTTGTTATAGGCAATTGCATTAGCTTAATTTGATCATTTTCCATGATAATTATTGAATCATGTATCTTAATCAGTCTCTTTTCTACCTTAATTGCATCATCACCATAGCTTAATCATGCATATCATTAGCTTAATTAGTCTCTTGGATCAATTTAGCATAATCAATCTCATCTTTGCATATCATTATCATTTCAAATCCTCCATCTAGGTGTACTAAAGTCGCTAGGATTGCTTATCCAGATTTGAGAGAAAATCCATACTCGCATTTCTTAGGAGGCGATAGGTTGGTTTGTTATGGTTCATCTTTGTTTTCTTATTATTTGCTAGCCATGATTGTAATGATCTATTGAGTGTTTGTGTTGCAGCTGCAGATATCACACTTCACAGGCACGATAAATCCAGCATCCAAAATAATAGAAATTGCTACTATTGCTTCCTTCAAAAGTGGAGAGGGATTGTCTACCATCATAAAAATGTAGGTATCACACTTCATAGGCACGACAAGTTCAACATCCAAAAAAATAGAAATAGCTACTATTTCTTCCTTCAAAATTGAATAGGGTTTGTCTACCATCATAAAATCATCTTTGGTGTGATTGAAAAGAAATTTGATCAAATCCTCATTTGCAAACCATGAAAACTCTCTCCAAATATCCAAAACTGTGTGCCCTAATTCCCTTATTTTCTACGATTCTACATCAGACAAAGAACTTTCCAAATTTCTAATCTTCTCATGATTTTAATCCTTTAATTGCACCTTTTTAATTTTCCAAATATTTTTAATGCTAGATTCTTATCCAACTGACATCTTAGGATCCAAGAGAAAAGATATGAAAAATACCTTTTGTGCTAACTCTAATTTGAATTCCTTCTCTTCAACAGCTCTGCATTGCAAACTCTTAAATTTAATGCAAAAATGATCTTGAAAACTCGATATTTAACTAGTTCATTGTACCTATGGTTTTGTAGCAAAAAATTGTCTTGTCATAGTGACATCAAGCGAAATTTGTACTTTTACATAAACAATCTACTAGAGCATATAATACATAATACTAAAAACACCAACATGATCCACACTAGAATATGCAAGCCACCACATGCATTTCCTTCAAGAGAGGGGATACAAGTAGATCTTTCTTTGAAGTTCCCCCTAAGTCAAAGCTACAAGATCAATTTTTGGAGGAAAAAGAACCCATATTGAGCTTAGGTGTAATAGACTCGGTCACTTCTTTCTTTCTCCATACCATAGAATTCTTCTTCTTAAGGTCATTTGATTTTACCGGAGTATTCAAATTCTTGCTTTTTTTAGTAAACTATCCATACTTGTTGCAATTATAACATTTGATATTCCTGTATCTTGAATTCACTGAATTTGTTCTAGATCTGCACTAATTAGCTTTGTGAAAAAAACCTTGACAGGGCTTAATCATAAGCAATTCATTTATTTTATTAGACCTAAATTTTGATCCTAATAAAACTCATCAAACTTCAATATAAATTTTTGAAATCAAACTGGCGAGAAAATAAATCCTTGTCAACCCATGCCAAAGGTGGGTCCTGAGTCCTATGATCCCATTCAACATACTTGGATTTTCTAGGGTCTCCCTTAGGAAGGAACTTGGCACTCGACAAAATGTGTTTTCCATTTTGACTGAGTCCCAAGTCGTATGGCACAAAATCAAATATTCTACCTTCATTGGGTCCCACTTTACTCATTAGACAAGCTCTATGTTTTGCAGTTGTGGGTGTGTTAGACCACTTGAGACTCAGTGGGAATAGCTTTTGTTACTACGTATCAAGTTGCCATTACTTTTATCCAAAGTCATTCTATATACTCTAGTCAGTTACTACTACCGAAATACTCAGTCGATAAGCACAATGCAGTCGGTTATAGAAGGAAGTAGTCACAGAGCCTAGTATTCACTGAGCTATCTACTGAGTAACATTCCATGTCTACCGAGTAGCAATATTGATACATCGAGTTGATATACACTGAGTGAAACGTGTTACCAGATTCATTGAACCTAGACACACATGGGAAAATATGTTACAAGATCGAGGAACAAAGAACCATTATCACATTGGAAATTGCACTTAAAGATTTTGTATGATTTCAAGGTCATCTATCCAATGAAATATTTTGTATGGTTATTCATTTGATAAATTATGTTTGTAAGATCGAAGCAATGAACCTGATCACCGACATAAGATATCTATTTATACAGCTTGAATTGAGGATCAAAGTAATGAGAAGAATGTGTGTGAAGCAAGACACATGTGACAGATAAGGAAGTACTGAGTATTGCGTCTGTCAAAGACACAGAGGTCACCGACAAGGTTTTTAGAGAATAGTCAAGGAACAAAGTAAACAGAAGGGTTTACCAAGTTATTCTATGGGTTACCGAGGTATTCTATAAGCAAGGTAATCTCATTTTGAGCACATAGAATCTGCTATAACATTTCAGATGTGAAGTTGCAGATATTTGTAAAGATTTTAGTGTAATATTTTGAAGTTGAAAGAGAAACCTTTAATAGGGTAAAAGACTCTAACAAAGTCTATAAATTGTAAAGCCTTTAACCAGGTGCAACATTTAGAATAAGTGTTGTAAAATCCTTTAGCAAGGTAGATCTAATGATCTCAATACTCCTAACAGGGTAAGGTATCAGAAATACCTAAACATGTAGCTCTAACCGAGCAACCTTTATTATTGCAGTAGTGAAGTTGTGGGTGCCATCCCCACCACAGTTTTTCTCTCTAACCAAGAGTTTCTGCATAACCAAAATATATGTGTTATGGAGTGAATCATGTATGATTGTTATTTATTTGTTTTAGCTTTATGTTATGTTACAACAGTTTTTGGTTTATGTATAATAGTAAAGATATTGTTAAAGAAAGGATTTGAGGTATTGACTCACCCCTCCCCTCTCAGTACATTAGCTTTCCATATTGGGCCTAACAATTGGTATCAGAGCTTCAATCTTGGAAAAGGGTTTAAAAGCCTAAAGAGAAAGATCTTATCAATGGAAGGCTATAAACAATCTTGGAGAATTGTGTATCTGCAAGAAGAGTTAGATCATGCTAATCAAGTGATTGCAGACATGCAAAGACAAATGCAAAAATCATTGAAAGTTAGAAGAAGATTATCTGATGATTTGCAGGACTCTCAAGAGTTAGTGGAACAAATTGAAACATCATATGAGAATAGTATATCTGAAGAGACTGAATTGATGATTGAAGAACTAAAGGAGAAGAACAAAGCACTGACTTATCAGCTAAAAGCAATGAAAAGAGGACATGAACATTTCAGCACAAAGATGACTGAAAATCTTGATGCATTGAGGATAGCTGAGGATAAAGTAAGAGATCTAGAAAGAGAAAATCAACATCTTAAAGCATTAGTATCAGAAAAGAATGATGAAATCACAAGGTTGATTGGGATTCAACAAAATTTGTTAGATCAATTGGGTTATGCACATCATGAAGCAAATCTAAAAGATGATGAGAATCAAGCATTGAAACTTGAAGTATCAAGGCTGACCGATGAACTTGAAATAGAGAAGAAATCCAAGGAAACATTGAAAAAGAGTTATGAAGCATCAAAGATGTTGGATGAACAACTTAATACAAAGGGACCCAACAAAGTTGTAGGACTTGGTTACAAAGGAAAAGACTCTACCGAGAAGGGAATTCATATTACCGAGAGAGGAGAATCATCAAAGCAAGCTGGAAATAAGAAGAATATCAAAGGAAAGAATCCTATTTGCAACTACTGTGGAAAACAAGGTCACACTGCTAACATGTGCCAAATAAGAAAAGGTAAGCAACCGAATGTCACTAGGTCTAATGGTTATTGTCACAATTGCAATACATATGGTCACACGTCTAATCAATGTAGGACAAAGTATGATAGCAATTATCAGAAGACAAAATTCAAAGGATTTTGTAAAAATTGCAATAGATATGGACATAGTACTGAGAAATGTTGGTATAAGAAAAAGACCTATATGTGGTTTGCACATCGAGTAAATACTAGAGGCTACCAAACTCACACAGATCCTAACCGACAGTATTCAGTAGTACCATGGGATTACAATACAAGGATATGGTGTGAATGTTGTGGAAGATATGGAAATATGAGTGCCAACTACTTTATAAAGTTTAGAATGAACAATCGAAGATCATGGAGAAATCCTGGTATGACATGTTTTCATTGTCACAAAGTTGGACACTTGGCTAGAGATTGCAGAGATCAACCTAGAGGAGACACTGAGGAAATAAAAGGCAAATTACAGATGATTTGGAAAAAGAAGGAAATTGTGTCGAATGAAGAAAGCACCTTACCTATCGAGTTAGGTGCACCTATTCCAAATTAATCGGTAAAGGTATGAAGGGACTACATTCTCTCAAAGGTTGAATATTAATAGTTCCTATTTTATCATGTACTTAATTCAAAATCTGCATAATTAAAGATGCATTAGAAAATTTGAAATTTTATCAAGTCTTTTTGAAGCCTGTCTAGTTGGTAAATATAGGAAGTCTGGTTACTTGGTAAAAGCATAAAAAGGAAGCGGCATCGAGTGCATTTAATGTTTTCTGACCTAACTGTACAGAGCCCGATAAGGTATAATGTATAATTAAAGCCTTTTGCATGATCATTTTACACTTACCAAGTTTGCAAGAAAGCAGAGCAAAGTGATTCAAAGGTGATCAAACCACCTCCCGAGCAAATTTCAAAGGTATTTACATCAATCACAACGCACTGTCAAGATAGTTTACCGATCATATCAAGTTGTTATTATTTGCTAAGTTGAAAGCATTTCCCATTTGAAAGTCTTCAAACCCTAAGGATCTTTTGTTAGTATTTATCTGAAATCTACAATGCCACCTAAGATCCAGAACCCCGTTGTTGTTGAGAACATTGAAAAGCCCTCACTGAAATACTCTTTAACTCCCAAAGTTGCATCTAAACCAGATGATAAAAATGCATTCTCACTCATTCCGAATAGAGTTTTATTAGTTGAGGATGTGAGATTCTTCACTAAGTGTCTTGTTGAGGAACTAGGTCATGTTGAAATCAAGGACACATATGATGAATTGTGTACCGATGGGAAATTGGATAGCAAGTATGAACACATTAAAATCAAGGGATTGATCGAAGCCCTACCTATCCCTGTGTATTCAATCCCTAGTGGGTTAAGTTTGTTCTGAGTAGAATTCATGATGATTTCATGTGGTTAGTAGAGCAACCATTCAAAATCACCAAGAAAATCATTCATTTGATCATCGGTTACCCTATTTATGATCATGCCCGAGCTCAGAAAATGATATCACAGAAGGAATTGATCAGCTTAACCATAGTGGAATCTGATTGTAGAGGACTGATACTGAACAATGTCACAGATGCAGAGCTAAAGTTTGCAATTAGAGTAATAGGTTATTGTTTCTTCCAATTGGCAAGGGAAAATAGTGTACCCTGTGCAGCAGTCGATTTAGCATATAAAATTGTGAAGAAAGGCATGAAAATTGATTTATGCGAGGTATTGTTGAAAAACCTATTTGAGAATCTAAACACCATAAGGAAGCCAAAGAAGAACAACTCAGCTAATACATTGAAGTTTGGATCATTTCTCATATGCATGTTTTTCTATTTTGAGAAATTCTTTCCATTAGTCGATAATGTAGTTTGGGAGCTACACTGACCAATCACCCATCAAATCAATGACTTCATCAAGAATCTAGGTGATAACTTTAATGATATTATGGATGAATATTTCAGCAAGTTTCAAGAGAAGATGCATAACAAGTATAGAATTCCACCCCAGCTAGTGGAGAAATACAAAGATGACATATGTTTTGAAGTAGACACCGACTATTGCTATGTTAATGTTGTGGAGCTAAGAACTCAATCTTTTCCACCTATGGGTTATCAGATTGATTTTGACATCACACAACATCAGATAGATGATTTTCTTACATTACCAAGGCATGCTACCGAGCTGAGATATGGTACATATGAAGAAGTGAAAGAAAAAGTTAAGATGAGTATTGTAGTGCCCAAGGCTACAAGGAAGGCAACAAAAATGATCAAGGTATTAACAGAGAAATTTAGAGAAGGTTCTTCCTCCACACCTGTCAAAGGCACTCTAGTCATCACTGAGGAGGAATCTGAAGCCCACGAGGCAACTATTACATTGAGCACTGAATTGCCAAAAGGGAAAGTTCTGAAAAGAAAGAAACAGGGTACATCAGAGGTATCACCGACTCCTCCAGCAAAGCGACCTAACACAAGAGCATTTGCAGCATCACCGAGTAAGAAACCAAAGAATGTTGCTGCACCCAATGTAACAAAAACATATAAGAAATCCACTCGGAGACTCATTTTGGCTAAAGAGTCTAGTGACACCGAATCTGAGGACAAAAGTAAATTTTAGATTGTCAAGAGTACAAAGGAAAATGTACATAGTGTTGAAATTTTTTGTGCTAATCTGAAGCAATATGGTGGATTTGGATCATTCAGATATGTTAAGTACATGAATCTAGGAATGATGCAAAAAAGAGACAAATTGAAGAAGCTATAATCTGCACTCTTTTGAAATTCCGATTGGTCCCATTGGAAGTATCTAATTCTCTTCCAAAAGAATTGTATGCACATATTGATAACAGGTGGACACATGCCATGGACACGAAATAGAAGATGAGAGAAAGAAGTCTGGTACATCTCATTCCAGACATGTCAATAGATGAGATCAAAGAAAATCTAAAAAACTACCACAAAAACTTTCTGGTCAAGCACAGAGCTTTAAAATTGATGAATGGACTTTATTTGGATGTAGAGAATGAAACCAAGGAAAAGTGGTAGGAAATCTTATGAATCAAGAATGCTGGTGAACAAGCTGAAGTTGAAATAGTTGATGTCACTGAGCAAGATCCTGATATCACCGAGCAAGACCCTATTGATACTATACAAGTTGATGAGGATATCATGGACATCGAGGCACCAGAACAAGAAATGATAGAAGGGAATGCTTATGCTCAACTTGTATCTAGTGAATTAGTTTTGGAACAAGTTCAGCCCTATTCTCCGGTCAATCAGCCTACTTCAACCGAAACCCCTTAGGATACAGAACAAGGGATAGAAGGTCACAAGTCAATAGAAGGAGAAGCGACTTCTCAAGCTACCGGGGAACATACCTCACAAGCACCTTCTAGCACTGAAAAATGTTACAACTGAGACACCAAGCATAGAGGCACCAAAGGACACTATAGAGGCTAAAGAAACTGACCAAAGTGTTGCCTCTACCAAGCAACCTACCGAGGGTCAACAAGCCTCCCAAGCCATTGTCATAGTTCAACTAGTGAAAGGTAAAGAAAAGAAAATGAAGAAGCATAGCTTCAAATTAGATTTGTCAAAACCAATAGTGTTGCCCAATGTAGATATATCCAAATTAAAAGGGAAAGCACGAATTGAATTCGGTGAACTATGCAAAGCCAAAGCTAAACAGGAAAAACATATGGCTATTCAAAAGAAAAATAAAGTACTTCAGAAGGTGAAAGGACTCTTAACCGATATGCTACCTGAAGCAATAGTGACAATAGATGCAGCCATCCATGTTCAACTGGATGAACTCCTAACCAAGATAGAGACATCTGGAGTAGATGCATCTGAATATTAGAGCAAATTGAAGGACAAGGAGCTCACTGCTACAATGATTGAAGAGGTACAGAAAGCTATTGCTATTGGCAAAGTTAAACTTGTCAAAAATTTTCCTAAGTTGACCCCTCAACTCAAGCACATTCTTTATTTATTTCAGAAACTCTGTACATTCTCTTTATTCATTAAGGACATCAAAAATAAAATAGAAGTAATTGAGAAAGAGATCACTGATCTCTCAAATAAGTTGACCACTGAGCCCAACTCTATTATGCAATTCTATACAAAGTTACAAAAGCTCATGGCTCAACAATTGGAACTGAGGAATGAAGAGCACATGATAAGGATGGACATAATGACTCTTTAGACATTATTCATTCCTTATCTTTCATCCATCCAAGAGAAGATCAACAAGGCTACCTCCCTATCCACTCAGCAAGAGGGAAGCACCTTAGATGGATTAATTTCGCTGTTAGCTGACATTACAACTCAGAATTCACTTATGGACAGTGTCAAGAATGCTCTCTCTGTCACTCTCACTGATGCAAAGACAAAATATAAATCCATTTTTGACCAGTTGCCACCACTGAATGGTAACTAAATTTTGATGTTTGTCAAAAAGGGGGACTGATATAGCATCAAAGTATCAAAAGGGAATGTAGTATATAGGGGGGTATACCGAGCAGAACAGAGTATCAAATGCATAGTTAATTTTGGCAGCATCGACTAGTGATCACCGAGCAGTAAACCAAGTAGTACATATAGAAAATTGATCACTGAGCATGCAAAATCATAGTATTGATAAGGGGAGTATCTCTGAATATATTATTTCATTGACTAGTGTATATACTGTCAATTTTGTGAAAATTTTGTAAGTATATAGATTTTTGAGTTATGACTTTGAAAGTAGTTTTGTCAAACATTTCAACTAATGTCAAAAGGGGAGATTGTTACTACTTATCAAGTTGCCATTAGTTTTATCCAAAGTCATTCTATATACTTTAGTCGGTTACTACTATCGAAATACTCAGTCAGTAAGCATAGTGCAATCAGTTATAGAAGGAAGTAGTCACAGAGCCCAGTATTCACCAAGCTATCTACAGAGTAACATTCCATGTCTACCGAGCAACAATATTGATACACCGAGTTGATATACACTGAGTGAAACGTGTTACCAGATTCATTGAACCTAGAAACACATGGGAAAACGTGTTACAAGATCAAGGAACAAAGAACCGTTATCACATTGGAAATTGCACTTAAAGATTTTGTATGATTTCAAGGTCATCTATCCAATGAAATATTTTGTATGGTTATTCATTCGATAAATTATGTTTGTAAGATCGAAGCAATGAACGTGATCACTGACATAAGCTATCTATTTATACAGCCTGAATTGAGGATCAAAGTAATGAGAAGAATGCGTGTGAAGCAAGACACATGTGACAGATAAGGAAGCACTGAGTATTGCGATTGTTAGAGACATAGAGGTCACCAAGAAGGTTTTTAGAGAACAATCAAGGAATAGAGTAAACAGAAGGGTTTACCGAGTTATTCTAAGGGTTACCGAGGTATGATATAAGCAAGGTAATCTCATTTTGAGCACATAGAATCTGCTATAACATTTCAGATGTGAAGTTGCAGATATTTGTAAAGATTTTATTGTAATATTTTGAAGTTGTAAGAGAAACCTTTAACAGGGTAAAAGACTCTAACAAAGTCTATAAATTGTAAAGCCTTTAACCAGGTGCAACATTTAGAATAAGTGCTGTAAAATCCTTTAACAAGGTAGATGTAATGATCTCAATACTCCTAACAAGGTAAGCTTTTAGAAATATCTAAACATGTAGCTCTAACCGAGCAACCTTTATTATTGCAGTAGTGAAGTTGTGGGTGCCATCCCCACCGCAGTTTTTCTCTCTAACTAAGAGTTCCTGCGTAACCAAAATATATGTGTTATGAAGTGAATCATGTATGATTGTTATTTATTTGTTTTAGCTTCATGTTATGTTACAACAGTTTTTGGTTTATGCATAACAGTAAAGATATTGTTAAAGAAAGGATTTGAGGTATTGATTCACCCCTCCCCTCTCAGTACATTATATTTCCATATTGGGCCTAACACCTTTTCCACTTCAATGACTCTTGAGAAGATGATAGGACGTGAGCTATGTGGTCTCTAAGTTGGCAACTCAATCCTCGGTGAGGTGCCCAGATTAATCTCAATGAGGCCCCAAGTAAAAGAAGAAAAGACATGTGTTGTATGCTAAGTAAATGTTTAGCTGGAAGCTTGGCACTCGATGAGATGCCTAGATTTGTCTTAAGAGGAAGAGGACAAGATGCATTATGTTATGATTGGAAAGGAATGAGAATTGTCAACCCAATGAGATATTTAGGATATCTCGAACAAAACCCGAGTTGTGTTAAAACATGGTGAGGTTGATGATCTGTTGTTTGGAAAGCCTATCATATGAATGTATCATGACCATTAGTATGGCCCCAGTCAATCAACATGCCAAAAATGTCGGTGTTTGAGTTTTGCACTAAAACAAATGTCAGAATTGTAGAGATGCAAATGATTGTCCACGTTCTTTCGATAGAATAAAATTGTAGAAAGCTGATTTTGTGATCATGATCATTTGTGTGAAGCCAAAGTTATGATGGTGGTATACAATTGTTCTTGTAAGTACGATGGGAATGCCCTTATATATAGATCAACAAGAGGATGAATAATTCATTAGTGTATATGAGTGAACAAGCTGCAAATTATAAATTAAGAGATGTTTGTAGGTATGTTAAGGCCTTGTGAGAAATGGATCGTATCAGAGAAAATGTGTTGAAATCCATCATACAACCAAAGAGGGCTTGAAAATGCACCAGACTTCCAGAGAGGAACATGGTGATTAATGTGTAGATGAAATACTAGTTTACAGTTTGCATCTAACTAGATTTCCTCTTGCGGTAAAATTTTCCTTTTGGGTGCGAAAGTGTGCGGAGATAGTGGGTGACACAGACACTGAGGAATTGGTTTGGTAGTGCCACAAACCCATACTCTCAAATTTCTCCCCTACCAGGACAAGTGGTGGAAGTCGCTTGATCTGGTATATTTTGCATCTATAACCACCCATGGTTGATGGTGACGTGGTTGGTGTTAGGATAATTGGTGGACAACTAAGATTGGGGGGGCTAATCAGTTGTCAAAAGATTATGAAAATTTAAGCACACAAAACCTTACCAAAATGACAGATATATTAATTAAGCACAAGCATAAATCACATAACAATTACCATCCATCCATAACACATAACACTAGGATTTGTATGTGGAAAACTTGTTAAAGGGAAAAACCATGGTAAGAAGCCTACCTACATTCTGATTATACTTCTATAGAAAGTATGTGATTATAATAAGAGGGACCTGTACATACAAGAAGGCCAACAACCTAGAGCACATTGTTCATCACAAAGGGAGTCTCACTAACTACAAAAGAAATCCCGACTACAATCTGAAAAGATGAATGAGCTCCAAGAATATCATCTCCTATGCTTGTGTATAGTTGTGGTTAAGCTCAATACCTGAGGTCTTAAACCTCTTACACTAACCCAATTAGATCACCTATGATTGATCAAAACCTCTGCATATGATTACAACTTTATTCGCACATAGATAATCCCACAACCCACATACCATGATCTACAAAGAGATCTTACATCATATTTATATCAACCTAGGACCTAAACAATTAGGTCGACCACTTATAAGATAATAAAACAAATCCATTACATAATCCCATAAACCAATGATAAACCATGTCGTCCTAAGACCAAAACAAGATAAACCAAACAATAAATCCAACCGGTAATGCATCAGAGGCATCAACCAACACGTTACATAAACCGGTCCATAACCTAGCAGAATAATAGCAGACCTAAAAATGAAACACCACTGATCAACTAGAACATGAACATGATAACCATTTTCATCTTGATAACCTTATAGAAGCCTCACCAACACCACTTATCGGATTCATCAAAAGATCTTCAAAAACGTTATGTCAGTAAAACCCTTACCGGTAACCAAAAGGCTTACTAGAACAAATGATAGCTTCTGGATCATTAAATCACGAACCAAATAAATGTGATACGCTTCAGCAACACATGAATAACCAATCCAAACCAATTCCACAAGCTAGATCATACTCGAGAAGATCTCCGGATCAACATCATAGTCCAACCACTTTATTGAAACCCGGTAGACAAAAAGACAACTAGTGTTGACATCAATGAAAAAGATCAATACAACACATAATCAATTCCTCCAAATTGCCAACAGTTGGTATGATGGTAGGTCCCCTTTGATGCTCTATGATCTTGGGCATGAAGGATACTACGCATGGCCATCTAGATGGTTACACATTAGGAGAAAACATGGGCGACCAGATCCATTCGGTAACTCTTGAAAAGAAAAGGCTGATTAGGTGAATAAGCAGGACACATGTAAATTATAGTACCCCTTTCTCGATCAGACTTTTAGACTCATGTTTGACTTCTATTGACTTTTTCTGTGGATAAATTATTGTGATATTTTACTTAGACATTATGCCGTATGGTGATATGCTTTAATTTGATTTATGTGTATGTTTTTATATAGTATTTCCTTATGGATGTTAAATGTGATTTTTATTAGATTATTGTCATGGACTGACACATTTACTTTATATGTTCAATGTGTTATATTCATGTTTCGTGCATGTAAGTGTATAGGGTGCGAGGGGATGATTTTCCTTCACTCACTCCTATGAGACAGGGAACATCATGATTCTTCTTCATCTGTGTGTGTGTCGTGTCTTTTATATATGTCTATATGCACGTGTGGTTCTTTGATGCAAGGCATTGTAGGTACAAGTACCAAGTAGGTACGGGGTATCGACTCCACCTAGTTTCACAGGTCTGAGCATACCTTATTTGTTCGTTAGGAACTTGTAGGCGATACTTGTTAGATCCTAAATTGACACGTAGTTAAACTCATGTGAGTGTCATCAATCAATCGTCATTTCATGTTTGATCGATATGTGAGTCTTGGTTCTTCGGCATTTTCATTTTGTGAGTCATCGGGTGGTTATGTTTCATTTTGCGTGCTTCCAGTTAGTTATAAAAGTTAGTTTGAGTGAATCATGTTATTACATGTTGGCGTATTTAAATTAAATTAACATGCCTTTGTTATTTCATGTAGGTGTATTTAAATTAAATTAATATACCTTTGTGATTATTGATTTAATTAAATATAATTGAGTTATTGAATTTAAATTGATAAAGTGCATGTTATTTTTAAAAAGTTAATTGTATTTAAATAAATGAAAAAAAAAGAAACAAAGTTAAAAAAAGTATGCTATTGGAATTTTTAGATTTTATGTTGTGTTAATTTCAAATAAGAAAATATCTTCATTGACTTTTTAGTGGAGATTAGATTTTACTTTTTTGGAAGATTGCTATTGGTTTAATGAAATTTTAACCTAAAAGCTTTTAGGTTAAAATTTTTTCGTATATTTACCCGAGGGTTCACGAGAAGAGAGGAGAGGAAATTTTTGGAAGGTAAGTCTGGAAAACAAAAAAAATTGGAGATTGGATTTGGATTGAATGTTTTGGTGTGCAGGTTGAGGCTCATCTCAATTTTTTCTTCTAGGAGTGCTTTAACAGGTAGGATAGAGTGTATCTTTCATTTTGTTAAAAAATTTAAAATGGTTTGAAAAACTTCTTGTGTGTGTTTGGAATTCATGAAATTTTTATCGGAATATTTTAATTTAGTATAATTTGTGGGAATTGAGTGATTTATATTTGAAATAATATTTTCCCAAATTAGTTTTGTTAATAGTGAAGAAATTGAATTTTACAACCAAAAATTTGGTTTCTCTGTGTATGTTTTCAAGTTGAGCAATTTGTTGTAAATATTTTCATTTCATGTTTGGGGAGTAAAAGATTTATTTTTTGTTTGTATGGAGGTTTTCAGATTGTTTAAAAACAAGGGTTATGCTCGCCAATTTTTTATAAATTGACCTCCCTGTGTGTGTTCATGATTTTTCCATATGTGTGAGAGCAATGGAAATTTGCATTTAATCCCCTCTATTTTGTTTAATTTTCTCTTGGATTTTGCCCAAAATCATTTAATTTGGGTCTTTTATGTATTTATTAGTATACAAAAATCTTTATAAAAAAAATTCATTCAAAGGAAAAAAATTTATTCATACTCTATTTTTAGTAGAGTTAATATTTGTTGTGTAGAAAATGAAATTTTTAAAAAAATATATAAAATATTTACCACGTGGCAGGGGACCCACCACCTCCCACCATGTGGGATGGTAGCTGCTCTACCATAGGGTAGCAATGCGCTACCATATGGTAGGCGCTACTACCATATGGTAGTAGAGCTACCATTGGTGGTCATTACTACCATATGGTGGCAACGCTACCATGTGGGAGCAGTGCTACCAAACAAATAGTAGTATGCCACTTGTTATAATATTTTCTTTACACTTGTTATTGAAAATTTTAGATTTATCTGCTAATTAAATTAATTTTTAGATATGGTATATAAACATAATATGATATGTCTATATAAATATATATTCAACGAATATATAATTATATACATATATTTATATTATTATATATATTTAATGTGATTTTTATTATTTTTAGAAGTTTTTTTTTTGATATTTTAAATAAAATGATGCTTATGTGAAAGATGTATTACTTTAAGATGGGATGTTTTATTTTGTTAAGTTATTATGATTTTTCTTGTTCAAAAATAAAAGGGGGCAATTGGTTATTTGAGGTTAGTTTAAATTTTAGCCTTATTAGACTAATTACGACTTCGATTTCCTTAAAAAGGAATGGTTGTGTTTTCTTAAATCTTTAATATTGAATTGCAAGTATATAATGATTTATTAATTTCCAAAGATTGTTTGAATTATGATCTTTAGTGAATTTGGTATTTTTTACCAAAGAGCTTGATTTCATTGCAATTCTTGCAAATTTTTAATCGTCATGTGGTAGTTATTGTTGTACCCTCTTGATTAGGTGTTATCCTTATAACCTTGTCTATGTAAACTATGTTGTGTTATGTTCCATATGGTTAACCAAGGGTTAGTAAGATTGTGGTTTTGTCACCTGTGTTTTGTCATGGTTATATGGTTGTCAGTATCGCCATAGGTTTCTTGTAGAGAGATTGTGATTGTATAGTGTCCTATGGGAGAGTGGCTTTTGAGTGGAGGCCATGCCCTAAGTGGATGGATGGATAACTCCTCAAAAGTGAATAAGTGATAACCAAATAATTGATTAGGCAGTAGGTATTTATAAACATTAAGTAAGATATTGTACCTTGTGCATGGTTGAGTGCTTGTATAGACTCAAGATGTAGTGGGAAGGCCTGAAATAGAAAATTTACCACCTTGTCTTCACAAAGGGTTGGTAGGGTCTACATAAGCCTTGGATGGAACTGAGGGTTCAGAAAAGATTACTAGGATAAGCCAGGTTGGGGGTAGGGACCTATGGAGGCCTACCTAGGGTAACCATCACAAGCTATACGATGACACTCTCTCTTTAGGGTCACTAGTGTATTGTGATGTTGAGTTCACTTGGAGTATTGTGGAGTCACACTTGTATTGTTGACCATGTTTTGCTTGTGCTTGCTTGAGGGTCTTCTGCTATCTCGTAGCATGGTGGGGTGGTTCCATTTTGGGATCACATGGTCGGGTGGTAGTGCCACTTCCCATAAGATGTTTATGTTCATGCCTTTAAGCGAGGACTGGCTTCGCTAATATTCCCCTGGTTCATGATTTTTGGATCATCTCATGTTGGAGATTTTTGTACCTTTGAGACCTACGTGGTCATTTGTATCAGTAGATTATGTTACCTTGGCATTTGGTAAATATGTAATTTCATATGTATTATTGGAAGCCATGTAATAGTTGATTAATGTAATCTTAGTTTATTGGATGTTTATTATATCAGTTATCTTTATTTAATGTGCAAATGCTTTCTTGAAAAGAAATATATTGTAATACTTTCAAACTTCCAAATGATGAAATCCGTTGTATGAATATGATTAATTTGTGTTCAATAGGTAATTTTGGAAATTATATGTTTTTGAGTATCCTAGGATGGATAATTGGATTAACCTTAATATCAAGATTAAACCTTTCAAATAATTCTTCATTGGTAACCCTTTAGGAATTATTTGTGTTAGACTTCCACTTGTGTAATAAACATGCAATGTAATAATTAAAGAAATTTAAGTGGATTGAACTTTAAATATATATATATATATATATATATTTCACCCCTAGTTGGTTACTTTGTGTGGTTTTTTTCCTTTAGGGTTCCTGGGAGGGCATTACATAAACAACCTGTAGCTTGTGCATTCCTTGTGTTATAGAAGGAATACCAAGGTTGTATTAGGGGTTCTATATTTTTTTCACTTTTTGGGTAGATATAATAGGGTTCTGCATAATCTTTCGCTGGAGAAAAATTCTAGAGGGAATGAATGTACAAAATGTTTAGTAATTTCAATTAGTATATGAGAAGACTATTAAATTCTTACAAAATAGTCTCCATTTATATTTCTGGATTTCATATGAATCAAAATGTTAGGGATGTTTTGATTTTTCTTGATATAATTTTATGTCAATGTGTGACTATGTATATGGAAATTCTTCAAGGAAGGAATTAAAGTTTGTATGCAAATCACTGTGAATATAGGAAATAGTTTATGGATTAACAAGAATGGTTTATGTAATAAAAAAGGAGTTACATTAATGTAAGGCATTGATATTTGAAAATATCATTAATTCGAAGCCAATTACTGTTAGGATTTACATTTGTGACCTAAGAACTGACTATGTGCCATGGATAGACATTGGCCTATTATGCTCCAGGATTTATTTGAGAAACGTCTCTTTAAGCAATCTTCCCTCTAACCCTTTCCATTTCTCTTAAAATTTTCTATTTTGTGTTCTCGGATATTCTTAGAGGCAGAGGAAATGGGATTTAATCTCAATTCCAGAGCAATGCATGTAATGTCCTTATGTATTTGAGAACTTTGCATTTTTCGTAGGCCTATAGGTAGAGGTGTTGCAAGTTTATTATTTATGCAACCCAAAATAGGAACACCCTCCTGAGTATGATGGATCTAAAAGTGAAGAAGGTTTTAAGAGCCTTGTTATTATTGGAATTCTTTGTCCTTAGTCTATTAATAGTATATAGACCACATTGAAGGTTTTATCCCTGGCTTGAGATGTGATGAAATTATTAGGATTTAGTTGTGATATAGGTGAGATTACATTGACCCATCCGAGTCACCAACAAGATGGTGACTCTGTTGGGGACAAATGATTCAGAGTATCTGGAGATTACATATTGTATACATTGAAGAAGTGTCCAGAAGTTGGAGAGTCTAAAGTTCATTTCAATTCTGAAATTTTCTACTTGGAAGAAAGTTTTATTTGTAGTTGGTTTGAATAAAGGAGTGTGACTCTTCTGGTGGGAGAAACCTAGAAAGAAGATGTGCTTTGGACAACTTCTGGTTGTTTGAAATTTTCCTCTGCTAAGGAGGCGACGACTCTGCCACTAAAGAACCTAAGATTTGAAGAAGATCTTCAAAATTTTCAGTCAACAAAGAAAATAAGCAGCAGCTATAATGTCCAGGTACTCTCCACAATTTGTGTGAAGATGTCAATTGTTCCCTTCAAGTGATTTAAGCACTAGATTAGGGAAAAGTTAGAAATAGTTTTAGCATACTTTTCAATTATCATTGATATTCTTTTGCTGTTATGAAAGAAGTGTGTATGGATTATATTTATGCTCATTGAAAGAGACCTTAACCTGTGTTGTAATAGGTTATGAGTTATGTATTTTATGGTCTCTTGTTGAAAAGATTCTCTATAAGAACATAATTGTTAAAATGTATCAACAATGCAATTACCCCTGTGTGGGTCTTGATGTGACCATGCCATGTAATCAGTCACAGTCATGTAATAGGAGAATTTTCAACACTACAAGGTATAAAGCCATAGATTTTGATGACATCTATGGTTACCCAAATCCTATTCCACAAGAGATTAGAAAAGGACTACCCAAATTCAATAGTAGGAAAAATTAATCACCTAAAAAGAATTTGCAGAGATTTAGTGACCTTCTGGAGGATTATGAAGTGGATTGTGAGGATGTTGTCATGAGATTATTTGTGAAATCTTTGACAGATGAGGCATGGGAGTGGTTTCCAAATATGTTTCAACAATGAATTAACTCTGTTGGAGCTCAAAATCACTAGTTTGATGATCCCTAAGAGTATGCCACTTTCAAAGATTAGGATCAACAACTTATTTTGGCCAACTAGTGGAATGATCAATTTGATCTTAATTCCCTTCACTTCTGGCCCTATGAATCGAAGGTGGGTATACCTTATCTTATTAAGATTTAATTGGATGCAATGTTGAATATGGAATGCAAAACTGAAATAAAATCTTACTTCCTATTTTATAAAATTAAAATGAAATATCTTATTAAGATTTAATGAAATGCAATGTTGAATATGCAATATTGACTAGTGTCTTCCTCTTAATTGGGCATAGTCTTATGGAACTCCTTTCTTTTTGTCTCCCTAATAAAAAGATAACAATATATAGAAAGAATTCTCAATACAACCTTTAGTATTCTTAGTATCAAAATAGCAAGTAGATTCAAAAGATGAACCGCAACAGTCTTAGTGCAATAAATAAATAGATTAATGCATGTTATATACCTTTTACATGAAAATGATCTTCCTTTTCTAAGGATAGATCAATGAAACAACATATCTTTTGAGGAAAAGGTATGAAATAACTGATTCTAAACTAATTCCTAACTAAAAACAAGTTAACCACACCTAAATGATTAATGTACTCCATATCCTTTCTCCATTGTTTTTCATTTCATTGAAGTGTAAATCCTTGTTGGTATAAAAATTTTTAGTTATCCTGATATGACCTTGTTTCGTTGTAAGATTGGACTTTGGCATATGCACATTACCACTTCATAGAGTCCCTTCGTTAGACCAATATCTATTCTTAATGTCTTTATATATTGGTGTAAGCTTTAGGCATTTATTCTGATAACTTTCATTTTGACTATAGCATATACTTTTAGTATAGCGTTTACATCCTTTCCTGTTTTGATTCATTACATCCAAATCATAGAGTTTGTCATAGGTTCTTGGCCAGTTTTGTTGACGCTTATTTAATCGTAGAAATGGAGCGCATCAGTCATTTTAGTATACAAGAAATCCTTGGCGTAACATTTCTACACACTGCAAATCTTCAATCATTATACCAAAAACTTATATTTTTGGTGAAGTGGCTAGACACCTACTCTAACATTCCCAAAAACCCTTATATTGTATGCTTTCGGTATAGCTCATATAGTGTATCCTGACGAGTTTTTCCTTTCATTGTAGCTTACTCTTTCGGTATAGAATTATTATACTTGGAAGAACCACAAAATTTATGTCAATAAATATATTTTCACTAGAGATTTTTAAGAGTTATACCAAAAAGGGCTTATCGGTATAACTTACCATTTTGCCATAGTGTTTCTTATTTTTACCGACACTACAAGATATTCCCAAAATTCACCCTTTCATTGAAACACTTGGTGAGTCTTGTCGATACAAAGTTTTCTACACAAGGAAAAATATAAAGTATTCTCCTTGTCTTCATGAATTGAAATCATGGATCATTGTTTATTCCTCCCTAGTGCTAAGTGTTGGGTTCAACTCTTGTAGGAGCCACATTTATCCCCATACATAGAATCAATGCCTCAAAGTATTCCTAATGATCTAGATTTGTTTGTTATTCATGTCTCTCATTAATGAACTTATAACAATAACAACCTCACCTGATAAATAAACCATTCTTCTCAAACAAGTGTTCATAGGGATAGGCTAAAAGATATGGAATTATGTATTTAGGATAAGCTTTTCCTCTTGTTTGAATACAAAAGCTTGGTGATGACAAAATAAAAAAAGTGATCTCAAGATTTTACAAGCCAAGAAATACTAGATTTTGTCAAGGATTTAGGGTTCTAGCAGTGGCTCTATCTGGGGATGTATGCCCCCTATGGGCATAACAAGAATTCAGAAATGTCTCTGGAAAGAAGACCAAGACTAAAATGGGAAATGGAATGATGAATATGTACATATGATATGGTGAAAAAAGGAATCCCAATCTACTATGCATGGAATAAATCTTTTTTAAGAAAATAAGTACATCAAGAATTGTCCATGCACTGACAACTCTTGAATTTCTCCTGATGTATTTTCCAGATAGTATGAGTCCTCTCCTCCTTTGTCTATGATCACAAATGGTCGAATCTAAAGTTCTTCAAATATTCCATGTTTTCACTTATCTTAATTTATTGCATTCCACATGAGGGCCCAATCTCCTTCGTTAAATATTCTATCACTATATTTTTTATCATTAGGGCCTTTTCCTTCTACTGCATTTTAATATTGCATTTTCGTGCTTCATTCCTAATTTTATCCAATTCTGCATGTTGTTCTATTCCTACATCCATAGGCTCAAGGAAATTTAGACTTTCTGTTGTTATGAGCTTGTGTAATGGTAGGAGATTATTTATAGGCATTCTAGCCTAGATGCCATATACCAAGTCAAATGGAGATTTGTCTATATCCCTTTTGACAGTGATTCTATCTGCCCATAATGCCAGCCTCAATTTGGAATCCCATGATATTTTATTTTGTCCCAATATCTTCTTTATTATCTTCAAGATATTTTTGTTACTAGATTCAACCTGCCCATTTGTCTAAGGATGGTAGGATGATGAATACAACATATTTATTCCATAAATCTCACAAAATGAAGTAAATTTTTCTAACTAGAAGCACATCCCATTATCCACAGTGATCCTTGCAGGTACCCCACACCTAATTATTATACATTCCTCTATGAATTTGATCACTACTTTACTGTATCTTGTTTGGTTGGTATTGCTTTTCCCCATTTTGTGAAATAATCAGTAGCCACAAGGATCCAACTATGTCCTCCACTTGATTTATTTGACATCTCACCTATGAAATCAATACCCCACTGTATGAATGGTGCTTCAAAAGGTACTTCTGTGAGAGGTAAATCTCCTTGATATTTTAGCCTTCCTGACAACTTTTGACAAGGTTCACACTTCCTTACATAATCATGTGCATCATTGAAAAACATGAGGCCAATAGTATCTAGATTTGAGTATTATATGAGTTATTGTCTTAGCAGAAAAATGTCCCTCACATACACCAAAATGCATCTCTTCTAAGTCTTTTTTATCTTTCCATTCATCCAAGAATAACAATAGTAAGCCATCTCTATTTTTACAATACAAGTCACCATCAAGTATTACATATTTAGAAGCTCACAATTTTAATGTCCTCTTCTATCTTTTTGTCATTCCCTCTGGACATGCCATATTTTTTTGAAATATATTATATTTTGTACCATAGTTTTTTCTCAATGCTCATGATAGCATCCTTTAGCCCCACATTGTTTACCTAGGCTACTTCCAAGTCTGACTCAGTCATTACCTTAGCAAGTCATTATCCTCAAACTATCTTAGTGATTTGAATATCAATGTTGAACTCTTGAATTTGGTTTATCCACAAGAACCTTCTTCCTATTACTTCTAATTTCCTAAATATATCCTTCACCATTGCATTTTGAACATATGTTATTATTTTTCCACCTACCAAGTATGGCCTAAAGTTTTTAACAACTTTCACCAATGCATATGCTTGTTTTTCATTTATGCCATATTTTAGTTCAGCATCTTGGAGGGATTTACTAAAAAATGCTATGGGTTGTTTATATCCTTCCTTATTTTCTCTATAGCATAACAACAACTATTGTGTTACAAGAGGAAAAAGAGAATATTTGAAATGGCTTACTAAAATCGGGTGATTTTATCATAAGAGCCTCCTTGATGGCCCTTTTGATGTGTACAAATGCATCTATTGCTTCTGATGTCCAATCAATTTTTTCTCTCTTCTTCAACATTTTTTATATGGGCTTTACAATTTTTGTAAAGTTTGAAATGAACCTCGGAACAAAATTAATCTGCCCAAAAATTACTGGATACCCTTCACTTTTTTGGGGATTGGGATCTTGTCAATGGCTGTAACTCGGTTAGGATCTATTCTTACCCCCTCTTTTGGTACTATGTGCTCCAAAATATTACCCTCAATGACTACAAATTGGCAGTTTTTTGGGATTTAAAGATATTCTATATTCAAGGGCTTTGAGTTATATTTTCTCAAGGTGCATGCAGTGGTCTTCCTCCCTTTTTGAGTATCTAGTGAGGTCATCATGGTACACCACCATAATAGTGTTGATGCGGTTTGCAAATGCTATATCCATGGCCCATTAAAAAGTATCCCCTACATTCGTTAATCCAAAAGGAATTATTACATAATAATAGGTACCCCATGGTGTCATGAAGGTTGTCTTGTATTGTTCAAACTCTTTAACCTTGACCTGGTTGTACCCTAATAATCCATCCATCATAGATAATAGCTGACATCTGGTAACTTGTTGTAGCAAGATATCCATGTTTGGCATGGGGTAATTATCTTTGAGAGATAAGATGTTCAAATTTCTGAAGTCTATGCACAGTCTAATGACCCCATTTTTATTCCTCATAGGTACGAAGTTACAAACCCAAGATGAATGTCTGATTGGTTTTATTATCCACCATCCCTCAATTTTATGAGCTCCTCTTGCATTTTTAGTGCTAAGGGTGGATTGATGGGTATTTGTTGCTTCCTAAATGGTTTGGCATCAAAGGTACTGTGGCATATGACATAATATAATTGGATTTTTTCTCCTACAAGCCCTATCATTGTATTGATAGAAACATCCCATAGCTTGGAGGCACATCTATAACTATAATATCTATTTTGTATGCAGCTTCAGGGCAAGATGCTATTTTCACTTCCACATCCTTTATGACTCCAATGACACGGCCTGATTTGTTATCTATGGCATAACATTTTCCATAATGATCATCATCTTCCAGCCCAAGTTCCTTCATGACACCCAAGGGAATTACATTTATGGTTGCTCCTAAGTCAATCATGCAGTTTCTCATTTGTCTATTATTTATCAACAATGTTAAATAGAAAGGATAACCTGGGATGGATCATCTAGGAGAGTAGTTCCCAAGTATATTTCAGGAGCAAGTTGGCTTCTTTATCCCGAGTCCACTTGTTTATCCCTTTTGTTTTTTTCACCAAGGCTAGGAGGTGCGTCTGAAATCCATGATAGGGTGTTGTTTTTATACTCTGGAATCCTCATCATTTCAAGCAGAGGTACAAAAAATTTATTTTGCGACAATGCATTGGTGATATCAAATTAATTTATGGATGATGTGGATGTCTTAGGAAGTTCCATTTGTGGTGCATCCTTCTTTTAGGGATCCTTATTTTTATGTGTATTTGCAACCTACTCAGTGATTATTATTTTTGGTGCCTCACCATTTCCATGTGCCTATGTACCTTTCTCCTTTATAAACATACTTGCAGGATTACCTTGATCATGACTGATATTTCTATTTCTTAAGTTATAGTTATTTTTAGTTTGTTCAAAAACAACAACAGTGAGCATTTTAATTCCTCTTCAGAAGGTCTCCTCAATGATATTATGTCATGTCTCCCCCAAATATTTCTGACAGTGTCATCATCGCAATCTAAAAACACTTCATGTTGATAGAATTTCTTATTTTGTTTTGCTAACCAACATCATATTCATAGCCCTCATCCTTTGACAAATCATGCTCTCTCATGGCAGACAACATGTTAATGGTCTGACTATCATCATATTCTTCTTGGTATATGTATCCTCTTTCATTATTATGCATATTTTGAGCCACAACACATTGCAATGGGGAATGTCACAAACTACACATCGTACACCAAGGGACTCTTCCAGAAAATGATTATTTTGTTTCCTCGGAGGATTAGGGGTATTTTTTTATCCTCAATAGGTCTGGTATCCTTCTAGTTAGTTTTATATGGCATGTCATTTAATTTCGGTCTGTCACTCCTCTGGACTAGCGGCCTATCATTTCTCGCAACCTTTTGTATGAGATCCTTCAAAACATTGATAACTTTATCCATCTTATCTTCTTCCTTTACTTGTTTGGTCTGTGCTTTTGGATTATACAACCTAGCATCATCCCTTCTTCCAATTCTACCAGCAGCTTTTCTTTTATTTTCTATGGTGGTTGCGATCTTCAGTGCCTCTTGTAAGGTATATGGGTTCTTTGATCTAATCTCATAATTAGTCTTGCTATGAAATGCATTTATATAATGGAGAATACTTACTTCGTTTACTGGCTGCATGTGTCATGGAATATTGTTCAACACCTTATTGAACCTTTTGTTAAATTCAATTACTAATTCATTATGCCCCTTTTGTATGGTCAGAATTATGTGTAGAGTAAATTCAGGGTTATTTTGATCTCCATACTGCTCCAAAAAAAAGCCTTTTGAATTCTTCTAGGGTACTGATCGAAGCATCTGGTAATGATCTAAACCAATCTCTTACATCCTCTATTAGTGACTACATAAACAATCTCATCTTGACTTCTTCAGGTGGAAATCCAAAGTCTTCTATCACCATATCAAATGCATTACAATTACCTTCTCCTGTTATAGCACCACTCCTTGTGAATTTTGGGATAAAAGTTCTTAGATCAGTTGAGATAGGGTGTGGGTAACCTACGATTCCTAAGAAATCAAACTGTTTGTACTGATCATTGTTCACAAATCCACCCAAAGTATTATATCCCAGGTTTGTTTGATATTGACCTCCATAATACTTGCCTTGGTTAGTATTGCTATAGGGATGGGTGAACGGGGGTGCTTAATTATACTTTGGTTGAAAATAGGAATGTTGAGAAAATTGATTATACAGATTATATTATTGTTCAAGCCAAGGCAAGCTATAAAGATTATATTAAGGAGGGTTTTGATTGTGGGCCAAATTGCCAAGTCTATGAGTTTGGTTAGGTCTTTGGTATAAGGAGTTTTCATGTGCTATGAAGTTTTGACCTCCATTGTGTGTCCTTGGTATAAAATTTCCTCCTTGAGTGGGCCTTTGGGATTGACTTTCTCATTCACCCTCTCTATTATGTCTTTGTAAATCATGGACTAAGTCATCTTCATCAAGTTTTATGCCTAACTTGGCACAAGTATCCAAGGCTTGTTGTGTCATTCCCTGATTTCTTATTTCAAGAGCTCTATCCATAACATGTTTTATTATTCTTTCAAACCACCTTGGTATTCCATTCGGGTTTCCTGAACTTGTAGAATTAGTTCTAGAATCTCTTGAAGATGAGCTAGAGGGTGTACAAGAGAAACTAGGATGAGTACTTAATCTTCCTTGTGAATGAACTTTATGCTTTTATTTTCATGCTCTATCAACAATGGTTAAATCCATGTCTTCACCTCCCTAGCCAGCTGAAAATAGATCCTTTTGTGTATTGAAAGATGAATTTTGAATAGATTGCTTCTCAACATTATATTGATTGTATTGTTCATCAAGGAATAGATTTTTAGGCCCCATTGGACTGTTTTGTGAGCTATTTTTCATTTGATTGGTTTTATTTCTTTTTTTATTGCACTCCAATTGTATGAGGGGATGTGCTTGTCTTAGAGACCTACTACCGTACATGCAAATATGTTTTCTTATATCAGAGTAGCCACCTCTCTTCAAGAGGAATATTTTGTTATTATTTTCACCTAAATTCATTCCCACAACAGAGTTCCTTCTTAGTTTGTTGTCCCTAGTAGAGTCGCGAATTTATTGGAGTTCAAAATCACTGGTTTGATGATCCCTAAGAGTATTCCACTTTCTATGATTATGTTCAAAAATTGATTTTGGCCAACTAGTGCATTGATCAATTTGATCATAATTCCCTTCACTTCTCGGCCTGTTAGGCCAAGCCGGGTATACCTTATCACCAGTTCTTCCCTATTTATGCTATGATTGGTGATACTTAGAAAAATTATGTTACAATGTTTCTCTCTGGGATCACTCTCAAATGGCATGAGAATGAGAATGATCTTAAGCTTATCTTTTACTCCTACTTTCAAAAGCTGAAACTAAAATAAAATCTTACTTCCTATTTTATGAAACTAAAATGAATTCTTATTAAGATTTGATGGAATGCAATGCTAAGTATGCATTATTAACAAATGTCTTCCTCTTAATTGGGCACAAAGTTTTATGCAACTCCTTTCTTTATGTTTCCCTGCTAGACAGTCTTACACAACCATCCACTATTGACCTTCCTATAGTTATTTTTCATATTATGACAATCACTATATAAGGAATTTAATCAAACTTATAAAACACTCATCTAAGAATGCATGCCTTCTTATTCACTAAATGAAAATAACAAGATAACAATATATAGAAAGAATTCTCAATGCAGCCTTTAATCTTCTTAGCATCAAAATAGCAACTAGATTCAAAAGATGAACCACAAGAGTCTAAATGCAACAAATAAACAAAAAGATTACTAATTTTTGTATTACTTATAGTAAAATTGTATCATAAAAGTATAAAATCTCTCAAACTGAGAGTTATAAGTCTTTCTTCTTAAAATATCATGTTATATCCTTTTTTACATGAAAATGATCTTCCTTTTATAAGGATAGCTCAATGAAACAACATGCCTTTTGAGGACAAGGGGTGAAATAACTGATTCTAAATTGATTCCTAACTAAAAACAAGTTAACCACGCCTAAATAATCAATGTACTCTTGATCATTTCTCCACTGTTTTCAATTTCATCAAAGTGTAAATCCTTGTGGTATAACAAATTTTAGTTATTCGGATAGACCTTGTTTCGGTGTAAGATTGGACTTTAGCATATGCACATTGCCACTTCATAGAGTCCCTTCATTAGACAAATATTTGTTCTTAATGTCTTTATATATCGGTGTAAGCTTTAGGGATTTATTCTAACAACTTTCATTTTTTCTATAACATATACTTTCAGTATATCGTTTACATATTTCTCATTTTGCTTCATTACAACAAAATCATAGAGTTCATGATAGGTTCCTGGCTAGTTTTGTCAACAATTATCTAATCATAGAAATGGGGCCCACCATTCCTTTCGGTATAGAAGCACACCTCGGCATAACATTTCCACCCTCTACAAATCTTTGATCATTATACCAAAAACTTGTATTTTCGGCAATGTGGCTAGACACCTACTCCGACATTGCCAAAAACCTTTATATTTTATGCTTTCGATATAGCTTATATACTGTAGTCGGATAAGTTTTTCCTTTCGTTGTAGCTTACTCTTTTGGTATAGCATTATTATACTCAGCAAAACCACAACACTTATTTTGATAAAAAGATTTTCAATGGATATTTACAAGAGTTATACCAAAAAGGAATTATCAGTATAACTTACCATTTCACCACAGTGTATCCTATTTTTACCAAAGCTACAGGCTATTCCAAAAAGTCACCCTTTCAAATTGTAACACTTGGTGGGTCTTGTCGATACAAAGTTTTCTACACAAGGAAAAATATAATGTATTTTCCTTGTCTTCATGAATTGAAATCATGGATCATTGTCCATTCCTCCCTAGTTCTAAGTGTTGGGCTCAACTCTTGTAGGAACCATATTTATCCCCACACATAGCATCCATGCGTCAAAGTATTCCTAATGATCTTGATTTCTTTTTTATTCATGTCTTTCATTAATAAACATGTAACAATTGTTAGTTAGATGAGAGGGGGGGTGAATCAGATAAACTCACAATCCAATATTCTGATCAGATTCAACCTCGTTAGCACTTACTTGATATGTAACTATGACTGTAAATCATTCAAACTCATAAACAGATAAACTTGAAACATCAATTTACACATTTAACACCAGATTTAACGTGGAAACCCAAATAGGGAAAAACCAATGTGGGATTTCGGACCCACAAGAAAATATACTCTTCTAGAGTATGCTCGGTTAAAAGCAAATCCTATTAAAGATTACATACACATTGCTAGATGTGACCCAGTTAAGGGATTTCCCTCAGATCTATTAAGATCTTGCACTTTGTTAGAAGTGACCTTGTCAAAGGATTTCAAACACTCATTCAGAATGTTACCTTCCTAGAGGATTTACAAATAAGACTGTTAGGTCCACTCGGTTAAGAGATTTCCTGTCACTTACAAAAATAAATAACAGTAATGAAATATATCTGCAACTTCACATCTGAAATGCTAAAGTAGATTCTATGTGCTCAAGATAATCTTGTCATAAGACTTATCTTTCTCCTTGATGGGCTTCTCACTTTGTTCTTCAAATAGATTATCAATCTTCTATACTTGGTTATCACTTCTGTAGCATCACTGTGCTTCCATTTGCCCACTTACTTTATTCTTCAGCTTTTCCTTATTTATAAGCAATTCCTAACCATTTAATCTCCTTAATCACATTTCCCATGATTAATCTTAGCCACCAGTTCTTCAAAATTGACTAGGTTCATTGTATCATTCGAACTAAAAAGTGTTTTATCTTTCCTTGAAACTTGTATTCCTTCCTTGGTACTTGTGCTCTATTATAAGCGTTCAATCTGTGCTGTAGATCTAACTCTTGAATTTTCATTTCCGTAGATCCTTAAAAAACTTCTTGCATGATATATCAATCTTCTATAAATCTCCAGCTCATTGGCATCCTTCATTTATTAATGTATTCACTCATTTAATGCATTTTGTTACCGCTCGGTTAATACTCCGTTAATACTGAACTTTACTTGGTAAATATTCTCATCTTGGTTACTTCTACTCGGTGATTGATAAACTTGGTGTTTACCGACTAGCTCCTTGCTTGGTAAAATAGAATAGTATCAAACCTTTACTCATTCTATCATATGAAATCTTTTCTCCTTCTTGTTCAGTCTTCAAATACATATATATAAGATATCAAAACAATCAAAACATCATAATCTCATCACTGTCTAACTCATTAATAGTTGCCCATTGAATAACTTATTACTCCCCTTTATTTTCACATTCTTTGTGTGTCACTTACCGACATCTTTAAACTCATCAAAACACACTCTTTAAGATATAACCACATCATACTCAATCAGAAAATCAATTTCTTGACATCAATGACAAAGTAACAATATTAAGACAGTAATCATCCTTTATCAATAATCTCCAACAACATTCTCAATATCCTCATACCAACAAACTTACTAAAATGCCAACAATCTCCCTCTAATTCCAACAACAATAATAGCCTCACCTGATAAATAAACAATTCTACTCAAACAATTGTTCATAGGGATAGGCTAAAACATATGGAATTATGCATTTAGGATATTTATTTTATCTTGTTTGAATTAAAAAACTTGGTGATGACAAAACAAGGAAAGTGATCTCAATATTTTACAAGTCAAGAAATGCTAGATTCTATTAGGAATTTAGGGTTCTAACAAACTCTTGGAAGGAGTTTCAATCAATATTTATCGTTCAATTTGGTGAATGGGTTAGTGAGTTCTCTCTGTGCACTAATTTGTTTGATATCCACATTAAGGAAGATGAATTGGTATCAACTTTTAACCTAAGATTTATGAAGACTTTGAAGAGGATTCTTGAAGGTCCAAGACCAAATGATGTTCAATAATTATGTATTTACTTAGGAGCATTTGATCCTGATATGAGTTACACACTAAGGATGGAAGAACCTGAGAACTTGCATCAAGCATTAGAAATTTCTATGAACATAGAGAAAGTTGCAAAGTTTGGGATGATGAGAAGGTTCAAGCCTAAGCCTAAGAGATGTTGTGAGGAATCATATATAAATGAGAAACACAATTCAAAGGTTGTGAATGTTGTTTCAAATAATTATCAACATGTTGCTCCAATTAAAAGCCTTGATAGTGTACCTCCCTCCAATGCTAGTTATATTTCTAGTGAGGTAAAATTTGAGCCAATAAAGTACATAGTGTATTATAATCAAGTGAATATGTTTCAGCCTATGCCAATACCTCATGTATCAGTCCAAGATGATACATATTAAGAACCACTTAAGGTGTGTGCACATAAAATAGTATCATTGCACATAACAGATCATACTTCTCAATATTCTTGTCAGCAAAGTGTTTCTGGTATGGCATTCACAAGTGAGAATGATAAAGTTGAACGTGGCTTGAATAGTCATGTTATTTCCAGTAGAATGGATGGTAACTTTACTAGTGTGGAATACAATCAAGATTTTTTATGTCGTAAAGCAAGTGTGGATAGCAATTATTTTGATATCACAAATGATGATGTTGATTCTAAGTTTTCTTTTCTTGAGGATAGCATTGAAAATAATTTTAGTGGAGTCTCTAATCCTTTGTTTGGAAAAAAGGTAGACATTGATTAGGTAATTCTTAGCCATAATTCTTAAATTAAAGGTTGATTCAATGAGTTCTCTAATCCACTATATGAAAAAATAATTGAGTTTTTAGATTATTTTAATCTTGCACCAATTTGTAAGGTGAATGGGTATGGTGATCGGTATTTAATATCCAATCTAATGTCATATTATGATACTAAGATTTCATGTAGTAGTAATAATAATGATGTTGCTTAGCATATTCTATAGGTTTGTGACCATGGTATGCTTTATGTAGAAAGGAGTCATGAAGTCGATCAAAAGTTAATATTAGTCTCTGCTAAGAATGACATTTGTAAATTAGAATTAGAGATTTCAGTTTCAAATGACATGAAATGAAATGGTGGAGTGAATAATACTTGTCATTTGAATGGTTGTTTGATTGCATATGATAGTTTCTCCATGTTGTACATAGATACATTACCTAATGAATGTGACACTTATTCATCCATGGATGATAGAATAAAACTCATGACAAGGGATTCAATACCTAATACTGAATATCAATTTGATACATTTGACAATAATGGTGGAATGCTCAAAGATAAGGTTGAGTGTGCCAAGGATTGTGTATATGATCATCTTATTTTCAATGGTATTTTTAGATGTGATATCACATATTTAAATGAGAATCAGATCTTTGACAGATGAAAATTTTAGTTTTACATTTTTGGTGGCTCGGGGTGACCAAATAGAGTTTGGACTTGTTTTTTCAAAGTAGTACACACATTGGTTATGAGCCCAATGGATAAGGCATAGTCTTCTTCACATAGAGATCTAAATTATTACCATGCCCACAAGGGTTATGCATCCCCAACTAGAGCCACTGTTAGCCCTTGATTTTGACCCTAATAAAACTCATCAAACTCCAATAGAAATTTTCAAATCAGAATGACAGGAAAATAAATCCTTGTAAACCCATGCCAAAGGTGGGTCCTGAGTCCTATGATCCCATTCAACATACTTGAATATTCCAAGGTGTCCCTTAGGAAGGAACTTGGCACTCAACAAAATGTGTTTTCCATTCTGACCGAGTCCTGAGTCATATGGTAGAAAATTGAATATTTTTCCTTCACTCGGTCCCACTTTTCTTATGAGGGAAGCTCCGTGTTTTACAGTTGTGGGTGTGTAAGACCACTCAAGACTTGGTGAGAATGATTTTTCCACATTAAAGAGTACCAAGAAGATGAGAGGACATGAGTTTTGTGGTGTATAAGTTGGCAACTTGAAACTCAATGAGGTGCCCTGATTAATCTCACCGAGCCCCCGAGTAAAATAAGAAAAGACACGTGTTGTATGCTAAGTAAAGGTTTAACAGGAAGCTCTACACTCAATGATATGCCTAGATTTGGCTTCACTGAGTCCCGAGTAAGAGGAAGAGTGTGTTATGTAATGACTAGAAAGGAATGAGAATTGTCAAACCAGGGAGATATTCAGGATATCTTCAACAAAACCTAAGTTGGGTTCAATCGTGATGAGGATGGTGATCTACTAGTTGAAAATCCTATCATATGAATGTATCATGACCATTAGTATTGCCTGAGGCATTCAAAATGCAAAAAATGTCAGAGTTTTAGTTTTGCACTCAAAAAGATGTCAAAATTGTAGAGATGCACAAGATTATTCACACTCTTTCGAGGGAATAAAATGGTGGAAAGCTGATTTTTGTGATCATGATCATTTGTGTAAAGCTAGAATTATGATGGGTGGTATACAAATATTCTTGTAAGGATTATGGGTGTAGACACCCAAAATGGTCCAGTCTAATTAAATAAATGTTTTATTTATTTAATTACCTAAGCTTAATTCTTCTATTAATTAAATAAATCTTTATTTATTTAATTAATTAATTTATCCTCTTCTAACCTTATTTCTCATTTAAATAAATACATTTATTTATTTAAATTATCCTTTTCCTAAATTAAATAAATATCTTATTTATTTAATTGATCCTTATTCTTCTATTAATTAAATAAATCTTTATTTATTTAATTAATTCATTAACCTTTTCTACCCATGACACATGTCATTCATATCTTAATTCATACACTACCTACCCCTTTCATTATTTTATTATTTCTTTTACCTACCCTCTAATCATAGCCGACCTCTTTTTACACCTCTCAATCTTATCCCTCCATTTCATATAGTGTCTTCTATATAAGGAGATGCTTCCTTCATTATCAAACCCTAACCACTTGATCAATTGACTACTTGGCATATGCGATCCTACTTGCAACCACATTCCATTATTTGTTGAGCTCTTGTGCACATAAAATCTGAGAGCAAATACATCAAACAAGATCAATGGAGATAGGAAGAATGGAGATCCAAACCCTATTGGACATGTGATGGTATAATCTTTGTGATTTCGTTTGATTTGCATTGTCTTAGGTAATCTTCATATGTTATGGTGGATCTTTGTTGTTATTAGGCTAGGGTTTTGTGGTTGAATTCATTTAGCCTTTCAATATTATTATTATTGTTATCCATTTTCACCATATACAATGGGAATTCCTTTATATACAAATCAACATTTAGATTAATAAGTCATTAGTGTATATGAGTGAATAGGATATAAATTAGAAATTTAGAGATGTCTGCAACTATATTAAGGCCTTGTGAGAAATGGATCCTATTGCAGAAAAGGTGTCAATGTCCTAAAAGGAGACCTGTGATAAATTTTTCGTACAACCAAAGGGGGCTTGAAAATGCACCATACTCCCAGAGAGGAACAAGGTGATTAATGTGTAGATGCAATATTATTTTATAGTTTGCATCTGACTAGGTTTCCTCTTGCAGAAAATTTTTCCCTTTCGGTACAAAAATGTAGGGAGAGAGTGGACAACGCGGACACTACGGACGGTTTTGTAGCCCCACAAACCCACACTCTCAAATTTTTCCCCTACCAGGATGAGTGGTGGAAGCTGCTCAAACTGGTATCTTTTGTGTCTATAACCACCCATGGTCAGTGGTGATGTGGGTGGTATGGTGGTAGGTCCCCTTTGATGCTCTCTGATCTTGGGCATGAAGGCTACCACACATGGCTATCCACATGATTACACATTAGGAAAAAATATGGGTAATCAGATCCATTCGGTAACTATCGAAAAGAAAAGGATGATTAAGTGAATAAGCTGGACACATGTAAACGGTCTGTACAACTTGTGCATTCCTTGTGTTATAAAAGGCATACGAAGGTTGTATTACGGGTTCTGAGTTTTTTCATTTTTGGGGCAGATATAATAGGGTTGTGTATAATCTTTCATGGGAGGAAAATTCCTAAGGGAATGAATGTACAATTTTTTTAGTAATTTCAATTTGTATATGAGCAAACTATTAAATTGTTACAAAATTGTCTCCATTTGTATTTATAGATTTCATATGAATCGAAATGTTAAGGATGTTTTGATTTATCTTGATATAATTGTGTGTCAATGTGTGACTATGTATATGGGTTTCCTTCATGGAAGGAACTAAATTCTATATACAAATCACTATGAATCTAGGAAATAGTTTATGGATTAACAAGAATGGCTTTTGTAATAATAGAAAGTTGCATTAATGTAAGGCATTGATATTTGAAAATCTCACTAATTCGAAGATAGTTACTATTAGGATTTACATTTGTGACCTAATAACTGACTTTTTGCCATGGATAGACACTAGCCTATTATGGTCCAAGATTTATTTCAGAAATGTCTCTTTAAGTAATCTTTGCTCTAACCCTTTCCATTTCTCTTAAAGTTTTATATTATGTTTGTTTTGAGATATTGTGAGAGGTAGCGAAAATAGGATTTAAGCTCAATTCCAAAGCAATGCATGTAATGTCCTTATGTATTTGAGGACATTTCATCTTTCATAGGCCTGTAGGTAGATATGTTGCAAGTTCATTATTTACAAAAGCCTAAAATAGGAACACCCTCATGAGTATGATGGAGATCTAAGTAAATATTGTAATTCTTTTTCCTTACTCTACTGATACTATATAGACCACATTAAAGGTTTCATCCCCGACTCAAGATGTGATGAAGTTTTTAGGATTGAGGGTTTCTGGAAAAAGTGCCAACTTTTCCATTGATAAATTCGGTCTATTCCTTCTATTCATGACTAGATTTCTATAATTATTAGCCTTATATCCAAAAATTTTATAGATAAAATCATTGAGTATTTTGATTTACTTTTCATCTGCAATATATGGCTTTATGTCCAAAAAAATTGAAATGAAAACAATAACCATTGAATGATGGCTACCTTTGAGCATTAGATTGTCGAACGGAAGGTCTATTTGTAATAGGTCCTGGATTTTGAACTTTGTTTGAATCTTCGTATTTCTTCTTATCTTCCACCTTCTCCTTGCCTTTACCTTTGTCATTCTAATTTGAGTATTCAACAGAAAAGCGTAATCCTTCCTTGTCCTTATGAGATTTATGCATGGTTGATAGTTTATCTAATAATGCACTGCTCTCACTGACTTTTTCTTCTGACTTTACTTTCAATAGTTCTCATTCCATCTTCCAACATGCTTTTGACTTTTGATTAATTGTGTCCTTCAAACATTCTTCCACTTTCTTGTTTTCTTTAATTTGCAACTTCAGAATCACAATAGTTTCATTGTCTTATTTTAATTTCTTGTTAACTTCTTGATGTCTTGCTTTAAATTTTTTGATATTATCTCCGAACTTCTTCACACATTCATTTGCTACCTTAAGATTTTATTTCAAATATTCATTCTTAGATTCCATACTTTTTAGATCTTCAAGGGTTGTCTTCAACTCTTTATCCAAATAGTATTCTCTTTCCATACCCAAAGGAGTGATCTATTCAAATCGACATCTCCCTCAAGTTTTTAAGGTAGTAACTAGGGACCAAGCTCGGATACTAATTGTTGAATAGACTAGAATACTAAGAGGGGTGGGGCTGAATCAATATTCCCCAGACATAACACTCTAATATTTTGAAACTTAATTTGATTTCAATTAACCTTAAGAGCATAAAATTATATAAGCAACTGAATGAAAACCAAAACATAAACAACCATAAAAGAGACACCATATTTTTATACGTGGAAAACCCAAATAGGAAAAACCATGGAGAGGGTTAACTGTGAAGATAATATAACTAGTTATATGGGATTGAAAAGGCTCATTACTAGAGGACTCACTTTCGAATGGATCATTGACTAGATTATAATGACTTACTTCTAGAAGGCTCATTACCGAGAAAAATAACAATGAACTGAGAAAATTGCATCTTCATATACATGGGATCAGTTCCAGGTAAGCTCAAACATCACATCCCACTAAATTTTTCCTTCTCCTTCAACCACAAATATCAACTCTCTCTCTATTTCTCATCACCTTGTTTTCCACTCATGCTTCACTATGTCTAAACATGATATATATACATGTGTGTGTGTGTACTAATCTAATAATGTACTGTATCAAGTTGGCCTCAAGAACACTTTTCCTAAAGATATTCCAATGGTCAAATCACACACTACAAGCACCAAAGCAAAACAATAATAAAAATATTCAAGGTCAACCATACCTAGAATGAACATATCCTTGAAGTTCCACAAGAAATAGCTTCCAAAGAATAATGAACATGATCAAAATCAACATACAAACATATAAAGACATGAACAATAGATAATCAAAGGATTATCATTAGAAATAAAAAACCCAAGGAAACCAGAGCTCACAACACTATCAAACACTGCATAACTGAATATATTTCTGGAGCACAACATCTAGTGCGTGACTTTTGGAGCACCCGAGCTTGAATACAAAAATATTAAGAAATGACAACCAACATATCAAAAATGTGCTACCATATCTGCAATGAGACAAAAAAGTGAAGCACTACAATCCTAAAAAAATGCCCAGTTAATAACCACCAAAATGCATAACCATCACTATATATACATCGAGAGAAAATAATTAATTGACACAACAAACATTGAAACTTAAACATCAAGGAACACATATCATCATACATTTTTGAAGAAACAAACATATCTTCAATATGTTGGAATATGTGCCTCTAATTCACTTGACAATAGTCCATACTAATTGGGTTAAGTCCTACCGATGAAACAATATGAAGGCTTTTGTGAGCTCTATCAGCATGACTCTTGCTGATGTATTCTTCTTTGTTGGGTATCGGAATAACAGGTTTGAAGTCATCCCGATGACCCGACGAAGTCCAGGGTAACTTCGGCTATCAGAATGACTTGTGGAGCGATATGCCGATGATCCGATGAAGTCGCCTTTTGGTGTTCGGGTTGCATATCGGCTATCGGAATGACATTTGTAGTGGTGTACCAATGATCTGATGAAGTCACCTTGTGGCATTCAGGTTGCATATTGGCTATTGGAATGACTTGTGGAGTGATATGCCGATGATCCGATGAAGTCACCTTTTGGCGTTCGGGTTGCATATTGGCTATCAGAATGACATGTGTAGCAGTGTGCCGATGATCTGATGAAGTCACCTTTTGGTGTTCGGGTCGCATGTCGGCTATCAGGTTGACATTCTGAATGTCATGTCGATGTCCCGATGAGCCCGCTCTACCTGGTCTCGGAGTGTTTCACTCATCGGCATTGTATTCTTCTTTGTGTTCCGATGACCCGATGAAATCATCTTGTCGGGATGGAAATGCAGATTGAGATAGTAGTTTTGGTTTTGGTCCGAGGAGCCGATGAGTTCGTGCTCTTGATATCAGCATAGTAGTTGTGTTCCTGTTCTGATGTCCCGATGGAGACCACTCATAGCCATCAGAGATCGGAGTATCTTTTGGAGAGTTATACCGATGACTTGATGGAGTCGCCTTAGGCGATCGGGTATCATCGGGCCATCGGCTTTACCATTTGAATGTTGTGCCGATAACCAATGGAGTAGAGACCGACTATGGGAGCGAGGTCGAACCAAGATCCGGTACAGTTACTCTGATGAACCGTCGAGTCATTGGTATTTTTGGATGCTGACTATAATCCAGATTGGTATGGAAGCCTAAGAGCTGTTGTGTGTTCTACGAAGAGTTTGATCTAATTGTTTTGTATGTCTGGAATGACTGTGTAATAAAGAAAAGAAACTCTACAGATGAGACTCTATTGTATTGTTTTAACATACTGTTAATAAAGTCGATCATTTGTTGGTGGTGGGTTTTTCTCCTGAAAGGGTTTTCCCATGTTAACTCTGTGTGTTATTTCTCTATGTTTGTTTTTGTGTATGTTTCTTACTCGTGCCATATTCAGTAAATGTGGAAATACTGTCTACACTAGTCTGTTTCTCCTCTGAAAATTGACATTAGGGAAGCGAATTCCGCACTTGCTTTCCTTACAAGTGGTATCAGAGCCTGTCCCAGTTTGTTATCCTTGTTGGGTTGGGTTGGTTTGTTGTGTCAATTCTATCTTAGTGGGAGTCTTGCAGAGCGTCTACTTGTTTTACAGATTGAAATGGTGAGTACTTCAGGACGCATAGACATGGAGAAGTTTAATGGTTCCAGTTTTGAACTTTGGAAACTCAAGATGGAAGACTTGCTGGTCAACAGAGATCTTTGGGGTGCTGTAAAGCAAGAAGATTGGGATTTAGCCGACCGAAAGGCAAGGGGTCTAATCAGGTTATGTCTGGCTGATTCTATTTTGTTAAACGTCCATGAGGAGAAGTTTGCACATCTTCTCTGGGAGAAGTTGGGTGACATTTATCAAGGCAAATCCTTGGTGAATAAACTTTTCTTGAGGAAGAAATTGTACTCTGTGAAGATGGATGCAGGGACACCTTTGGCAGACCATTTGAATGCATTCAACATGGTTCTTGCATAGTTAACTTCTATTGGTGTGTCCATTCAGGAAGAAGAATGTTGCATGTTGTTGTTGTGTTCATTGCCTGACTCTTGGGAACACTTAGTGATGGCTATTGGTAGTACCACGACCCAGTTCAATATGGATATTGTGGTTAATACTCTTTTGTCAAAAGAAATGAGAAAGAAGTCTTCTAAGATGACAAAGGATGCACTCTTTGTTCGAGGCAGATCGAAAGACAAAGACAAGAAGAAAGGAAGGAAGTCCAAGTCTCGAGAGATTTTTAAATCTCCAGGCAAGAAGTCAAAGGTGAAGTGTTGGAACTGTGGGGAGAAAGGACATATCCGAAAGGACTGGAAGAAGGAGAAGAAGAAGAAGAAATATTTTGACATTGAGTCTTCTTAGAGTGATGTTGATGCTTTTGTAGCAGCCCTGGCAGTGCCTACCACAGATGACACATGGTTAATAGATTCTGGTGCATCTTTCCATATGACGTCCCACAAGGAATGGTTCTCGAAGTATGAACCATATGCTGGTGGAAAGGTATATCTGGCTAGTGATTCTGCATTGGAGATTGTAGGGAGAGGCAGAATCAAAATTCAGTTTCCAGATGGTAGAGTGAAGGGGATTAATGGAGTTCTTCATATACCAGGTTTGCCAAGAAACCTCCTCTCTGTAAGTAAACTTAATGATGCTAGAGTTCAAGTTACTTTTGTGTCTGGTGGTTGCAAGATGACTAGGGGTTCCATTGTTTTGGCAAAGGGTGATCGCATTGGTACACTGTATAAGTTAAATGCTGAACCTATATGTTGTAATGTAACTTTTGAAAAGTCTGATAAGACAACTGTAAGGATGCATAATGCAAAATCATTGGAAGCTAAACTTCCTACTGAGAAAACAATGCTTTGGCATAACAAGTTAGGCCACATAGGTGAAAAATGTTTAAAAGCCTTGAAGAATAAGAATATGGTTGAAGGTCTTGATGATTGTAGTTTTGAGTTCAATTTCTGCAAACACTGCATTTATGGAAAACATAACCGAGTTCAGTTTTATTCTAGTTCTCATAAATCTTTTGCTATTTTGGATTATGTTCACTCTGATGTGTCTGGTCCAGTGGATGTACCTTCTTTGTCTAAGTCTAAATACTATGTATCCTTTGTAGACGATTATTCAAGAAGGGAATTTGTATACTTTCTTAAAAGTAAAACAGAAGTGTTTAGTCGGTTTAAGGAGTTTAAGAACCTTGTTGAAAATCAGACTGGGAGAAAGATTAAATGTTTAAGAACAGACAATGGTGGTGAATTTTGTAGTGCAGATTTTGACAAATACTATGTTGATCATGGAATGAAAAGACATAAGACTGTACCTTACACTCCACAACAAAATGGAGTCATTGAAAGATTGAATCGGTCTCTAATGGAGAAAGCAAGGAGCATGTTGAGTGGAGCTGGGCTAAAACAAACATTCTGGGCTGAAGCAGTTACTATAGCGTGTTACCTGTTGAATCATTCTCCTACTTCAACATTGGTTGACAAAATGCCTATGGAAGCGTGGTCTGGTAAGAAACCTTCTTTAAGGCACCTACGTGTTTTTGGTGCACAGGCATATGCTCATGTGCCTGATGTGAATAGATCTAAGTTGGATAACAAAGCGGTAAAATGTATTTTCATTGGCTATGGAGTTGGTGTGAAAGGATAAAAAATTTGGAATCCAATGACTGGTAAGGTTTTATTCAGTAGAAGCATGATTTTTCATGAAATGAAGCCTATGTCATTAGATCATAAAATAGAAGAGAAAAGGGAAGCTGAGGTTGAAGTACCTCCAATTAAAGAAGAATCTCCAGAGATACTTGAAGATGAGGAGAGTTCAAGCAGTTCAAGTAGTTCTGAAGAAGAACATGATAATGAGCCTCCTGGTGAACCTCAAGAAGACTCAACATCAGAGTTGAGAAGATCTACACGAGAGAAGCAGCAACTTGAAAGGTATACACCTAATAAGTACAGTCACTCTATGTTGAATGTTAATTGTGCTTATGCGTTACTTGTAGATATTGATAAGCCTAGGACTATAAAAGAAGCAATTGAAATGCCTGATTCAGATTCTTGGTTGGAAGTCATGAATGATGAAATGTCATCATTGGATAAAAATGGAACTTGGGATTTGGTGCCACTGCCTAAAGATAGAAAACCTGTAGGCTGTAAGTGGGTATTCAAAAAGAAGTATGGTCCAGATGGTAGCATTGACAAGTATAAGGCAAGACTGGTTGCAAAGGGGTATTCGCAAAAGGAAGGTATTGACTATGGGGAAATCTTTTCTCCTGTAGCTAAGCTGACATCTATTAGATTTCTCTTGTCACTTGCAGCAGCATATGATTGGGAGATTGAGTAGATGGATGTGAAGACAACATTTCTCATGGTGATCTTGAAGAAGAAATTTATATGTCTCAGCCTAAGCACTTTGTGGAAAAAGGTAAAGAACATCTAGTATGCAAACTCAAGAAGTGTCTGTATGGTCTAAAACAGTCTCCCAGAATGTGGTATCAAAAGTATGATACATTTGTTTTGTCCTTGGGATTTGTGAGATCCAAATTTGATCATTGTGTTTACTACAAAACTGATGTTGATAGGATTCTTATCATAGCTTTGTATGTAGATGACATGTTGTTCATAGGAAACACAAAAAGTATGATCTCAGATTTAAAATCTCAGCTTTGTATGAAATTTGAAATGAAGGATTTAGGACCAGTAAATTACATTCTAGGAATGGAGATCAAAATAGATAGGTCTAAGAGGAAACTTTGGCTCAGCTAGAGAAAATACATAACCAATGTTCTTGACAGGTTTCATATGTTTGACTGTAAACCACAGATTGTTCCCATCTTGCAGGGAACTAAGTTGTCTGTGTTGGACAGTCTGAAATCTCCAAAAGAGATTGAAGACATGAAAAATGTACCTTATGCAAGTGCTATAGGCAGTCTGATGTATGCTATGGTCTGTACAAGACCAAACATTGCCCAACCAGTGGGAGTACTTAGCAGGTTTATGTCGAATCCAGGGAGATCACACTGGGATGCTGTAAAGAGAGTGTTTAGATACCTGAAGGGTACTTCAGATTTTGCATTATGTTATCATGGTAATCTGAGGGATTCAAAAAGAACTCTCAGCATTTGTGGTTACACGAATTCTGATTGGGCAAGGGATATTGATAGTAGGAGATCTACCAGTGGGTATGTTTTTGTCCTAAATGGTGGAGCAGTTAGTTGGATGAGCAAGCGGCAAGCTGCAGTCACTTTGTCCACTATAGAGGCAGAATACATGGCAGCCACACATGCTTGCAAAGAAGCAGTCTAGCTTAGACGTTTGAGTTCTGACATTGGTTTTAATGTAGGGTAGATTGAAGTCTGGAGTGACAGTCAGAGTGCCATATGCTTGGCAAAGAATCCTACTTTTCATGCCAGGTCCAAGCATGTTGATGTTCAGTATCATTTCGTACATGACATGGTGGAAGATGGAAAAGTTTATCTTAACAAGGTAGACACTCTGGAAAATGTTGCAAATGCCTTGACAAAACTAGTGAGCACACACAAGTTTAGGTGGTGTTCAAATTCTATGGGTCTTCGTACCCATGCCTGTAAGTAACATCTGGAATGGTATCTCGGTCTAGTGAATTCCTCATCAAGTGGGAGTTTGTTGGATTATGTGCCTCTAATTCACTTCACAATAGTCCATACTGATCGGGTTAAGACCCGCCAATGAAATAGTATGAAGGCTTTTGTGAGCTCTATAGGCATGACTCTTGCCGATGTATTCTTCTCTGTTGGGTATTAGAATAATAGGTTTGAAGTCATCTAAGTGACCCGATGAAGTCCGAGGTAACTTCGGCTATTGGAATGACTTGTGGAGTGATATGTCGATGATCCGATGAAGTTGCCTTTTGGCGTTCGAGTTGCATATCGGCTATCGGAATGACATGTGCAGCGGTGTGCCGATGATCCGATGAAGTTGCCTTTTGGCATTCGGGTTGCATATCAGCTATCGGAATGACTTATGGAGCGATATGCCGATGATCCGATCAAGTCACCTTTTGGCATAAGGGTGGCATATCGGCTATCGGAATGACATGTGCAGCGGTGTGCCAATGATTCGATGATGTCACCTTTTGGCGTTCAGGTCGCATATCGGCTATCGGGTTGACATTCTGAATGTCATGTCGATGTCCTGATGACCCCGCTCTACCTGGTCTCGGAGTGTTTCACTCATCGGCATTGTATTCTTCTTGGCGGGATGGAAATGCAGATCAGGATAGCAGTTTTGGTTTTGGTCCGATGAGTCGATGAGTCCGTGCTCTTGATATCGGCATAGTAGTTGTGTTCCTATTCCGATGTCCCGATGGAGACCACTCCTAGCCATCAGAGATCGGAGTATCTTTTGGAGAGTTATGCTAGTGACCCGATGGAGTCGCCTTAGGCGATCGGGTATCATCGGGCCATCGACTTTACCATTTGAATATTGTGTCGATAACTGATGGAGCGGAGACCGACTACGGGAGCAAGGTCAAACCAAGATCCAAAAGATTGACTCTTAGACACTAAGCATGAGACCGTAGGTGTAAATGAATACGGACCGACCCAATTCTCTACTGCATGTGGGATAACTATTTTTTTCATGAATGTAGACTAACGTAGGCAGATAGTTAGACTCTAAGCCGTTAGTGCAATTACTCTCATGAACCATCGAGCCATTGGTATTTTTGGATGTCGATTGTAATCCAGAGTGGTATGGAAGCCTAAGAGCTGTTGTGTGTTCTGCGAAGAGTTTGATCCGATTGTTTTGTATGTCTAGAACGACTGTGTAATAGAGAAAAGAAACTCTACAGATGAGACTCTATTGTATTATTTTAACATATTGTTAATAAAGTCGATCATTTGCTGGTGGCGGGTTTTTCTCCCAAAAGCGTTTTCCCATGTTAACTCTATGTGTTATTTCTCCATGTTTGTTTTTGTGTATGTTTCTTACTCGTGCCATATTCAGTAAATGTGGAAATATTGTCTACACTAGTCTGTTTGTCCTCTGAAAAATTGACATTAGGGAAGCGAATTCCGCACTTGCTTTCCTTACACAATACATCTGCAACAACTATGGTCTTCATCTTTATACATACATACCTATCTTCCATTATTCTACATCATACGTACCTTTTCCACTATTGGACATCATATCTAGACCAATCCAAATCACTAGGTTTGATATCAATGACAACTAAGACATATTTCTAACAATTGTAGACATGTTTATATTTCAATTTTTCCCTTTTGTACATAGTATTTTCAATTCAACATGCGTATATTAAGTTGTAGTAGATTATTTAAATTTACTTGATTCAAATAACATTATGTGTGATTTCTTTTAAATAGAGTAGAATGATTCCTAGAAAAGGATCTCTTACCATTGATTTGTAAATATTCTTTGGGTATTACTCGGGTTGACAATAGTGATTATGTATTAATTTTTGACATTTAGAGACATCTCATTTTTGATTAAATTTTGTGTGTATTTAGTTTATTCTTTAATCAATATTATACTTTTTAAAGATTTATTATCTAGATTTAAAAGTGTTAGATTGAAGTGTGATTCACGTCGGGTTCACTAGATGTAGATGAGGAGAAAGGGTAATTAGTTCAAAAACTAAAACATGAAAGAATTGAAACTATGCTAATCATTTGACTTAATCTCACATGTTAATTCTTCCTAATCCTACTGATAAGATCATGAAAATGAAAACATGATGCAGACCTTGAAATCTTCAATGAAACCTTGTCATTCTTTCTTTCATCTTCAATGATGTTATCTTGCTCTCTTGTTTTCTAGGCACATGGAATAGGGGAAAGAAAGGATTGGTGTTCAAGATATACTAGGAATTGGGAAGGTTCACACAAAAAATGGGAAGATTCGAGCGAAAATAAAAAGAAAAAAAGGTAAATTAGATAAAACTGAGAAAGATCGGGTAAACCTAGTCAAAATGGGTCAATGGATGGGGAACGGACAAATGCGATGATGTGGGGAAAAAGAAGAGGTCAAAATAGAACCTCAGAATAGGGGGGAAAAATGAAGCCAATGAGACCAAAAATGGAAAGCTGGAAGTGGTAGTATGAAGAAGAAGGCAAAAAACACAAGGAATTCACTAGCTAGGCAATATTATATCACATGCATTCATATTAGGGGGTTTAATATCAAAAAAATAAAAAAAAAATATATTGTTTATTTGGTGAAAATGGGGGACTTTTGAATTCGGGTTGTGTATTGGGAGGGGGTGACAAAAAAGGAGTTCAAAGCAATATTTTTTGAAAATAGGGGGATTCTTTATTATGTCATGAATGCACGTTCTATAACCTAGGTTCACTAAGTGAAGCCCCCGTGGCAAGAATCCCAAAAATTGAGACAAGGATTAGGCAAAATGACATTGCAAAAGCAACAAGGGAAAGATCCGATGCAAGAGGGATGAAGTTAAGGGTAAAATGCAACTTCAAACTTGAAATTGGAATAAAACACGAGAAGATTCGGATAGAAAATGGAAAAGGGAAAACAGGGAAGGATCATGTGAATAATGAAAATCATATGCACAGTTAGGCTAAAATCGGAGAACGTGGGTGATATGGATTATGTCTACATAAGGCATAATAGACAAAATCATTTAGACTTGATTGATACCAGATATGTAACACAAAGGGATAGCATAAAGTGGAAACCATCTTTCCTCAAACATAGCATCAAGGGACAAGGCAAGTTGCTTATGGTGTGTGACTATAGCAGGTTGATATCATTAAAGGATTCATGGATATTAGATGATAGATAAAAAGGGTAAGGGATCACGAAAGAGGCTATTATAGATTAGCTAGAATATATATTTAAAAAGGTTATTGGTGTAGTCTTGGATGAAAAAGATTTCAATAAAGATAACTCGAAGAAGCTAGCAAGGATAGATTCAACATTGAATTTGTATGAAAATCACCTAGAAAGATTCACTACTAAAATGGATAGCATTCATACAAGTAAACCTTTCTAGAGACTCGGAACTCAAAACATAACAATTCCACAACATGAGGAGATTATGGTAGTAACACAAGCACTACAAGATTATAAAATATTTATAGGAACAACAAAATATGTCCTAATAGATGGAGTCAACATGGGCTCACAAATTAGCCACCTCAACTATATTCACCTACATCCATTTAAGATTTAATGTTTATCAAGTTTATTTGTATTAATACTTTATTTTAATGATTCTTTCAAAAGAAATAATTTTGGAGACTCTTAGGTTGTTACGCTCTCGAAAACAAGAAATATGTAATTAAAGTACTATTGAAGGGTCCTAATTATTTTATTCTCATTGCATTGTAGTGCAAGAGTGAGACACAATCAAAGAAGGGTCAATAAAAAAATGTTGTATCTAGAGGAAATTAATTTTTTTTCATGCATTTAAAACTGAGTGTGATTCTTTGGTCTTTATTTCTATGGTTGTGACATTGGGTAATATCTGGATATTTATTTTCTTTTTAAATATGATATTTTTTTGTGTGACATTCATTTCCTTCTAGAGTGTAGTTAAATTTAAATTTTAAGCTATCTACTTATCACTTATATTTCAATCTTTGGGTTGAGATGCTTGGTGGTATCCACTTTTTTAAGGTCTTTTAATTTCATTATTTTTGAATTGATGTTGACATTTTAAAATCTACTTTTCTATTTTGAATCCTTTGGTCACCTTTGTATCATGGCTATGGGTAAATTTTATTTTTCCTTTTCCTAGTTTCTAGTTAAAAGTATACCTCAGTTTTTTAAAATGAAAAATTAAAACAATAAAAGGGAATTGTACCTTACTCAAAATTTAAAGGGAAGTTTATCAATGGATTACTTAACTATTTGTCACTTATTTGTGATCATATCTATGCATAGTAGAGTCACAACATCAAACATTTTAGGAGACAAATTTGCTAGCCAACACTAGCAATCTATCAAAAAATAGTGTGTTTTACTAGTTAAGTGAATAATTTGGTGATACTTCGATGATTCCACTACTTCTCAATTATTTTTAAATTATCTAGATATTTTTATTGCTAGAAATAATTTCACCATCTTTAGAGACTAAAAATTCTGGAGTAGAGGACACCACTCAAATGCCTCAAAATCCATACTGAAATATACACTCATTAATTAAAATTTTCTCATGATAGATTCCCCACACATTCAAGTAGCATCAACAAACTCACTAATCATTATTAGTCTATATAATTTTTGTATCATCAATACTATGTAAGATTCATAATAATTATTAGCATTATTGTTTTTTTAGTATAAGATTTTTGTATCATCAATACTATGTAAGATTCATAATAATTATTAGCATTATTGTTTTTTTAGTATAAGATGATAAATTTAGTTTCAAAATTGAATAGTGTGACATATGTGATTACATTAGATTTAGAAAGAGAAATTCAATTTTAGTTCCAATGAATATCTATGTTAAATTTAATGAACTAAGAGATATTCAAATCTCCAAAGAGTTGGCCACTCAAGTGCACGTGAAAAACATATCTTACTATAAAAAGGTGTTTAATGTTTATTTCATGAATATGTTGAATTAACCATTATATTTTCATATTATTTCCTATAGGTAAATTATGTTAGTTACTCTTATGTTCATATATGAAATAAAGGGAAACACACACAAAAAAATAGTATTAAAATTTTATTTATCTTAATTATTGATGTTTCTTTAGCAAATACCAAAAGTAAAACTCTAGCAAGTTATTATTTTATCTTCAATAAATATTTGTATTGTCTAAGACATGTTTATTTTTCAAAATTTCCATTTTTTACATAGTCTTTTCAATTCAACATGAGTATATTAAGTTGTAGTAAATTATTTAAATTCACTTTAATTCAAATAACATTATGTGCACTTTTTTTTAAATAGAGTAGAATGATTCCTAGAAAAGGATCTCTAACTATTGATTTGTAGATATTCTTTGACATTACCTTGGTTGATAATAGTGATTATGTATTAATGGTTGACATTTAGAGACATCTCATTCCTTATTAAATTTTGCATATATTTAGTTTAGTTTTTATTCAATATTACAGTTTTTAAAGATTTATTATCTATATTAAAAGAATACCTGCACATTGTTTTGAATAAAATAAGAAAATGTTTTAGAATATCCTTCTAAACTTATTAAAGGTTTTTTTTTATCTTGGCTACTTTTCAATTCCCATCACTTTCCCTATTTTGTTAACATGCTTAGTTTATTTTTCTACTGATTCTAAACTTTTGAATTACCCATACACATGATGATAACATTATGCTAGCATCTTTGAGGCAATACTTTGACATCATCAAAGTTATATACATTATTGATTCATAATATTGAATTTAATATTTAACTTTTTATTGGTGGAAAAATTGTAATAATGAACTGTTTAAAAATGAATTGTCTTTGGGTTGCTCACTTCATAGAGGTTTGCAGGGAACAGGTTGGCCATTGGGTTGCTAATTATATTCGAAATGGTAGATGGATTGACATTTCTAGTGTTGATTTGTTGCTTCAACCTCTCCAAAAGTGGCTTTCGGGTATCCATATTTCATCCATCCCCGCTGAGGATTCTCTGGTCTAGGAGGGATCTTCTATTGGAGGCTTTTGCTCTCTTATCTAGATCTTTTTCTCCTATCTCTGGAATAAATTATTGATTCCCAAAATTAATATTTTCTTGTAGCTCTTCATGTAAAACAAGGTTCTCTCTATTGAAAATCTATGCAGAAGAGGGATGTGTATTCCTAAATGTTGCTTTCTATGTAAGGATTCTGCCCAAGATGTAGCTCATTTGTTAATGCATTGTGCTTTTGTCCAGGATATTTAGGCACACATTTTTAATTTTTGAGGGATTAGTTGGTGCTTCCCTCTCATCCTATTGGAGTGTTGGTCCCAATGGATTTTCCCTTTTAATAATCATTTTCTTAAGGTGTTATGGATTTTTATGCTCCCTCATGTCACCTGAGGCATCTGAAAGGAAAGAAGTAATCGCATTTTCAGAGACAAGGAATCTTTTGCCATCTTGGTGGCCCATCATATTCAGATCAATATTAAGGATAATTTCATTTCATCCCGTCCCTCCCATAAGCTTGACCCTTCCATTCTGACTTCTGATTTGGATTTGAACATAATTAATAGATGGTACATTGACTAGGATATCTCTAGACCAGCTGTTAAGATAAATCATGACATACCTAACATTGGTTGAGTTGTACCTCCCAAATGGTGGATTAAAATTAATGATGATGGAGCGGCCAAAGGAAATCTTGGGCTGGTAGGTTGTGGGGTAGTTGTTCGTGATCACAATGGTAGGCTTGTCTTAGTAGTGGCACTCCCAATGGGTACCAGACAAATCACTTTTTTGAGGAAAAATCAACCTACATTAGGCTTCAAATGGCTATATGTGGAGGGTACAAGAAGGTCTGGTTGGAACGTGACTCTCTAAACATCATTAATTTCTTGATTAAAAAGACATCACCTAGCTAGAAAATTAAACATCTAATACATGAATAGTTTGAAATGATTGCCAAGTTGGACGATTTTCAAATTTACCATATTTTTAGGAAAGACAATATGCCTGCAGATCACGTGGCAAATCTTGGCGTTGTTAGTGATGATATCAAATGATGGAGGGAGGGGGATTCCTTCCCATTTTATTTGTGTGAGTTGTCTCGGAAGGATGTCGATAATCTCTCCATAACAAAATATTAATTATGCCATAAATTCACATGAGTAAAGGAATTCCTAGAAAGAAGTGGAGTCAACCTTCAAGATTGTTCCTGTTGGTCTAGTTTTTTATCTACTAATTTGAGCCTAGTTTTAGTACATGAATATAAAAAATTATAAAGTAATAGTTATATGGGGGGAGAGAATAACAAATTGGAACCATTTTCATGTGAGCTATGGGAGAAAAACAAGGAACTATGGAAAAACGTTTTGGATGGCAATCTGGAGCTGTATGTCAGAAAACTTCATGGCCCGAACCACAAGCTAGCAAAAAGTTTCGTGAAAGGAAAGCACAAAAGTGTGCTTAGTGTGTATGGTGTCGAATTTATTATTGACGAGCCTTTCATTTTTGAAATTACGTGGTTGAGTATGGAAGGCAAAAACTTCTACAAAGAAAGAAAAACTCAGAGGAAGCCTTGTCTAATTTTTATGATAAATAGAGTGAGAGAAGCAGAGTCAAAAAATTACTCAATGGGGTTTAGAATACAAGGCATCTCTTGAAGCTTTGGGTGGACATGGAAAAATTTAGAATGAGGTACATTACTCTGGACGACCGCTATGCTAGCGTTCACTTCACTATCTTAAATCACTTTAGGCATGATAAAAAATTTCGTTGCCTTTTTATTGAGTGTCTTCTCTTGAGCATAGCATTCAAAATCATGTTAAAACCAGTGAAAATATTATAATGCATGAGGGGTTAATTCTTCTCATTATCCAGAGTATTCTAAAGCTCATGAGGTTAAACCCTTCCCTATTTTGAGAAACCCCAAACCCTTGGATAGCCAAGACGTGTATGTGGTTTCAGATACTAAATTTGATGAGGGTGAAATGACCATGGATTGGAATGACATTCATGTGTCAGATGATTCATAATATCAGACCTCAAAGGATGATGGTCCCCCTCAGAAGCCCACTCCCGACACTGAAAACTACCTAGATGGGTAGCAAAAAAGTTGAAAACCCCCATTCCTCAACCCCAAAACTTGGGCTCTTGATGTTTTGAAAAGCACAAAATTGGGAAAAGGGTGGATAGACAAAGTGAAGGCAACGATGAGATAAAATTGGATGTCCCCCTTAATATGGACCCAGAGAAATTTAAAAAGGACAAGATGGATATTGACATGCTCTTGGTGTAATTGACCTCCAACCAGGAGAAATGTATATGTTGGGTTATTAGTGAAATTTACCTCCTTAAACAAGGTAGCAAGGATATCATTGACACTTTTACTGAGAATCTGATGCTAGACAAAATTGATAAGCTCCTGAAGATGCCTTAGAAAATAATGAAGGATATCAAGGTTATGAAAACTGAGCATGAGTCAAGGATTGCCCATCTAGAAAAAAGAATAGAGGAATTAAAGGGAAACCTCAAGGGACTAGTGGAGATTAGCAAAGAGGTGATGTACAATAGTGGGGAAGGCTTTAAAAGGGTAAATGAAAAAATCCTCATACAAATTGTGCTTCCTGCAAGTTCTGATCCATCTCCAACTATCAAATGAAACAAGAACAACCTGGAGATTAATTGTCAGGAAATGCAAACTTCTATAGGTTCCTCTGCCAGGACTAGAAGCAAAATATAGGAAAGAGGCAGCTCGACATTCATTATGGAGGAGCTTGAAGATATTAACAACAAAATGAATCAGAAGAATATTGATCTCATGAAAGCTCTTAGTTAGTTTTTTGTCTTCTGGCGTATGCTTTTTTGCTTTGGTTCAGTATATTTTTGTTAGGTGTTGTGGGGTGTAATCCCTTTTTTTTTGGTCATTTGGTAGTTGTTTAGACTCTGGTTTGCTACTAGTTTTGTTTTTGTTGGATTTGGGTTTCGGATCCTTATAAAACCCATTTATCCTAATCAAAAACAATAATCATTTCATAGGTTTCTTCAAATGACATTTTCATCCATGAAATTTTTTCCTTTCGCGGGAGAAGCTTGATTAAAGTTCATTTCACATAAAACATGAGACTCTCTTCTCAAGCATGGACAACATATAATAAATCTTAGGTTAATGAACAACAAAATTATTTCAAGGCCATTATCATGTTAATTTGATGAATATCATCGCAAAAAATGTAGGAGCTGAAATCATGCTTATTGAAGAAGTTAATTTTGCCTTTTCATGAGAACTAAATGTCAAAAATGTTGGTGTTAATCAAATAGAAAGAACTAAAAACCCAATAGATTAAATAATGTGTCTGTGACATTTAAAAGATGCCTAATTTAGTGACATGTGACCATCCATTGGATCAATAGATAACATCAAACGAGTACTTTTAGAGTTAACATGTTATTACTTTGAATTCCATTTATCATCGAATTATTTTCCCAAGTGATTGCCCTATTATAGCTAACATGTGATCATTATCGCTGTAACGTTGGCTCAATATTTTACTTCGAGCATAATATATAATAAACCTACCTATATAAACACATTTATTTATGTATAATTTATTTACAAACCAAATAAACGAATAAATTTATAGCTTCATGGGAGTTTTAATAGACCCACATAATTTAAAGTAGTATATCCGTTTCAAGATAGTTTGTCTAATTGATAGGAACATGGACCGAATTCCCTTTCAACCACAATTTTTCTTATCATATAATAATTAAATAATAAAATTTTATTATATCTTCCGTCTATATGAATGGCTGTATTGATTTTAGTATACAAGTACTCCAACATGCATGCTTTGAATTGTTCGTCAAAACTACGCAGGAGCCATATAAAAGTAATGAAAAATCAAAGCAAATAAATTTGATGGCTAAGGTGCCCTGTCGGATTTTAAGATACACGGGTTATAACGATGGAAATCGTCGCAAATAATTTTGATGGCTATATTCATTTTTGTCATAGCGATAAAGCCTAATATAAGAATATGTATGTGGGTTATTATTTGGAATAATTGTGTGTCGTTTCATAGAAATAAAAGAGCAAATTGTGCGGTAGAAACGAAGGAGATTAGTTGTGTCTGAGCTATATAAGTACCCCAAACGAATTACTTTACATCAAACGTGCAAGCAGTAATAGTTTGTTCACAGAATACATTAATTGCCTTTGGAGATCTGTAGTTGGTCATATGGCGAAGGGCGTGTATGTGTTTCTCATGCTTTTACTGCTCGCAGCTTCCGGTATTATTTATTCTGCCTCTCTTAAACATTACCAGCTTTTATTTGTTGATAACAATACAAATATATTAACTAGTAACTAATATTTTGTAATATATGAAATGATCAGTGTCGTCGAAGCCTGCTGACCACCCGGGGTATTGTAGAAACTTCAGCGGTAACTTTAAGGGGGCATGCCTTGATATTAGGGCTGCAGAGTGCAACACGACATGTAAACATAAAGATAATCAAGAAATTGGAGAATGCCATGATTTGATTTGCTATTGTTATCATAAATGTCGCAATTAGTTACTATTTTTCTAGGTTTTTTTGTGTTGCTTCTCTCATGGGAGAATACAAAGCCTATGAAATAGAAAATGCAATTACACTATATTTGAAGTGTGGAGTGGATTAGCCACTGCAATGAATCATGGCAATTGGACTATATATTTGAAGTGTGGAGTGGATTAGATTATATGAGTGGAGTGGATTAGATTATATGAGGGGAGTGGATTAGACTAAACTATATTAAATAGAGAGATTGCTCAGTCTGGTCAGTAAAGAATAAATCTCATCTAATAATTTAGATGAGATATGTGTGCTTCAAAATCTAGAAAGGTCTTGGATGGTCATGGTATGATATTTTACATGCGCTTCAGATCCTAGATCTAGTCTAGGAATGCATGCTTGCTCTGTAATTGTTTGGGATGTTACAATTAATTTTATATTATGTGATTTTTGGATTCTCTCTTGATAATGTTTGTCAATATTAAGATTTATTTTTGAATTGATTTACTTAATGTTTGGTTTGATTATAAACATGATTAATTAAGTATAAATAGTAGAATTTAGTTTATTCTTCTAGCTATGTTTTTCATTCAATTTAATTCAAATTAAATATGATTACGTGTTTATGTTAACCTTAATTAGACTTCTACTATAAACTTAAGTATATATAAACAATATTTTTAAGTAATTTAGAAATTTAAATGTTGGAAACTATATTAAATTTACCAACAACATTCTAATCATTGTAAATAATAAGGTTGACCTATTCCATTTTGATGATACATGAGTAATTAGCTAGATCGTATTGTATTACATTCAAACTTACTTAAATTGTTAGTTAATAAATGATTTAATTATTTTTCTTTTTCTTTGAATATAATATAAATACACACAAAACATGAAATTTTTAGTTTTTGTAATTTTTCTATCATTTCAACAAATTACTAATGAGATATGGACAAAACATTCAAATTTTCATTTGCATTTCACTTCCCTTTATTAAGAAGAAATAAAATTTCTAATATGTACCATAGTGAGACGAACACCATAATACACTATGGTCTACATTGATGATGTTGCATGCGCAACACCATTAGAAGAACATCACATTGAAGGTGAGGTGATGAAATAATGGTAAAAAATTACATTATATGAGATTCATTGATTAAACCATTCTCCATATTCTAACATTTAGTTTATCATTCTAATAGAGGGACGAATAGCTATCTCAACACTAGTATTCATGTTTCAATCGATCAACTTTTTCAACAACTAACCAATTTATCTAGCTTAAACGTTTAGCGACATTGTAATTAAATATCTCTTTTTTTCTTTAATATATTAGTCTAAACCGTAACCTTTAAAATATTTAACTTCAAGGGAGATATGATAGTAATTCCTTTTTATTCCAATAATTTAACTTGAGAGAAGAATGGTAAAATGTAATCAATGATCCTAGAATATTGTATTATTTAAATTTATTTCAATTTCACATAAATATAACTACCAACTTTAAATCTATAATTGATAAATGAATTTTAAAACCCTAAAATAAATCAAATAATAAAAAAATATATCATAATATTATCACTTTAACTAATTTATTTAATCATTATTTCCTCATTCCAAGCAAGCATTTTGGTTTATTTGGCCTTTTATGAAATCTCATGATATTAAAAAATTTCCTCCACATAAATTTATTAGCCAACTTTATTAAGGTTACTAAGCTTTCTTTTATTATACAACAGTAATAGAATATAATTATAACTTAGTAACTATTGGTAAATACCTAAATTCCCTACTATTAATTAATTATTATAAATCACATAATTCATTCAAAGGGAAATGAATCACTTTTATAAAAATGTTTAGCTTTTTCAAATATAATAATTTGATTTAAATCCATTATTAGTAATTGTGTTTGGTAAGCCTTTCATTTTTCATCGTTGTTTTAAAATCATTATCCTAGAATAATTCTATTGATCTATACATTCTTCTTTGAATTAGTATTTTGTTTGTGAAATACTTTAGTGGCTCATGATGTACAAAGAAACTAATATTGTTTGAATTTTTGTAACACCACTATTCTACATACAAATGCAATGTAAAAGGCTTTCTCACCTATGAAGAAAGAAGAAAGAAAAAAGAATCCACTACTATAAAACATTCTACAATACCAGAATTTTTTTCTATGCCTCAACATCATCTCTCTTCGCATATCAACATCAGTCGGATTTTTCCCTTTCAGTCTCGTACATCTTCCATGCCTCAACATAATTAGATCATCTTCTTATATATGATGTTTTCAAGAGACATAATCTTGTAAGTTGGCCAAGGTAGAGACTCGAAAATAAGTTACCACTAAACATTTCGCTATTGGGAAGGAATGAGAAGTAGACCATACCACAATGCACTTCTATGATTAAATCAACATGTTACATCCATCACAAATATCGGATCCAAATCATTACTCATATGCAACACAAATGCTGCTACACAAATTCCAATTCTAGAATGAATCGGACCCAAAATAACATTACCCAACTTAGCAGAAATAAGAATAAAATAAATATACACATGAAAAAAAATGATCAATACCATATCCAGTAAGAAGACAAATCTATATCATCATTACAAATAATTAGCACTAAATATCAACTATAGCACATCTTCGAGAGCACCAAACATTTTGATGGAATTAGGGAACACTAACAAGGGTACGTGAATTAGTGTTCTACTATAAGAAAATTTTCAAACTTATTATTCTTAGACCACAAGAAGCAAACACAAGAAAGTAGAATGCAGAAACACAATATAGTCAACCACAAGATCATAACTCCAAGATTTTTATGTGGAAACCTGAAAAAGGAAAAACCATGGCGAGATTTGAACCTAAAATATCAATCCACTACGACCAGTAGAAAATCGGTATTACATAAAGGGGAATGCACTTGCATTGAGGCTCATTGCCTAGAGCTCACCGCTTAAATTACAATAGGGAAGTCTCACTGACTTAAAGATCATTTACAAAGAAAATTACAATGATTGAGCTATAAAATAGTATCAAACAATTCTTGGATGACTTCTGGTTAAGTGCAAAAAGTTTGACTGTAACTGCTTTGTAACTCTGCGCTTATCTACTTCTTAGCCAGCTACCAGATCAAGAATGTGCATTGTAAACTATGCCAAATAGGTTTATCGATCACCACTTGCACATATTATACAATACCATCCATCAAAAATATCTTCTACATCGATTTTATATCTGCAATCATAAAATAAAATATTCATCAAGTTGGCCATCCATATTATGCAATGTAATATGTAATTCGGTGTCTGGTGCAAGAGCACCTGGGAGTCAAAGGAACACAATGAGGGTCACAAGCTGATCCAAGAGCATATGAAGTTTAATAAGACGTATAAGGTCATTTCATGATGTAACTATGATCATTATAACCATTTGAATGTAATTTGAAGCCAAATGTGTCAAGTTGTGTCAATGTTGCCAATATGACTACTGTGGCCTATAAGGGATAATTGTAAGGGGTTTGGTTAATAATTTATGTTTAGAAAGTCCTTAAATGACCATTTTGATGCAATTGAGGTGATATCCAAGTCTTTGATGTAAAAGAGTTAAAAGATGCTCATTTGATAACATTGGTTTAAGAACTAAGAGATAAAGTGACTAAGAATTGGTTTTCGGTAGTTTGAAGGGTCGTTATCAGTTGTAAAGGTTGAAAAGAGTCTATAAATGAAGAAAAGGCCCGAGAATGGTTAGAGGAGTGGATCTAAGATGGTTGCTATCAATAAAGTATTGGTTTTCTGCATATTTCCTTGTCATTTTCCTATGTAATAGTTTGATAACAGACCTAATAGGTGATGACTATTATTGAATCTGGTTCTAATATCTAGTAAATATGTTGAAGAATTGAGTCATCTAAATTTGTGTTTTTGTTTGGACAAATTTAATTAAGTAAGACATAAGATATTTGTGTTTTTGTGTAGACTATCAAAACCCTCGCTTAGCGTATCCAGTGAATATTTAAAAATGTAGAAACTTGTTCTTTCTCATGTAATGTACCCTCAAGCTTGGTTGGTGGAAGGGAGAGGGTTTGTATTATATGTGTTATTATTTGCAGGGAGTCATGAACTATTTTGGCACGTGCTTTTGATCAAAGAGAAAACTGAAAACGTGTCTTAGTCTGAGAAAAGCGCAGTGAGATGATAGTTACTAGAGTCTTTTTTTTTGTTTGCATTGTATTTTGAGGGCAAATAACGGATTGAAGGACTGTTATGAGTCTCTTAATGTGTGGAAGTCAGAGTTCCAAAAGGGTATGAGGTTAATCCAAGGTAGGGGTCAAAGTGCAAGGGTTGTAGGAATGTGGAAATGGAAAGTCACAGTCCATTGAATGTTCAATGGGTTGAGGGAGTTATTGTTGTTAGGCATTGAGAAGGCCTTGTAAGGGTTTGGGAATACCATGTGTGAGGTTGGATAGAAGAACCTCCATTTGTCATTCTGAAAGTTAATATGTGTTATGTTGTCATAGGGAAAGAGTGAATGCAACCAGTCAAGAAAGGTATGTGTTCATGAAGACAAGTCCATCAGAGATGTTGCGATCAAATTTGGAGGAAGAAAGGATGGTGAGTGGAAGGTGAAAAAGAGAACCAAGTTGGAATAGTGTCTTGGATGAAGGATATTGATGTGAGAAGTTGTAACTCACTAAGGAATTGAAGAGTTTGTCCTTACTTGAGTAGGACTTGGGTGAAGTTGTAGGATTCTTAAAATCATGGGAGAATACTCTGCATCAGTGTCATCTTAGACTAGATCTCTAAACTATATGTGCATCAACCAAATGATGTCAAAATGATTTCTACATGTCACCCCTATCATCCCATGTATGAATATGACCACCACAATCAGACTCAATATGTCACAGTCAGACATGGGTGAGACTCCTCAGGGTGGTGAAGGGATTGAGATGTCACACAAGGGTGAGACTAAGACTCGTTAGGGTGGTGAAGGGATTAAGATGTCAGACAAGGGTAAGAATCCTTAGGGCAGTGAAACTTAAGGGATTGGAAGGCCATCAAAACGCCCAAACCTTAAACTTAAAGATAGTACCATAAAGTCTTTTTTTGGAATTGGCAAAGTTTCTGGTCCATCAACTTCTACAGTTGCAGAACCCATTCACATTAGCTCACCACCACCACAAGGTGGGATTTTCATTGAGTTAAATGCATCAAATGAGGATGACAACACCGACACTGCAGAAGATGTTCTAAGGGATACACACAATGAGATAATTCACTCGAATGCAAATGCTAGTACTGAAGATGATGTTGGTAGGAAGAAAAGAAAAAGGAAAGTAAAACTAGGGTGAGAGTGGGAGATGACAAGGAGTTTTAAGATTGATTGGATAACAAAGTACCCATTCATTGAACCAGTCCCAAACAATAATGAACAACCAACAGAATACAGGTGTAAGATTTGTAGCTAGAAAACTAAAAGAGAGAAGAAGATGCAGCTAAAGCTTGACACCATAGAAAATTATATTGATAAGTTTTATGAAAAACAGATCATAGATGGAAAGGAAACACGAGTAGTAAGATGGAAATCAGAGGAAGAATGTCTTCATGTTAAGTATGTCATATAATATGAAGAGCATAACCACAAAATGACACTAATTCATAATAGTGGATTTGGAAATACAATCAAGGCTAGGCTTGAACATGCAGCGAAAGATGCAAACCTGGCAAAGACTGTCCAGATGAATGTTGTTTTTCATATTATGTCGAGAGGGAATCCTATGAAAGATTTCCCAGAATTTAGTAATTTATTATCTCTTTTGAATGTTCCTCACTATCCTATGTCACATTGGTCAATAAATGCTAGATGGGAAATGGCAAACTGTCTCGCTAATGTGGAAAAGCAAATTTTACAAGAGACTATAAAAGAGTGAAATTTCATTTCATTATCCATAGATGAAGTTACTGTGCTAGATAACACTGCTTGGGTTTGTATGCATGTGTATACCATAAAAGAACACGTTCGCTGAGCTCATCTACTCTATGTTTGTAAACTGAGGGGCAATTCAACAGCAGAAAATTTATATTTGAAAGTTAAGAAAGCTTTGAATAAAATTGCTGGTATGGATGACTTGACAATTGCCAAGAAGTTGGTGTGTGTCGGAGCTGATGGAGCTATAGTAATGCAAGTTCAAAGGACCAGTCTTTGCGCAAGATTACAAACTAGTATTGCACCATACATGTGATAGGGAGGATAGTGCTAGGTGGTTGTTAGGTGATTAGTATGATTGCTAGGTAATAGTTCCTTACTATTTTCAAGGTGTAAACACCAAGGTCAGAGTGCAATTAGCTCAAAGGCAGTCTAAAAACTGACCTTGCTCCACCTCCCTATGTCAAGCTCTCCTAGGCTACTCAAAAGATCCAACTCTGTAATCTCTTTGGTTTGGTAATCCAACTCCTTACTCAGCCAAATGGCATTCAATCCTCTATTCTTGATCTACTCTCCAACTACACAAAGTCTCCTCTTAGTGGATTATGAGTTTGAGACAAGTTTTGTTTCCTTGGGTGTTTGTGGGTCTTCTATGTTTTGGAGTGTAGAAGCCTTCAAAAGTGTTGCGACCTAAATTTTGGAGTCTTCCCAACCGAAAGGGTTAAATTCATAAATGGACAACTTGTTTCAACTATTTTTGTTGAGCTTTATGCCTTACATGCTTCATGTTTGTACCCGACTTGACAAAAACTTAATTTTGAGGCCTAAAAAGGCTACAAGGAATTAGCCCTCCATTAGGGGTTTTGTGCTCACCCTGTTCAAATGATGGACTTCCAGAACAAAAGCTTCACATTTATGGATACCCTTTTGGGAAAAATTGAAGATTCATAAATTTTTGAGGGTCTCTTAGGCCTTGTCCATGACTGTCCCAAAAATGGGTGAAAAAGGAGGGTTTTGAAGGGTTTTGATGGTGAAAAACCAAGATTCAACCTATAAACCTCCAATATTGACAAGAGAACTTAGTGCCATCCTACTACTGACTATTTAGGCCACAAATAAGAAGATTTACACTTCCAAGTTTGAAAAACATGTTTTTACAAAAAGTTGCTTATAAGGAAAATGCAACATTTTACAACTTTTCCAGTATTGCCTCTTTCAAACACATCATTTGCAAACAAAACCAATTACATTAAATATGTGAACATGTCTACTATCTAGAAGAAAATAAGAGTCATGTTAGCCATGCATACAAGCATTAGGCAATTACAAAATGGAATTAATTCACTGTCAAGCTGACTGTTGTTGCCCTTTATCTTTCACTGTTTTTTTGTAGTTCACTGTGACCTACACTTTCACTTTTAGAAATCCTCTCAAAATGTCTATTTAGTGCTCCTTAACAAGGCTCAATATTTGTTGACTTATTGTCCTTCATACCTGTCTTTTGGAAGGAGAAGAATACATGTATAACTTCAAGGAAAAAATTAAAACTCAGTCCTAATTGACTGTGACGGCAAATTTGGATTCCCAATCTTGCCTCAAAGATCATTGATTGATCTTGGAAACTCCAAACTCATAGATGACATAAATAATACTCCTTGTGCTTGTTTGCAAGCAATTAGAAGGAGGTATACAACCTTACAAGCTCCAATGCATGATTGAGAGTAGGCTAATGAAAGAAAATAGACTCTAAAACAGTGACTCACCATTTTTTACAATATTTTCCAAAACTAAACATGAAAACATTCTTCTCATGGCTTAGAAAGCCTCTTTGCCTTGGCATACAAACTTCTTCATCAAGGCAAGTCTGTTCAACTTTTAAATGCACTTGCTATAGTAGACCAAAGCATTAAATTCCTTCAAGACCCTAGCCAAATGGCACACTTGCCTAGGGCTTAATGGCCACAAAAACTCCTTACACCTGCATTCTTGAAAACAAAACAAGTTTTTATGTAGTCTACAAGTTGACCAACTAGTTCTTAGGAAGCCATGAGCACTTTAGGACTCCAAGAAACCAAGTTGGTCAAGCATCCTTGCCAATTCCTAGACAAGACAGTGAAACTGTCAAATCAAACTAATTTTGCCACAAACTCAAAACTTGATAAAATAAAATGCCACCAAAGGGACAAGTTTAAGGAAACACATTAGAATCAGAAAATTCAAGAACAGTACGGCCAAGTACAGCTGGTGTACAGACTGCTGTTCACATAGATCCAAAAACTAGAGAAAACCAAAAAAAACTAGTGCAAATTTGCAAATTGCTTCTTCACTTTGAAAGATCAACCCTTACAATAGTTAAAACAGGAGATTAAATACCTCTCCAAGTTGGTTAACCTCCTGTACAGATAGGTACATGTCCAAGGGCACTTAATTTTGACATTTTGATGCCTAAATGACAACTTTTGGTGCCTAGAAAATGCAAGATTGACCTCCAAAACTAACCATCACCTAAAAATACTTCTCATACCTTAAACCCAAGCATGAAACATTTCTAAAACCTTTTCAAAACAAAAACCACAAAAAAAACTCATTTTTCCATCATTTTGCCAGGCAACACCAAACTGGCAACTTTGAGCAAAAAGATGAAAACAAGAAACCAAAACCCCATAATGAGTTCAAAAATCATCAAAACAACCTAGAACAACTTCAAAAACATCCTAAACAAATTTCCAACTTAAAACAACAAAAATCAAACCTGAGATGAAAATGAAGCTGAGAATGAAGCTAGGTGCTCCTGCACCATACTCCCCCGGTGACAAAGAAGTCATGTGACTCCTTTGAGCCGAGTAGAGAGAGGAATAATAGCCTTGGTGAAGTCACTTTTAGGTATCGAAGTGGCTTCAGAAGTTGGTTGATCTTTCCACTTGATCAAATGCTCAAGGTAGTCATGCTTTCTAGTCTTTTTGATGATTTTGGAATCAAGTACCTATTCAGGAATGGGAGAAGAAGAAGAGGAGATAGATAGATCAGAAAGGCAAGTTGAAATGTCTGAAGTTCTCTCAGTCTCTTCTAGAGGCTACCCCTTGAAAGGTACCAAATCTGCAACATTAAAGATAGGAGACAAAGAAACATCAGCAGGTAAATCAATTTTATAAGCATTTGGACCATACTTAGCCAAAATCCTGCAAGGTCCAATTCGTCTCATTTGTAACTTTGTAGGAACTCCCTTTTGCAATCTAGAATTGTTGAGATGTACCATCACAAAATCTCCAACTATGAATTGGACATCCCTTTTTGAAGCATCCACCCTTGCCTTGACTCTTGTTGTGGTGTCCTACAAAGACTGCTTAACCTGTTCATGTATCTCTTTCAGAGATTGAGCCATATCTTCTGCTGTCCCACTAACATGTTGCATGTTAGTCACATCATGTAACTCACAAACACCTCTTGGATGCATACCATAAACAACCTGAAATGGACTCTTACCAGTGGATCTATTTACACTATCATTGTAGGCAAACTCTGCGTATGGGATGAGCTGATCCCAGCTTTGTCCATACTCCTCGGTTAGACATCTGAGTAGATTACCCAATGTTCTATTCACTACCTCTGTTTGGCCATCTATCTGTGGATGGTATGCTGAGCCAAAAGATAAGTTAGTACCCAATTTCTTCCACAAACTCTTCCAAAAATGACCCAAAAACTTAACATCTCTATCTAATACAATGCTAGATGGCAAACTATGTATTTTGACAACTTATTTAAAGAAAAGAAAAGCAATATGACTAGCATCATTAGTAGTTTTGCAAGGTGTAAAGTGAGCCATTTTACTAAATCTATTAACAACCACAAAGCTACTGTCATGCCCTATTTTTGCCCTTGGTAAACCTACAATAAAATCCATATTGATGCACTTCCATGGCCTAGAAGGAATGGGAAGTGGCTGATATAAACCAGCATTAGTGCTATGACCTTTGGCCTTCTGACATACCATACACTGTTTAACATACCTTTGGACATCTCTCTGCATCTTAGGCTAGTAATAAAAGCATTGAACCAACTCTAAGGTCTTGTTGAGACCAAAATGGCCACTCAAACACCCATTGTGTTTCTCTTTAATGAGATTTTCTCTCATGAAACCTTTAGGAACACATAGCTATCCTCCCCTGAATAACAAACCGTTCTGTAATGTATAGTCAGCATACTCACTATGAAAATGATTCTCAAAAGCAAGACAAACTTTATAAGCAGCAGGAAAATCATCATCATTAGGATATAAATCTTGAAAGCAATCAATCCCAATACTCTTTACTTGGATCTCCTAAATAGTCAACAATCTCCTACTTAAAGCATCAGCTACTTTGTTACATTGGCCTTTCTTGTGCTTAAGAGTAAATGTATATGCTTGTAGGTACTCTACCCATTTCACATGTCTATGGTTGAGTTTATCCTGAGAATTCAAGAAACTGACTGCTTGGTTGTCTGTATACGCAACAAATTCCTTAGGAAGCAAATAATGCCTCCACTTCCTGAGTGCCTGCACCAATGCATATAACTCTAAATCATAAGAAGAATACTTTTTCTTTGCATCATTCAGTTTTTCACTAAAGAAAGCAACTGGTCTATTATCTTGACTCAAGACTGCACCTACTGTAAGGTGACTGGCATCACATTCTATGGTGAAAAGTTTATCAAAACTAGGAAGGATTAACATTGGCTATGTAGCTACTCTAGTTTTGAGTGTGTAGCTACTCTAGTTTTGAGTAACCCAAACCCCTTATTGGCTGCTTCAGTCCATTGAAACTTGACTTTATGACCATCTTTTATTGTATCTAACATGGGTGCACAAATTTCATTGAAACCTTTGATAAACTTCCTGTAAAACTAGGCTAGGCCATGAAAACTCCTAACTTCACTGGCTGATTGTGGGATTGGCCAACTTGTTATTGCTACAACTTTAGATTGATCCATCTTAAGATCTCCACTGGACACAACAAAACCAAGATAGACTAGCTCTTGGTGCATAAAATCATATTTTTCAAGATTTATGGTTAACTGCTCATCAGATAATCTTTGCAAAACAATAGCTAAGTGTTTCAAATGCTCCTCTTTAGTCTTACTAAAAATGAGTATATCATCTAAGTAGACTACCACAAAATTATTGAGAAAATCCTGCAATACTTCATTCATTAACCTCATAAAGGTACTTGGAGCATTAGAGAGGCCAAAAGGCATAACCAACCATTCATAAAGACCCTCATTTGTTTTGAAAGCAGTTTTCCACTCATCCCCCTCTTTGATTCTTATCTGATGGTAACCACTTTTTAAGTCTGTTTTGGAGAAATACCTCTCACCCCCTAAACAATCCATCAAATCTTCTATCTTGGGAATAGGGAATCTGTATCTTATTATGATCTTGTTGATAGCTCTGGAGTCTGTACATAGTCTCCATGTGGCCCCTTTCCTAGGCGCTAACACAGTGGGTATATCACAAGGACTTATACTCTTTCTTATTAATCCTTGATCCAATAACTCTTGAATCTGTCTAGCTACCTCTTTGTTCTGCTCAGGAGTTATCTTGTATGCTGCTTTGTTTGGCAAAGAAGCTCCTGGTATAAAGTCAATTTGATGACTAATGGCTCTAGGAGGAGGTAATGTTGTTGGTTGTCCATCACTGATGATGCCCTTAAAGTTATCAAGAAGTTGCTGCACTTCTTGTGGGATCTCACCTTGTTTTTCTTTCTTATCCTCCTTAGGTTTTACTACAAGTACATAACCAATCCCATCTCCCTCTTTCATGGTTTGGATGAACTCTTTTTCATTGACTAATAGCACTTTAGGTGCCTGTGGTTTGCTGTTCTCTGTCTCTTGACTAAGGGCCTGAATTTTGTAGACAATGCCATTCTTTTGAAAGGAATATGTGTTTTTTTAACCATAATGGTGTGTCCTTCTGTCAAATTGCCAAGGTCCACTCAATAGTAGATGGCAAGCATCCATGGGAAGGATGTCACATAGTATCCTATCCTTGTATTCACTTATATTAAAGTCTACCCATGCTTGTTCATTCACTACGACATGTTTCCCCTTGTTTAACCAGGTTACCTTGTAGGGTTCACTGTGCTTCATTCTAGGTAGGTTCAATTTACTAACTGCCTCCTCTGAGATAATATTATCTGTGGAGCCTGAATCAATAACCACCTTACATACCTTGCCCAAGATTTTGCACTTGATCCTGAACAATGCTCTTCTCTGAGACACTTCACACTTATGAGGTTCTTGCATCAATACTCTCCTCATCATTAGACTTTCACCATCTTTTGGTGGTAGGTGCATTGCTAGAGTTCTTGTACTACTCCCTTCCTCCTGCACATAGTTCACTTTTTTTTCACCTCCATGGGAAGAACTAGGCTTTTCAGGACACCTATAAGCAGGATGACCCAATTTCAGACAGTTGTAGCATTTCATTGTGGAGAAATAAGACCCTCTACCTGGGCCACTAGACCTACCCCTTCCTGGCTTGCTTGATCCCCTTCCCCTATAATTAGGTTTTCTCTGACAATCCCTGCTTTTCTCTATAAGCTTAGATTCCCCCTGGGACCTTTGATCTACGTGTCTTCCCCCAAAACTGCCTCGATGGCCTCAACCATCTTTGCCTCTTCCTCTACCTCTGTTATGCTGCTCTTGCTTCTTCCTACTCCTTTCCTCTACCTTGAGTGCAAGTTGATAGAACTTTTGGACCGTTGTAGGGCATAACAAACTTAACTCTTCATATATGTTCCATCTCAAACCATTGAGATGCCTAGAAACCTTGACATTCTCATCCTCTTGGATCTTTGACCTAAGGTATAGCTTCTGAAACTCCTCGGTGTAGGTGCTGACATCTAATTCTTTTTTCCTAAGGTTTTGCCTTCTCCTATGAAGCTGTATTTCATAGTCCTCTAGAATGTAAGCCTCTCTGATCTTGGACAACATTCCCTTCCAAATTGCTATGGACCTTTTGCCCTCTTTCTCATGTTCATCCTGAATGAACTTCCACCATGTTAAGGCAGCTCCTCTTAACCTGGACTTAGCCACCATCACTTTCTGGGCCTCTATCACACCATCACACTCAAAATGGTTCTCAAGCCCCTCAATCCACTCCACGACCACTTTTGGGTCCATTTTACCACTGAATAGTGGGACTCCTTCTAGTGTTCTCCCACTCATAGCCTTCAAGGCTTTCAAAAAGGGTTCATTCTCTATTAGAGGGTCTGGTATAGGGGTCTCATCCTCTATAACTAATAGCTTACCCTTACATTCTTTTCCCTCTATCTTATTGCTGGCTTCATCTGCCTTCACTTCTACTTCACCCAACTTCTGTTGTAAGGGGTCTAGCTTCACTCTGAGTAACCTATTTTCTTCTTCCTGGTCTTCTACTTTCACTACTAATTCTGCATTCATCACCATGGTTTCCAAATTGCTACTTCTTCCCAAGTGTAGCTGTGCTCTGATACCACTATGATAGGGAGGATAGTGCTAGGTGGTTGTTAGGTTATTAGCATATTTGCTAGGTAATAGTTCCTTACTGTTTTCAAGGTGTAAACACCAAGGTTAGAGTGCAATTAGCTCAAAGGCAGTCTAACAACTCACCTTGCTCCACCTCCCTATGTCAAGCTCTCCTAGGCTACTCAAAAGCTCCAACTCCATAATCTCTCTGGTTTGGTAATCCAACTCCTTACTCAACCAAATGGAATTCAATCCTCTATTCCTGATCTACTCTCCAACTAAACAAACTCTCCTCTTAGTGGATCATGAGTTTGAGACAAGTTTTGTTTCCTTGGGTGTTTGTGGGTCTTCTACGTTTTGGAGTGTAGAAGCCTTCAAAAGTGCTGCAACCTAAATTTTGGAGTCTTCTCAACCAAAAGGGTTAAATTCACAAATGGAAAACTTGTTTCAACTATTTTTGTTGAGATTTATGCCTTACATCCTTCATGTTTGTACCCGACTTGACAAAAACTTAATTTTGAGGCCTAAAAAGGCTACAAGGAATTAGCCCTCCATTAGGGGTTTTGTGCTCACCCTGTTCAAATGATGGACTTCCAGAACAAAAGCTTCACATTTATGGATACCCTTTTGGGAAAACTTGAAGATTCATAAAGTTTTGAGGGTCTCTTAGGCCTTGTCCATGACTGTCCCAAAAATGGGTGAAAAAGGAGGGTTTTGAAGGGTTTTGATGGTGAAAAACCAAGATTCAACATATAAACCTCCAATATTGACAAGAGAACTTAGTGCCATCCTACTACTGACTATTTAGGCCACAAATAAGAAGATTTACACTTCCAAGTTTGAAAAACAAGTTTTTACAAAAAGTTGCTTATAAGGAAAATGCAACATTTTACATCTTTTCCAATATTGCCTCTTTCAAACACATCATTTGCAAACAAAACCAATTACATTCAATATGTGAACATGTCTACCATCTAGAAGAAAATAAGAGTCATGTTAGAACTGCATACAAGAAGTAGGCAATTACAAAATGGAATTAATTGACTGTTAAGCTGACTGTTGCTGCCCTTTGTCTTTCACTGTTTTTTTGTAGTTCACTGTGACCTACACTTTCACTATTAGAACTCCTCACAAAAATTCTGTTTACTACTCCTTAACAAAGTTCAATCTTTGTTGACTTATTGTCCTTCATACTTGTCATTTGGAAGGAGAAGAATACATGTATAACTTCAAGGAAAAATGTAAAACTCAGTCCGAATTGACTGTGACAGCAAATTTGCATTCCCAATCTTGCCTCAAAGATCATTGATTGATCTTGGCAACTCCAACCTCACAGATGACATAAAGAAAAATCCTTGTGCTTGTTTTCAAGCAATTAGAATGAGGTATACAACCTTACAAGCTCCAATGCATGATGGAGAGTAGGCTAATGAAAGAAAATAGACTCTAAAACAGTGACTCACTGTTTTTCACAATATTTTCCAAAACTAAACATGCAAACATTCTTCTCATGGCTTAGAAAGCCTCTTTTCCTTGGCATACAAACTTCTTCATGAAGGCAAGTCTGTTCAACTTTTAAATGCACTTGCTATAGTAGACCAAAGCATTAAATTCCTTCAAGACCCTAGCCAAACGACACACTTGCCTAGGGCTTAATGGCCACAAAAACTCCTTACACCTGCATTCTTGAAAACAAAAAAAGTATTTACATAGTCTACAAGTTGACCAACTAGTTCTACGGAAGCCATGAGAATTTTAGGACTCCAAGAAACCAAGTCGGTCAAGCATCCTTGCCAATTCCTAGACAAGGCAGTGAAACTGTCAAATCAAACTATTTTTGCCACAAACTCAAAAATTGATAAAATCAAATACCACCAAAGGGAAAAGTTTAAGGAAACATATTAGAATCAGAAAATGCAACAATAGTATGGCCAAGTACAGCTGGTGTACGGACTGTTGTTCACATGGAGCCAAAAACTAGAGAAAACAAAAAAAAACTAGTGTAAATTTGCAAATTGCTTCTTCACTTCGAATGATCAACCTTTACAATAGTTAAAACAGGAGATTAAATACCTCTCCAAGTTGGTTAACCTCCTATACGGATAGTTACATGTCCAAGGGCACTTAATTTTGACATTTGGATGCCTAAATGACAACTTTTGGTGCCTAGAAAATGCAAGATTGACCTCCGAAACTAACCATCACCTAAAAATAATTCTCATACCTTAAACTCAAGCATGAAACATGTATCAAACCTTTTCAAAACAAAAACCACAAAAAAAACTCATTTTTCCATCATTTTGCCAGGCAACACCAAACTGGCAACTTTGAGCAAAAAGATGAAAAAAAGAAACCAAAACCCCATAATGAGTTCAAAACTCATCAAAACAACCTAGAACAACTTCAAAAACATCCTAAACAACTTTCCAACTTAAAACAACAAAAATCAAACCTGAGATGAAAATGAAGCTGAGAATGAAGCTAGGTGCTCCTGCACCAATGTGGTTGGCATTCACTGCATGGCCCATTGAATGAATTTAGCATATAGAATTTTAAGCAATTTCCCTGTAGTGTCAAAAGTTGAAGATCTGGTCCACAAGCTCCACTCATACTTTTCCCAAAGTCCTAAACGTTTGGCAGAATTTTAGATTTTTGCTAAGGGAGTAACAGGAGGAAACAAGCTTCTTAGGGATGTTGAGACCAGATTGATCTCCTTGCATGACCCAGCGGAATGAGTTCTAATAGAATATCAATCCTTGATCAGACTAACGTATGAGCAATACCTCATAGTAGACAAAGCTCCTGATCTCTTACATAAGTTAAGTGATATAGAGACTCTGTTAACTTTAGCTAGTCTTCTCCCCATGTTAGATTCAATGAAAAACTTGTTAAGAAAGCCCAAGACAGAACTATGTATATCAATGATTATAGAACTCTCTGTAAAATGACATGCTTGAGCCTGATGGTCTATATTCAGATCTAACAAGGCGAAGCCCAAATTTTTTTAGGTGGCAGATAATTACAAATTTGAATCATGCTAAATTTTTTTTACATTTCAATACTAAAAATGAGTTATGTGTCTTTGTAAAAGGATTTTAGATACCAATGCACCAATCTAAGATAGGCAAGCGAGGCAGAGCACTAGCAGTTAAAAAGGAAGATTTTGACAGGATTGTTAAATCTGTTAGTGATAATTTGAAGTCTATTGCATATGAACTTTCAACTGAGATTCGTGAAAGATTCCCTTGAGAAGAAATACTTGAAGCCATGAGTTGTGTGTATCCTCAATTTTGGCATTCAATTGGAGATAATCTAAATGACGCAAAGATATTTCATAAAAAACTAGAGGAATTGATATTGATATTTTCAAAAGATGCATATTGCAATGGACAGCCAATAGAAGGAATTTTAAATTCTGATCTTCTTACAAAACCATGTAAACAGTTTGCATTGGTTATGAAACAATAGTTGGTTAACTTGGAGTATCCATTTGAACCTGGATCAATCACAAGGCTTTGGAAAAGGGTAGATCAAAGTGAAGCATTGCGTATTGCAATACCAAAATATTTGAAACTTGCTGATTTATGTCAAAAATGATATTGTGGTCGGTGGAAGATGAAAGAGTTTTCAGTGCATTAGGGCTTTTGAAATCAAAGATCAGAAACAAATTAGACAATAATTTGGAAACTTGCTGAAGGTTGTTTGTAACCTAGTATAATGTTAGATATTTTCTATATGATAGGGCACTGGCAATCTGGGATTCCATGCTTGAAAGACGAGGGGTGTGCAACACTTTAAACGTTGGTGGTGCTACTGCTAGTGCTAGTGCTGAGACAAATGAATATGATGGATCATAGACTTAGAGTCAGCATGAAGACAAAGACATTTTTGAATACCGACTCAAAATGAAGATGAACCTGTTAGTACTAGTCAGTTTCCGGATCTTGAGTCAATTTGGGATATAGAAGCCTCAGACAGATGGACCGAGTCACTAAATTGAATTAGCAGTTAGTTTATAGGTATTTATAATTATACTACAGTTCTTGAGTCATATTACAATTTCAATTTGTAAAATTACAATACTATAGTTGTCATTGATGATTTTTGATATTGTATTCCTTGAATTTGCCAATCAGAAGTAGAACGGATACTTATTTCATATTTTTAATTGTGAATTTGAATTATTAGTAAATTGGTATTTCGTTCCACATTATGTTGAGCATGAAATGCAACAATTTGTGTCACAAGATCCATAAAATTATTCATATTGCATAAATGTTACTGCTAGAACCTTTCTATTGTTCTACATTAAATGCTTAAAATGATGTTAATGGCGATTAGGGTTTTGTGTTTGTTTTTTGTCTTAGTTGGCTAGTAAACTGAAGTTGTCGTGCGTTGAAAATCTAAGTTGTCCTCTCTTTATTTGTCCATGTTAACGTCAATTATGTTCAAATGGTTGGTCAGACATGTTTAATGTTTCATCTCTAACTCACAAATAAATTTCATGTTTAACAATTTAAGTGGCGAGTTAGCGAGTGTTGGTTTGGGTTTAAATCGCGAGGTCTCTAGGCTTTTTAGTGTTAGTATTTTATGGTAGCGAGGTGGAGATTGTTAATGAAATCGCTTTGGTTGCAAGGTCTCGAATTGGTTTGATGCGATGCATTATAGCTGCGAGAGTTAGCAAGTAAGTACTAAGTCATTAATGGTTTGTGTGCCACTGCTCGTGCCTGTTTATGACGGTAATTAACATAAGACATCAATAAATAGTTTTCAGATTTTATGGTTATTACTAGCTCGCAGGTCCTTTATCGTCAAGTCAGTTTAAGTCGTGAGCTTGCGAGTACTGGGAGATTTTACTTGTCACTACCTCGCAAGCTGTTTTGCACTTGACCATTTTATGTTGTGAGGTTGCGACTGGGTGTTATTTTATGTTGTTGCACGGTTGCGAGGTGTTCGTGGTTAATTCATTTTAATTTGCGATCATGTGATGTAGTTGGTATCGCAACTTAGTTGGTTTCGTCACTTGCTCACAGGTTTTGAAGTTGTTTAGCATTTTAAGTTGCGATTTGGCGACAGGTATGTTTTGGCCTGATTTTGTGGTCATCGCATGCTCGCAGGTTTGTAAGTCTTAAGTCAAAAAGTGTTGTGAGCATGCGATGGCAGTTAAGTGCCTTGTTATCGTGGGATCGCAAGGGTGTAAGTCAAGTTAAGTTTTGAGTTGCGAGCTTGCGATGAAATAACTTATTTTGTTAGATTTGCAGTGATCGCCAGCTCGTAGGTAAAGAAAGAATATTACAAATATTGGTGCGAGGTTGCGACTGAAGGGTTTGGTGAAGATCAATGCCTGTTGCTCATTCGCGAGATTCTTTGAGGTTTCGTAAAATGGGTTGCGAGCTTGCGATTAAAAGGATTTGGTAGCATTGTCGCTAGCTCGTCAGTTCCTTTCCTAATTGTTATAACCGGTTATGAGTGTGCGATTAAAGATCGGGATTGACACGTGGACTTGTTTGTCGGGTTTTGTAAAAGTTTTGAATGGCAATCACCAATCAAATGCTACAGTAGCTATTTCATGCAAGTGTGGTAACTAATGAGACTTGAGAGAAGTGATGATGCCCAAATACCATAAATTGCATAATCGAGCCGAGATTTTGACATTTGTACAATTGCATTAATGCATTCTATCAGTTTAGTTGAATTAATGCCACACTAGCTAGTTCATGCAAGTGTGGTAGTTAGTGAGACTTGAGAGAAGTGACAGTGTCGAAATACCATTTTATGTTGCGAGGTTGCGATTGGGTGTGATTTTATGTTATCGCAAGGTCATGAGGTGTCCGTGGTTAAGTCATTTTAATTTGCGATCATGCGATGCGGTTAAGTCGCTTTCTCGTAGGTTTTGAAGTTGTTTAGCATTTTAAGTTGCGATCTGACGACAGGTAAGTTTTGGTCTAATTTTGTGGTCATTGCATGCTCGCGGGTTTGTAAGTCTTAAGTCAAAAAGTGTTGCGAGCATGCGACGATGGTTAAGTGTCTTGTTGGCACAAGATCGAAAGGGTTTAAGTCAAGTTAAGTTTCTAGTTGCGAGCTTGCAATGAAATAAGTTGTTTTGTTAGATCAACGGTTGTCACTCACTCGCGAGATTCTTTGAGGATTCGTAAAAGGGGTTGTGAGCTTGCAATTAAGAGGATTTGTTAGCATTGTTGCTAACTCGCTAACACGTGGACTTGTTTGCTGGGTTCTATAAAAGTTTTGAATGCCAATCGCCAATCAAATAGAAGGGCATGAATTCAAATTTCGCTCGAGTACTTCAGTTTGAAGTTTGAATTAATGCCACAGTAGCTAGTTTATGCAAGTGTGGCAATTAATGAGACTTGAGACTTGAGATAAGTGATGGCGCCCAAATAGTAAATACCATAAATTGCATGATCGAGCCGAGGTTTTGTATAATTGCATTAATGCATTCTATCTTTGAGGTAATCCAGTGAATTGAGCTCTGCAACAATGTTGGAGAATTCAAAGTGTTGGGTGTGAGAAAATTTCAAAAAATTGGTTAAGTTTTTCTCCTGCAGCTAAAACGAGACAGGCGACGAGTGGTACTGGAGGTTCCAAGCCCAAGCCCAAGGCCATGACAAGTGGAATAGTGGAATAGGAGGAATTGGAGGTTCTAACGCCAGTGGCATTGTAGAACCAAGGGATATTTTTTGTCTTGACTACTTTGCAATGCCCATCCAACAGACATGCTTTGAATTGTTCGTCAAAATTACGCAGGAGCCATATAAAAGTAATGAAAAATCAAAGCAAATAAATTTGATGGCTAAGGTGCCCTGTCGGATTTTAAGATACACGGGCTATAACGATAGAAATCGTCGCAAATAATTTTGATGGCTATATTCATTTTTGTCATAGCGATAAAGCCTAATATAGGAATATGTATGTGGGTTATTATTTGGAATAATTGTGTGTCGTTTCATAGAAATAAAAGAGCAAATTGTGCGGAAGAAACGAAGGAGATTAGTTGTGTCTGAGCTATATAAGTACTCCAAACGAATTACTTTACATCAAACGTGCAAGCAGTAATAGTTTGTTCACAGAATACATTAATTACCTTTGGAGATCTGTAGTTGGTCATATGGCGAAGGGCGTGTATGTGTTTCTCATGCTTTTATTGCTCGCAGCTTCTGGTATTATTTATTCTTCCTCTCTGAAACATTACCAGCTTTTATTTGTTGATAACAATACAAATATATCAACTAGTAACTAATATTTTGTAATATATGAAATGATCAGTGTCGTCGAAGCCTCCTGACCACCCGGGGTATTGTAGAAACTTCAGCGGTAACTTTAAGGGGGTATGCCTTGATATTAGGGCTGCAGAGTGCAACACTACGTGTAAACACAAAGATAATCAAGAAATTGGAGAATGCCATGATTTGATTTGCTATTGTTATCATAAATGTCGCAATTAGTTACTATTTTTCTAGGTTTTTTTTGTGTTGCTTCTCTCATGGGAGAATACAAAGCCTATGAAATAGAAAATGCAATTACACTATATTTGAAGTGTGGAGTGGATTAGCCACTGCAATGAATCATGGCAATTGGACTATATATTTGAAGTGTGGAGTGGATTAGATTATATGAGTGGAGTGGATTAGACTAAACTATATTAAATAGAGAGATTGCTCAGTCTGGTCAGTAAAGAATAAATCTCATCTAATAATTTAGATGAGATATGTGTGCTTCAAAATCTAGAAAAGTCTTGGATGGTCATGGTATGACATTTTACATGCGCTTCAGATCCTAGATCTAGTCTAGGAATGCATGCTTGCTCTGTAATTGTTTGGGATGTTGCAATTAATTTTATATTATGTGATTTTTGGATTCTCTCTTGATAATGTTTGTCAATATAAAGATTTATTTTTGACTTGATTTACTTAATGTTTGGTTTGATTATAAACATGATTAATTAAGTATAAATAGTAGAATTTAGTTTAATCTTCTAGCTATGTTTTTCATTCAATTTAATTCAAATTAAATATGATTACATGTTTATGTTAACCTTAATTAGACTTCTACTATAAACTTAAGTATATATAAACAATATTTTTAAGTAATTTAGAAATTTAAATGTTGGAAACTATATTAAATTTACCAACAACATTCTAATCATTGTAAATAATAAGGTTGACCTATTCCATTTTGATGATACATGAGTAATTAGCTAGATCGTATTCTATTAAATTCAAACTTACTTAAATTGTTAGTTAATAAATGATTTAATTATTTTTCTTTTTCTTTGAATATAATATAAATACACACAAAACATGAAATTTTTAGTTTTTGTAATTTTTCTATCATTTCAACAAATTACTAATGAGATATGGACAAAACATTCAAATTTTCATTTGCATTTCACTTCCCTTTATTAATAAGAAATAAAATTTCTAATATGTACCATAGTGAGATGAACACCATAATACACTATGGTCTACATTGATGATGTTGCATGTGCAACACCATTAGAAGAACATCACATTGAAGGTGAGGTGATGAAATAATGGTAAAAAGTTACATTATACGAGATTCATTGATTAAACAATTCTCCATATTCGAACATTTAGTTTATCATTCTAATAGAGGGACGAATATCTATCTCAACACTAGTATTCATGTTTCAATTGATCAACTTTTTCAACAACTAACCAATTTATCTAGCTTAAAAGTTTAGCAATATTGTAATTAAATATCTCTTTTTTTTCTTTAATATATTAGTCTAAACCGTAACCTTTAAAATATTTAACTTCAAGGGAGATATGATAGTAATTCCTTTTTATTCCAATAATTTAACTTGAGAGAAAAATGGTAAAATGTAATCAATGATCCCAAAATATTGTTTTATTTAAATTTATTTCAATTTCACATAAATATAACTACCAACTTTAAATCTATAATTGATAAATGAATTTTAAAACCCTAAAATAAATCCAATAATAAAATAATATATCATAATATTATCACTTTAACTAATTTATTTAATCATTATTTCCTCATTCCAGGCAAGCATTTTGGTTTATTTGGCCTTTTATGAAATCTCATGATATTAAAAAATTTCCTCCACATAAATTTATTAGCCAACTTTATTAAGGTTACTAAGCTTTTTTTTTATTATACAACAGTAATAGACTATAATTATAACTTAGTAACTATTGGTAAATACCTAAATTCCCTACTATTAATTAATTATTATAAATCACATAATTCATTCAAAGGGAAATGAATCACTTTTATAAAAATGTTTAGCTTTTTCAAATATAATAATTTGATTTAAATCCATGATTAGTAATTGTGTTTGATAAGCCTTTCATTTTTCATCGTTGTTTTAAAATCATTATCCTAGAATAATTCTATTGATCTATACATTCTTCTTTGAATTAGTATTTTGTTTATGAACTACTTTAGTGGCTCATGATGTACAAAGAAACTGATATTGTTTGAATTTTTGTAACACCACTATTCTACATACAAATGCAATGTAAAAGGCTCACCTATGAAGAAAGAAGAAAGAAAAAAGAATCCACTACTATAAAACATTCTACAATACCAGAATTTTTTTCTATGCCTCAACATCATCTCTCTTCGCATATCAACATCAGTCGGATTTTTCCCTTTTAGTCTCGCACATCTTCCATGCCTCAACATAATCAGATCATCTTCTTATATATGATGTTTTCAAGAGACATAATCTTGTAAGTCGGCCAAGGTAGAGACTCGAAAATAAGTCACCACTAAACATTTCGCTATTGGGAAGGAATGAGAAGTAGACGATACCACAATGCACTTCTATGATTAAATCAACATGTTACATCCATCACAAATATCGGATCCAAATCATTACTCATATGCAACACAAATGTCGCTACACAAATTCCAATTCTAGAACGAATCGGACCCAAAATAACATTACCCAACTTAGCAGAAATAAGAATAAAATAAATATAGACATGAAAAAAAATGATCAATACCATATCTAGTAAGAAGACAAATCTATATCATCATTACAAATAATTAGCACTAAATATCAACTATAGCACATCTTCGAGAGCACCAAACATTTTGATGGAATTAGGGAACACTAACAAGGGTATGTGAATTAGTGTTCTACTATAAGAAAATTTTCAAACTTATTATTCTTAGAACACCAGAAGCAAACACAAGAAAGTAGAATGCAGAAACACAATATAGTCAACCACAAGATCATAACTCCAATATTTTTATGTGGAAACCTGAAAAAGGAAAAACCATGGTGAGATTTTAACCTAAAATATTATTCCACTATGACCAGTAGAAAATCGGTATTACATAAAGGGGAATGCACTTGCATTGAGGCTCATTGCCTATAGCTCACTACTTAAATTACAATAGGGAAGTCTCATTGACTTAAAGATCATTTAGAAAGAAAATTACAATGATTGAACTATAAAATAGTATCAAAAAATTCTTGGATGACTTCTAGTTAAGTGCAAAAAGTTTGACTGTAACTGCTCTGTAACTCTGCACTTATCTACTTCTTAGCCAGCTACCAGATCAAGAATGTGCATGTGAAACTACGCCAAATAGGTTTATCGATCACCACTTGCTCAAATTATACAATACCATCCATCAAAAATATCTTCTACATCGATTTTATATCTGCAATCATAAAATAAAATATTCATCAAGTCAGCCATCCATATTATGCAATGTAATATGTAATTCGGTGTCTGGTGCAAGAGCACCTGGGAGTCAAAGGAACACAATGAGGGTCACAAGCTGATCCAAGAGCATATGAAGTTTAATAAGACCTATAAGGTCATTTCATGATGTAACTATGATCATTATAACCATTTGAATGTAATTTGAAGCCAAATGTGTCAAGTTGTGTCAATGTTGCCAATATGACTACTATGGCCTATAAGGGATAATTGTAAGGGGTTTGGTTAATAATTTATGTTTAGAAAGTCCTTAAATGACCATTTTGATGCAATTGAGGTGATATCCAAGTCTTTGATGTAAAAGAGTTAAAAGATGCTCATTTGATAACATTGGTTTAAGAACTAAGAGATAAAGTGACGAAGAATTGGTTTTGGGTAGCTTGAAGGGTCGTTATCAGTTGTAAAGGTTGAAAAGAGTCTATAAATGAAGAAAAGGCCCGAGAATGGCCAGAGGAGTGGATGTAAGATGGTTGCTGTCAATAAAGTATTGGTTTTCTGCATATTTCCTTGTCATTTTCCTATGTAATTGTTTGATAGCAGACCCAATAGGTGATGACTATTATTGAATTTGGTTCTAATATCTAGTAAATGTGTTAAAGAATTGAGTCATCTGAACTTGTGTTTTTGTTTGGACAAATTTAATTAAGTAAGACATAAGATATTTGTGTTTTTGTGTAGACTATCAAAACCCTTGCTTAGGGTATCTAGTGAGTATTTAAAAATGTAGAAACTTGTTCTTTCTCGTGTAATGTACCCTCAAGCTTGGTTGGTGGAAGGGAGAGGGTTTGTATTATATGTGTTATTATTTGCAGGGAGTCATGAACTATTTTGGCATGTGCTTTTGATCAAAGAGAAAACTGAAAACGTGTCTTAGTCTGAGAAAAGGGCAGTGAGATGATAATTACTAGAGTCTTTTTTTTTTTTGCATGGTATTTTGAGGGAAAATAATGGATTGAAGGAGTGTTATGAGTCTCTTAATGTGTGGAAGTCAGAGTTCCAAAAGGGTATGAGGTTAATCCAAGGTAGGGGTCAAAGTGCAAGGGTTGTAGGAATGTGGAAATGGAAAGTCACAGTCCATTGAATGTTCAATGGGTTGAGGGAGTTAGTATTGTTAGGCATTGAGAAGGCCTTGTAAGGGTTGGGAATACCATGTGTGAGGTCAGAGAGAAGAACCTCCATTTGTCATTCTGAAAGTTAATATGTGTTATGTTGTCATAGGGAAAGAGTGAATGCAACCAGTCAAGAAAGGTATGTGTTCATGAAGACAACTGCATCAGAGATGTTGCGATCAAATTTGGAGGAAGAAAGGATGGTGAGTGGAAGGTGAAAAAGAGAACCAAGTTGGAATAGTGTCTTGGATGAAGGATATTGATGTGAGAAGTTGTAACTCACTAAGGAATTGAAGAGTTTGTCCTTACTTGAGTAGGACTTGGATGAAGTTGTAGGATTCTTAAAATCATGGGAGAATACTCTGCATCAGTGTCAGCTTAGACTGGATCTCTAAACTATATGTGCATCAACCAAATGATGTCAAAATGATTTCTACATGTCACCCCTATCATCCCATGTATGAATATGACCATCACAATCAGACTCAATATGTCACAGTCAGACATGGGTGAGACTCCTCAGGGTGGTGAAGGGATTGAGATGTCACACAAGGGTGAGACTAAGACTCTTTAGGGTGGTGAAGGGATTAAGATGTCAGACAAGGGTAAGAATCCTTAGGGCAGTGAAACTGAAGGGATTGGAAGGCCATCAAAATGCCCAAACCTTAAACTTAAAGATAGTACCATAAAGTCTTTTTTTGGAATTGGCAAAGTTTCCGGTCCATCAACTTCTACCGTTGCAGAACCCATTCACAGTAGCTCACCACCACCACAAGGTGGGATTTTCATTGAGTTAAATGCATCAAATGAGGATGACAACACCAACACGGCAGAAGATGTTCTAAGGGATACACACAATGAGATAATTCACTCGAATGCAAATGCTAGTACTGAAGATGATGTTGGTAGGAAGAAAAGAAAAAGGAAAGTAAAACTAGGGTGAGAGTGGGAGATGACAAGGAGTTTTAAGATTGATTGGGTAGCAAAGTACCCATTAATTGAACTAGTCCCAAATGATAATGAACAACCAACAGAATACAGGTGTAAGATTTGTAGCTAGAAAACTAAAAGAGAGAAGAAGATGCAGCTAAAGCTTGACACCATAGAAAATTATATTGGAAAGTTTTATGAAAAATAGATCATAGATGGAAAGGAAACACAAGTAGTAAGATGGAAATCAAAGGAAGAATGTCTTCATGTTAAGTATGTCGCGGAATATGAAGAGCATAACCACAAAATGACACTATTTCATAATAGTGGATTTGGAAATACAATCAAGGCTGGGCTTGAACATGCAACGAAAGATGCAAACCTGGCAAAGACTGTCCAGATGAATGTTGTTTTTCATATTATGTCAAGAGGGAATCCTATGAAAGATTTCCCAGAATTTAGTAATTTATTATCTTTTTTGAATGTTCCTCACTATGCTATGTCACATTGGTCAATAAATGCTAGATGGGAAATGACAAACTGTCTCGCTAAGGTGCAAAAGCAAATTTTACAAGAGACTATAAAAGAGTGAAATTTCATTTCATTATCCATAGATGAAGTTACTATGGTAGATAACGCTGCTTGGGTTTGTATGCATGTATATACCATAAAAGAACATGTACGCTGAGCTCATCTACTCTGTGTTCGTAAAATGAGGGGCAATTCAACAACAGAAATTTATATTTGGAAGTGAAGAAAGCTTTGAATAAAATTGCTGGTATGGATGACTTGACAATTGCCAAGAAGTTGGTGTGTGTCAGAGCTGATGGAGTTGTAGTAATGCAAGGTCAAAGGACCAGTCTTTGCGCAAGATTACAAACTAGTATTGCACCATACATGTGATAGGGAGGATAGTGCTAGGTGGTTGTTAGGTGATTAGTATGATTGCTAGGTAATAGTTCCTTACTGTTTTCAAGGTGTAAACACCAAGGTCAGAGTGCAATTAGCTCAAAGGCAATCTAACAACTCACCTTGCTCCACCTCCCTATGTCAAGCTCTCCTAGGCTACTCAAAAGCTCCAACTCCATAATCTCTCTGGTTTGGTAATCCAACTCCTTACTCACCCAAATGGCATTCAATCCTCTATTCTTGATCTTCTCTCCAACTACACAAAGTCTCCTCTTAGTGGATTATGAGTTTGAGACAAGTTTTGTTTCCTTGGGTGTTTGTGGGTCTTCTACGTTTTGGAGTGTAGAAGCCTTCAAAAGTGTTGCGACCTAAATTTTGGAGTCTTCCCAACCAAAAGGGTTACATTCACAAATGGACAACTTGTTTTGACTATTTTTGTTGAGCTTTATGCCTTACATCCTTCATGTTTGTACCTGATTTGACAAAAACTTAATTTTGAGGCCTAAAAAGGCTACAAGGAATTAGCCCTCCATTAGGGGTTTTGTGCTCACCCTTTTCAAAAGATGGACTTCCAGAACAAAAGCTTCACATTTATGGATACCCTTTTTGGAAAAATTGAAGATTCATAAAGTTTTGAGGGTCTCTTAGGCCTTGTCCATGACTGTCCCAAAAATGGGTGAAAAAGGAGGGTTTTGAAGGGTTTTGATGGTGAAAAACCAAGATTCAACCTATAAAACTCCAATATTGACAAGAGACCTTAGTGCCATCCTACTACTGAATATTTAGGCCACAAATAAGAAGATTTACACTTCCAAGTTTGAAAAACAAGTTTTTACAAAAAGTTGCTTATAAGGAAAATGCAACATTTTACAACTTTTCCAATATTGCCTCTTTCCAACGCATCATTTGCAAACAAAACCAATTACATTCAATATGTGAACATGTCTACCATCTAGAAGAAAATAAGAGTCATGTTAGCCCTGCATACAAGCATTAGGCAATTACAAAATGGAATTAATTCACTGTCAAGCTGACTGTTGCTGCCCTTTATCTTTCACTATTTTTTTGTAGTTCACTGTGACCTACACTTTCACTATTAGAAATCCTTACGAAATGTCTATTTAGTGCTCCTTAACAAGGCTCAATCTTTGTTGACTTATTGTCCTTCATACTTGTCATTTGGAAGGAGAAGAATACATGTATAACTTCAAGGAAAAAAGTAAAACTCAATCCTAATTGACTGTGACAGCAAATTCGGATTCCCAATCTTGCCTCAAAGATCATTGATTGATCTTGGCAACTCCAAACTCATAGATGACATAAATAACACTCCTTGTTCTTGTTTTCAAGCAATTAGATGGAGGTATACAACCTTACAAGCTCCAATGCATGATTGAGAGTAGGCTAATGAAAGAAAATAGACTCTAAAATAGTGACTCACCGTTTTTTACAATATTTTCCAAAACTAAACATGAAAACATTCTTCTCATGGCTTAGAAAGCCTCTTTGCCTTGGCATACAAACTTCTTCATCAAGGCAAGTCTGTTCAACTTTTAAATGCACTTGCTATAGTAGACCAAAGCATTAAATTCCTTCAAGACCCTAGCCAAATGGCACACTTGCCTAGGGCTTAATGGCCACAAAAACTCCTTACACCTGCATTATTGAAAACAAAACAAGTATTTATGTAGTCTACAAGTTGACCAACTGGTTCTTGGGAAGCCATGAGCATTTTAGGACTCCAAGAAACCAAGTTGGTCAAGCATCCTTGCTAATTCCTAGACAAGACAGTGAAACTGTCAAATCAAACTAATTTTGCCACAAACTCAAAACTTGATAAAATAAAATGCCACCAAAGGGAAAGTTTAAAGAAACACATTAGAATCAGAAAATTCAAGAACAATACGGCCAAGTACAGCTGGTGTACGGACTGCTGTCACATTGATCCAAAAACTAGAGAAAACCAAAAAGAACTAGTGTAAATTTGCAAATTGCTTCTTCACTTTGAATGATCAAACCTTAAAATAGTTAAAAAAGGAGATTAAATACCTCTCCAAGATGGTTAACCTCCTGTATAGATAGGTACATTTCCAAGGGCACTTAATTTTGACATTTTGATGCATAAATGACAGCTTTTGGTGTCTAGAAAATGCAAGATTGACCTCCAAAACTAACCATCACCTAAAAATACTTTTCATACCTTAAAACCAGGCATGAAACATGTCTAAAACCTTTTCAAAACAAAAACCACAAAAAAAACTCATTTTTCCATCATTTTGCAAGGCAACACCAAGCTGGCAACTTCGAGCAAAAAGATGAAAACAAGAAACCAAAACCCCATCATGAGTTCAAAACTCATCAAAACAACCTATAACAACTTCAAAAACATCCTAAACAAATTTCCAACTTAAAAAAACAAAAATCAAACTTGAGATGAAAATGAAGCTAAGAATGAAGCTAGGTGCTCCTGCACCATACTCCCCCGGTGACAAAGAAGTCATGTGACTCCTTTGAGCAGAATAGAGAGAGGAATACCACCCTTGGTGAAGTCACTTTCAAGTATCCAAGTGGTTTCAGAAGCTAGTTGATCTTTCCACTTGATCAAATGCTCAAGGTAGTCATGCTTTCTAGTCTTTTTGATGATTCTGGAATCAACTACCTATTCAGGAATGGGAGAAGAAGGAGAGGGGATAGATAGATCAGAAAGGGAAGTTGAAATGTCTGAATTTCTCTCAGTCTCTTCTAGAGGCTACCCCTTGAAAGGTACCAAATCTGCAACATTAAAGATAGGAGACAAAGAAACATCAGCAGGTAAATCAATTTTATAAGCATTTGGACCATACTTAGCCAAAATCCTGCAAGGTCCAATTCGTCTCATTTGTAACTTGGTAGGAACTCCCTTTTGCAATCTAGACTTGTTGAGATGTACCATCACAAAATCTCCAACTATGAATTGGACATCCCTTTTTGAAGTATCCACCCTTGCCTTGACTCTTGTTGTGGTGTCCTGCAAAGACTGCTTAACCTGTTCATGTATCTCTTTCAGAGATTGAGCCATATCTTCTGCTGTCCCACTAACATGTTTCATGTTAGTCACATCATGTAACTCAAAAACACCTCTTGGATGCATACCATAAACAACCTGAAATGGACTCTTACCAGTGGATCTATTTACACTATCATTGTAGGCAAACTTTGCCTATGGGATGAGTCTAATCCAGCTTTGTCCATACTCCTTGGTGAGACATCTGAGTAGATTACCCAATGTTCTATTCACCACCTCTTTTTGGACATCTATCTGTGGATGGTAAGCTAAGCCAAAAGATAAGTTAGTGCCCAATTTCTTCCACAAAGTCTTCCAAAAATGACCCAAAAACTTAACATCTCTATCTGATACAATGCTAGATGACAAACCATGTATTTTGACAACTTCTTTAAAGAAAAGAAAAGCAATATGACTAGCATCATTAGTAGTTTTGCAAGGTGTAAAGTGAGCCATTTTACTAAATCTATTAACAACCACAAAGCTACTGTCATGCCCTATTTTTGCCCTTGGTAAACCTACAATAAAATCCATATTGATGCACTTCCATGGCCTAGAAGGAATGGGAAGTGGCTGATATAAACCAGCATTAGTGCTATGACCTTTGGCCTTCTGACATACCATACACTGTTTAACATACCTTTGGACATCTCTCTGCATCTTAGGCTAGTAATAAAAGCATTGAACCAACTCTAAGGTCTTGTTGAGACCAAAATGGCCACTCAAACACCCATTGTGTTTCTCTTTAATGAGATTTTCTCTCATGAAACCTTTAGGAACACATAGCTATCCTCCCCTGAATAACAAACCGTTCTGTAATGTATAGTCAGCATACTCACTATGAAAATGATTCTCAAAAGCAAGACAAACTTTATAAGCAGCAGGAAAATCATCATCATTAGGATATAAATCTTGAAAGCAATCAATCCCAATACTCTTTACTTGGATCTCCTAAATAGTCAACAATCTCCTACTTAAAGCATCAGCTACTTTGTTACATTGGCCTTTCTTGTGCTTAAGAGTAAATGTATATGCTTGTAGGTACTCTACCCATTTCACATGTCTATGGTTGAGTTTATCCTGAGAATTCAAGAAACTGACTGCTTGGTTGTCTGTATACGCAACAAATTCCTTAGGAAGCAAATAATGCCTCCACTTCCTGAGTGCCTGCACCAATGCATATAACTCTAAATCATAAGAAGAATACTTTTTCTTTGCATCATTCAGTTTTTCACTAAAGAAAGCAACTGGTCTATTATCTTGACTCAAGACTGCACCTACTGTAAGGTGACTGGCATCACATTCTATGGTGAAAAGTTTATCAAAACTAGGAAGGATTAACACTGGCTGTGTAGCTACTCTAGTTTTGAGTAACTCAAACCCCTTATTGGCTTCTTCAATCCATTGAAACTTGACTTTATGACCACCTTTTATTGTATCTAACATGGGTGCACAAATTTCATTGAAACCTTTGATAAACTTTTAAAACTTGGCTAGGCCATGAAAACTCCTAACTTCACTGGCTGATTGTGGGATTGGCCAACTTGTTATTGCTACAACTCTAGATTGATCCATCTTAAGATCTCCACTAGACACAACAAAACCAAGATAGACTAGCTCTTGGTGCATAAAATCATATTTTTCAAGATTTATGGTTAACAGCTCATCAGATAATCTTTGCAAAACAATAGCCAAGTGTTTCAAATGCTCCTCTTTAGTCTTACTAAAAATGAGTATATCATCTAAGTAGACTACCACAAAATTACTGAGAAAATCCTACAATACTTCATTCATTAACCTCATAAAGGTACTGGGAGCATTAGAGAGGCCAAAAGGCATAAACAACCATTCACAAAGACCCTCATTTGTTTCGAAAGCAGTTTTCCACTCATCCCCCTCTTTGATTCTTATTTGATGGTAACCACTTTTTAAGTCTATTTTGGAGAAATACCTCGCACCCCCTAAACAATCCATCAAATCTTCTATCCTGGGAATAGGGAATCTGTATCTTATTGTGATCTTGTTGATAGCTCTGGAGTCTGTACATAGTCTCCATGTGCCCCCTTTCTTAGGTGCTAACACAGTGGGTACTGCACAAGGACTTATACTCTTTCTTATTAATCCTTGATCCAGTAACTATTGAATCTGTCTAGCTACCTCTTTGTTTTGCTCAGGAGTCATCTTGTATGCTACTTTGTTTGGCAAAGAAGCTCCTGGTATAAAGTCAATTTGATGACTAATGGCTCTAGGAGGAGGTAATGTTGCTGGTTGTCCATCACTGATGATGCCCTTAAAGTTATCAAGAAGTTTTTGCACTTTTTGTGGGATTTCAACTTCCTCCTTAGGTTTAACTACAAGTGCATAACCAATCCCATCTCCCTCTTTCATGGTTTGGATGGACTCTTTTTCATTGACTAATAGCACTTTAGGTTCCTGTGGTTTGCTGTTCTCTGTCTCTTCACTAAGGGACTGAATTTTGTAGACAATGCCATTCTTTTGAAAGGAATATGTGTTTTTTTCACCATCATGGTGTGCCCTTCTGTCAAATTGCCAAGGTCCACCCAATAGTAGATGGCAAGAATCCATGGGAAGGATGTCACATAGTATCCTATCCTTGTATTCACCTATATTGAAGTCTACCCATGCTTGTTCATTCACTATGACATGTTGCCCCTTGTTTAACCAGGTTACCTTGTAGGGTTCACTGTGCTTCATTCTAGGTAGGATCAATTTGCTAACTGCCTCCTCTGAGATAATATTATCTGTGGAGCCTGAATCAATAACCACCTTACATACCTTGCCCAAGATTTTGCACTTGATCCTGAACAATGCTCTTCTCATCATTAGACTTTCACTTCTGGGTGCTAGGTGCATTGTTGGAGTTCTTGTACTACTCCCTTCCTCCTGCACATAGTTCACTTTTTTTTCACCTCCATGGGAAGAACTAGGCTTTTCAAGACACCTATAAGCAGGATGACCCAATTTCAGACAGTTGTAGCATTTCATTGTGGAGAAATAAGACCCTCTACCTAAGCGACTAGACCTACCCCTTCCTGGCTTGCTTGATCCCCTTCCCCTATAATTAGGTTTTCTCTGACAATCCCCGCTTTGCTCTATAAGCTTAGATTCCCCCTGGGACCTTTGATCTACGTGTCTTCCCCCAAAACTACCTCGATGGCCTTGACCATCTTTGCCTCTTCCTCTACCTCTGTTATGCTGCTCTTTCTTCTTCCTACTCCTTTCCTCTACCTTGAGTGCACGTTGATAGCACTTTTGGACCATTGTAGGGCACAACAAGCTTAACTCTTCCTGTATGTTCCATCTCAAACCATTGAGATACCTAGCAACCTTGACATTCTTATCCTCTTGGATCTTTGACCTAAGGTATAGCTTCTGAAACTCCTCGGTGTAGGTGCTGACATCTAATTCTTTTTGCCTAAGGTTTTGGCTTCTCCTATGGAGCTGTATTTCATAGTCCTCTAGAATGTAAGCCTCTCTAATCTTGGACAACATTCCCTTCCAAGTTGCTATGGGCCTTTTGCCCTCTTTCTCACGTTCATCCTGAATGAACTTCCACCATGTTAAGACAGCTCCTCTCAACCTGGACTTAGCCACCATCACTTTTTGGGCCTCTATCACACCATCACACTCAAAATGGTTCTCAAGCCCCTCAATCCACTCCACGACCACTTTTGGGTCCATTTTACCACTGAATAGTGGGACTCCTTCTAGTGTTCTCCCACTCATAGCCTTCAAGGCTTTCAAAAAGGGTTCATTCTCTATTAGAGGGTCTGGTATAGGGGTCTCATCCTCTATAACTAATAGCTTACCCTTACCTTCTGTTCCCTCTATCTTATTGCTAGCTTCATCTGCCTTCACTTCTACTTCACCCAACTTCTGTTCTAAGAGGTCTAGCTTCACTCTGAGTAACCTACTTTCTTCTTCTTGGTCTTCCGCTTTCTTTGCTAATTCTGCATTCATCACCATGGTTGCTAAATTGCTACTTCTTCCCAAGTGTAGCTGTGCTCTAATACCACTATGATAGGGAGGATAGTGCTAGGTGGTTGTTAGGTGATTAGTATGTTTTCTAGGTAAAAGTTCCTTACTATTTTCAAAGTGTAAACACCAAGGTCAAAGTGCAATTAGCTCAAAGGCAATCTAACAACTCACCTTGCTCCACCTCCCTATGTCAAGCTCTCCTAGGCTACTCAAAAGCTCCAACTCCATAATCTCTCTGGTTTGGTAATCCAAATCCTTACTCACCCAAATGGAATTCAATCCTCTATTCCAGATCTACTCTCCAATTGCACAAAGTCTCCTCTTTGTGTATTATGAGTTTGAGACAAGTTTTGTTTCCTTGGGTGTTTGTGGGTCTTCTACGTTTTGGAGTGTAGAAGCCTTCAAAAGTGCTGCAACCTAAATTTTGGAGTCTTCTCAACCAAAAGGGTTAAATTCACAAATGGAAAACTTGTTTCAACTATTTTTGTTGAGATTTATGCCTTACATCCTTCATGTATGTACCCGATTTGACAAAAACTTAATTTTGAGGCCTAAAAAGGCTACAAGGAATTAGCCCTCCATTAGGAGTTTTGTGCTCACCCTGTTCAAACAATGCACTTCCAGAACAAAATATTCACATTTATGAATACCCTTTTGGGAAAAATTGAAGATTCATAAAGTTTCAGGGTCTCTCGGGCCTTCTCCATGACTGTCCCAAAAATGGGTGAAAAAGGAGGGTTTTGAAGGGTTTTGATGGTGAAAAACCAAGATTCAACCTATAAAACTCCAATATTGACAAGAGACCTTAGTTCCATCCTACTACTGACTATTTAGGCCACAAATAAGAAGATTTACACTTCCAAGTTTGAAAAACAAGTTTTTTCAAAAAGTTGCTTATAAGGAAAATGCAACATTTTACAACTTTTCCAATATTGCCTCTTTCAAACACATCATTTGCAAACAAAACCAAATAAATTCAACATGTGAACATGTCTACCATCTAGAAGCAAATAAGAGTCATGTTAGCCCTGCATATAAGCATTAGGCAATTACAAAATGGAATTAATTCACTGTTAAGCTGACTGTTGCTGCCCTTTGTCTTTCACTGTTTTTTTGTAGTTCACTGTGACCTACACTTTCACTATTAGAACTCCTCACAAAAAGTTTGTTTAGTGCTCCTTAACAAGGTTAAATATTTGTTGACATATTTTCCTTCATACCTATCATTTGGAAGGAGAAGAATACATGTATAACTTCAAGGAAAAAAGTAAAACTCAGTCCTAAGTGACTGTGACAACAAATTTGCATTCCCAATCTTGCCACAAAGATCATTGATTGATCTTGGCAACTCCAACCTCATAGATGACATAAAGAAAAATCCTTGTGCTTGTTTCCAAGCATTTAGAAGGAGGTATACAACCTTACAAGCTCCAATGCATGATGGAGAGTAGGCTAATGAAAGAAAATAGACTCTAAAACAGTGAGTCACTGTTTTTTACAATATTTTCCAAAACTAAACATGAAAACATTCTTCTCATGGCTTAGAAAGCCTCTTTTCCTTGGCATACAAAATTCTTCATCAAGGCAAGTCTGTTCAACTTTTAAATGCACTTGCTATAGTAGAGCAAAGCATTAAAATCCTTCAAGACCCTAGCCAAATGGCACATTTGCCTAGGGCTTAATGGCCACAAAAACTCCTTACACCTGCATTCTTGAAAACAAAAAAAGTATTTACATATTCTAAAAGTTGACCAACTAGTTCTTGGGAAGCCATGAGCATTTTAGGACTGCAAGAAACCAAGTTGGTCAAGCATCCTTGCCAATTCCTAGACAAGGTAGTGAAACTGTCAAATCAAACTAATTTTGCCACAAACTCAAAACTTGATAAAATCAAATGCCACCAAAGGGAAAAGTTTAAGGAAACATATTAGAATCAGAAAATGCAAGAATAGTATGGCCAAGTATAGCTGGTGTACAGACTGTTGTTCACATGGAGCCAAAAACTAGAGAAAACCAAAAAAAGCTAGTGTAAATTTGCAAATTTCTTCTTCACTTCGAATGATAAACCCTTACAATAGTTAAAATAGGAGATTAAATACCTCTCCAAGTTGGTTAACCTCCTGTACAGATAGGTACATGTCCAAGGGCACTTAATTTTGACATTTTGATGCCTAAATGACAACTTTTGGTGCCTAGAAAATGCAAGATTGACCTCCAAAACTAACCATCATGTAAAAATACTTCTCATACCTTAAAATCAAGCATGAAAAATGTATAAAACCTTTTCAAAACAAAAACCACAAAAAAACTCATTTTTCCATCATTTTGCCAGTCAACACCAAACTGGCAACTTTGAGCAAAAAGATGAAAACAAGAAACCAAAACCCCATAACGAGTTCAAAAGTCATCAAAACAACCTAGAACAACTTCAAAAACATCCTAAACAAATTTCCAACTTAAAACAACAAAAATCAATCCTGAGATGAAAATGAAGCTGAGAATGAAGCTAGGTGCTGCTGCACCAACATGGTTGGCATTCACTGCATGGCCCATCGAATGAATTTAGCATATAGAATTGTAAGCAATTTCCCTATAGTGTTAGAAGTTGAAGATCTGGTCCACGAGCTCCACTCATACTTCTGCCAAAGTCCTTAATGTTTGGTAGAATTTTAGATTTTTGCTAAGGGAGTAACAGGAGGAAACAAGCTTCTTAGGGATGTTGAGACCAGATGGATCTCCTTGCATGGACCAGCGGAATGAGTTCTAATAGAATATAAATCCTTGATTAGACTAATGCATGAGCAACGCCTCATAGTAGACAAAGCTCCCGATCTCTTACATAAGTTAAGTGATATAGAGACTCTGTTAACTTTAGCTAGTCTTCTCCCCATGTTAGATTCAATGAAAAAACTTGTTAAGAAAGCCCAAGACAGAACTGTGTATATAAATGAGCACAAAACTCTACGTAAAATGACATGCTTGATCCTGATGGTCTATATTCAGATCTAACAAGGCGAAGCCCAAATTTTTTTAGGTGGCAGATAATTACAAATTTGAATCATGCTAGAATTTTTTTACATTTCAATATTATAAATGAGTTATGTGTCTTTGTAAAAGGATTTTAGATACCAATGCACCAATCTAAGACAGGCAAGTGAGGCAGAGCACTAGCAGTTAAAAAGGAAGATTTTGATAGGATTGTTAAATCTATTAGTGATAATTTGAAGTCTATTGCATATGAACTTTCAACTGAGATTCGTGAAAGATTCCCTCGAGAAGAAATACATGAAGCCATGAGTTGTGTGTATCCTTAATTTTGGCATTCAATTGGAGATAATCTAAATGACGCAAAGATATTTCATAAAAAACTAGAGGAATTGATATTGATATTTTCAAAAGATGCATATTGCAATGGACAACCAATAGAAGGAATTTTAAATTCAGATCATCTTAGAAAACCATGTAAATAGTTTGCATTGGTTATGAAACAATAGTTGGTTAACTTGGAGTATCCATTTGAACCTGGATCAATCACAAGGCTTTGGAAAAGGGTAGATCAAAGTGAAGCATTGCATATTGCAATACCAGAATATTTGAAACTTGCTGATTTATGTCAAAAATGATATTGCGGTCAGTGGAAGATGAAAGAGTTTTCAGTGCATTAGGGCTTTTGAAATCAAAGATCAGAAACAAATTAGACAAGAATTTGGAATCTTTCTCAAGGTTGTTTGTAACCCAGTATAATGTTAGATATTTTCCATATGATAGGGCACTAGCAATCTAGAATTCCATGCTTGAAAGACGAGGGGTGTGCAACACTTTAAACATTGGTGGTGCTACTGCTTGTGCTAGTGCTGAGACAAATAAATATGATGGATCACAGACTTGGAGTCAGCATGAAGATAAAGACATTTTTGAATAACCGACTCAAAATGAAGATGAACCTGTTAGTACTAGTCAGTTTCCGGATCTTGAGTCCATTTGGGATATAGAAGCCTTAGACAGATGGACTGAGTCACTAAATTGAATTTGTAGTCAGTTTATAGGTATTTATAATTATACTACAGTTCTTGAGTCATATTACAATTTCAATTTGTAAAATTGTAATACTATAGTTGTCATTGATGATTTTTGATATTGTATTCCTTGAATTTGTCAATCAGAAGTAGAACGGATACTTATTTCATATTTTTAATTGTGAATTTGAATTATTAGTAAATTGGTATTTGGTTCCACATTATGTTGAACATGAAATGCAACAATTTGTGTCACAAGATCCATAAAATTATTCATATTGCATAAATGTTACTGCTAGAACCTTTCTACTATTCTACATTAAATGCTTAAAATGATGTTCATGGTGATTACGGTTTTGTGTTTTTTTTTTTTCTTAGTTGGCTAGTAAACTGAAGTTATCGTGCGTTGGAAATCTGAGTTGTCCTCTCTTTATTTGTCCATGTCAACGCCAATTATGGTCAAACGGTTGGTCAGACATGTTTAATGTTTCATCTCTAACTCACAAATAAATTTCATGTTTAACAATTTAAGTGGCGAGTTAGCGAGTGTTGGATTGGGTTTAAATCGCAAGGTCTCTAGCTTTTTTAGTGTTAACATTTTATGTTAGCGAGGTGGAGATTGTTAATGAAATCACTTTGGTTGCAAGGTCTCGAATTGGTTTGATGCCATGCATTATAGCTGCAAGAGATAGCAAGTAAGTACTAAGTCATTAATGGTTTGTTTGCCACTGCTCATGCCTGTTTATGACAGTAATTAACATAAGACATCGATAAACAGTTTTCAAATTTTATGGTTATTACTAGCTCGCAGATCCTTTATCATCAAGTCAGTTTAAGTTGCGAGATTGCGAGTACTGGGAGATTTTACTTGTCGCTACCTCGCAAGCTGTTTTGCACTTGACCATTTTATGTTGTGAGGTTGCGACTGGGTGTTATTTTATGTCGTTACACGGTTGCGAGGTGTTCGTGGTTAATTCATTTTAATTTGCGATCATGTGATGTAGTTGGTATCGCAGCTTAGTTGGTTTCATCACTTGCTCACAGGTTTTGAAGTTGTTTAGCATTTTAAGTTGCGATTTGGCGACAGGTAAGTTTTGGCCTGATTTTGTGGTCATCGCATGCTCGCAGGTTTGTAAGTCTTAAGTCAAAAAGTGTTGTGAGCATGTGATGGTAGTTAAGTGCCTTGTTGTCGCAGGATCGCAAGGGTTTAAGTCAAGTTAAGTTTTGATTTGTGAGCTTGCAATGAAATAAGTTATTTTGTTAGATTTGCAGTGGTCACTAGCTCACAGGTAAAGAGAGAATATTACAAATATTGTTGCGAGATTGCGACTGAAGGGTTTGATGAAGATCAACGCCTGTCGCTCACTCATGAGATTCTTTGAGGATTCGTAAAAGGGGTTGCGAGCTTGCGATTAAGAGGATTTGGTAGCATTGTCGCTAACTCGTCAGTTCCTTTCCTAATTGTTATAACCAGTTATGAGTGTGCGATTAAAGATGGGGATTGACATGTAGACTTGTTTGTTGAGTTCTATAAAAGTTTTGAATGGCAATCGCCAATCAAATGCTACAGTAGCTAGTTCATGCAAGTGTGGTAACTAATGAGACTTGAGAGAAGTGATGACGCCCAAATACCATAAATTGCATGATTGAGCCGAGATTTTGACATTTGTACAATTGCATTAATGCATTCTATCAGTTTAATTGAATTAATGCCACACTAGCTAGTTCATGCAAGTGTGGTAGTTAATGAGACTTGAGAGAAGTGACAGCGTCGAAATACCATTTTATGTTGCGAGGTTGCGATTAGGTGTGATTTTATGTTATCACAAGGTCACGAGGTGTCCATGGTTAAGTCATTTTAATTTGCGATCATGCGATGCGGTTAAGTCGCTTTTTCGTAGGTTTTGAAGTTGTTTAGCATTTTAAGTTGCGATCTGACGACAAGTAAGTTTTGGTCTGATTTTGTGGTCATTGCATGCTCGTAGGTTTGTAAGTCTTAAGTCAAAAAGTGTTGCGAGCATGCGACGATGGTTAAGTGTCTTGTTCGCACAAGATCACAAGGGTTTAAGTCAAGTTAAGTTTCTAGTTGCGAGCTTGCGATGAAATAAGTTGTTTTGTTAGATCAATGGTTGTCGCTCACTCGCGAGATTCTTTGAGGATTCGTCAAATGGCTTGTGAGCTTGTGATTAAGAGGATTTGTTAGCATTGTCGCTAACTCGCTAACACGTGGACTTGTTTGCTGGGTTCTATAAAAGTTTTGAAGGTCAATCGCCAATCAAATAGAAGGGCATGAATTCAAATTTCGCTCGAGTACTTTAGTTTGAAGTTTGAATTAATGCCACAATAGCTAGTTTATGGAAGTGTGGCAATTAATGAGACTTGAGACTTGAGATAAGTGACGGCGCCCAAATAGTAAATACCATAAATTGCATGATCGAGCCAAGATTTTGTATAATTGCATTAATGCATTCTATCTTTGAGGTAATCCAGTGAATTGAGTTCTGCAACAACGTTGGAGAATTCAAAGTGTTGGGTGTGAGAAAATTTCAGAAAATTGGTTAATTTTTTCTCCTGCAGCTAAAACAAGCCAGGCGATGAGTGGTACTGGAGGTTCCAAGCCCAAGCCCAAGGCCATGACAAGTGGAACAGGAGGACTTGGAGGTTCCAAGGCCAGTGCCACTGAGGAAACGATGGTTAAGAAATACAAAGAAGAATTTGTAGATTTGATGCCAAGGACTTCCATTGCTTTGAATACAAATCATTTGGCATGGAGAGATTTATGGAGCCAATACAGAAACCCTACCACACTTAATATGACTGGTTATGCTCTATTTCATTATTTCTGGAAAAAAAGGGTTAAGGGTGTCCTGATGTCAAACCCTTGGGATTTAAATATGGCAAAGTTAATTGTGCTAGATGTGTATGTTGATGTGGATTTGATCAAAGATTTGGCCAAACACTATTGCCCAGTATCTAGGGTAATCATAGAAAGAACCAATCTGCCCTAGTTTCAATTAACACAGCTAGCTTTGTTGAAGCTTTCCAGATTACTAGTTCTGCATGTACAAATATAGATTTGGAGAAGATTGCAAAGGATTATGACAAATACAAAGGTGTTATCAAGAAGAATGCAATGCCCAAATACTTGCCTAGGGTGAATAGGAAGCCGGTTATAATTCTAGAGAGAATCAAACCACCATTTGACATCACACCTTTCCACCATTATATGCATTGTACAATCTATAGATTATGCAGAGTGTTGGGTTTTGATGGAGATTCAATAATGTCAGTTGAATTAATGATTATGGCCATGGACATTCAACACCCAAATGTTAACAAAGATTACGATTATGTGGGATATGTGGTTGAACACATTCATAATGCTCTAGTTGAAATTCAGAGTGCTAGTGCACCTAGCCCTACATTCAAGCATTATTCATTGCTGATGCATTTAATTTTGTTTTATAATGTTGAGTTCATGGATAAAGAATTGGAGCTTTTCAAAGAAGAATTGGGTGTCTTAATACCAATTCAAAGATGGACCCAGGTTTGGGACAATAGTTCTCCCCATTTTTCTTTCCTTTTCTTTGAAAATTGGATTGTTTCGCCAATTATGGAAATGCTAGGAATAAATAGGGAACGATTGTCAATTAATGTTAGGAGAGTTTGAGACCTTACCAGTATGTTCCAAATAGGCCTATTTCACATAACTGGGGGGACTTTTATTTTTTTGATAACTTTATTGTGATCAGAGTCTATGGGTGTCCTCAGCCTCCCCATATTTTACCAAAATTTGTTCCAATTAGGATTGCTTTTATGGAGTTTATCTGGCAATTGACCCTAGTTGAAAAAGAATACCTTGACAAACATAGGAAGGGTTCTCTTCTTCCTAGGCTTTGGGTTGCGTCTGATTTTACCATTGGTAAGAGTTCCTTTGATGAAGTAAACAATTTCCTTAAACAATAAGTTGGTTAATGTTGTGTCTAGATTCTGCGATCCTAAATAATTTATTAAACTTGCATTGCCAAAAATGACACCTTGGGCCAACATAAAGGACCATGAACCATTGGATGATGAAGATGTGGTTAGAAATTTGCTGAGAAAAGATGAATTACAAGAAAGGAGAAGAAAATAGAAAAAATTGATGAGAGTTGAAGCAGAATTGAAGGCTGCTGACCCTAGTTTCTCAAGTTTTTACCCTGATAGCCCGTACCTGGAGAGGATTAACAAAATGTTGAGTGTATATGAAACTCTAATGGAACAAATGCCTTAAATTCCAGAAGTGGCTACTCAACAGCAAGACCCCCAAGATGGACATTCTTCAGATGGCAAGAGGCCACTTAGTGTGTATGCTGATGATGTAGAGAGTGGGGATGAAGTTCAGTCTACCCGAGTGCCAACTGCAAAGAAACAAAAAACCACTGAGGTCGGTACAATTGTGAGGAGAGACCCTGCTAGAGCAATTGTTACAGAACAAGGACACTACTTTCATCAAATAAGGACACATCTCAGAGAAGCAGGGAAGAATGAAGAACAGGGAGAAACAAATGAAGCCCTTGCTCAAGGCTTTGATGAGCATGTGATGTTGTCAAATAAGTTCATGAAAGATGATGAATTTATTAAGTCAGATGAATTTAAAAGTTTCTTGACAAGGTTGAAACAAAATCAATTAAAACAAAATCTGATTATAGAGGAAGCAAATGAAGAAAAGAAAGAGGAGATCATCAAGGAACTACATGAATATGATCTTGACAGGGAGGAAATATCTATGGAATAGGAAAGACAATTGATAAAGAGTACTGGTATTATTATGATGCCTGACTAGGATATCCAATCTATTTTTATTATTGATTAGATTAGGAAGCAAGAGGACCCAATGTTTAAAACTCAATTTGAAATTGGAGATGTAATAAGAGGATCAGGATTTAATCCTAAGTCAAAGACACTTGCTGCTTGGTCTTTGGCCCCTTCCACTCAAAACCCTGCCTTCTAAATATCCAAGTAGAAAAGAAAGCTGACAGAATGATCTAGAACTTGCAGAACACAACTGACACGAAGATTGCCTCATTTTTTACTCAAGTTTCTTTCATGAATTTATCAAAAATAGAGGATTTGTCAAGAAGATACACAGAAACATATACCCAATTGATTGCATTCTCTAAAAAATATGAAGAGACGCTGATGAAGAAGGGCACTCTAGAGGAACAGTTAGTGGAGTTGAAAGAAGAAATTGCAAATGAGCCCCCTCCAATACAAATTATAGAACAAGTACAAGAAATACCAGTTGATGTGACAACAAAAATGGAAGAATACACAGGGAAAATTGAAAAGCTTGAAAAGGAACAAAATGTCAAGGCTATCTCTGTTGTGTCAGGAATTCCAAAACACATGATTAATGTATTGAAAGGCAAATTGATGGTAGTGCATGATTTGCACATTTCTTTGAAAGAGGCAAGCAAAATATCCTCTGAGGATGTCGCTTTTCTTGGACCTTTGTTCAATGTTTGGTCAGGAAGAAGCAGATTAATGGATAAGCTAGATACTACAATGATGTATAGTAACGAGTTCCCTCCAAAGATCAGTGACACTAAAGACATGGTGGAGGTAATGAATGCAGCTTATGCATTTTTCATAGGGAAGGATGTGCTTATAAATGAAAAATTGCAAACATTTGGGGAAGGTTATAGTAAATTGGTGCCTTCAATTTATGGTAGTAATGGAGATTTGAAATCATTTTCTAATTGGACCAACGAATTTGATTTGATTCTAGAGCAAGAAGAAATAATCAAGCATGTAAATGAATAGGTTGATTCTGATTTCCTTAACGGTCTGCTTGATTCATTGTTCAAGGTTGAGGTTGACCATGCAAATTTTATTGTTGAGGCCAGGGCAGTTACAGATGCCAGATGGATAGATTCAGTTGAAAATTTGGAAGAGGTAAAGGCATTCAGCTAGCCAACAGACAAAGACGTGGACAGGAGGCAAGCCATGCTAAAGCCAAAGAAGAAATCTTAGGTTGAGGTTGCTACCCAAGATTCCTCACAGTAATCCTAAGCTTGTTGAATCCTCAAGTTGAGGTTGCCACTTTTATTGATCAATGATGTTAAACTTGAAAACTCTTATATAGTTATAATAGCTCAATTGTTCAAGAATTTGATAAGTGCATAGTTGAATCACATTGTGAATTTACTTTCTGATATCATTATGAATATAATATCAATATCATTTGCAGTTTGAGATCTTCACATAATTGTCTTTGTGTTGAATTTATGTTTTCACTGTGAATTGAATGTTGAAGGGTTTTTTAGTTTACATATGAATCTGGGTTGTGTATGTAATAGCATTATTCATAATTTCATTCAGCATTCCTATTTATCTGCAAATGAATCTTATTCAAGTTTATTATCAGGTTTTCTTTGAATTGTGAGTGACTCTATGCCCTAGGATAAGGCACCGGTCTGTTGTCTTGATGTTTTACTAATTATGTTGTATTCATATCTATTGTGGTGTTTAATACTTTCATTCTTAATACTCTTATGATTTTATTTGCTATGGATGTTTATGTAATATATATGGAGGTGTTCTATGACTATGTCTATAATCCACCCACCAATTACAATGAGGTGAATCCTTAATATGATTCCAGGGTAACATAAATTTTGCATTCCTGGGTATAATAGGATTAGGAAGCATTAAATGAAAAATTGCATACACCATAACAATACAACAAATGAAAAAAGTTAAATCTCCTGATTCTGATCATTTGAAAGAGCGAATTATAAACAAAATAAATTTATATATAACTCCTTCAAGAACTTGCACAAAGCTTGACACTAAATGCTTTTCATTTGCTCTGTGTGATCAATAAAATAGTAGAATGAAATATTCATTGAAACTATGATAGAATTATACACAAAATAAATTTATATATAACTCCTTCAAGAACCTGCACAAAGCTTGATAGTATTTCATTTTCTCTATAAATGACTATATAGTATACAACTTGCTCCCTTCACCTAGAGTCTAGAATCACTACTAGAACCAGAAAAGGAACCCCAATGACTATACAACTTGCAAAACTACTTGAGCCATGCCATTATCACCCTGATGCCTTCAGATTGAATGTGAGATGTTACGTTCTATCCAACAGATCATTTCCAAATAGAGGAGGAAGCCTTCATGCCCAGGAATAGAGACAATGGAAAGAGGAGCTCGAGCCTTCATGCCCACGATCAAGGAAAGTGGAAATAGGAGCTTTAGGGTAAATGTAATATGTTGGGGAGGGGTTGCAGCTTCCATGTTGTCACAAAGACGACTGGTTGCCACTCCCCACCCAAAAAAATCCTTCTTTCATTCCTCTACGAGCTCCTTCTTCAAACCCCTTGCCATCCTATGGTAGAGTAGAAGTAGAGGATGTGCCATGCTTGGCCTTTCTTGACAAGAAAAGGCTTTCACACCCCCTCTAGCAATCCTTCTCACTTTCACAACCCCTCTAAAAATAAACAAACTCACACAGAAGAAAACAAAAAAATACCCATCCGGTATCATAGAGCACACAACAACTCTATGCATGATCCTACTCAAACATCATCTTCCTTTCCGAGGATAAAGCCACTCTCAGAAAATGAAAAATGTATGTTTTCTGAGTTTCTCTTCTACCAATTAAGTCACCACTCCATTGTATTTATAACATTTTCACACTTCATTTGGTGATGCTCATTCACGTGAAAAAACATCATTTTGGTGTTTTTCAACATGACTGTAGACTCTAGAAGTCATGCCTATCAAATCCACTGCATCTTGCTAAGGCTCATCTATTGTGAACAATTTTGTTCTTATTTTATTCCTCCGTGAATGGACAAATTCTGCTTCAGAATCCCTGACAACAAGCAACTTGAGCTCTTATTTCTTAGATAAATCTGTGATCTCCCATCTCTGACTCAGAAGCTATCAAATCCTTTTATGCCTTTGAAACCGTTATCCTCGCTTGTCTAATCAACCTTGACTCAAGAGAAACCTTGAAACTAGTCCCTCGGGAACGAGTCAGCATCCAAGCCTTAAAAATTTTAGGTTGCGAGCTAGCGACCAGATAGTTTGTGGTTAAGTTTTATGGTTATTGCCAGCTCGCGAGGTAAAATGTCTGAAGACGTGATCAAGCCGCGAGCTGGCGACAAGTTAGTTTGGGTTTACATTGCTTTGGTCGCAAGGTCTCGAGTTGGTGTGATGTCGTACATTATAGCCATGAGAGTTAGCGAGTAACTCATTTCATATAGTTGTCGCTAGCTCTCATGTTTGTTTAATGTTAGCATTTTTAGGTCACGAGTTAGCGACTAGACAATTTGTGGTTAGGTTTAATGGTTATTTCTAGCTCACAAAGTTAAATGTCTGAAGACCTAATCAAGCCACGAGCTTGCAAGTGAAGTGCTAGCAGTTAAGAGATAAATAGTTTTATGTTGGCGAGTATGCAACAAGGTTTAAAGTTACCACTATCTCCAAGTCGCTGTGGTGACGAGGACTTAACATTTGTGGTCGAGAATTGGCGAGTGCCAGTTCAGTTTCCCTTAGTCGCTAGATCTCGAGGTTACAAAGGCTTAGCATTTTTCAGCTTGCGAGTTCGAGATAGAGAGAGTCGTAAGGGATTATGGCTAGGTCGCAAAATTTTCTAATGGGAAGTCTTCTAGGCAAAGAGTTGATGAATGTGTGCCGCGTGTTTTAATGACTTAAAGTTAATATCTTGAAATCACAAATATATTTTTTTAATGGTTTGAAAATAGTTTGAAATTGCCAATATTTTAATTTTATGGTTTGAAAATAGGTTGAAATTGCCAATATTTTTTTTAATGGTTTGAAAATAGGTTGAAATCGCCAATGCAAAATTTTTATGGTTTTAAAAACATTACAATTCGCCGATGCAAATATTTTTTGGGTTTTAAAAACATTATAATTCGCCAGGATTTTTCACAAACTTTGAGCCATCATGGCTAATTCGCCGATGGAGATTATTTTTTTTCTCCGTAAACTGCAAAAATCCGCCAATAAAATTAAATTTTTTCTCGGAATTATACAACTTTCGTCAGGTTTTTACACCTTGTCTAAGGGAGGGGTTTCTTAAAGTTTCCCCTGATGAAAAATTAAAGCAAATAAATTTGATGGCTAAGGTGCGTTGTCGGATTTTAAGATACACAGGTTATAACGATAGAAATCATGCAAATAATTTTGATGGCTATATTCATTTTTGTCATAGCAATAAAGCTGAAAAAACCAAGTCTAATGATGAACCCATATAACTATCACCAGATGAAGAGAGCCAAATTTCCAATTTTGAATTTAGAGGGGAAACCCGCCCATTATGGGTTGGGCTTTCTATGTACTACGTTTGGCATTATCATCAGCTACGAAGGGGGTTTAATAATGATGATAGTTATTGTTATAGTATTGATATCAGGAATGGTAATTTCCTAATTATCATCTGGGCAGATATTATTGGCGGCGATAAAGGTGACAGCTGGGATCGGCCAAATCACATTGATTGGATTGAGGGTTCGCACGAGTGTAATAGATTTTGTGAAACTGAAATATGTTTAGGGACAACTTGCAATAATCACATCGTTTATTGTATGATTTTATGCCAGAGTTGGATAAGTTTTTTTCATGACTATGCCTCTGCTCTGGTTCGGTTATGTTTCTGTGATACTCTATTTCTTTTTTGCTCTGCTAAGATGGAAGAAATGACCATGGGGGGTTGACAGGCTAAGACTAGAACCTGACAAAATGGACAAATTTAAAGCCAAGTCGGCGGTCTGGTTTGTTTGTGCGAAGGGAGGGATTGATAAATTTATGGAAAGTATGAAAGGAAATGATGAGAGATTGTCTAAGCAGTTTTTGGCTTCCTGGGAGGATAGAAGTGTTACAATGGGGTATATTTCCTTTGAAATCAATGAAGAGGTATCGCTCAAGCGATGGGTCTGTCCATGGAGGGGAGGAAATGGAAGAAACAAGGCCGCATTTTGGATACCACTAGCCTAAACCTGTTTTTCCATGAAGGGGAGAACCTTGTGAATAGGGTGATCGACTTCAACCAGGAAGAGCTACCGCCATCGTGGGATGAGGTCTGCTATATCATTATGAAATATTTCAGTCTGGAAGGACGGTATGGGATCTTTTACTATTATCACCTCTCTTTCCTTAAGCAAATTTGATACAATGAAAATCCTTGTTACAAAAGAGTTTTGTAACACCTTACAAATTCTGCCTTCGAGATTGACCTAATTCTTTTCTACTCCCAAACTCTAATCGCTACTCTTTGATCTTTGTTATCAATTTCTATATTCTACTCTAATTACACTTCCTTCTCTACCTCTCATAGTGTATATAAGCCACCGTGTTATCTGCCATGACTCACTGCTCTCTGGTCTTCACACTCCACCTCTGTGCACTTCTTTGTCTACACTATTGGCTTAACTGAATGCTCTGACCCTATTGAAGACTCTTTGTTCTTTGCCTCTATTCTCTGCATCTATCTCTTCTCTCCTCTCAGCTCTTGATTTCCATCGGCTAGACTAGAATGAAGTCATCTAGAAACAGGGAGGATGTCGACATAACATACAAGGGTTGAAGAAAGGAGAAATCGGTTATGCCGATAAACAATGTCTCATCGACAAAGACACATGTCAATGAGACAAAGATGATGTCTCACCCGAAACTATAGAACCAAGGGATTTTTGACATATTTCAATTCTGCAACTTGCATTTATTATATTATAGTAAATTATTTAAATTCAATTGATTCAAATAACATTGTGTGTGCTAAGCGCTTTCTTTTAAATAAAGTAGTACTCCTAAGACATGCTTTGAATTGTTCGTAAAAATTACGCAGGAGCCATATAAAAGTAATGAAAAATCAAAGCAAATAAATTTGATGGCTAAGGTGCCCTCTCGGATTTTAAGATACACGGGTTATAACGATAGAAATCGTCGCAAATAATTTTGATGGCTATATTCATTTTTGTCATAGCAATAAAGCCTAATATAAGAATATGTATGTGGGTTATTATTTGGAATAATTGTGTGTCGTTTCATAGAAATAAGAGAGCAAATTGTGCGGTAGAAACGAAGGAGATTAGTGGTGCCTGAGCTATATAAGTACCCCAAACGAATTACTTTACATCAAACGTGCAAGCAGTAATAGTTTGTTCACAGAATACATTAATTGCCTTTGGAGATCTGTAGTTGGTCATATGGCGAAGGGCATGTATGTGTTTCTCATGCTTTTATTGCTCGCAGCTTCTGGTATTATTTATTCTTCCTCTCTTAAACATTACCAGCTTTTATTTGTTGATAACAATACAAATATATCAACTAGTAACTAATTTTTTGTAATATATGAAATGATCAGTGTCGTCGAAGCCTGCTGACCACCCGGGGTATTGTAGAAACTTCAGCGGTAACTTTAAGGGGGCATGCCTTGATATTAGGGCTGCAGAGTGCAACACGACGTGTAAACATAAAGATAATCAAGAAATTGGAGAATGCCATGATTTGATTTGCTATTGTTATCATAAATGTCGCAATTAGTTACTATTTTTCTAGGTTTTTTTGTGTTGCTTCTCTCATGGGAGAATACAAAGCCTATGAAATAGAAAATGCAATTACACTATATTTGAAGTGTGGAGTGGATTAGCCGAGTGGATTAGATTAAATGAGTGGAGTGGATTAGACTGAACTATATTAAATAGAGATTGTTCAGTCTTGTCAGTAAAGAATAAATCTCATCCAATAAATTTAGATGAGATATGTGCGCTTCAAAATCTAGAAAGGTCTTGGATGGTCATGGTATGGCATTTTATATGCAATTTTGATCCTAGATCTAGTCTAGGAATGCAGGCTTGCTTTGTAGTTGTTTGGGATGTTATTAATTAATTTTATATTATGTGATTTTTGGATTCTCTCTTGATAATGTTTGTTAATATTAAGACATTTTTTAATTGATTTACTTAATGTTTGGTTTGACTATAAACATGATTAATTAAGTGTAAATAGTAAATATTAGTTTAATCTTGTAGCTGTGTTTTCATTCAATTTAATTCAAATTAAATATGATTACATGTTTATGTTAACCTTAATTGTATGTCTTAGCTATGCAAAAGGTTCAATTTTAATTAAACTTCTTCATAATTAAATTCCTTAAAAATACAAAAACTTAAGTATATATAAGCAATAGGTTTTAACTAATTTCTAAATTTAAATGTTGGAAATTAAATAAACTTTATCAACAACATTCTAATCATTGTAAATAATAAGGTTGACCTAGTCCATTTTGATGGTACATGAGTATTTAGTTAGATCATATTCTATTATATATTCAAACTTAATTAAACTGTTAGTAGATAAATGATTTAACTATTTTTCTTTTACTTTGGATATAATATAAATACACACAGAACAAGGAATTTTTAGTTTTAGTAATTTGTCTACAATTACTAATCAGATGTGGACAAAACATTCAAATTTTCATTTTCATTTCACTTCACTTTATTAAGAAGAAATGAAAATTTTAATATATGCAATGAGAAGAACACCATAAGACTACTATGATGTACATTGGCAAAGTTACATTATTTAATATTAATTACAACTACTTAATATTTAACCTTAATGATCTACGATTAACAAGATTCATTGATTAAACCTTTCTTCATATTCTAACATTTAATATTATCATTCTAATAGAGGGACGAATAACTATCTCAACACTAGTATTCATGTTTCAATTGATCAACTTTTTCAACAAAATTTAGTCGCATCCACAAAAAAATGTAACCAATTTGTCTAGCTTAAAAATTTAGGGATACAATTAAATATCTTTTTTTTTTTCTTTAATATATTAGTCTAAACAGTAACCTTTATAAGATTTAACTTTAATGAAGATATGATAGTAATTCCTTTTTATTCCAACTTTTAATAATTTAACTTGAGAGAAGAAGGGTAAAATGTAATCAATGACCCTAAATTATTGTCTAATTAAAATCTATTTCAATTTCACATAAATATAACTTCCAACTTTCCATCTATAATTGATAAATGAATTTTAAAACCCTAAAAATAACCCACTAATAAAATAATATATCATAATCTTATCAGTTGAACTAATTTATTTAATCATTATTTCCTCGTTCCAAGCAAGTATTTTGGTTTATTTGATCTTTTATGAAATCTCATGATAAGAAACTGAGTGTTTGAATTTTTGTAACGCCACTATTCTATATACAAATGCAATGATATGGTCCTCCTCTTCCTTCCTCGCCAAGTGCACCAGCGTTTTGCTCTTAAAATCTTCCCTCTTTTGTTGTTGAATTTGAACTGGTTTTCTATATTTCATGTTACTCTTCATTTATGTTGTGAACCACTGACTATCCTACGTGGGTGTGGACGATTTTTTTAATATCACCAATTTTCCAGTGAGCATGAACAAAAAGAAAAGCTTAAAAACTTCTTCCAGCCAGAACTTATTTGACGTTTTGTTAAGAATTATTGAATGTTTAAATTGTCTGGAAGGCAATAAGAAATTATAAAATCATTTGACTAACCATATTGGTAAAATTTGGTTTAACTTTATAAACCATATGAGAGCGAAGAAGAGCATAGCATAAAACTTGATATAATTATTCAAAATGAGTGCAACTGCATGAGAATAAATAAATAGAATGTGAAACAGGCATGCCGTGGATAAATGGCTAAAAACAATGTAAAACATATAGTTATGTCAAGAGGTATCTACAATGACATCAGAATGTTTGTAAACAAAAATCTATTTTTGAAACAATTTGACATGCAAATGACAGGTAAATGCATGAAATATGCCATGTTTCAGCTTTTGTGGAGGTTATATTTTATTACTCTAAATAAAATAGAACCTTCGCCACTTGTCTCCAGCTAGATTCACAACTTTTTGAAAGGAAGCCTAAGTGCAGAATAACGCTTCCAAATGCTAGATCTAACAAGAGATGTGATGTAGAAATTTATTAGAAGCTTTTAAATAATTACAAATTAGATAAACACATATAAAATCAGATTTCACAAATAATACCACAACACCAGATTTACGTGGCAAAACCAATGCCGGAAAAAACCCACACTCCAAAAGCCTCAATTGTATTATTCAGTAGCAACAACTGTTACAATACAATGCACAGAGCCAATGCTCTTCAGGAGTAGTTACAAAAGAGATTTCAAGAATAATTCCAGCAACATAGCAACATCTTTAACATGTCTCATCCAAAACCACTAACGCATCAACATATATATAGAGATTATAACACAATGGTATGTGCACACGGTTTCCAAAACCAACTTCAAAGCCCATGAGGTAAGTTGTGTCACAAGCAACACCTTTCTCATCCAATGACACGTTGCACATAACAACTTCTGAAGCAACAACACCTATCTCTTCCACAACCATCATCTTGCCAAATGCAATGTAGGTACAAAATAGAATTTACCATGACCAAATATGTGCCTTCCTTACTTCCCACCATTTGTCAAAAGTGAACTCAAATAATAAATAGGAAATGCAAAAAATATAACTCTCCATGACTCTTCCACTGAACTAGAAACCACCATAATCATAATAGGAAACTTTATCATAACCTCAACATAGCAACTTATGACACTAGTTCCCAAAAAAAATTAGGACTTTCAAAGTGGAATGAAAAAAATAATGATAATTAAATTAGCATGTTTGGACTCTAAGGTTGAGACACCTTAATCCCAACATTCTTCCACTTTTCAAAGACCTGTCAAGAGTCAAAACACTCTGTCAATAGCTCAAGGCTCCAAGGCCCATAGAACTAGCACACCATCTAAACTTATCGGTGCTTACTGGCTTTGTCAGTGCATCTACAAAATTCACCAAAGTTTCAACTTTGTCCAACTTCACCTTTCTATCTTCCACCATATTACGAACAAAATAAAATTGTACATCAATATGCTTTGTTCTGGAAAGAAAAGTAGTATTCTTCGCTAAACAAATAGCACTCTGGCTATCACAACAGATAGTAATTTGTCCAGCATCAAAACCAATATCCGAGAACAATCGCTTAAGCCAAATGACTTCTTTACAAGCATGAGTAGCTACCATGTACTATGCTTTAGTTGTAGACAAAGCGACTATAGCTTGTCTCTTACTCATCCAACTCATTGCACCACCAAACATCAAGAACACATATTCACTAGTGGATCTTCTACTATCAATGTCACCTGCCCAATCAAAGTCCACATATCCATGAATACTAAAGGAATGTTGAGGTCTAGTAGGATTACCATGGAAACGTAGGGAATAACCAGAAGTACCCCACAAATATCTAAACACACTTTTCACTGCATCCCAATGCACCCATCCAAGATTAACCATAAACCAACTAAGAAATCCCACTGCTTGTGCAATGTCTAGCCTTGTACAAACCATAGCATACATTAAGATACCAAAATCCCTCGCATAAGGAACTCTAGACATGTCCTCTATCTTGGTAGGAGAATTTGGATAGTCTTCCACAAAAACTTTCATCCCCTATAACATTGGAACAACTGACTTCCTACAATCTGTCACGTTGAATCTTTCCAACACAGAGTTCACATACTTTCTTTAGCTAACCCAAGTATTTATGTGAGCTCTATCCCTTTTAATCTCCATTCCCAAAATGTACCTAACTACACCTAGATCTTTCATCTCAAACTCTTCTAACAACTGAGACTTCAAATCTGAAATCATTCTCTTCCCATTTTAAATAAATAACATATCATCCTCATATAGGACAATAATGAGAATATGACCATTTTCAACTTTATAATAAACAAAATGGTCAAATTTCGATCTCAAAAATCTCAATGACAACACATCAGTGTCAAATTTCTAGTACCACATTCTAGGAGACTGCTTAAGACCATAAAGAGATTTCTTTAGCTTGCATACTAGTTTCTCTTTACCTTTCTCCACGAAGTGCTCTAGTTATGACATGCAAGTCTCCTCCTCCAAGTCACCATGAAAGAAGGTTGTCTTCACATCCATCTAATCGACTTCTAAATCATGGTCTACTATGAGTGATAACAAAAGCTTAATGGAAGTTGGCTTAGCTACAAGAGAGGATATCTCCCCATAATCAATTCCCTCCACCTGGGAAAAATCCCTTCATGACTAACCCTGCCTTGTAGTTTACAGGACTGCCATCTGCACCAAGTTTCTTCTTAAACACCCATTTACAACCAACAAGTTTTTGTCCTTCAGAAAAAGGTACCAGATCCCATGTAGCATTCTTCTTCAATGCAACCATCTCTTCATTCATGGATTCCATCTAGGAATCTGCATCACACATACCCATAGTCTCTCTAACAGTCCTAGGATCATTAGTCTTTGTAATCAAAGCATAAATACAACCGGAATCCAACAAAGAATATCCAAACCTTTCAGGTGAATAACCATATATGTCAGGTTGTTGTCTTTCATGCGTAGACCTACTCAAAGACTGAGGTTGAGGATCTTGTTCTTGTTCTGAACTTTTCGAGCTGCTAGAGCTCCCTTCATTTATAGGTCCTGCAAGAGTACATAGTTCAACTCTCTCAGGAGTGGGTGGAATTTGAACTACCTCCTCCTTTTAATTCTCTTCCTTCTCTTGCTGTAAATATACTGTGGAAGGTTTCATCTCACAGAAGATAACACTTCTTCTATAGAGCACCTTCTCTGCAACTGGATCCCAAAGCTTGTACCCCTTTACACCGACACCATAGTCGATGAAGATACATTTAACTACCTTGTTTTCCAATTTAGATCTCTTTTCACTAGCAACATGAGCATATGCCTCACAGCCAAAGACTCTGAGATGTCTCAACAAGGGTTTTTTAAGAGATCATGCCTCCATCGGGGTCTTTTCAACAAGTGTCGAATTAGAAGATTTATTAATCAGATAACATGTAGTGGCTACCGCCTCAGCCCAAAATTTTTGTTCAAGCCCAACACCACTTAGCCTACTCCTAGCCCTCTCCATCAGTGTTCTATTCATCCTCTCCACAACTCCATTTTATTGTGTTGTATATGGAGTTGTCTTATGTCTTTTAATCTCATGGTCCTTACAGAACCTATCGAACTTAGCAAAATAAAACTCACCACTATTATCTATCCTCAAACACTTAATTTTTCTACTAGTCTGATTTTCAACCAAGGAATTAAATTCCTTAAACCGATTGAAAACTTCAGATTTACTTCTCGAGAAATAAATAAATGTCCTTCTAGAATAGTCATCTATGAAAGAAACAAAGTACACAAATCTATTTAATGAAGGTGCATTAGCAGGACCAAAAACATCATAATGAACATAGTCCAAAACCACAAAAGACTAATGAGAATTAGAATAAAAAAACATAGTGTTGTTTTCCATATACACAATGTTCACAAAAGTTGAACTCAAGATTACAATCATCAAGGCCTTCAAAAAGGCTCTTATTTTTGAAGGCTTGTAAGCCCTTTTCACCTATCTGGCTAAGTCTTTGGTGCCACAATATTGTCTTCTCAGCTAGGAGCTTCATCTCCAAAGCATTAGCACCCTTAGGTACCCACAAAGTACGACCATCAGATGTTGAAACAAAAGTCTTATTTTTTGCTTGATTTGATGGTGAGGATGAAGAATCCAAAGCTCTTTTCTTGGATTTCATAGAAGCACTATCGCACTAAACCTTGCATACATCCATCTTATATAGTTATAATCCAAACACCCTTAGCAAGTACCATAGAAACTTTGGTCATCTTACATCCACCTTGCAAGAAAATAACTTGCACTCCCACATCACTCAGCTTGCTAATTGAAAGGAGGTTTCGTGCCAAACTAGGGATATGCTAGACACCATCAATCCCTTTCACTCTACCATCAAGGAGTCGAATCTTGATTCTTTTGTAGCCAACAACCTTAAGGTGAGAATCATCACCCAAGTACACCTTCCCACCATTATATTCTTCATACTTTGAAAACCAATCTTTGTGAGAGGTCATGTGGAAAGAAGCACCTAATTCAATCAACCATACATCTTATGATGCATGGGTTGTCAAGGTAGTGACAAAATAATCCACATCGTCTTGAGAGAATTTATTAGAATCAAAATCAGAGGAATTCTTATTTTTCTTTTTGATCTCCTCTTTATAATCTTTCCAGAAATTACCGGATTTGTTGCAGTTCCAACATTTCGCCTTAGAATTTTTACCAAGAGACTTAGATCTCCCTAGAGAATTTTATTTACCCTTCTTTTCCTTTTTCTTGCCTTTCTCCTTCGATCTACCATGAGCAACCAGGGCATCCTTAGCAATATCAAAATTTTTTCTTTGCATCTTTTCATATAGCAATGAAGAAACCACATCCTCCATCTTGAAAGTGGTGGTTGTGCTTCCAATGGTCATCACAAGATGATCCCATAAATCTGACAAAGAACATAACATAAGCATGCATTTGTCTTGATCATCAATCTTCTCACCCACAAAAATAATTTGAGCAACCAGCATGTTGAATGCATTCAGATGATCTGTGACAGAAACTCCTTTCTCCATCCTTAGAGAATACAAATTCATTCTCAGGAATAATTTATTTACTAAGGATTTCCCTTGATAAATATCACCAAGCTTCTTCCAATGTGCAGCTGCAGTCCTCTCCTCATGGACATTCAGGAGCACTAAATCAGCCATTTAGAGTCTTATCAAACCCTTGGCTTTCCGATCCATTTTATCTTATTCAACCTACGGTGTATTTTGGGGTTTTTTTGGAGAAATTGCAGCCCATAAATCTCTATCCACGAGAATGTCTTCTATTTTGAATTTTCACAACTTAAAATTGCTGCCATTAAATTTATCCATCTCTATCTTGCTAGATGTGATTGCCATATATAACCTGCAACAAAGCTATGAAATCTTCCACTGCAAAACTCCTACTAAAACTAGCTTAGCACAAAAAACCCGTCAACCCAACAACAATAAAAAAGCTATCCAGGCTCTAATACCAATTCAAAGGAAGCCTAAGTGTGGAATAATGCTTCCAAATGCTAAATCTAACAAGAGAGGTGATGCAGAAATTTATTACAAACTTTTAAACAATTACAAATTAGATGAACACCTATAAAATTAGATTTCACAAATAAAGCCACAACACCAAATTTATGTGGGAAAACCCTTGTAGGAAAAAACCCACATTCCAAAAGCTAGACTCAATTGTATTATTCAAAAACAACAACAGTTACAATACAATGCATAGAACCAATGCCCTTAACGAGTAATTACAATAGATATTTCAAGAATAATTTGAGCAGCATAACAACGTCTTTAACTTGTCTCATCCAAAACCACTAAGGCATCAACATATTTATATAGAGCTCATCACGCAGTGGTATGTTCACATGATTTCCAAAACCAACTTCAAATCCCATGATGTAAGTTGTGTCACAAGCAACACCTTGCTAATCCAATGACACGCTGCACATAGTAACTTCTGAAGCAACCAAACCTATCTCTTTCATAACCGTCATCTTGTCAAATGCAATGTAAGTACAACATAGAAGTTACCATGACGAAATAGGTGCCTTCCTTACCTCGCACCACATGTCAAAACTGAACTCGAATAATATATACAAACTGCCAAAATATAACTCTCTGACTCTTCCACTGAACTAAAAACCACCATAAAAATAAGAGGAAATTTTATCATAATCTCAACATAGCAACTTATGACTCTAGTTCCCAAAAAAATATTACTTCCAAAGTAGAATGAAAAATAAAACCAATAATTAAATTAGCATGTTTGGACTCTAAGGTTGAGACACCTTAATCCCAACACTTTTTTTTATGCAGGAGTAATGGATTTGTATTCTTGGTGTTTAGTATTTTAGAATAAGATTTATTTTACAGATGATTCTTTTCTATTATAAGATATCTTTCGGTATATTTTACATATTCTTTTTAAATATAGATACACTAGTTATGTCAACAATCAGATGGGTTTGATGAATTTTTGATACTGCAAAGATTCTAAAATCTAAGACATGGATTTGTCAGTTATAAAGAGCTTATCGAAATATGATAAATATTTTGAATTCAACCTCATCCAATATGCAATAAATGATTTAAAATCCTCGTAAGTATTTACGAGGAAGAGAAATGGCAAAGGTATATAGAATGGGTTGGGAGTAGAAATCTCAATGAACTTTGTATTTGATGACAGAAAGCTTACAGTTATCGTGGACAATCATGGGCTGGTTTGTTACTGTTCTCGTGGCTATTAGAATAGAAATGTTGCGAGGTAGCGATCGTATCAGTGTCTTAGTTATTATTGGTTATTACAAATCTATTTTGATATGAGAATTCATGAGGATTACCATATTCCTATTATAACTAGTGTTACAGTATACCATTGTGGTAAGTAAGTTGTAATATGGATTTATAACTAGTTATTCATCTGTAATATGTGGTTTATGTGTTGGAGAACATACAGACCATGAAACATATTATAAATTTGCGTAAAACATATTAATGCTATCACATATAATAATAATTGCAGTTGTTACATTATCTTAATTTTATGTAGTTGTATTATTTTGCTATTTTTAGTTTAGTTTTGAAGTTTTATCTAATTAGTTAATAGATTATATTTGATATTTGTTTTATGTAGTTAAATTTGTTGTCATATATTTTTTTCTATGTATACAACTAACTCAGGGACCTAAACTAGATGTAATGATTAAGTGGATAGTAATTTATATTATTTATTTATTTTTATAATTTTAATATGGAATTGTCTCTTCATTAATTGATATTATTAAATAAATTTTTTAAAATATAATAATTAATTTTAGAAAAATTCTGAATATAATGGTGATTCTATTGTTTTAATAATAAAATTAAATTAAAAATAAGAACTATATTTTTGAAATGATGCCCACTAGACTTGTCTCATACCAGATTTTTTCACATGGAAACTTGTTCACCCTAATATGTATTTCAATATCTAATTAAATGGGTTGCAAAATACTACTCTTGTTTTGTTTGGATCATGAAAATTATTACTATATGGCAATTTGTATTGAATTTTCAATCTATTGGGTTCAAAATAAAATGCATTGATAGCTCTCTTTGTACAAATTTCTAAGTTAAACCTAATGATCTCTAGTCTATATCATGATACAACTTTACCATAATTCTTTACTCATCACATTAACACTCTAAAGTCTTAACTAATAATAATAAAAAAATAAAAATAAAACATGTTTTTGGAGCTTTTATTTAAAAGGGTCACTCTAAACCATTTTAGTATCATATAAAAAATTGGATCAAAGTAGAATAACACATTTACACATTGTCTTTTTAACACTATATATTTAGCCTGATGATTTTTATCTAAATCACAATCCAACTCTATTGTCACTCTTTACTTATCACTATGAAATCTTTGTAAAAACTTTGACTAAAATATAAAGTTGTCACTATTTTACATTAGATGTCATCAAACCATCAAATTCAACAAATATTAAATATTAAACCCTACATAAAATAGCCTCTAAAATCAAAACAAAATTGCATACTAATACAAAATATCATTACCATTAATATATTCCATTTAGATTTTCAAATTGGTGGTACCAAAATTGAAATTTTTTAATAGATGTTTAATTTCAAATTTTTTTTATGTTATTTCAATTAACTTTCATATTCCCAAGTCTTATTTTATCTAAATTTGATGTGCTATGGATGACAAAACCTGGGTCTTCAAACTTATTGAATGGAGATGGATAATGGAGATGGAAGAATTCTTCTGACGCATCATAGAATATAAAACTTTTAATTGTCATTCATATCTGGAAGACAAGCTATTAGTACAATTTACAATTGGGGAAAAAATAAGTATAAAAAATCCTACAAATATTATTTGTCTTCAAAAAAATAGGAGAAAGAAGTAACGATATAAAATATACCATATGGTGAAAGGCTCTAATGGTTTGATTTTTTTATGTTGTACAAAGATGAAGCAACAACAACAACTATTTCAATGATTAGGTGGGGATGACTCAAAGGTTCTCGAATGTTAGGTCTTGACGCGCTCTTGGATAGACTCAGTTGTATATGATATGATATTGTTGGGATCACAATGTGGACTTACATTGAATGCTTGAATGCTCAACTGATGCTAGAACATGGGATTTCACTTGATTAAAAAAAAGAAAAACAAGTTAGGGTGTAGGAAGCTATTTTAACTCTAAGAATGTAAGAGCAATGACAATATTTGATAAAAATAAAACTCAGTCTTTCTTCAACATGCAATGAACATCTCCATAAGACTAGTGCAATCTCCTAAGGATAGCTTAATGATTTTCAAACCATCACCACAAGCATAGACACCATCAAGTTGATTCATATCAATGAAGAAGCGATAATTGGTGTTAAGCTTTAACTAAATGATTCTAGTTGACTATGCAAGGAACTTTACCATCGGCAAGGTGTTAGTAGTATGTATATATTAATTTCACCATTGATAATACAAAAATACTTCCATTCATCTAAATGACATGAAAATCAAATTAAACGAGATGTAGAGACAATTGAAATTGTTGAATTAACATATCAAATTCACCATATCTTCAATGAAGTTTACATGCCTTTTGACACAATGCCTTGGCAACAATATTTGTATTCTCTTCCTACTCTAAATATTTTCTATCTTCTTTGTACTACTATTGCTATTCACTATTAACTTTTATAAATAAAGAAGTGGAGCCTTTTATAGTTCTCTCACTACAATTCAGTAGCTCAGATCAATTCATAATCAATGGCCAAGATCGAAAGATAGAAACCCTAATTGGGGTTTGTTACACCCATCACAAAGAATTTAATTCTTCACCATTGATATAATTATGATTGATGGGACACATGTCTTTCTTATAAAATTCAACCAATAAATGACGATGGTAGTTACATTGAACTTTGTGCCCATCTGGTAGTTATTGTTGGATATTGTTGGAGTTTGTTGGTCATTGTTGTTGCTAGGATATGTTGCTGCCATTAATGTCAACATATTCCTATGATTTGCTTGAGTGTTTACAGATTGGGAAGATCTTATGATTCGGTGTTGTAGTTTTCTTTTGTTTTGTTAGTGCTTTGCAGAGTTCAGTATTTCCTCCGGTATATTCTGGTGTGATCTAATATTGAGATGAGATTTTGGGATATTTTTTGGGATGGTTTTGTGTACCTTCACTTTCGATGGATCATGCTTTGGTGCTCTGCAAGTTATCTTTCTTTGTGATAGTTGTTGATTGGTTTTGTTCTTGAGTTTCAGAGGTTGATCGATGAAGATTTGACAAGTGTTGTTGGTGCAGCTATTACTGATGATTCTAACATGTTTGCTAGATTTTCCTAATCGTGCCCTATTTGTTTTGATGATCTATATTGATCGTTGTGTGATTTATTGGTGGTTTTCATTAATAAGTGATGATTTTCATGTTATGTTGTTTTCTTGGTGGTTTCGCATGTTGCAGTTCATCTTGGCGTGATTTCTAGTGGAGTTGACCATTTGGGAATTTAAATTAGTTCTATATTATGTTATGTAAATTATTATATTGGTCTGGTGGTCGATCTTTGTATTGTGTCATGTAATTTTATAATTGTAAGTTATGGGTTTAGCCGACCTTGTTGTCAAAGTTGATGAATTGTATATATAGGTGACATTGTCATGTATTTTGGATATTGAGGTTGTGTCAGCATTATTAGACAGAGATTTATGTGTGAAAAAGGATTCACCCTTTGGTATTATGGTTGAGCAGAGATTGGTGTTACTAGGTAGACATTTATTCTTAACCAAAACTATAATCAGGAATTTGGAGATGCTATTCTTTTAGTTCATTTCTTCTAGATTGTAGTATAAATCTTGTTGTAAGTTAGGGACACTTCCCTGATGTTTGTAGCCTTCTGGGTAATTGTATTTGAGCAGTGAGCTCTAGGTAGTGTGTCTAAATGCATGTGCATTCCCCATTGCAATATTTTTACATACTATTGCAGAGTATCATCTTACTATGGGTAGGTTCCCATCATGGTTTTTCTCTTAACCAGGTTTTCCACATCAAAGTCTTGGTGTTGTGTGTTGTGCTTTCAATTTTCTTATTTTTGTTATTGCAACAGTTTATCAGATCTATATTTGTGATTAAGTTTGTTAATTTGATGAAGACTGGTTCACCCCCCCCTCTTAGTCTTCCTTCGTTATTGTTGCCAACAGTTATCTTCTTTTGATGGATGAAAAAGGCTCATTGAATCTGGACGCCTTAGCTCAAAATAATATGACTAGATAACTGATGACTAGGGGCCACATCACCTCGCTTGATCGGTGTAACTCATCACAAATTGTAATTGAATGAATTAGGCATATCTCTTGATACTCAAGTTGTAAGTTGTGATTGAATGAATGAGGTATATGCAAAATTTAGTAAATGGTTTATGCGATTCAATCCCTTGACCTCTTTCTTGGGAACTGATTTATAAATATGGTAACCTTCTCTTTACAATTAGAGTCAAATTTAGATCTGAACTATTTATATGAAAAAAACATGTTCATATAACCTCCTTATTTTAACCAAATTCAAATTTAGAACTGAATTTTTACATGAAAAAACATATTATTTTGGAATGTTGAATACAAGTTCTTGAGCTTAAGAAAACTCTGCAAGAGTTCTTCCTTAGGATGTCAGCCATGGAACTCCTACTTCCTCCTTGATAGTTTTCTAGTGTAGAATGAAAAGAAGTTTTTGTTTCTCAATGCACTGCATGTATATCATTCTGATGACAGAGGTGGGGAAATCCAATTTCCCAATGATGACAAGAAAATAGCACTCAAATTCCACAATCTAATGACAACTAAAAACCATTTTACGATAGGAGACATTTCTCCCATGGGTTACCCACGTAAAGATAGTCTATTGGCTAATTAAATATATTTAATATATGAGGGTTAATTTATATGACAATAAATTTATTAATGTCATTATGCAAGCATAAATATTATAAAGCTCTATAATCTAGAAAAAATCAATTAATTTACTTTTTTATCAATATCAATACCTATTGTGTAAGGCCCTATAGTTCATATAATAGCTACATTAAAGGAATGTATCACTATAGTAAAGTTAAATTGAAGGAATGTGATAAATATTATTTTGATACATCTATAATGTATTATTATGAGGACAATTTTGCAAGGTGTTGCAATGAATTTTTTGCACACTAAGCTTAAATCTTGTGACCTTATCCTGTATACTAACTATAACATTTGTAAATTTATTTAATAGGTATGTACTCACATTTCATGGATTTGGATGCACACAATATTAGTGTAGTACAAAAGATAGCTACATTAGTAAGTGCTATATGTGATATAGACAAATATTAATTTAAGCTATTATTATTCTCCTTTATGACTTATTGTTAGTTGTGGTAATCTAATACAATATAAAGAGAGATTAATTTTAAATGATGAACAAAATTGTGATATTTGTAAGCAAAGAATTATCATGTGAATTATCATTATTATGTTGATTTAAATAAATTTGACTTCTTTTAGAGTTTATAGTAAAGTGGTTGCAAAATCAAAAGTAAAAGATTAATGATTAAGGGAGAGTCTTAATTTAAATGGTGGAGTGAATTCTAAACATGGGCCATAGGTTATGTGAATATATGGAATTTAAATGACAATATTTTTTTAATTTTAAGAATTACAATTGTACAGTTCCTAATCTTGAGTGGCAAGATTGCACTTTCCAACCTTCAAACAATCAAACTAAGATAATACATGTCTGGCACATTGAAGGATATGTTAGTTATGTAAAATTTGATTATTATCAATTGAGAACATAATTTCAAATATCTTGTTTTAAATATTTATATTATGAAAAGCTTTGACAGCTAGCATGCAAGCATATACAAGAACCAATGAGAAATGAGAGAACTCATGACACCAATTATTTTACTTCACATTGGCATCTAATGTTGTTTGTTGTGTTAATATTATATTGCATATTTTATTGGCTTAGAAACAAAATAATTTGAATTTATAAAATTATCTAATTGTGTACGGGTTCTAGATAGATGCCCCAGCTCATATTTGAAAATCTATTCATTATGAAATATCCAACCTATATATCTCTTATAATATAATATTCTCATCTTCAACAGGACCATCTATTGGCCGTATGATAGGTAGGAGGAAGAATGCTAGAAGACAACATTGTACCTATTGGAATAACCTCATAAAATAGGGACATCATAAAATGTTTCATTATTTGTCAATTCCCTCCATCTATATATTGTACGTGTACATTCAAATGTAAAACAAAGAAGAGCATCTATAAGTAGTAATCACTTGCTCAAAGGATGCATCATCTCTACTTGTTATTATTATTGTAGTTGCTCACATGGCGAAAGGCATGTATGTGTTTCTGATGTTCTTATTGCTCACTGATTCTGCTAATATATATTCTTCTTATCTTCAATATTCAATATTTGTAGCTTCTATTTGCTGATTCGAATGAAAATATATCAATTGTTTGCAGTGGAAAATTTTAAGAACAGTTGTGAACCACTTATTTATTTGTAATGTGAGCAGCGTCCATGGCTTATGACCACCCGGGGTATTGTAAGAGCTACAGTGGTGCATTTAAGTGGATATGTAGAGTGCAACAATAAGTGTATGAATGAAGATGATCATGATTTTGGAGAATGCTACAACGAGACTTGTTATTATTATCATCGTTGTTAGAATAGAAACGTTAATGAGGTACCTTGCCATCCTAATCGATGAGGTACCTTGCCATCCTAATAGAAATGTTAGAAATGTTAGTCAGTTTGTTATTATTGGTTATTACAAAACTATTTTGATAGATGATGGTCATGTCAATTCTAAAGTTTGGTATTGGAATTGAAGAGGACGAGTATATTTCTATCATAATTAGTGTTATGTAATAAATTATTGTGGTAATTAAGTATTAATATGAGTTATGTATATTTTTGTAAAGATTTGAAAGGGAATTTTTTAAAATTTAGATTAATTAAATAAGTTAAACGATTAAGCATAAATTAATCTAAATTAAATGAGTTGTTAGAGTGGAGTAAATTACAGTAATAGAAAGTAAAATAATTCTATACATGGCAATAAATAGATAGAAAGTTTGCCTAGCTTTCGACTAAAGAATAATATGTTCTAATAAAGACAATGAAATCTATGTGCTTCAAAAATCTAGAAAGGTTTTGGGAGAGAAATCATAAATATGGATTAGAACAAACTCTCTTTGGAATTGTACATTTGTAATCAATGACTCAGTATATATCTAGTTAAATTATTATCTTATATATAGCTTTATACATTTTAATTTTGGACTCTATGTTGATAATGTTTGTTAATATTAAGTATGAATAATGAGACTTAATTTAATTTATTTTAATTTATTTGAAAACGGACAGTAGGGGCTTGGTAGAAGCACTGCAACTGCATAACACCAAAGTTATCAGTGTACAGTATCTGCGGCTGCTGTCTTCCACTATAATATAACACAAAAGTTATCAGTGTCAGTAGGATGATTTTGGAGCTAAAATAGCTACAACCTTAATCTTGATCTGTGTCTCTTGTCTATGTAAGAAATAAAAATAATCTTGTCTATGTAAGAAATAAAAATAATTATTAAGTGGAGAGGCTTCCTACAATGACATCAAAAATATTAATTAAGAATCATTTGCATGTCATGTCTTATGAGATCTGACTGACTGAATTGACTGACAATTGTGGAAAATAAATTAAACGATAGTGACAATTATTTAATTATTAATTCCGAGATAGAAAATTGCAATCCTCGTCACATCCGTACATTCCCATATGTGAGAAGTTATATTATTTTGTTTTTCAAAACCGTAGTTCGCTGCATGTTGGTTTGCAGCTTTTGGTTCAAAAGCGTTACATTCATCTCTCGGTTCTTGAAATACGCACCTATATAATGGACATGCAGATCTATTTGTAAACACGCATCTCAATAGATGCAGGGACACTCAAGAGATATCCTTACAGTCATTTCAGATCTCAGCAGAGACATTTTGCATGCCTGCAGAGACAGCTTGTATTCATGGATAAGGAGGGAGATGGAAATAAGAATTGATGAGATCAATTTCAAATCATTCCTATTTAGTGCATCTGGGAACCCGCATTGGAGAATCTCTGTAAATAGATTTAATTATTTCCTGTGTTATAAACTACCATTACGCTATGTATTTTCTTATGTGACATTAAAAGTTTTTCTTGCATCAAATCTGCTTCCCTTAGATTCTTATATGTAAAGCATTTTACAGTTGTATAGCAACATATTTACTTTCTGTTTTGTTTTAAATATTCACTTTGTCGTATGCCTGTTCATTTTTCTATTTTTGCAGTTACATCGATGCCTGCATGGGGTTGCTTCATAAATTGAATTTTTGCTTATGTTTTTTTTTTCTTCACATGTAGAAGTTCAATATTTTTTGAATTATTGGCAGAAAGATAGGGTTAACATAGGATTCAAAATTAAAAAAAGTGACAAGATTACACCTCCAGCATGAGAGGAAATATTTATTTATCACATTGCTTTGGCAGATCTGCAGCGCCGTATTGATCTATTAAAATTTATGTTAGAGTGAGTGCCAGTGACAGAAAAATCATATTGTGCTGGAGGTGATTAATGGAAGTGAAGACTGTTAGCTTCTTAAATTAAAATGGATATCATTAATCAACAATTAATTTAAATTTAGAAAATGGATATCAGTAATCAATAATTAATTTAAATTAATGAATAGTTTTGCAAGTCATCAGAACAAGGAGAAAAGGGGTGGGAAGTCCCCACAATAGGCCTAGCCTAGGGATCTATCCAACTAGAGATGTTAAATTGTGGGGTAACCACAATTATAATAGATGGGATCAATGTAAAAATGGAGAGCGAAGAAGAAGCAACGGAAATAAGTAGTAGATAAACTAGATAAGGAAATGGGGAAACTCTCTAATAGCATTTGAGGGAGTCGTAGGAGCCTCACTAGGCATGAAAGAGATTATCACAAGAATGGGGAACTTCAAATGTAGCCTAGAATGAGATGACTTGCCCAAGTCGAAATTTTTTCTCTTACAATAAGCGTAAAAGGAGGAAATTGCACCACCAAGTGGACGTTGGCTTGTAGATAGCACAAGGATAATCTAAAGCCAAAAGCCAAATGTGTAGTGGAAAAGGAACATTTACAATAGAATGGCATACCCTCATAGTGGATAGATGGAGACCAAGGCTGATCTTCCACCTACAAAATAACCTCCATAAGTATATGCTTCAACAAATGAATGTCGACTAAGGTGTGGTTGTTTTCAAAGCAGCCACATCGACCATTATGAAGTGATCCAAAGAGTTGCCAATGGCCTAAAAACGGAGTTTTACCAAAACTAAAATGATAGATAAGACAATGTAACCCAACCAGACACAATATTGATAGACTTTCACAAACTTCAACAGAGTTTGAGTGCGGTGGTGGAGGTGAGTATGTCTGTCATGGACAATACCAGCGACGGTCTCTGTAGACTCAATGAGCAGGCCGAAGTTTTTCATGCTATTTCTCAAGGTAATTCCTCCACTGGTAGCACTAAGATGGTCAAGAAAGCTAAGGCTGTGGATGCAGGTACCTGCAAGAAACATAGGGCTCTAATAAGAGGATGAGGATTTGGATGCGAACGAGAAGTCCCTGCCTGGTCCAACGACGAGGCTCTGCAGCAAGCACAAGGGTATGACCCCTGTTGACAGCATCATTAAGAAAGTTAAAAATATCAATGAAGATATCATTCAGAAGAATGATAAGTTGGTCAAAATGCTGTAGTTTTGTTGTTTAGGAGTTCTGTTTTGATCTTGGCTGTTGTTTTGTAAGACTGCTATGCCTTGAGTTTTTGTGGGGTGGTTCACGTCTGTTTTCTTGTTTAGTCCTAGATGGTTGTTTATCACTGTTTTTTTTTTTTTTTTGTTGACTTTGAATTTCTGATCCTGTAAAACCAGTTTTTCTCTTTAATCAAAACCCTACATCGAAACCCTTTTATTCATTCCTATTTTGAGAAGATTCAAATGCCACTATGAAATAACCCTTACACGAGTAAATAATGACGGATGAATGATTTGCCACTATATTTATTGGTTATTCTCTAAAGGAGGTCATATAACGGCACACTGTAACGTGCAGATTCATTACAGAGAGCTTGACGCACATGTACACCACCTCGTACAATAGTTATTTGACTTGTTTTAGCTAATTCATGGAAATTTTAATTATGGTTCCTTTAACGGCCGTTTATTTAAGTTGGCACGAATAAAAAGGCATTTCAGGAAAAAGCTGGAAACTAACTCAAAAACACCGGAATTATTTCCATTTTAAATGCTAAAGATTTCCGTAGCTTTCACACAACAAACTTTTCAAAATCCCAAACAAGAAAGCCAATATATTCTATCTTTTCACGCAATGTATATCCAGATTATTCATAGCAAGTTAACAAAGGTGACAGACACTAACTCAGAGGTAAAATAATATTAAACTTGAGAAGAAAAAACAAGGTTATTTAAAGTCCAAAACCGCCATGATTTAGTATTTAAAGCTTTCTTGTAAGCAAACACCAAAGTGGGCAAAGAAATTTTCTTGGAGAGAAACTTAATTGACGCAGTAGGCCATGTGCTGCCTTTGAAACTGATTTTGCAGTAACGGCCATAGTCATACTACTTATGGCTGGCGTTATCCTGATAATGACTTGGCAGAACATCGGACCTGTTTATTAATTTTTATTGTTTTTTATTACTTTAGCCGGAGGGATTTGCTGAACCCTCACAAAACAGTAAAACTATAGAGTGGTAACACTGACATCAAACAACTACATAACCAGAAAGTTCACAAGCATCTATTCGAAATAATAAAAAATCATTATATCATTATACCTAAACATACTAATCTTATCAAATCTATTCATAAAATATTTTGAAAAAACTAAAATTAACTATATTTAAAATCATTAAGTTTTCTTTGTTAAATCAATGGGCAAGATCAGGAATATGGATGTAATTATTAGGGAATGGAGTTTCATTGTGTACATTGAAATGAATTTAGATATTAGCATTTGAATTTGCTTATAAATCTTCATTTGGGTATAATAATTATCAATTTATTTATATGTTAATGTTTATAGAGGTATTAATGGCTTTAGATTGAACTCTATATTTGCATTGATTGGCACTGATTTGAGCACAAGAAATTTAGAATAAATTAATCAAATTATGAATTTGAATATGGAGTTGAAGAGTTATTTTGGTGTTAAAGAATCATTATTTTTGAAAAATTTAAAATCAAATTTTTGTGGAGTTATGTTTTATTTTTATAGTTAAGGAAACATTCAATTAAATTTAAGTTAGTAGTATATATGTATGTATGTGCAATAAATTCTTTATGACTGCAGTCCAATAAAATAATATCCTACTGTAGTCCACAAAAACACCATCTCAATGAAAATAGTTTTTTATAATCAATTATCATTAGTTGTAGTAGCATGTTGGGAATGATTGAGAAGTTTAACAAGTTACAATTATCAATACTTCTTGATTATCTCAACCTAATTGTACATTTATAATGATACTAAGTAGAAATAAAAAACAATGAATAGTCATGATTATTGTTAAACCTTACATATTTGATTATTACAATAAAAATAATGCTTCTAAATGAATATATTTAGAAATTTACAAAAAAAATTAATATAAGAGATTTACAAAACAATTTAATATAAGAAATAAAAACATTTTATATCTATGATTTAATTTTAAGATATTTAAGAATAAAAAATATTTTAAAAATGTATATTGTTATTTTCTCTTTGAAACTCTTTTAAATTAATATGTAATTTTATACATGAAATGTTATAATTTATTAATAATTTGAAGTATCATATATAGACTTCCATAAATACAAGTTAAATTATATTACTTAATAAACTGAACTATTGTAAAATACAATTTAAAATTGATAAATTAATTCTTGTCCAATCTATTTGAGATGTAATTTACAAACCATAAGTTAATGATAAGTTAATTCTAAGAGGCCATTCCAATTATAATAAACATGAGATCACTAATTTTTTTGTTTCTCAATAAATGATATTATTTGTAAGAATTTCTAGTCACGATCTATTTGATTTAATGGCAATGCCTTTTATTTCTACCACACACACACACACACACATATATATATATAATTCATTTATTACTCTTCCTAAAAATCATTCCATATTATAAATATATCAAATTTTATTATATAAATAATAATACTATAAACATGATTATAAGTCTTGAATTTTTTCTCATTAATACTTTATATATTAAAATTGAATTATGAAATAATTAAATGCTTAGATACGTCTATTTTATATAGAATAAATTTAAGATATATATGCTAGTAGTCCTGCCCTAACATGTAAGACACTAGATCTTAAATATTATTAAATTATAATCTAATTGAATCTTCATCCTAACCCTAACCCTAGTTAAATTCCAACCCTATCCTTATTTGAACTCTTATCTATATTGAACCTAGCTGTACCCTAATCATAAATGAATACTTGCTTATATTAAATTCTAACCTAGTTCTAGTTAAACTTTAACTATACAACTAATTAAACTCTAACCTTGATTGTAATTAAGTCTTAACCCTAATCCTAAAATTATGACTGAGGTTAGGATTAAGAATAAGATGGAGGTTAAACATAAAAAAAAATTGTTTTTAGCCTCACGAAATATGTATAATAGATTTTCATCTATACTGTAGACTAATAGACTACGTAAAAGAAACAACTGAAACCCATGAACTAGCTGTCATTCTTAAACATTAAAAATTATCAACTAGGCACCGCCACTTTCCCCGCCCTTGTGGAAAGGAAAGAAATGATTTCCTGCTCGAATTCAGCGAACTGTTTGTAAAGCACATAATTAATCACTATTCCAGGAAGTTTCCAAACAAACCAATACAGTGTGACAACTGCTCTGATTATATAAATATTATAAATATAGGCCAGTCTGCAATCACTTAATATATATTTGAGTATTTTGTATTATAAATATAGATCCACATGCATCTCTCAGTTATGAGTATATTCAGGTGAGAGATATGGAATTCAGAAGCACCACTACGCAGTATTGGAAAACTATTCCTTTGTTTTCAGCTGTCCTCATAATTGGCAGCTGTGTTCCTTTAGCTCATGCAAAGGATAACTGCTATAATTCAATATACCAATTTGGGGACTCGTTAGCTGATACAGGGAATTTAATTCTCTCTGGTCCTGGTATATTAAGCTCAATCACAGAGCTTCCCTATGGAGAGACCTATTTTAACAAGTCCACAGGCCGTTGCTCTAATGGAAGACTTGTTATTGATTTTATTGGTATGTTTCCAATTCTGATATCATTCCCTTTAGAGACTTTATTCATTGCTTTGTTTTTGCAGCCAAGGTTTTGTTTTATTTTCAGCCAAGTGTTTTTCAAAGTTATAGGTAGACATAAATATGGAGCAAAGCTTTCTCTCAACCAGAGGATATGGCATTGTATTTTACTGTGGTTATTGTGGTATTTTTTATGATTTTGATATTGGTTTATTGTTTTTGTATGATTAGCAAAAGCATTTGGGCTGTCTTTCTTGCCTCCATACTTGAGCAGGCTTGCAGACTACAGTTCTGGTGTGAATTTTGCTGTTGCTGGTGCCACAGCTCTGGATGCCTCTTTCTTTGAAAAGAGGCAAATACCCATCATTACAAATTTGAGCCTAAACACTCAGATCGAATGGTTCAAGGATTATAAGAAAAAGTACTGTTCTAGCACAGAAGGTAGGTTGGTTTTTTACAGTATTCTTCAATTGAATATATGGATGTAACTATTATTTCTATGATATAAAAATGTTGGGTTATATTTAATGTTTTCCTGTGCTTGTCCTGCTAGATTGTGAGGGGCATTTTGAGAATTCATTATTTGTCCTTGGAGAGATTGGTGGAAATGATTTAAATTCTCCTTTCAGTCTGGGGATGTCCATAGAGAAGGTCAAAGTTTTTGTACCTTTTATCATCAAAGCTATTAGAACAGCCCTTGAGGTTGGTCAGATTAATATTTGCAGTTCTTAAAGATTTTTATTAAATTATATTGCCCATGACCTTTGATTTACTTGCACATATCTATTATTTCTTTGATTTTCGTTAGGCATTGATTCCAGAAAAGGTGAAGTTCCCTGTATGGCCTAAGTAAATGTACCATGTCTTTTGATGTTTGTTAGGCATTGATTGAACAAAATGCAAAGCTGTTCTTGGTTCCAGGCAATTTGCCTATTGGATGTTCACCTTCCTATTTATCAGCAGGCTCAATCAATTCTTCAGCAGATTGTGATGATATTGGCTGTCTGATCAAATTTAACAATTTTTCTCAAAGTAACAACCATCTTTTGAGAATTATGTTACAAGATGTGCAGAGAGATCATCCAGATGTTTCAATTGTATACGCAGATTATTATTCAGCTGCCATAAGAATTTTAAGAAATCCTAAGAAATATGGTGAGTCTATGATTTCAATTTTTCACAATCTATATTTCTGTTTAATATTATTTTTGGATTCAATTGTGTTAGAATTAGCGTGTCCAGATCACACTTTGTAGTCTATCATCAGAATATTAAAAAGCTAGAGGAGAAAAAATGATGGATCACCAAGTGTGATCTAAAACCTTGAAGCAAAATGTTCCAATACAATTGGATTCAGAAATAATAGTGAAGATGTTTATAAATTACTATATTCTTGCATGTCTCTGTTGTTTCTTAATTTTTTTTAAGAGCAGATTAATGGTTGAGAATTTAAATGGGAGTATTGCATGTTTCATGGTGCAGGATTGCAGAAAAATGTCTTAAGGGTATGCTGTGGAAAAGGTGGAAAATATAATTACTCTCCACCTTTAAATTGTGATAGAAATGCTACTTTGTGTTCTAATCCCAAACAATATTTCAACTGGGATGGTGTTCATCTTACAGAAACTGCATACAAAGCGATAGCCCACATGTTGATTAATGGCAAGTTCACCTCTCCACCTTTGAATATGGTAAACAAAAATTGCAGAAATCCAGAAAGAATCTAAATTTCTTGCTCAAACACTTCATGATTAATTGAATGAGAACATCTCATTTTCTACGAGGAAAATGATCATCTTAGCCTCTCAAGTTCTGTATTTGCTGCTCTTGTGAATAAGAATAGAATGCCACACTAGTCTCTCATTTCATCTCTCCGTTCTTACAGTTTCAAAATAAGAAAATGCTGGTCAGAGCCTCTGAATTATTATGTTGTACCGTTTCTTTTGTAACAGAAGTTTAAGTATTATTGGATTTCTTCCTTTTTCAGAGTTTGTTGCCAGTATAGCATTAGCATATAACGTAACAGGTGTCTTTCAGATTAAAAACTTGATGTCAGGAATGAATTAATGGTTGTTTTATCAGTCAGAGTTCCAGAAGAAAAGACAAAATATTTGAACCTAATCATGGCACATGTAAGCCACTTCATATGGCTCGTTTCTGTAATTAGTCAAGAAAAAATTCTTAAATTCTGAAAATCAACCAAAAAGGTATTTATTACAGCGGTATCCCACTCATCAAGTATAAACTACATAAAACAAAGCATAAGATATAAACTGTCATGTTTCTTTTGTCTCTGTTCCTTTATTTTATAGTTGTCAGGGGGAACGCCACCCTTTGTAATATGTTGTCAGAATTTACAATTTAAATTCTTCAATGATCATCATAAATAAACCGCTATTAGTTTTGAAGTTGAATATTATTTAATTTCAGTTATGATTAATTAATATTTTGAAAAAGAATATAGTAATTTATTTTTAGCTGTAAATAAAATTCAACAAGTTTTGCTAAAATCTATTCCTGTCAAGTATTATGAGATCATCAAAAATTTAAATTTAGAGAACTATAACACAAAATCTATCAATCAAAATTATGATGGAGTGAAGGATTATGAAAAATGGGTTGAAGAAAGGGATCTCCAATCCATAACATTCTAGTTAGATCAACTTCAGAAAGAAAATAAATAAAACATGTGACATCAAAATAAATAAAATATTCCACTTCCAGGAAAATAAATAAACATATGAAATCAAAATTTCTTGATAGGTTAAGAATGTGTTCCACTTAGAGTACCAACATCCACAAAAATTAGGAAGCTTTTCTATTATTCAAAAGGGAACTTAAACTATTGAGGAAAATTATTTTTTTGACCCATCAGAGAAGCTTTCTTGATAGAAACTAAGACAACTCGAGCATCTATGTAATTATTTGTAGCAAACTCCATAGTTGATGAGAAAAAGAAGTGAACTAACCTAGCACTATCTCTTTGAATGCCACCAATGCATATAACACCTATATCACTTTGTGAAGAACCATATATATTAATTTTATAAATCCCAAAGGAGGAAGATATATTTTACTAGTTCTATGAACCTTATTCAAAAATCTAATCTAAGAAATTGGCAAGTGCACTAAAATGAGAGACCAAAAGGGGGTCTTAAGGTACCACTTTTCTTTTTTCCGAAAACAACAAATATTGATTTTCAATAAGAAAATGAAGATAGTTGCGCTCAAAATTTGAAGATACAACAAAAACATGAGTTGTAGTGCTATGAATATACCTTCTAAACTACTATTTGTTTTATTGAACATGGTGGAGATTAAGAGTTTCAAAAGATGGAGCACACAAAAAGGTGCTCTCTTTTTTCAAAAAAATATAATAAAGCTTTTGGTGTGCCCCCCCTAAAATATTAATTTTATTTTAGAACTTCAAAAATTGCATTAGTGAGAAATTAGTTGACACCGTGTAGTTTATGCCAAATGTTTTGGTTGATTTTTTTGATCAATAGATTATTTTTTACTGATTTTTGTAGTGGACACGTCATAAAAATAGAAATTTGAGCATGATCTCCCTAATTTATATAAAACTAATTAAAAATAAATTATTTTTCAATAAGTATAGAATGTATTCTACTTTCAAAAATTGTATTTTTTCAAAATTCAATGAACGAGTAAAATACTAAACCCAAACTACCACATGTCTTTTAACAAAAAACGAACACATGAAATAAAAAAATTAAAGATAAAAACATTAAGATGATTAAAATATGAAAAAAAATATATGGTTAGATAGCTAAGAGAGATCTTAATTTCCTCATGGTATTCTCTTAATTTGCATTGCAACATGTACAAACCTAATGGAGAGCATGGCCAAAAATGTGTGAAATATTTTAGCTTTTCAAAAAATGCATCTTTGGCATGAAATGGGATGCCCAAGGAGAATCTAACCCAAAATATTCAAATTTCTCAAGAAATATGGCTAGAGCCAAAGAAAAATGCACAAAATGAAAATGCATTTTTAAAATTTGTACCAAATAAAATTAGATTTTTAGAATGATGGAAGAAAATGAAAATGTATTTTTCCAAATGCTAGCAACTGTCTATATTGGATCAATTGCCTTTCTCTTTCTCTCTCTCTCTCTCTCCTACCTTTATTATGGCTTAAAAATTATGCTTTGCAATTGATGATGGATAGTTGGGGCCTTACCATTCACTCCCTATCTACCTCTTTCACTCTCTATAGATACTTCCCTTCCTCTCACCATCTCATCCTTCTCTCATCTATCTCTCCCCTCTCTATGTATCTCCTACCTTTTTGTTCCTCTCTACTTCAACTTACCTTGTTATCCCATCTATATCCCAACCTTCCTCTCTCTTCTTCTCTCTCCCTCTTATTATTTCTCTTGCCCTCTCTCCATTATCTCGATCACTACTTCTATCTCCCACCATCTCTCTCACCATTTCTAGGTCTCTCCTACCCTCCATATTTATGTCTCTACCTCTCCCTCCCTATCTAATTAACCGCCACTCTCTCCCCCTAGGTCTTTCACCTATATATCTCTCCCCTCTGTAGTCTTTTAACACCCTCTCCACCTATCTCCCTACATCCTTACCCCTCTTTATCTCTTTGTGAACTTGTCTCTCTCATTTTCTTCTACCTTCCTCACCTCTCTAGGTCCCTTAATCACTCCCTTTCTATCTCTCCCTCCTTCCACCTCTCCTTAGGCCTCTCTTTGTCTTAAGTATTCTCTCTCCTCTCCTCTCTCCCTCCCCTCTCTAGGTCATCACCTCTCCTATGATTGTATTTGGTTAAGGTAATAGGGTTTAGGATACATGGTTTTGTTGAACCCATGATACAACTAATAGCGGTGAGTTAATTAGTCTGGATCTCTATAAAATTTATCTATCAAAATTTAAGAAATATTTAACCATTCTACAATAATACTAAAAAAACATCAACGATCAACATATGAACACTAGATTTAGGTGGAAAACCCAAATGGGAAAAATAGTGGTGAGAATAATAATCACAATATAGATAAAATTGAATACAAAGTTTTAGGATCACCACTAAAGAGAATAACACACCCAATGGACTTGCAAGACTAAGGAACACTACATTAAGGCAAGATACATGAGGGAAAGATATAAAGGGATGCTAAGAGACTCAATATCTTTCAACAACAAAAAGAATTGAGAATAATAGCATGATCATGGAATTATCCTTGAAGCTCTATGTCAAGTGACTAATATGATAGAAAACAAATCTAACATCAACCACTATCTCATAACACTATCACACTAAATATACCACCATCAAAGCTCTTCACAAACTTACTTTTGCACATCCGCAATATCAAATTTGTGTGCACATATTTCACTTTCTCTTTACATCAATTCACACTCCCTAAATACAAGTTAGATCATAAAAAATCTAATTGAGAATTGGCCACATACATAGTATACAAGATTGCAGAAAATAAGCTAGCTGGACAAAAAAAATACACAATGTGGTCCACTCCAAGAGAAAGAGGGAACCCAAATCCTTTACAACACATCCTTCTAGGTAGAATCCAATGTATCACTTTCATTAACACATCCTAAAAAGTTAGTACCAAATGTAACGTGTAGAGATTAATAAAACTCAGTAACTAGTTAGCCAAAACATTTTCAAATACAAATTACGTAACATGGATCTCCACACATAACAATGAGACCCATAACTATATTCTAACTCAAACTGCCAATACATATTCAAACAAAAAAGTATGACCCAATCAAGATAACCCAATTGGGCGTGCTGAAAAACATAACACGACTAAAACATACCAAGCACAAACCAACATAACTCACTTATGGAATAAAAACACCACTAGAGAATTGAACGAAATAGTGAACAAATCAAATTAATATATCTACTGAACTGCAACATAAGATTCCACATATCTAAAGGCCTTAAGAACTTTCTAGACCGGTTTTGTAGACACCCTCACTGTCAAAGAACAATAACAACTTCTACAATCCGTAAACCAGATGATGCAACAAATGCAAAGCACAAACAATATATTCAAAACCACATAACATAACCTTCAACATATAGATGAATACAAAGTATTCTACCATGAGGGAAAAACACATTTCATAGATATAAAGACCCATCAACCCAAAGGTTGAGTCTCTCATGGCACAAGAGCTGAAGAAGTTGATAGATTCCCAAATTATATATCCAATAAAGCATAAAACTTGGGTTTCAATCTTAGTACCTATTAAAAAATAATGGATATATCTGCTTATGTGTGGACTTTTGGGACTTGAATAAAGCTTCTCTCAAAGACCATTGTCCACTCCCCTCAATGGAGCAGATTTTGTAGATAGTTGCTAGCTCAAATATATTTTCCCTACTAGATAGATTCTCTAGATATAACCAGATCCTAGTAAAAGAAGAAGATCAACATAAAACAACTTTTCCACTAAGTGGAGAATGTTTGCCTATGCTAAAATGTCATTTGGGCTGTAAAATGTAGGGGCCACCTTCTAGCATGCCATACATATTGTCTTCAAATAACTTATCAACCAGTTCATCCTGGTCTACTTAGAAAATCTTACTGTATTCTCCAAAAGGAAGGAAGATCATCTAGAAGAAGTATTTCGAAGGTGTCAAGAGTTTGGGATATCCTTAAACTCAAAGAAATGTGTGTACGGAATGCCCCAAGGAAATATCCTAGGACACATGGTCTCTAAAGAAGGAATTTCAATTGATCCCAACTAATTGAAAGCAATCAATGAACTGACCTTTCCAATCAATAGATAAGGAGTGCAATCCTTCCTTGGAAAGATTAATATTGTAAACAATTTCATCCAACTAGTCACACTCATGCTCTGAAAGGATCAAAATTTCAAGTGGAGTCCAGAAGGAAAGATGGATTTCAAGAAAGTGAAAGAAGCCATAGCTTTGATGCCCATATTGGTAGATCCCAACTTCTTGAAAGATTTCATTATGTATGTTTATGGTGGTGAACATAGCATAGATTTTGTATTAAATGAAAAGGATCAAGAAACTAAAAATGAACATCCTATAGCCTTTAATTCAAGGATGCTAAAGGGCTATGAGGTTAAATAAAATTTTGTAGAAAAACAAACCTATGCAATAGTCAAAATTGTGAAGAAGTTTCAACGTCTAACTACAGAAATTAAAGTGTTAGTCTATGTAGCACTTCCTAGGGTGTCAGAATACCTAATGGAAGGAGAGATTATAGACAAAAGAGAAAACTCAATAACCAAGATTTTAGAATATGATATTGAAGTCTACCTAAACAATCATTCATATTCATGGGCTTTGTGAACACCAAGTTGTTGAAAATGAGTCTGAAGAGTAGAAGAATGACGATCTAGATATAGTGTTGATTAATCAACCTGCTAATTTAGAAGATTGGATTAGTGATCGCATCAACTTTATGAAGGCTATTAAATTTCCTTTAAATTTTTCTCTTTCAAAAAGAAGATTCTTTAGACTTCAAGTGGTAGGGTATACTCTAATTGGAGAAATATTGTATTAAAGGGTTCGATAGAGTTTTCCTCATATGCATTGACTAGGAGCAAGCAAAGAAAATTTTAGAAGATATGCATGATGGTTCATCTGAAAGACACTTATCTATTAGAACAATATTTTTACAAAATGCGAAGGTTGGGTATTTTTGGCCAACAATGTTTGTGCAAACTCATCAATAGGTTCAAAAATGTTAATTCTTTGTTGGAAAAAAGAGTTCGGCTATGCCCCTCAAACTAATCATGATTGATGAACCATTTTCCCAATGGGTACTAGACTCTACCAAGATGATTAACTCACCTTCAAGTGTTGGACATAAATGGATTCTGACTATGACAAATTATTTCACCCATTGGTAAGATGTTGTAGATCTCAATAATGCAACTGAATATGAAATTACAATTTTTTTGGAGTTGGTAACTAGGTTTGGTCCCCTGAAAACCATCATACTAAACAACACAAAGGCCTTCTTGGGATCGAAAGTTTCCAAATTTTCTCTAATGTATGGGATCTATCTTAAAACATTGACAAATTATTATCCTTATCGGAATGGGTTAGTAGAATCCACCAACAAAAACTTTATTAGATTAATAAAGCAGATTGGATCAAACCATCAAAGGGAATGGCACAATCACTTGTGAATTGCATTATGGCCAAATCATATCACTCCTAAGAAATTATTCAAAATTTCCTCATATGAGTTGGTATATATGGTAAAGAAGTTGTTTTACTAGTCTCAACTGAAATCACTTCACTAAAACTAATAAAGTCCATGGAGATAGAAGAATGTGAGCCTTTGAGTGTCCTACTAACCAAATTGTTGAATGCAAAAGCAAGAAGGGAAAAGCCTTTCAATGCCTTGAACCATCATCAATAGATTGTCAAAAGATGGTTCGATAAAACCAACCTAGAATTAAAAGAGGGAGATCTCATGTTGAAATACAATAACAAAGCTACCAAGCCAACTTAGCATGCTAAGTTTGAATAATTATAGGTGGGTCCCTTTCGAATCATAAAATGTAAAGAAAGTAACTCCTTCGAGTTAGAAGATGAAAATGGTAATGCCCTTGGGATCCACCTTAAACATTTTCATTAAAGGTTGTACCCTTTGGGGTTGCACATAGTTAGGTTTTCTTAAGTTGTGTGACATTTGAGTGTTCCAATAAGTACCATCAAGTATATGTATGGGTGTTTTTTTCTAGGCCTACTAGTCTGGCCTTATTGTCAAGATCAATCATTAGAAGTCTTTCCCAAAGTATCACTCTTGTACTTGGATCAAGATATTTCTTATTTATTAACCATCTTTAGTGCCACCCTTTTTCCATCCCTCTTTATCATCTTGATATTTGCTTGATGTTCGTGCAAGTGTCTAATATGTAAAATCTCCAAGAGAGAAAAAATTGCATGAAAGAAGTGTCCAAATTAAAGAGAGAATGCTTTCTAAAAAATGAAGTTATTGAATGACTCCCTAAATCTCGAAAGCAAGAAGTCCTTAGAAAATTGTAGAAGCAGAGTCAGTGATTTTTGAAGAGGTTGATGTGATCAATTGTGCTGCAACAATTAAAAATCATGAAGAGGGCATAAATAAGTACTAGTGTAGATATTGTAGTGGCTGCACCTCCTAGGGTTGACATTTTCCATGATGTCTCATATGCTTCAACTTCCAACCTAGGGAGGCCATTCTTTGAAGGGACCAAATGGATAGACCTTGCTAAGTTTCCAGTGTTTGAAAACCCTTCCCTAGTTATGGATTTTGTAGACAATATTTTTGATCCAAAACTCATTTCAAATCCTAAAGGGTTGTGAGAAGATGCTTTGCAAAGAAGTTTGCATAGGGAGACAGAAAGAAGACCAAACTTATTAGGATTTCTAGAACCTCACATTCTGGGATTTCCTAGTGCATGGTCTCTCTTGTGTATCACTATCGAGAACTTATACACCTTTGTGCCTTATATTTTGATGCCCATAATAGGGTTGTCCAAGGATCTAACATTCAAATGAAATTACTATATCTAGACCATCCAAGAAATGTTGTGTATCCTTGATCAAATGACTCAATAGTGACAGTGTAAATTGAATTATTATTTCAAAAAATGAAACATAATCGTAAAATTCTTCAATTATGAGCTTAGGGAAACGGGTGGTGTAATAAAGATTCTCAAGTTTCTTATAGCATTGAATCGATTCTGGCAAGATCAAAAAGATCCTTTCTTCATGATGGCCTTCATCTTTGAAAAAGATAGAGAAAACAATATTGAAGAATTTCAAGTTGCCTTTGGGTACTAGTTGAAGACCGAAAATATTTTTAACTTGGATTTATCAAAGGTTATTGTTGATCAAATTAAATAACCGAGCAACTACAACATTATAGAACACAATTACTTCTTAGGTAATCTTCTTTTCTAGTGTATCTAGAAATAAAACCCTTGTAACTATGCGGACCTTGGTTGTATCCACTACTTTTGATTATTATACTTTCTTGGATTATATTCTATCCCTAGTCCTCAGAGAATTTCAGAAAAATGTCTCTAGAATCACTCAGGCCCAAATGGAATGGATGGAAATGATTCAAGTTTCTACTCAAGTCAAATCCCCTCATTGTGATTGGTTCTTCACAGCCAACTTTACTATGGTCCAAGTCCATGGATTCAATGAACAACCCTTTAGACTACCAACATATGTCACTGATAGAGTCCTTTCCCTAGAGCTTTTCAGTTAGCTTTCTATAGTAGATGCTAAAATTGGGGCAAGAAGGAATAAAACAATGGTTTACAAACCCCCCAAAGAATTCAAAGAGGTCACTCTGACAAAGGGGAAGGTTGAGGACATATTGCTTGCCAAGTTGGTACATTTGGGCCTCCATATATTAGTATACCCTTGGAATTATGATCCAAATTGATGCCTCACCAATAGGTCAATTCCTATGTTTCATAAGCCTAGACTTTACTAGGATCAAAAGAACAACCCGAAATATTTCAATCGAAATAATTGTATTCATCTCTCATATATCCATGGGTCAAAACAACCAAAGTGGCACAACTTCTCTTCTATAAGGGAAAAGATAGTGAAGATGCCACAAGGAAAATGCCTCTGAGGCTCAAAAAGGATCTGGTGAATCTAGATTAGAGTGAGCAAATGCGTAAATATTTTTGGATTTATCACCAAGAAGTCAAGGACATGGTTTCACAAGTAAAAAATAATGATCTTGATGATAAATTTGACAAAATTTGGGAGGAGGAGAATTCTCCCTCGGAGTTAGAGAGCTCTGACTCATACAATGAAGAAGGGGTTCCTATATTTTAGCAAAAGAAATATAATAGGATAGTCAAAGTAGCACCGAATGCCTAATCCCCACCTTCACAAACTAGCCTAAAAAAATATGTCTGGCCAAAGGGATAGCCACAAAATTATTGAATTAAAGGTCTAGGACAACAATCAACTATGAACCCAAGCCATGCAACTGCTTAGAAGGCTAAGTAACCTGTGCATTTAGGAAGGAAGAAGAGATCAAAGCCTCAACATTATATGGAGGTGACTAAAGAAACAACAAGGGTTTCCCCTTTCCCAATGGCACCTTCAAAGCAGGTAATTTTTCTTCCCTCTTATTTTTCTTCTTCTAAATATTTAATAGGAACCTCAATTTCTATGAGTAATCTATCTAGAAGCCACAATCGGTTCCATGTTAGGTTTGTTCCCCTCTTCTCTTCAACCACTCACTTCAGTGCCTCCCATGCAATTAAATATGTCTATTGCATCGACTCCCAGTCCATGATTCCTGATATTTTTGTCTCCCAACCCTTGTCAGTTCAAGTGACACCTGGATAAGAACAAATGCCCAAAAATTCCCTCGTGACCTCACAAATCTTTTCAATTTCTGCACTTGGTATCCCATGTTTTCAAGTTTCAGCCATTCCCTTCAAAGTATTCCACTAGTCTCTCCTAGAGAAATAAGCTTACCAAAAGCTCCTTCCCTTGGAATACAAATGCAAACATCATTTGTTCAAATTCCTTTTGGTCTTCCCCATGGTGCTCCTTTTGTTGGGAAATTCATTATTTTCCCCATGGAGCTAGATCAACAATTTGACATTGCTAAAGAATACAAGGAAAGAAAGATTTAGAAGCATAAAGAGAAGGAAGTTATCTGACCAACCACAATAAGCCTAAGAATTGGATTCAATGAGAAAAAAATACTATCACCATTGCCCAAAGATTTTTCTGAGTCATCAAGAGAGAAAGAGATGCCATCTAATGATTATAATGTTCATGTTATGGGATTAGATCTATGTTCAACTCAACAACATGACAAAATTGAATTCATGGAAGAAAATTTGAAGGTGGTGACAATTGACTTCCTCAAATTGACCCAAAGGTATGATAAATTGGAAAAGTGGTTGCAAAATACATACGACGCCCTAAAGAAGAAGGATATAGAGCTTAAGGTGATGAGTTTAGAGATTAGTGAACTCAAAAAATGACCAGGACATAAAATTGACTATTTCCCTTTAGGAATGAAGTGTAGAAAGAGTCTACCTCAAGGATGAATTGCAATAAATAACTGCTATGGTAGAATGTGAGAAGAAAGAAGAGGAAAAATTTATCTAGCAGTTCAATCACAAGGAGCAATATTTGTTACAAAAGTCTCAAAAAGAGCATAATATACTCTTAAATAATTTTAATTAATCAAAGAGTAAGTGGCTTGAAGAAAGTAATGCTAAGTATTGGGTTAAAAAAATATTTAAAGAAATGTAAGGGCAGCTTTAGAAATAATTCTAGGAGGTCGGAGTGATTATTGATTAAAAAAAAAGGAGCACAAGTTTAGTTGAATTAACACTCCATATGAGATAACACAAGCTAATAGAATTTGGGAAAAGGTCCAACTATTCTCGATTGGATATTAATCAACTAAAAGAAGACATGAAGGAAAATGACTTTCAAATCTCCCAATTGTATTCTTTACTAGCTTCCTCTAGCTAGCAAACCGACTTTCTCCATGGATTCTAGAGAACTAGAAAATAAATTCATAATGACAGTTCTTGGAAATTTGTAGATCATTTCTTCAAAAGCAACTGAGTCATAGGCCATAATTAAAAAATTCTATGTGGCAAATAATGATGCATTGATAGATACTAGTGTAACAAATAAAAGAGAAGCAATGAAGAGAGCTAATGAGTTCATTGAATGCAAAGCATTTTCTCTTAAAAGTAAAGATTCTCTAGTGGTTCTTAAGTTCACTATGGCTTAGGTGACAGGCAAAATTGATCATCTAGTTTAGCTTAGTCTTCATTTCCCTTTCTCACCAGATGGAACAATTTTTTATGAAGACTAGATTAAAGAAATATTGGATTAAAGGTAACAGGATCAGTCTTTCTTGCAAACACTTCAAATAAGGGTTAGTGTTGTGGAGGTCGAGAAAATTTTATATCTCCTTGCCAAGCTCAACTTTCAACTAGAGTCTGAATTTCCCACTTTGTCCAACATCTCTTTTCAAGATATGATTTCCTTGGATGTGGCCTTTGAAGATCTATAACACCATCAACCTCCCTTAGTTGTGGATTAGGAATTCCTATAAGACGCATCCCTAAAGTTATAAGCTCTATTCTTCCTTTTTGATGTCTCAACATGAAACCACAATGTTTGGGTTCTCTTTCCCCAAAGGCGGGGAACCCTTGAAAGTCACCATAGTTGTGAATCATATTTTGCATGTTGTAGTCTTTTGATTTTTTTGACATTGTCCATTGTGGCCATCCATTTATCCTTTTGAGCATGGTGGGATGAGTAATGCCACATACCTTCCCCATGGGGTTTTGTGATAGTTCTTTTTTTCTCAACCCCTAGAAGCTTTGTTATTCCATTGTGTGACATGTTTTCAACCTGAATTCAAGGAGGGTCCTAGCAGCATTAGAAGAGTTATTTTTCTAGCCACGTGTCCTCCCCATGGGATTTCCATAAAGCTCAAACGGGACATCAGTTTGAGTTACATGTCTATCTTCCATGTGCTTAGAATGTAAGCATCCTCTTCTTAAGCAATTACACTTCTCATGTTGATCTAAAAAATATCGACAATATAAGAGTTGTGGAGGATACAACATCATGATTCAATGCAATAGAAAGAAGTGGTGGCACTTAAAGGCCTTTGGTGTGCACACAAGAAGGAATATTGAGTCATGATCAAACTAAAGGACAAGATAATTGTAATAGCCTCATGATGACTATGATATGTTGTAGGCATGAAAATGGTTTTGGAGGGTAAAAAGATGTTTTATTATTTTGGGGAATTGTTAGTTATGGATTCCTATAGAAAGGGTAGGGGTAAGTGCACAAAGTTGTGTCCACTTAGTGTGGAACTTTTACACTTGGAAAAAAAAGGCAAATTTCATGGAACGCATGAGAAACGAAACGGGATCCTGAGCCAAAATTTGAAATGAGATCCCATTTAGCTTCAGGATCCCGAGCCAAAATTTGAAACGGGATCCCATTTAGCTTCAAGATCCCAAGCCTAGATCTAAAAATGAGATCCCGTTATCCCATTCTAAAATGGGATCCCGTTTCAAAAACAAAATAGGATCCCATTTTTTTTAATTTTTTTTTTAAATTTAACTAAAAAATACAAGCTATATATACATGAAATATAAAATTTATATATAAGTCACATTTCTCTTTGTCTTTTTTTCCCTTTCTATCTCACTTTGTCCCCTCTCTCCCAAAATCTAAAACTATGTCTCTACCTCTCTCTCATGTCCTTAACTCTTTACTCTTTATCTTTTCTATCTCTATACACCTCCCCTTACCCCCTACCTACATAACATAGGTGCTACAAAGGGGTATAATGTTAGGTCCTCTTAAGAGGTCTTATGACATTATAGGACCTATTATGACATAATAGGTCCTAATATGTGATAATCGATCTTATTATATCATAATAGATCCTACTAAGGGGTCTTATGTCATAATAGGTCCTGTTAAGGGGTCTTATGACATAATAGGACACTATTATGACATAATAGGTCATATTATGTCACAATAGGACCTATTATGTCACAATAGGTCCTATTATGTCACAATGTGACCTATTATGACATAATAAATCATATTATGACATTATAGGTCCTATTATGTCACAATGTGACCTATTATGACATAACATGTCATATTATGACATTATAGGTCATATTATGTCACAATAGGTCTTGTTATGACATAATAACTCTCTCTAAAAGTACCATATCTCTCTCTCAACCAACTTATCTTTCTCTACATATGTCATAATAGGTCCTACTAAGGGGTCTTATGTCATAATAGGTCCTAGTAAGAGGTATAATGTCATAATAGGTCCTCTTAAGGGCGTCTTATGGCATAATGTCGTATTATGACATAATAGGTCGTATTATGACATAATAGGTCATATTATGACATAATAGGTCGTATTATGTCATAATGGGATCTATTATGACATAATAGGTCATATTATGTCACAATAGGTCCTATTATGACATAATACCCATTAACAAGTTCTAGTAAGGGGTATAAAGTCATAATAGGTCCTCTTAAGGGGTTTTATGACATAATATGACCTATGATGTCATAATAGGACCTATGATGACATAATAGGACCTATTATGTCATTATTAGTCCTATTATGACATAATACCCTTTAACGGGTCCTAGTAAGGAGTATAATATCATAATAGGTCCCCTTAAGGGGTCTTATGACATAATAGGACCTATTATGACATGGCATGTCCTCTTAAGGGGTCTTATGACATTATAGGACCTATTATGACATAATAGGTCTTATTATGTGATAATAAACCCTATTATGTCATAATAGGTCCTACTAAGGTCCGTCTTATGTTATAATAGGTCCTAGTAAGAGGTATAATGTCATAATAGGTCCTCTTAAGGGGTCTTATGACATAATAGGACCTATTATGACATGATAGGTCGTATTATGTGATAATCTATCATATTATGTCATAATAGGTTCTACTAAGGAGTCTTATGTCATAATAGGTCGTAGTAAGAGGTATAATGCCATAATAGGTCTTCTTAAGGGGTCTTATGACATAATAGGACCTATTATGACATAATAGGCTGTATTATGACATAATAGGTCATATTATGTCACAATAGGACCTATTATGTCACAATACGTCATATTATGACATCATAGGTCTTATTATGTCACAATAGGTCATGTTGTGACATCATACCCCTCAACTCTATCTAAACATACCATCTCTCTCTTCCAACCAAGTTATTTCTCTACATATATCATAATAGGTCCTACTAAAGGGTCTTATGTCATAATAGGTCCTCTTAAGGGGTCTTATGATATAATAGGTCGTATTATGATATAATAGGTCGTATTATGACATAATAAGTAATATTATGTCATAATAGGAGCTATTATGTCACAATGAGACCTATTATGACATAATAGGCTGTATTATGACATTATAGGTCCTATTATATTGCAATAGGTCCTATTATGACATAATACCCATTAACATGTCCTACTAAGGGGTATAAAGTCATAATAGGTCCTCTTAAGGGGGTTTATGACATAATATGACCTATGATGTCATAATAGGACCTACGATAACATAATAGGACCTGTTACATCATCATAGATCATATTATGTCATAATTGGTCCTTTTATGACATAATACCCTTTAAGAGTTCCTACCGAGGGGTATAATGTTATAATAGGTCCTCTTAAGGGGTCTTATAACATAATAGGACCAATTATTACATAATAGGTTCTCTTAAGGGGTCTTATGACATTATAGGACCTATATGACATAATAGGTCCTATTATATGATAATCGATCCTATTATGTCATAATAGGTCCTGCTAAGGGGTCTTATGTCATAATAGGTCCTAGTAAGAGGTATAATGTCATAATAGGTCCTCTTAAGGGGCATTATGACACAAAAGGACCTATTATGTAACAAAATGACCTATTATGACATAATAGGTCGTATTATGACATTATAGGTTCTGTTATGTCACAATAGGTCTTGTTATGACATAATACATCTGAACAAGTCCTACTAAGGGGTATAAAGTCATAATAGTTCCTCTTAAGGGATTTTATGACATAATATGACCTATGATGACATAATATGACCTATTATGTCATCATAGGTCCTATTATGTCATAATCATCCTATTATGACATAATACCCTTTAATAGGTCTTACTAAGGGGTATAATATAATAATACATCCTCTTAAGGGGTCTTATGACATAATAGGACCTATTATGACATGACATGTCCTCTTAAGGGGTCTTATGACATTATAGGACCTATTATGACATAATAGGTCTTACTAGGGGGTCTTAAGTCATAATAGTTCCTATTAAGAGGTATAATGTCATAATAGGTCCTTTTGAGGGGTCTTATGAAATAATAGGACCTATTATGACGTAATAGGTCGTATTATGTCACAATAGGACCTATTATGACACATTAAGACCTATTATGTACCAATGAGACTTATTATGACATAATAGGTTGTATTATGACATTATAGGTCCTATTACGTCACAATTTATAAGATCTTCTAAAATCTAGAATATGTATATTATAACTCCTAGAGATCTGAAACCATTCTTAAGCATCTTTCTAATATATACATAAAATATAACTTAAAGTATAAGAAAGGAAAAAGACAAAGGGAAATATGACTTAAACTTAAATTTAATATTTCATGTATATATAGTTTGTTTTAAAAAAAAAAAAAATTTAAAAAAAAAATTGAAAAAAGAAAAAGTTAAAAAAAAAAATTTTTAAAAAGGGAAATGGGATCCCGTTTTGTTTTTGAAACGGGATCCCATTTGCTAAACATTTTTTTAATTATTTTTAAAAACGAAATGGTGTAAACAGGATCCCGTTTCTAAAAATTTCAACTTTGGTTCGGTTGTAGCTTCGGTTTTGGCTTGAGAAATGGCTTGGAGAGCCAACCCTTTGGCTTGGACCTGGTTTGACCTGCAACTTGAAGGCCAAATCAATCTTCATATAAAATAATGACTTCAAAAATATATCTGAACACCAAATTTTCAGAATTTTTTTAAACAATAAAAACCCATTATAGCAGAGATTGTCTAGATTCTAAATATGTATTTTTTTAAAAAAAATGATCAATATTTTTATTTTAAAAATAATTACTAATGAAAGAGGTCTATAAACTCGAAATAACATGGTTTTTTAATAACTTTTTTGTTTCTAAGTTTTTTGAAAAAAAAATTATATGGCATCAAACTAGAGACAATTCTATACAGTTTAAAAAAAAATCAAAAAATGTTAAGTTTAGGTCAAATTATGCTTGCCGTACACAAGAATTTTTCAAAACAATGATTATGCCCAATAAAAAATTAACAAAAAAAAAATATGCAGAAAAAAATTACAAAAAAATCTTCTCATCAAAGGTGAGTGAGTTATAGATCTTTTCCCAAAAGGATTTATAAAAAAAAATTCATTTAGGTCAAATTATGCTTGTCGTACATGGGCATGGTATGGTCCTGAAAAGTGACTTTTAAACTATAGGTTTTAGTAATGCCTATTCAAACTTCATTTTTAAGATCTGAGTATTAAAATAAATTACATATTTGGAAAGTAGACTTCGAGTACTACATTTTCTATTACTGATTTTTTTCAAGATTCATTCTTTAAGTGCCTCAAATATTTAGGTCAAATGGGACGAAATCGAAAAAAAAAGGGAAAAACTTCCACTTTTTGGCCAAAAAGTGGACACAACTTCTTGCACTTACCCGTAGCCATTGGTTTTTTGAAGGGTCTGATTTTGAACTTTTAAGTTTCATTTTGATATTTTTATGCACATTGAGAATTTTATTTGATTAAGATACAAAAATAGATTGTGCATAGATGGTGTTTGAGTTCCTATCTCGATATTAAAATTTATGTCAATGGATTCCTAACTCTTATAATCCCAATTTCACTAGCATCAATAATTGAATCATGTTGCTTAACTCTTTAATTATTTGTGATAGAGATTTTATACAATATTTGTTATCTTGTAATGATGTTGGTTGTTAGAACGTTGTGGTGGATCACCTTAGTGTTAGATGTTACTTTAAATTACTTATTACTCTCTTTTTAAAATAATTTTAAGAGAAGAGTTGACTTCTAAAATATTAGATGTTGCTTAGTAAATCACAAATCTGGGTCCCTATTTGCTAATATTCCCAGCAGATTTTGTTATCTTTCTAAGAATTAAATTTTAGGATTAACAATATATTGGATATTTGTTGATATGTTGTCATTGACGTCAACATATGTGGAGATTGTTGATGAGGAGATTGTTGGAAAGTTTTTTGTGTATTCCATTGCTCAGTTTGATTGGATGAGTTGGTTTAGCTAGTCTATTGCAGATGAGATGATGTGGTTTAGAGGATTTATGGTATGTTGTATGTAGATGGTTCATTCCCATTTTCAAAGGTCTTCATGATGATTTGATCGAGTTATAAGATCAGGTATCAAGGATGTTATGCAATTGTTCGTGTAATTTGGTATTCTAGATTGTGCACTGTATTGCTCTGAGATTTCTATATGTTTGGTTGTGGATGAGTGGAATGTGTTCTCAATCTTTATGTGTGTCCTTAGTTAGCATGGTTCATGATTTGGATATCCACAAGTGAATCTTTTAGGTAAACAGTCAGTTTTGTTGATGTTCTTGAGCTCCGGTAGAGAGATAATGATGATTATAGTAATTTGAGTTGTTGCAGTTGTTGTGATGAAATTTACGTTGCTTGTGAGTTTCTTTTGATCTGTAGTTTCATAGAATTGTGACCCTTGCAAATTTTAACCACACAACGGTCCTCACGTTGGCGAATTGAATCCCCAAGCCTGATCAGAGACCTGATAGTTGCTCATCCCTAAAAAACTGCACTTTTTTCTGCCCTTCACATTACCTAAACTTGCTTCCTATCTCAAGTTAAGGGTAGGACAGGGGCGTGGTTCCCCTGTCCCTACCCTATCTTGGGGCTCCTTCTTTCAAACTGTGCATTTCCAGCATGAAAACTTTCCTAGTCTCGGCCTATGATGAAAATTAGTCCAATTAACCGTAATTGATGAATATATAAGTTGTATTTGTCCTCCCATTTGTAAAGGGCATAAGTTCAAATACATGAGATATTGCATTCAAGTGTCTCCCTTCAAGTCAAGAGTTTAACCATTGAAGAGGAGATCCCTTTCAACATTCAATTCCATGAAAGAAAATCTGCCTACATTTTTATTACAACCTCCCTTGAGGTGAATTACATTTCAGTCTTTCATTTACATTTACTTGCAAGTACTTTTTTCATCATTTGGTTAATTCCAAAACTGGGGTTTGACCTGAATGCAAACCCCAATCCCAACCCCTTTTCTTCTCTTTTCTATGTGAAGGTTGTAGGTGCGCAACTATATTTGCAGATTTGGACTCCATTTACAAAGGAAGAGAAACCCTTTTCATTTCATGGATTTTCCGGAGGACCGTGTGCAATTTCAACATGGTCCTGACAACTTTCCCTCAAATTCGCAGGGCGAATTCACCTGGACATATTATAACTAGATCCAGTTGCACAGCTTCATCCCACGCTTCTATCTCGAGTTATAATCAGTTCTTTCCAACTTTTAAACTTAGTCCCAAAATACATAATTCAATGATTACTCATTCTAAAAGAGAGGTTAACTTGTCATTTCATACCATTATCAATTCATTTAGTATTCAATCTCTCTCCTCAGAGATTGGATCTAGTGAATTATCCCCCTCTTTTAAATGTAATGTGCGTGAGGTGATTGAAGGGAAATCCGTAGTCAAACTTTCATCTCTTCTTGGAGGGAAGAAATTTTTTCCTCTTGATCTCTCCATCATTCACTTTTCACCCCGTTATATTTTGGTGAACCCGACATCTTGCATGCTTTATTCTGAAAATTATTGCATATTTTTCATTTACAAGTTTAATTTTTCTGTAAACTTAGTGCTTAATTCATTCAAAACCCTAGTTTATGAAAACTTGAAATTGAACTTGTGCTTTGTAAAAATTGCTTGTTATTGACTTAGATCTGAAAATAGCATATTTTTTCAAATTCAGTTTATTCATTGTCTTGTTCAATTGGCAAATCAAATTCATAAAATTAAGTGGTTAATTGTCAAAACCCTAATTTTTAAAAATAATTTTAAAGTTGTGCAAAAATTAAATTTCCATTTAATTTTTAGACTTCTGACTGTTTTCAGAATTATCCTCTTTCTTAAAATTCAAATTTTCAATTTACCTCCTTTTTCAAAATTCAAAATTTTAAAAATTAAGTGGTTAGGTCCCAAAACCCTAATTTTCAAATTTAATTGGATTTTGTGCAAATTTCAATCAATTTCAATAAATTTCAGTTTTCTAAGCATATTTCAAGGTGTCTCTATTCATTAGGTTTGACCCTTTTCAAATTTGCAATTCAATTCATCATTTTTTTTCAAAACCTTAATAGGGTCCTATTTTCATATTCAAACCTTAATTTTGTCTATTTAGAGATTGTAAAATCCACCAATTTTGGGGGGTTAGCTTTCAAATCATCGTAGCTTTCATCCCTAAAAATTTCGAAAAAAGTTGGTCGGACTGTGTGCACTTTCAACACGGTCCTCGACTTTTTCCTCGAAATTTTGGGAGACTGTTATGACTGTATTTAATAGCTTAAATCTAGAAGATTGGCTGATTTTGGTGATTTTTTATCTCTCTAAAATCAAAAATACTTTCTAAATTTTAAATTTCAAGAAAACTTTTAAAATTAAGTGGTTAATTATAATTTGCCCTGATTTTAAAATTTTTGATTTTGTCAATTTTAAGATTAAGTGGTATCCCCTTGGCCCTAGCTTTGAAATTCCAATTTCCTCTCATTTATTATTTTTGGAAATTGTGTCATTTTCTCATTTCAACAAAGTTGAAAATTGTCTAATCATTATTTTCTCAAATTTTGCTCCCATTCAAATTCAAAATCCAAATTTCCCTCTAGTGCATGAGTTTTACCACTATTAGTCCTACCTATACTATCTCCGTTAGACGAAGCATTAGAATTAAGGCTTCCCAAGGTTTAATTGCCAAGCAGATGGAGCTTAATTTGGGTAACTTCTTTAATGAGGATAATGCTAATTCTTCCCATCCTAATCATGTCCCTATCTATCCCATTGATGAATCCCATGATGAAGAAGAAGCTTTGACTAGAGTTTCAATAGATCAACTTTCAAAATTGGATAATCAATTTGATAACTTTCAACAACAGATGTCCCAAGAATACCCTATTAGTGAATCTCTTCCATTAATTGAAGGCCTTAAACACATAATTCAAAGTGATAAGAATTGAATTGATATATTGCATGGTATTTCTCATATTGTTGATTCCAATGTCATGCCTATAAAAATTTGTGCCAAAACCCTAGGTTATTCACAACCTCCTACATAAGTCAATCCTTCTATTCCTTTGACTACTCCTATGACTAGTGTTCCTACTTTGACTTCAAACATCATGGCTACTTCAACTCAAAATGTCATTCCTACAACAATTAGTCATGGGGGCAATACCTCTTCTTCACTTTATCCTCCATCTATACCTATGTCTTCAATAATAATTCCTATTATCCCTCAGCCAATCAATGTGACACAAGGGGGAAATTATTTCAACAATTTTATTCCTCCTTTAAGTTTCCCTTTTCCTACTCAATCATCACCTATTCCTACTTATCATAATGTCCCACCACCTCATTCTCAATCAAAATTCCTTCCTTCAATAACATCACACCACTTTCTCAATCAACCATGTCTAACATCAATTCTTCTACCGAAGCGACCATTAACAATCTTTCTCAAACCGTGTCTTCTTTACAACAACAAATTGCTTCCATGAGTCAATCCAAGTTTAGTGTGCCACGTTCGATGTTGTGAGCCCACTTTCTCTTGATATTGTTAAAGTCATGCCACCTAAGCATGTTGAGGTCCCTAAATTGGAACTCTATAATGGAAAAGGTGATATTCTAACACATATCAAAACATTTCAAACCTTGTGTACTGATTTTTCTTATGATCAAAGATTGCTTGCAAAATTGTTTACAAGAACTCTAAGAGATAAGGTTTTACAATGGTATTGTTATTTTCCTTCTTATTCTATCACTTCTTTTCAACAATTATCAAATTCTTTCATTCAACAATTTCAAAACAATATTGGTCCTAAAATTAATTTGACTAATTTACTGCATTGTAAACAAGGTGTTAAAGAAAAAGTGACTGATTTCATTGGTAGATACAAGCATTTGTGTGCTCAAATTTCTTTTCTTGTACCTGATAATGATATTCAAAGAATTTTCATTTCTAATTTGCAAAAATATATAAGGGAAAAGAATTTTTTGTCTAAGTTTACTTCCTTTCCACAGTTGTGCGCAACACTCCACAATTATCAACTGGCTATGAGTCAATTGGAGCAATCTACTCCTATGGCTCTGAGTGATAAAGGGGAGAGTGTTCAACATCCATTTACGAAGTTCAAACCAATAAAAGGCTTCATCAAGTTCAATGAACCAATGACAACAATATGAATGCTACAACAGGTGTGCCTCCTATTTCTGAAATTTTCAAAATAGAAAGATAATTTACTCCTTTGAATGAATCTTTACATAGTATTATGTCTCAGTTGTTACAAAGAAATGTTATCAAAATTCTTCCTATAAAAACAATCGATCCGTCTAAGCCTGCATCCCCTTATTTTTATAACAATTCCTTTTGTCAATGTCATCGTCAGCCTAGTCATGATACTGAGAAATGTTTTCCATTGAAAAGTAAGATTCAAGATTTGATTGATAATAATACTACATATGTGGCAGGTCTGAATGATAAGGAAAACAAATCAATAGCTCCTCCTAATCAAAATCTTAATATTTTCACTAATCCTTTGCCTTTCCATACCTCTAACGTGATTGATACTGAACATACCTCTTTTTCTCCTAATGAATTCACCTCTACGGCTCCAAATTTGGTGGACATGGTAGAGAAACAAGTGACACCTAAGGATCCTTCTACCACATTTGACCCTAGTGATACTATTAGAGCACCTGATATCCCTTTATACATAGTTGCAAAGGTTAAGGATATACCTTGTCATGGTACTCTTGTCTCTTTTGCATGGTTAACATTATCACTGAGGAGTATCTTTTCACTTTATGATTGCATAAACCAATATATGATAATTCTAATGTAGTTGTGAAGTTATTTTATGGATTCTCTTGTCCTACCATTGGTTCTATCATCCTTCATGTTGGAGTTGACACTAAATCTATGGATATCAGTTTTGTTATCATTCCTTCTTTCGAGCAATTCCAAGTGAAGTTAGGCTATCCTTGGTTATCTTCCATGAAGGCTATTGCTTCTCCAATCCATAACTATTTTAAATTTCCCCACAATGGAGAAATCATAATTGTGAACCATACCTTATTTCCCCCATCCAAAAGAAGCCCTAGTGTTCCTATTGATTTCTTTTGGCCTAAACAATTTCAATATTTTGCACCAAGGAGTGATACTCTTTTCCAATCTTATCAAAAAATGGAAGAAATATATGATTTTATCCTTGAGAAAACCTAGATCCCCAACACTTAACATTCCTATCATTCTTGAAGATAAAGTTCTTCCCCTAATAGATAGAACTAATCTTCCTCCTAAGGAAGATCCTCAACCTATTCCTATGGATGCATCTATGCCTTCTCCTAAAAAGACCAGCAAAATTCCTCTTAAGGTTACACCTGTACCACCTCCTCATGATGGACCTGGTCTCCTTCCTACACCAAATAATCCTCCTTTATATGGTGCATTTCCACCTCCTTCCTCTTATAGAGAGAAGAGGCCTGCCTCTCCTCTTGTTCAACCTAAAAGACCTCAACCTAAACCTTCAATTATCAAAGAGGATAATATTCCTCCTTCAACAAATGTTCCTCCTTATTCTCAGCCTTCCACTAAGACTCAATGAAATCATTGTGTGAGAAAACGCTGATGAAGATGCCATGTTCGATCTCTTGAAGTTGTTCCTCAAAATATTCAATCTTATAGAACTCCAACAATTGACATGATTCCCTTTTCTCCTAAACAATATGTTCAACCTAAATTTCCAAATCGTAAATTGCAAAAAACATGTGATGCTTTTACTTCTATTCATGTGAGAGCTCCTCTTTCTATAAATCTTGATGAGGAAATGGGTGAAAATGTTATTCATGATAGAAATACAACTCCTAATTCTTCTGATAGTGACTATGAATATGTTGATGTTGACAAGCATTTATCAGCTAAATTTTCAAAAACCCTAATCCTAGCTCCTAGAAGCAAACAAAGTGACTTACCACATGAGCATTGTCCTTGTTTGGATCTTGTGATAGCTCCATCTATTGTGCTCAATGTCGCTCCTCTGGTGTGTTTCCCACCTTCCCAAAACAGTGATCAACAAGATCGGGAGGTGGGTGTCATGCTAGATTAGCGACATTAGCACATTAGATCTTCTCTCTCTCTCCTTTATTGCTCTTTTGTGACTATTCTTCTATGCATATCCCTGTTCTTCTATTTTTCCCCTAGTGTCTATTTGAGGATGATGCAAAGCATTAAGATCTCTTTTGGTCTCTTTCATGTTGACTCAAAAGACACCCTTCTATTCCCTTTCTTCCAAGGAAGTTTCCTTTCTTTGGTGAATGATGATTATTATATGCACATATGTATATATGATATACATGAGTTATCATACAGTATACTAACCCTGAGGAAAGAAAAACTACATCGTGTTTTGCATTCATTATCCTTGGGTTTATTCCTCGATTGGGGACTAAATCCTTGCGATAACGTGCTCCCTCTCTTTTTTATCTCTTGGATGTATCCTACCTTAAATCAATCACTCCCCATAAGGCGTACATGATCACTTTAGCATGGGGGCATACACTCAGCTCATATTTTCCTTCTTGATACTTAAAGTTACTTCATGAACTTGGCTTTGCTTTGTGATTTTGGTATCCTTTCTTTTCATGACTCATAGTGAGGGAAACCTTGCTACTTCCAGTCATGGTTCTCTCTTCTCGATCTTAGTCCATTGGGGGCTTTGTCAATCAAAGTCGTAAGATACTTAGTCTATTTGGGGCTTTGTGTATCTTATCTCCTTGACATGGTAGAAGTATTTCAATCTTGTTTCCCTATACTTTATTGGCAGTATGGGTGTACGCTTATAATCCCCCTAAAGTGGGGGATAAATGTAGTGTCATAAAATAGCGACCCTTACAATTTTTGACCATATTAGGGTCCTCAAGTTGGTGAATCAAATCCCCAAGCCTGATCGGAGATCCAAGAATTGCTCATCTCTAAAAATTGCACCATTTTCTGCCCTCTGCTTTTCTTGAACCTACTTAGTATACTGAAATGAGGACAAGATAGGGGCATGGCACCCCTATCCCTACCCTATCTTGGGGCCCCTTCATTCAAACTATGCATTTCCAACGGGAAAACTTTACCTGTGTCGGCCTATGATGAAAATCAGTCCAATTAACCCTAACTGAGAAATATATAAGTTGTATTTGTCCTCCCATTTTCAAAGTACATAAGTTTGAATACATGAGATTGCACATTCAAGCATTCAAGCATTCCTTTCAAGAATCAAGCATTCTCAAGTCTCCCTTCAAGGCTAGGTGTTGCATTCAAGTCAAGGGTTCAACCATTGAAGAGGAGATCCCTTTCACTATTCAATTCTATGCAAGAAAATGTGCCTACATTTCTATTACAACCTCCCTTGAGGTGAATTACATTTCAATCTTTCATTTACATTTACTTGCAAGTACTTTCTTTCATCATTTGATTAATTCCAAAACTAGGGTTTGACTTGAAGGCAAACCCCCAATCCCTATGCCTTTTCCTCTCTTTTCTATGTGTAAGTTGTAGGTCCGGGGCTGTATTTGCATATTTGGACTCCATTTGCAGATGTAGAAAAACCCTTTTTATTTCGTGGATTTTTCGGAGGACCGTGGGCACTTTCAACACGGTCCTGACAACTTTTACTCAAATTCAAAATGTGACTTTGTCTCGACATATTATAACCAGATCCATGTGCATAAATTCATCCCACACTTATATCTTGAGTTATAATCAATTATTTTCTACTTTTACACTTAGTGCCAAAATACACAAAATCAACCATTACTCATTCTAAAAGAGGGGTTAACTTATCATTTCATACAATTATCAATTCATTTAGTATTCAATTTCTCTCCTCAAAGATTGGATCTAGTGAATTATCCCCCTGCTTTTAAATGTAATGTGTATGAGGTGGTTGAAGGGAAATCCATAGTGAAACTTTCATCTCTCCTTGAAGGGAAGAAAATCTTTCCTCTTGATCTCTCCGTCATCCATTTTAATGTCATTACATGATCATGTTCTATGCATATTAATGGTCCTCATTGATTATTATGTGTGTGATTGAACATTTTCCTTGTTTGGTGATGTTCTTCATAAAGTACGACATTCTTGATGATTGTAGCATATTGTGGATGGTCAAGGCGCAATTGTTGGAGGTGTTTCTTATTTGCGGTATTGATTTGGGTCCAAACTATGTCCGATCAGACATTGTTTTGGTTCACATATATTGTCATAGCATGTGAAGTTATTATTTTGTAATTTGTATTGAGGGTTTATCCGACCTTGAAATATAGGTTGAACTTTGTATAAATAATCTAATAATCATTGTAAGTGATCATGCTATGTGGGAATATTAAATCATTCAGTATCAGGGAAGTTGTACGAAGTAATGCAAAGAAGCGTGTTGCAGAGAAGATTTTACAGTGAGCCTAACCGGAACTGTACTCGAACATATGGAGATGCTATTTTTATAGTTGATGTAATTTTGATTGTTCTCTGAATGTTTTTGTAAGTCAGTTAGACTTCCTATAAGGCAATGAGCCTTCACTTAAGATTGTCGCCTTTTTGGGTTTCTTATTTTGAGCAGTGAGCTCTAGGTAGTTTTCCTAAATGCATGTGCATTCCCATTGTAATATTCACATTTACTCCTAACAAGGTATTATCCCATTGTGGGTAGGTTTCCACTATGGTTTTTCCCTTAACTGAGTTTTCCACATCAAAAAAATTGGTGTTATGTGTGTTATTGATGTAGTGTTTTTAATGCTTTAACTGCTCATCATCAGATCTATTTCATGGTTGAAGTTGTTGTAGTCTTTGGTGTAAACTGATTCAGCCCCCCCTTCAGTTTGTTGCATTGTTACCAACAATTGGTATCAGAGCTAGATCCTCTGAAAGAAACTTCACCACTTGAAGAGATCTGGGATGTCAACCTTTTATTTCAAGAAGGATTGTCCAAGAATTGATGGAATGAACTACACTCTTTGGAAGAGTCGGATGCAAGTTAATTTGAGATGCATTAGAGAAGAGTATTGGAAGATCACTAAGAATGTCTATAATGTCCCTCCAAATAGTTCTTCTACTCCAGATTATCTAAAGGAAGCAAAATTCAATATTATAACCAAGGAAGCATTGTTGAGTGCCTTGTCAAATTCTAAAATGACTAATGTGATGGATCTTGAAACCCCTCATGAGATTTGGGTAAAGCTAGAGACCTTGCATGAAGGTGACAGTCATGTGAAATTTGCTAAGTTACAGAGCTTGAAAGGAAAGTATGAGAACCTGAAGATGGGTGAAGATGAGAATATCACTTATTTTATGCATAAAGTGAATGAGTTTGTGTACATAATCATATGTGTCGGTGGAGTCCTTGAAGAGTCTGAGATTGTTGCTAAAGTGTTGAATTCCTTGCCTCCTTCTTACAAGCATAAATATGTTGCTATTGATGAGATCCGGATTGTGATAAATGTAACAAGAGATATGTTGGTTGGTAAGCTTGTTTCTTTTCAATTGAGTGAGTTTGGAGACCCTCTTCCTAAGACTGAATCTGCATTCAAAGCTACTATTTCCAAAAAGTAGAGATATGATCCAAGAGAAAGTTTTACAAGAGTATCTAGATATGAGAAAGAGATAAAGGAGTTGGAAGATGAAGAAAGAGAGCTTGAGGAGCTTGAAGCACTTATTGCCATAAAATTACCTAAAGGTGTCGGTAAGTATGAAGGGAAGTTACCTCTTCAATTTTTTTCATGTAATAAGATATGACATTTTGCATCAAGGTGTCCAGAAAGAGAGAGAAATCCTAAGAAGCCATTTAATCCATATAAGCCTAAATATTAGAAGAAGTAATATTATATTGGTGATGAAGGTGTGAATGATGATGAGTTGGATAAGGGTAATTCAGGAGATGAATTTGTGTTCATTTCTATCAAGGAAGATGATTATGTAACTACATATTGTACAAGCTCTGCACTTATGAAGAGAAAGCTTTAGCTACTAAAGTTAAGGAGAAATATGAATGGGTAATTGGCAGTGGTTTCTCTCATAATATGATAGGTGATAAGAGTAATTTGTGAATTTGGAAAGGTATAATGGTGGTATAGTAAGATTTGGTGATAACAAAAATTTTGTATTCCATGGTAGAGGTTCTATTTTTCTTGATGCTAAGAATAATATTGATGATGTATTGTATATTGAAGGTTTAAAGAATAATATTCTGAGTGTTGGGTAGATGCTTGATAAGGGATATACCTTTGAATTCAAGAATGAAAAATGTGAGATCTTGAGTAGCTCCAGAATTGAGATTGCATAAGGTACAAAGAATAAAGGTAATATCTTTCACTTGAATGGTGGTGGTAAAAGTTGTTTGATTGCTCAGATTGATGAAAGTTGGTTATGGTATAAAAGAATGTGTCATGTAAATTTTGATTGCATGGTTAAGATAATTTATACTCAGGTAGTAAGAGATCTACTGAAGTTAATAAAGCCTTCTAATCCGATATGTAAGGAATATCAATTAGGGAAGAATACAAGAATTACTTATAAGTGCAAACAATAAAAAATTGTAATGGATTGTTGGATCTTGTGCATACTAATCTGTGTGGTCCTTCTAGAGTGAGAAGCTTGCAGGGTGACATGTATTTCATGTTGTTGATTAATGACTATTCAAGAATTATGTGGGTTACTTTCTTAAGGGAGATGTCTGAAGTGTTGGAGAAGTTCAAGATTTTCAAAGCTAGAGTTGAAATTGAGACTAGAATGAAGTTGAAGTGTCTGAGATCTGATAGAGGTGGAAAATTTACTTCTGGTGAGTTTAATGCATACTGTGAAGAGCACGAAGTTAAGAGACAGTTATTTTCTCCTAGGACACCATAGCAGAATGGTGTTGTCGAGAGGAATAATAAAACAATTCAAGAATCTACTAGAACCATGATGATTGAAGGAAATGTCCTGCATGTATTTTGGATAGAAGTTGTGAGTACTATAGTATACACTCTTAATCGAGTAAATATCAAAGGTGATATTGGTAAGACTCCTTATGAGTTATGGTTTGTTAATGCTCTTACTATTAGATATTTCAAAATTTTTGGTAGTAAATGCTCTATCAAAAGAGATGAAGATCTTGGAAAGTTTGATGCTAGATGTGATGAAGGAATCTTTCTTGGTTATTATACTAAAAGTAAGGCCTATTGGTGTTACAATAAAACATTGAGAAAGATGGTTGAAAGTGCTAGTGTGAAGGTTGATGAAGGAAATATAAGATATATTAGATCTTGTGGATATGATTTTGGTGACCAGGATGCCATTTCAGATAAAGGAAAGCTAGTGCAAACCCTAAGTCAAGTTCAAGTTCATCCAGAAAAAATAGAGAATCAATGAGAAATTGAAGATGTTAATGTAGAAATAAGAATTCTCAAACCTAGAATTCAAGAAAATCCTAAATGTATGTAAGGTTGAATCATTCATAAAATCACATTATTGGTGATAAGAATAAAGGTGTGATGACTAGAAGAGGACTTGTTGAAGAAATTTGTTTGATTTCTAAGATTGAGCTTAAGAATGTTGATGAAGTTTGTAAAGATGAAAATTGCATTAAAGCTATGTAAGAAGAATTGAATCGGATTGAGAAAAATAATGCATGGATTCTTATTCCTACACCTAAGGATAAAAATATAATTGGAACTAAATGGGTATTCTGGAATAAGTTGAATGAATAGGGTGAAGTTGTCCAAAATAAAGCTAGACTTGTTTGCAAAGGTTATTCATAGATGGAAGGAATTGAGTATGAGGAGAATTTTTCTTTGGTATCTAGAATTGAAGTTGTTAGATTATTTCTTTCCTATATTGCTCACAAAGATTTCAAGGTTTATCAGATGGATGTCAAATCAGCCTTTCTTAATGGAGAATTGGAAGAAGAAGTATAAATTCAGCAATCAGATGGATTTCAGCTGACAGATGAAAAGAAAATGGTTTGGCGGTTGAAGAAATCATTGTATGGATTGAAGCAAGCCCCTAGAGCCTAGTATGCTAGATTGGATAAGTATTTGATGAAGTTGGGATTCAACAAAGGTACTGCAGACAGTACTCTTTATTTTGAAATTGATCAAAATAATATCTTAACTATTGAAGTTTTTTGTTGATGACATTATCTTTGGAGGAAACGATTGTCTATGTAAGAAATTTGGTGAAGAGATGCAGAATGAATTTGAAACATCTTTCTATGATTGGTGAAATGAAATTATTTTTGGTATTGCAAATTACTCAGTTGGATGAAGGTATTTTCATATCTAAGTCTAACTATGTGAATGAATTGTTGAAATTTTTTGGTTTTGATGATTATAAACATGTTGGTACACCTAAGGTGACCAGATGTAAGCTGACAAACGATGATGATTCTCCAAAAGATAATCAAACCAAATATATATCTATGATTGGTGGTTTGTTATATTTGACTTAGACGAGACCTGGCATAATGAATGTTGTGTGTCATGTTGCTAGATTTCAAGTTGATCCTAAAGAATCACATGTTATTGCTATAAAAAAGATATTCAAATATTTGAAAGGAACAATTAATTTTGGTTTGTGGTATTCTAAGAATGATGACTTTACTTTGAGTGATTTTACAGATGTTGATTGGGCAGGTGATGTTGATGACTAGAAGAGCACTGTGGGGGGTGCATTATTTTTGGGAAATAAGTTCGTTTCTTGGACAAGTAAGAAGCAAAATACTATTTCTTTATCTAATGTAGAAGTTCAATACATTGCAGCTACTAGAAATTGTACTCACATAATTTGGATGAAGCAGATGTTGAAGGATTTAGAAGTTATCTATTATGAGCCTATTGCTATATACTGTGACAATTTAAGTTCTATCAATATTTCAAATAATCTGGTGTTGCATTCCAAGATAGAATATATATTAATCAAGTTTCATTTCTTGAGAGAGAAGGTGAATGAGAAAGAAGTCAGATTGGAGTATGTATCTACAAAGGAACAGATTGCAAATATCTCTATGAAGCCTTTGCCTAAAGATACTTTTGAGTACCTTAGAGATAAGTTAGGGATAATTTCCCCTCTTGATGAGAACTAAGGTGCATGGATTTGCACCAGTCTAGTGAATTTCAGAAAGATATTTTATGCTCCAGATTGATGAGTGCGACTGCTACTTAGGGGGGAGTAGTCAGTGTTAGTGTTGGCAGTTCAAATGTTCATATTTGTGGGGAGAGTAGCCTGATTCCTAAGCTTTTGTCATTGATGTCAAAGGGGGAGAGAAGCATATGAAAAACCCTAAAGTATTTTGAGTTTTTTGTCATAGGGGGAGTTGATCCTTGTGATTTTTGAGGGAGATTGCTAGTGAGAGTTGATTTCTTTCTTTGCATTGATTGTTTTTCACATTTATATATTTCCATCAATACCAAAGGGGGAGATTGTTGGATATTGGCTGATATGTTATCATTGATGTCAAAATATGTGGATATTGTTGATGAGGAAATTGTTGGAAAGTTTTATGTGTATTCCAATGTTGCAGTTTGATTGGGTGAGCTGGTTTAGTTTGTGTATTGCACATGAGCTAATGCGGTTTAAAGGTTTTATCGTATGTTATTTGTAGATGGTTCATTCCCATTTGTAGAGCTTCGTATGATGATTTAATTGAGTTATGAGATTCGATATTGAGGATGTTATATAGTTATTCATGTTATTCGGTATTCTAATTTTTGATCTGTATTGCTCTAGGATTACTATATCTTTGGTTGCAGATGAGTGGAATGTGTTTTGGATATTGATGTGTGTCCTTAGTTAGCCTGGTTCATGATTTGGATATGCACAAGCAAATCATTTAGGTTAACAGTCAGTTATGTCGATGTTCTTGAGCTCCGGTAGAGAGATGATGATGATTCTGGTAATCCGAGTTGTTGCAATTGTTGTGTTACTATTCACATTTCTTGTGAATTTCTTTTGATCATGTTCTATGCATATTTATGGTTTGCATTGATTACTGTGCATGTTATTGAAGATTTTTCTTGTCTAGTGATGTTCTTCGTGTTATGCGATGTTCTTGTTGATTGTAGTGTGTTGTAGATGATCAAGGCATAATTGTTGGAGGTGTTCCTTATTTGCGGTGTTGATATGGGTCCAAACTATGTCTTAGCCAATATTGTTTTGGTCTGCATATATTGTCATAGCATGTGAGGATATTATTTTTTAATTTGTATTGAGGGTTTAGTTGACCTTAAAATATAGGTTGAAGGGTTTGTATAAATATATGTAATAATCATTGTAAGTGATCATGCAATTTGCGAATATTGTATCAATCATTCAGTAGCAAGGAAGATGTGCAAAATTATGTGAAGAAGTGCGTTGCAGAAAGGATTTGATAGTAAGATTAACTGAAACTATACTCAAGCATATGAAGATGCTATTTTCATAGTTTATGTAATCTGGATTATTGTTCGAATATTTTTGTAAGTCAGTGAGATTTCATGTAAGGCAGTGAGCCTTCCCTTAAGGTTGAAGCCTTTCTGGGTTTCTTATTTTGAGCAGTGAGCTCTAGGTAGTGTGCCTGAATGCATGTGCACTCCCATTGTAATATTCACATTTACTCCTAACAAGGTACTTATTATCTCATTGTCAGTAGGTTCCCACCATGGCTTTTCCCTTAACCAGGTTTTACACGTCAAAAATATTGGTCTTATGTGTGTTATTGATGTGGTGTTGTTTAATGCTTTAACTATTCATCATCAAATCTGTTTTGTGGTTTATGTTGTTGTAGTTTTTGGTACAAACTGATTTACCCCCGCCTCCCCCTCTCAGTTTTTTGCATTGTTTCCAACACAAAACACTAAGGCAATCACATCCATGGAATCTATCCATACATTTTATAACTTAACTTTGAATACATTGAACTCAAGAATTGCAAAAAACGTCGTTTCTATCATGTTGGATCTGAATTGGTTCAACAAAGGTACTATACCCCATTAGTGCTAGAGGAAAATATCATGAGTATAGATGGTCACAACAAATTATTCATATTTCTATTGATATTATTTATTAATGAAAAATATTTCTTTAGTAATGGCATTCACCTTACAAACAGGATCAACCATAACACCATTAACGATCTTCTGGTAAGTCTAACCAATGATGTAAGAAGAAAATACTCTCCATTGTATGAAATATCATTAGAACTAAATGATATATTTTGAATATAAAAATTATAACCTTTTAAAGAATTACCTAGAGAAATTATAACCATTTGAATGTACTCTAAAAGTTCTTTCTAAATTATAGCTATTATGAAGTTGGTTAAATGATATGGGAACATATTTGTGTAGATATACTATTATTGATATTGTTTTATGAGGAATTTATTCACATTCTACTTTTTATCACTTATCTAAATAGTACCATTATTGATGTGGTCTTGAAAAATGTGTAAAGATGCATGCATCTTTTAGTATCATTCCCAAGGAAATGATGATATTGATAGAAATTTTTCACATCATACCATCTTGGGTATAGTTTTTTGAGGCTAACAATAGAATATTTCAAAGACATTAATTTATCCTATGGTGGAATTTGTAGATTTCTATATTAGCTATAATTTTTTTTAGTAAACTATCTATTTTAGTAAAAGTGCACTACAAAATATTGAAGAGTTTTTGATATAGTGATTTCATCAACTTGGGTAAAGATTTTATTATTTATATATCCTCCAAAAAAAGAATTTTTGCCTTAAATACTAGAGGGAAATAATGAGAAGTTACCCACATACCGATTCAAGGTCTACTAATTATCATGCTATGCAATACATATATGCATTAAATGATTATATTTTATTAGAAGAGTATTATCCCTTAATGTTGTCTATAGGTTTCTAATAAACATTCTAGACATCAAAATTAGGAAGAACATAAGAGATTTTGTGAGAATAAATATTGATATCTAAAGATAAAGGTAGTCACCTTCTCCCTAATTTAATACTTATAGGGAACGAAGTTAGTGATGCTAACTTGAGATGCAATGCTAGCCAAAAATTGTTGTAAGAACTTATTTATCAATTGATCAAAAGTGAAATTAGAGTTATCCAAAAGAAACTAAAACCAATCCAATGTGATTCTTTAAGGGAACATGGGAAAATATTTTCTAGAAAATCATCCTATGGAATGAAATCACTATGCAAGATAGTGAAGGTAGAGACATGAGTTTGTAGACTTCTCTTACCACAACATAATTTCTCAAACATCAGTATTTAGAATGTTGAGAGAAAGAAGAATGAGATGATAGTAGGAATGCATCAAAGGCTAAGAAGTAGTTTTGGTTGATTAGTGAAATAAGACTACAATTAATTCATGCATTTCCAAAAGCATGTTAATCATAGGGATATAAAAAGATAAACAAGTTTTCACAATTGTAGTTGTAATGGTAGAGACTTGTGAGCTTATAGAATTAATAGAGAATTTTTTTGTGTGAAAATAAATTATGAACTAAAAAGTAGTTGATAACCAAATGACGTTTGATAGGTATCAGAGGACTAAGAGTTGAAGCAATAGTATAGTAAACAGTCGCTGCCACCAATGAACCTTTCACCATATAGATAGAAGTGTCCAACATCAACATGGTAAATTATGAGCTAGTGATGTTTAATTTTGAGCCTCTTACATATCCTAGAAGATATGAATAGGAGGGAACATGTCTTTCAAATATATGCAGCAATATTCACAAAAAAATTGTGCACCTTTTGATTTTAGTAACCATGTTCCTCAAGTCCTTATTAACAAGGGTTTCTTGTCAATAAGACTCATTTGTAAAAGTATCATGAAATACCTTAAGATTCTCTTTGAGATTTTGGAAGTCCCAAAGGAGACATTAAGTGCATCATCATGATCTATAAAAGGATGGGACTCAAATGGTGTAGAAGCATTAGAACCTAGATAAGGTAGAGAAAAGTTAGTGGGTAAACTCATACCATATTGCTTGACTGTGAAGCTAGGTTTTAGTATAAGGGGCCTAGTAGTGGACTTAGATTGGGAAATATTTAAGTGTCTTAAACTCCTAATAATTTCTTCAAAATAAGGAGTTTGGGTCATGAAACTCATACGAGTATAATAATGAAGAACCCAACTACCTTATAAAGGAAATGATAATGAATTGATGAGTTTTACTATGTGATAATGTTTTCTATGTTTTTCAAGTTCACAATATTAAAAGGAAAGGTGTGACACATAAGGTTCACCAAAATGTAAGTGGGGAAAAAAAATCTACAAAAGGAGACTATATTTTTTAGAATTGGGTTTCCTATTACATTAGAATAAAGCTCATATGTAATAACAACTTGGATATTTGTTTAAGTAAACTATTGTAATTGAAAATGACGAATATTATATTATGTCATCTTTCTACAAAGTCCCAATCATAGGAAATAAAATTTAATGATTTTCTTTGACAATAGAAATCAAATCTAATTAAATAGGGAAAAAAAATATAGAGGCGTACAAGTATTTTATAGATTACATGAGCTATTTTCCTTGGAAATTAAGTTCACATGTGCACTATAGAGCATGGCACTTTTTCCTTTTATGATTAGACAATGGAGGTCTATGGAATAACACAAAACATGTACCTACATGAATTTTGAGATAGAAAAAGTACATTTAATTATGATATAAAATTATTAATGTAAAATAATAATGTATTTTGATAGAGAAGTAAATAGAAAATAAAAGGTAGAGGAAACTAGTATGTCAAAACCATGGTTACATTAGAGGTTTACCTTAGTAAAACCTCCACTTTGGTATTCCTATGACCATGGAAAATGTAGACAGATAATAGCAATAGACATTAAAAGAAAGATAGTAAATGCAAATTCTTTCAACAAATAGATAATGAATTATGCTATGAAAAAAGGAACAATAATACTAAGTCTCAACAAGGAAGGAGAGACAATCAAACTAGTGAAAGGAATCCTCTATAAAACTACCACAATCTCCTAGAGATGATTCCACAAATGCCAAAAGATTGTGCTACACCAAGGCACTATAAAAAGGATGTTGCAAGAGCTTAAGATGAATCAATTATGTATTAGTTTTATGTCCAAAGCTTCAAATTGAAGAGATTAATATGAGAGAGATGAAATATTTTCTATTGTGTGCCCTTGAATGAATGAAATTGCTGCCTTCTTTCCAAAATGGAGGATTTTTATCCCAAGATAAATGGATGAAGTTTGTCTACAAGATCCAACCTAGTTGAGAGGTGTTATGATGGTAGATTCCAGGAAGTGTAGCACTCTAAGGTCCATTAATTCATGCATTTTCATAGGACACTAGCATACCATGCAAAGGTCAACACATAACTTTTACATTTAAGAAAATTAGACTCAATGACCACAAAACATTACAAATTTGCAAGGAAACTAATATCAAAATCATAACATAATTACAAAATGTCTTTCCAAAGGCTAAATGGAGGTTTCGTGATTTATCACACTACAATGTTTAAACCATAAAGAGACAAGAAAAATCCTTAAAAATCTAGTCAATGATTCTTAACTTCATAACAACCCTAGTCATGGGTAGCTAAAGTAAAGTTAGGGTTAAAGAAAAAATATATATTGTTTTGATAGTCAAGACAAATTGGGTAATTGGTAAGCATATTCATACTATACTTGGCATCTCTTACACAACACTAAATAGGTAATAGGTTGAATATTCTTAGGAGCCTAATATCTAATTATTACAATGAAAACACCAAAATAAATCAAATTAGCATCCTCATGTATAAAAATATGTTATATTTCTTCCTTAAAATGGACAAATAACATTTTGGTTCAGAATATTTCATTAGGATCATATTCTAACATGCTAACTCAACCACTTTTGTCATGGAGAAATGATGAATTTTTTTAAACATGACTTATACACAAAATTCTTTAAGAAATTTGGGTGTAAAGCACTCTTATTATAAACAAATTTGGCTTTCTATATATAAGACTCTTAGGTACTTACCAATAGATTCAATCTTTAGGACAACTTTAGTTGATTTTATTCTTGGTAGTTATAATAGGCCTTGAGCACTTGCTTCATTAATTATTTTGACTCTACCAATAGATACAAAGAATATTTGTAGTTCAACTATTATTTAAACTACAAGTTATTGATGTAGATCTAGGATAACTTATAAGGGTCTTACAAGAGAGTAATGAATCAATTGAGAAAAACAAAGTAATTGATGTCAATAGACAATAATAATATAGATAAATAAATTGAATAGTATGATATAAAAATGTCCTAATCTCAACTCATGAAAGTAATCTGATAGTGATAAACACTTTACTAAATCAAAATATAAGTTAGATAACCTTACTAAACGAATAATAATAGATTTCTTGTCCTTTGATGGTTTTTATAACACTTAATTAAAGAGGTCACACAGTGAGCACAAAGTAGGTAGAAATAATAGTGGAGGTTGGCAATGGAATGATTATGAATTTGGATAAGCGAAAATGAAAAAGTTAGCACAAAATTAATTGTGTCATTATGTAATTGTATTAAAAAATTAACTCAAAGTCAACCCAAAAATAAGTGGAATTATTATAATTATATAAATTTCACCATTTACAATTATCTATACATTAGTTTAATTTTTAAAAAACTAGAGGTTTCTTGCCAATGATGGTTGAGAGAGGGTGTTATCACTGAAGTAGTCATTTTTTATATAACGACTAATTTTCTAATGAAAACGTGACTATAAACTAGATGAACTAATAACATTTTTGTTAAGCTATTGATGAGAGATATTATAATAAAAATAAGACTCCACATCATAAACAAGGTCTATGGATTGTGTTGAACCTCCTACTCACCATTTTTTCCTTTGATTGTAGTTTAGGGGGTCTAAGAATATATAATTCTCTTCACCCTGTCCCTTTATGAATGGCTTCTTAATTCTCACTTTGATTGTTGAAGTATAATTAATAGTGAGATCATTTCCTCTTTTATCATTCTAAGAAATGTCCCACAAATATTTTAGGCTGTCCTCTCTTATGAATGATGTCATTTTCTCATCATATCAATCTTGCAATATTCCACTCTCCACATTGTCAAAGATCTACAAAATTAGGTAGATTGTAGAGATTATAGGATGCATCAAGGCTACTCAAATAAATAGAGCAATGATTTTTAATCTAACCTAATGGGATCCTCAATACCTATCGCCCTATAGATTCTAAGGATTCATGTGGTCACGGGAAACGGAGATCAACATTGGGAACGGAATATTGATCTAACGGGGTTAACTACGTTGGTTAGTTTGATCGGCCTTTTAACTACGTGGGTGATGAAAGTGCAAGATTGAGAACGGACAATTTTAATGATTAAAATAAAAGTCTTCGATATTATTTTAAATCGTTAACAAACTTACTAAAAATACACGTACAAATGCCTTAATTTATTCGACACAATGGCTTAGTTGGGAATCTCTCCTTTTGAAGGTATTGGTTAAGTTACATGTTCTAAGAAATAATTGACTTTGGGATAATGTAAGATGACTTTAATTTATAAGATTTTCTTTTTAAATGAATTTTTTTATTAAGATAATTAGTAGATTTAAATATAAGAAAAAATATATTATTTTAAAATTTATAAATGGAAATGTTGAAATTATTGGTCATGTCGATTTATTTTTATTTTTAATATTATATTGATGTAATATCTTAATATAATTGTATGTTGATTATTTGTACATTTTTATGTTATGTAAATTTATCATGATTTTATTTGACAGACATTTTTCAAAAATATCACTAGATATATTTGGTATTTAAAGAGATTCAATGTGTAATTTTTTCCAAAAGAGAATATGGTCAAAGAATGCCCAATCGTTTTATGAATATTCAAATTTGATGCTTAGTAAGAATAAATCATATTGGTCAAGGCATGACACTCAAGTTAAAATATAGGTAACTTAGATCTAAACCAAAAGAAATTATGAAATTATATGGAGCCTAAGACACCTTCTAGATTATGAAAAATAGTTTTTGGACCTATGTTTAATGAATCTAGTATGACATTAGTTTTATCTCTTCATTGTTATTCTTAAAGTACATCTACCCTATATATTTACTTTTGAAATATTCATTTCATATTCATTGATCTAGCTCTAAAAAATTTTCTAGGGTGATTGTGATTAATTATTTATATTATTTGTTAACCTAGATTATATATGTAAAGTTTAATCTATTTCTTTAGACAAATATTAAATTATGATAGTGTACAGGATAAACCACATTTTTACATAAATATCTAATCGAATTAAATAATTAAAACAATTGCATCGTAAGCAATCATCTTAGATAAATGATCCAAGACTAGAAACAATAAGATCTTAAATTGATTGAAAAAAAATCAATTAAATTTCTTGTTCTTAGCTTGATTTGAAAGCTAGGAAAATAGTATTGAACATGTAAAAAATCATTTCACCATAATATCAAATTTTATGTCTTGATCATGTGAGTGTATGAAAATATGGAAATTGACTATGCATTCCTCTAGGTCACCTAGACAACTACAAAACTAGTACATTCACAATAACACACAAGAACTTGATGCACACATTTAAACTCTAAGTCATAGTAATGAAGTGTTAAGGAATTAAATATTGTAATTTTCTTGTCTTGATCTTCATATATCTTAATCTTGGTAAGGATCAATAATATTTATGAACACGCCTAAGAATCTACTAAATCACAAGAATCATGTTCTCCTTAGTCACACCCCTAGTAAAACCAATTCAAAAACTCAAGAACAAGGACTTGAGATAAAAAAGCATGTGTAATGGACCTAGGACAATATATGTTGATGTAATAATGTGATAATGTTTTAATGATGCTCTTATAATCCTCTATAATAATGATCTTCAACAATCCTTAGTTTAATTTTGCATGAGTTTAAATGAATGCATTAAAATATTTAAACACGATAATTTTTTATGTAACTCAATGCAAATACATCCAAGTTTGGGTCACAATGAATGGCATAAAGGTCAATAAAGTTTAAATTTATTTATAAAATTAAGATTTTAAGATTGAGATCTATGGTTGAAGAAATGACCAAGGTGAATTACACTAAGGGCAGTCCAATAAATGTGGTTCCAAAATGAGGGAAAGGGGCATGGATATGCAATTTTCACCATTGTGTTCTCCTTTTCCCCTTGCCACTTTGATGTGCATGAGAAAAACTAGGCAAGTGCATGCCAAATGAAAAAGAGTGGTTAATATGAAAACTAAATATTTTTAGAATATATAGGAGTCGATAAAAATTTATGTACAAGTGTATAAATCATTATTGAATTCCTCTTAGAATGAGTACTACATTAGAAATGTAGAAAATAAAAAATTATAACATGAGTAGCCTCTACTGAAAAATTCAAAATAAGCAATAGTTGTAACTCGAGTAAAATTCAAACAAAAACAAAAACTAGTGACTATAAGCATAAAAGAGTAGAAGATTTTAGAATAGTATATTTATGATGATATAGAACTTACTATAAAAGAACTATTAGCATGTGGGAAATATTAGTGAAGCCTCTCTAGACATGTGAATGATTATGAGTTTGTCAATACAAAGTATAACTCACAAAAATATATATTATGACATATATCTCTCTTTGTAATTACATCCATACAAAAGATGTCACAAATAAGAATAGAGGAGGAAACTATATGATGGTGATAAAGAATATTGATATGGTACAACAAGTAATCATGAAGGAATCCTTGATAGTGGAAAACAAAGATGCGACTTTTCTTTTTCTTTTTCATTTTTTTTAGGAAAATAAAAAAGAGAAGGATAGATATAAATACTAGATAATGACCATGTAAGTACAAGGGGATGCAAAATAGTTACCATGAAAAATGATCATATCATATAATCATAAGATATAAATAGGATAAGGATTATAGATACAAAATTAAAAAATGCAAAAATGTGATATGAATCATAAACATGGAATCATAATATGCAAATATTAGAAACATTAAGATCATGACAAACATAAAAATAATAAGTATATGAAAATGGTATAGACATAGAATAACTATTGGATATCATAAATAGGTAAAAGTTCATAACTATGTCACACTTTTATAAAGGAAATGCAAAGAGAAATAACATTTTTTACTTTGTCCCACTTTTAGAGTGACGCAAACTAGCAAAATATAAAATTCTTAATGTATTTTATGATTATTATTTTTTTATTTGTTTAAAAGTAGGAGGATATATATATTTTTTTTAATTTGAAGAGATCAATTCTAATTTCTTTTATTTTATGAAAAAAGTGAGGTTTATGGGACTTTACAAAAAAAATGTTGATTTCAAGATGTAAATTTGAATTTAAATTTTGAAAAGTTTAAGATATAAGTTTTCAATTATGAAAATGGCCTTGATTAATTTGATGTACTTGGTGAAGAGTGACAACTACAAAATCTAAGAATCTATATCACATCTGGGTTAGTGCAAGATCATGGGGGGCCAAAAAGTGGCGATGTGAAAAAAAATAGCCATTTCCACTAGCCTAAAAAAGCGAAAATCCGTGTTGACTTTTTTCTTGGCCTGGGTTTCAGTACACCTTGGCATGGTAAACACCTAGTCAAATCGGATATCCGATTTTTATAGGTTATTTTAAATTAAAAAGTAAATTATATATTATATAATATGTAATATATAATATATTATTATATTATATTATATAATATATTATTATACTATATTATATAATATAATAATATAATATTATATATTACATAATATAATATTATATTATATAATATAATAATATATTATATAATATATTATTATATTATATAATATATTATTATTTTAAAATAATTTAACTATAAAAATTGGATATCCGATTTCTCTGAGACAATAAAAGAGGACTATGACAGCCCGTGGGTTATTTTTTACCCATGGCTACGAAAATTCAAGCAAATCCGATATCCGATTGGACTCGATATCCAATTTTGTGACCCAAATTTGCAAAAAAATCCAATAAAAGGTAGGATTTTTATTGTTTTTCATTATTTTCATTCAAATTTTTGCATTTTTTAAAATATTTAATTGTTTTTTCATTCAAAATATTTTTTTTTCATAAAAACTAGGTTTTTTTAAATCAAATACAAAATTGTTCAAATTTGTTTTTGATTTCAATTGTTTACATTCAATTAGGTTAAAAATGGGGGATAATAGTGAAAACATGGATCAACCACAATTGCAAGAACCAAACCCTCCTGCACAAAACCCTCCTTTGCCAAACCCCCCCTCAATTCAGGATTTAATCACACAAAATTTGAACCAATTGAGGGGGATTCTAGATGTCTATCATAGGATCCCTTGCCTAAAACAATTGTTTGATCCCCTCACGTCCATCATAAAGAGTATAGAAATTGTCACCGAGGAGCACAATGTCGCTCTTTTGTGGCAAGATTCTATGAGGGAAAAATATGCAGATGGCTTGTCTTATAAGGAGATCAAGGATCTCTAGATATCCAAAGCCGATATCACTACATTGTTTGTGAATCCCTGCACTGGTCAACCCGTAGACCCCAAAAAAATAAAACTTTCTATTAAATGGTGCACAAATGATGATATTATGAAAAAAAATTGGGATTGTTGGTGGATGGTTTTCGCTAAACCACCCAACAACAATCTTGATGTCCCCTTTTACTTCATCAAAAAATTGTATGCTAAGTTTGTTTTAGGAAAACATGTGAGTTACTTTGACCAACCTTTCCAGGGTGTGGGTTTAGGTATGCCCCAAAATAGACCTCGGACAGTCAGAGTAGTCCAGGGACCATATGTCTCTGCCTACCTCCTATTGATCCCCCACCTCTAGTGCAACATCCAGATATCATCTGTGAGGCAGTGTCACAGACCATATATGTTGCTCACTCTTTGAGTAGCCTTTTGGTTTCTCAGGCTAGGGCAGTAGCTAAGCCTTCTTTTGATGGTAGTGGTGCATCCGGTGCACTGACATGTCCTCCTCAGCTTCACACATTTGTGTGCCCCATAGTTGTGTCATGTGTGGGCACCAATGCTTGCATCGAGTTGGACAACCTGTTGGTCCTCCTGCGCACACTGCAGATTATGAGGTGCATGAGATGCAGGATGCACCAGATGTTATGACAAGGACTAGAGGATACCCTGGAGATTCCTCACATGCTACAGGCAAGGAGGCACCTTCATCATACATTGATGATGTAGTGGTAAGATTTGTATTTTCACAGTTCATTCTATATTTTAAATGAATATTTATAATCTAGATAATATTAAGTACTAATGTTTATTTACATGGCTTATTTAATAGTTGATGACAGAGGACAGGTTGACACAGATCCAGGAGGGCACCTTGACAGTCATTTCATTTGGCCTTGATAGCTTTATTGTACATATATTTATGTTTTTAGACTGTAGGAATTAGGTATAACACCCCCCTATAAACTGCAGTGCATCGGGTAAACTTTTTAACGTGACCAGTGGAGCTGGCATGACACATCCTCCAATACCACATGGGCTAGGGGAGACTAGACCTAATGACCTCGTGCTTCATCACAAGAAGCTCTCTCCAATCGAGGTAGGCCCCCAACTCTTACGCTACATATATTATTGCATCTAGTCATTTGTATTTTATTGTAAATACATGCTCACCATTTATATTGGTATTAATTATATTATGTAGTAACTTGCATGTATATCTTATTTTACTCTTGTAGGGCACAAGTAGCACGAGTGCAGGGCTATATTATTCGAGATCTCATAGTGCAGTTGGAGACAAGGGAAAGGTAATTGAATGCAAATATGATTGAATGAATACTTTAAATAACTTATAGTGATAATGCACATCTAGACATAGATTGATAGTTTCACATACTTGTTGTGTATATGTACAGAAAATTCTTGGCTTCACATCCTTGTTGACTACACCCACTATACTTGAAGATGAAGAAGCAAAAGAAGAAGAGATGCCTCGGATACATGTGTTTATTTTATTTTGTGTTTAGTAGATATAATTCATTATTATCAGTGACAATTATATGCTAACTTGTATCAATGTCATGTTTGTGAACATATCTAGGTTGTGTATGAAAATATTGAAAACATACCTCCTCTACCGAAGACATACATCAAGAGTCCTCCAAAGCTAAAGAGAAAATGTGGAGATGAGGAAAATAAGAATAGTTCAATTATAGCTCATTTTTATGTTATCTTTTTGAATGTGAGTTATATAATATAACTAATCTTAATTGTGGTTTGTTTTTTCTTGTGCAGGATCCTTCAGAGCCGAGTAGTGCAGCAAAGAGGATCGATTTTAATGATCCATCAGTATCTTAGGATGTTATTGATAGTTTTGGGATGCTTATATGTCTAGTTGGCATCTATATTTTATATATGGACATACATTCATGTATATAGACATACATTTTGTTTGAGTTGGTGTTTATGCCATATTTGTGTATGGACATACACTTGTAATCATTTGACATTTTTATATATACAAAAGTTGATATTTGATCATATAAATTGTTGCTCATGTGTGCATGGTGTTATCATTTTAAACTTTAATCTTCAATCTAATAATTAAAAATGGTTAATAATGCTTATTTAATGAACAATACAATTCATTCATTTCATCATAAGTGTTGTTTGTATAATCTTCAGATTATATATAATTTATTTCATCTAAATTGCAAGTGTTAAATTTGGTTACCTTTGGCAATTTCACCAAATTTAATGACCTCCTTGCTCATTAGGCCTCCACGAGGTCAAATTTGGAAGACAAGTGTTTTGATGGATTCTCAATGTAAATAAGGTGAAATATAATAATTTTTAATGTAATAAGGTCATCTAGAGCAATATTTGTTATGTCTAGTCATAGGTTACTCATATTGGCAAAATTGCTCAAGATTGCTCAGAAGTTGTCAATGGGGGATTCATGTGTCGAAATGATTCATCTCAGTTTTTCAAGATTCCGTACGATTTTATTAGGGCAGTATTTTTTTAGTTGGTGAAAAAATTGTCAATCTCATTCAATCAAATGCTGTCACATGGCCAATTTCTCATTTTGCTCATCATGATCACAAACCGTCAGTTCTGACATGTCTAGTTAGGCATTCTTACCCTATGCATGCTCCTATTCCCCCCCCCTCCCACTCATTCAAATGCTCGGGGTCATATCCTACCGACGTCGTCCCTTGAGCACCCTAAGTGCTAAAAATTGAGCAACCTTTTTATGTGGAATGAATGTGCTACAAGAAACAAATTATGACAGTTAATACAAATTATAAATAGATCATTTGAAACATTTTTAAGACATACAAGATTGTATAATTACGAAACTTACCAGTTTCTTTGCAAAGTCTACAAGCATAACTTTGAAGAAAGATGCATGTTGATTAAAGCCCTTCTCACTGCATTTCTCACTGTATTCTCTGCATGGTGTTGTATATCATCAAAAATACCTGCATGAGCATAAAGTTTTTGCGATAATTATATCATCAAAAATTGTCAAATAGTGTTGTCTATTATAAAAAATTGTAATTCTCATCAAATGCATGATAATAAACTATGTTGCAAAGTATGTCCCTTTGAATTATATTGATTTTACTTGCTATATGCATGCAAAAATCGTGCTGCAAAAAAAAAGGTTCATCAATAGACACCTTAGGACACCATATGACCCCTAACAACACCATATGGTGTCATAAGGGGTCATATGACCCATAATGACACCGTATAGTGTCGTAAAGGGTCATATTGTGTCGTAAGGGGTCATAAGGGGACATATGACACAATATGACCCCTTAGGACACAATATGACCCATAATAACACAATTTGGTGTCGTAAGGGGTCATATGGTGTCGTAAGGGGTCATAGGACATAATATGACCCCTTAGGACACCATAGGACCCATAACAACCCAATATGGTGTCATATATTGTTCTTAGGGGTCATATGGTATCCCATGACCCTGTAGGACACCATATGACCCCTAACGATGCCATATGGTGTCGTAAGGGGTCATAAGGGGTCATATGACTCATAACGATATTGTATAGTATCGTAAAGGGTCATATTGTGTCCTAAGGAGTCATATGACATAATATGACCCCTTAGGACACAATATGACCTATAATGACACAATTTTGTGTCATAAGGGGTCATATGGTGTCCTAAGGGGTCATAGTACAGAATATGACCCCTTAGGACACCATATGACCCATAATGACCCAATATGGTGTCATAATGGGTCATATGTTGTCCTTAGGGGTCATATGGTATCCAATGACCCTTAGGAGACCATAGGACCCCTAAAGACACCATATGGTGCCATAAGGTGTCATATGACCCATAAAAACACTGTATAGTTTTCGTAAAGGGTCATATTATGTCCTAAGGGGTCATATTATGTCTTAAGAGATCATATCACACAATATGACCCATAATCACACAATTTGGTGTCCTAAGGGGTCGTAGGACACAATATGATCCCTTAGGAATCCATAGGACCCATAACAACCCAATATGGTGACATAAGGGGTCATATGTTGTCCTTAGGGGTCATATGGTATCCCATGAGCCCTTCAGATACAATATGAACCCTAACGACACCATATGGTGTCCTAATGGGTCATAGTGTGTCATAAGGTGGCAAGATGAACCATTATTACAATATAAAAAGCAATGTCGACATTGCTTACAAAAATTTGACACCTAAGGGGTCATATGGTGTCCTAAGGGTTCATAGGACACAATATGACCTCTTAGGACACAATATTACCCCTTCCCCTCCCTCTCTCTCCCCCCCTGCCCCCTCTCCCTCCCTCTCCCCTAATCTCTCTCTCTCTCTCTCTCTCTCTCTCTCTCTCTCTCTCCCTCCCTTCCCCCTCTCTACCCTCTCTCCCCCTCCCATCCTCTCCCTCCCTCTCCCCTAATCTCTCTCCCTCTCTCTCTCCTCTCTCTCTCCCTTCCCCCTCTCTCTCTCTCTCTCTCTCTCTCTCTCTCTCTCTCTCTCTCTCTCTCTCTCTCTCTCTCTCTCTCTCTCTCTCCCTTCCCTGCTCTCTTGCTCTCCCCCACTCCCCACTCTTCCTCTCCCTAATATCATATACTAATATATTTATAAATTAATATATCATATATTAATATATTAATAAACAATAGATTAATTGTGTGCAAATTTAGTTATTGAATTTACTTATTAAAATTGGATATCCAATTTCTGTTGTGCAAATTTCAACTTTCAAATTTTGGCTCGAGTTTGCTTTGGGATTTGGCTTGGAAGTGACAAGCCTAGAAAGTCAACTGAAAAAATGTGTTTTGTTGTATTGCTTGATTTTCCAAATTTTACACTAGTGGCTAGCGACTTTTTTTGTAGCCAAAATTGATAAAACGAGAAGGGTTTTTTAAGGACACTCTTAGATTTCCAACAATATAAGGCTTGTCTTATTTTGACTTTAATAAATAATTATTATTTATTTTCTAATTAATTCTGATAAAAGTCCTGATTGAAAAACACTCATAACTTTCAAACGGTATAACATTTTTTGAATCTGAAATATGCGTCACATCTTAGGCTTCATCTACTATAGGGAAAAAAAATTTTAAAATGAATTTCATAAGGTTTCGACCAAGTTAAGGTGGTCAGACATAAGAGTTTCTGAATTTCTGAAAAGTTGTAGTAAAAAATTCATAAATAATTATTTACTTTATAAAAAGTTATTAAAAAGTATGTGTCACATCTGGACATGTGTCTAATCCTTATATTATAAATCTTATAAAAAATAATTATCATTTGATTGTGATCAGGGTGGTCAGACATACGCCTACTTCTTATCTTTTTTCGTGACATTTTAGTACCACTACATTAAAATTTGAATTTTCAACAAATAGGATTCTTTTTTTCGAAAAGACAAATAGTAGATTAGAAACTACATTCAATTTTCTATAGTTTCTCTTCTTACATATTTAAAAAATAATGTTCATAACTTATTCAAATTTTCATGTCAAGTTGCATAACTCCAATTTTCTGAAATTTCATTGCCACTTAAGGGCTTGTTTTGGCACACCATGATCTTGCACATACCCATCTCCGAAGATGCATAGATAATCAAATTGAGGTTTAATTATGTCATAAATGAAATTTACACAAGAATATACCACTCATAAATTAATAATTATATTTAAACAATATTAAACCATTGAAAAATTATATAATATATAATTTGAATCACCATTCTAAATAAATATAAGTATAACTTAATAATTTAAATTCATACATACACATCTCAATTTAAATTAATCTTAAACATTAAAACTGATATAACTTTTAATTAAAATCTAACTATTATTTAATTTTTATTGTCAATATATTATTATTAAATATATGTTCGATTTTATTTATCTTTCATTATTTTTCAAATTTAATTTATAATTATTAGTTTTTTATTAGGGGAAAACAAATTTTGAAGGGCTCCTAAAACCCTTTAAAATAGAGATTCAAAAGATAGTCATCAGGGTCCACTAGAAAAATAAAAGACAACAACCACAGAAAGGACAACTGGCCGAAAACAAAAAGCCAGCAACATAAAAGACTCAACACAAAGAAAATAAACACTAGACAACAGAGAAAGCAAAGAAAAACAACGAGGCCTAGGTGAAGTTCTTTAGAAATTCGACAGCTTCTAGCTCCAATTGCTCCATTGTCACAACAGTCCCCTTGAGATGTTCAATGTCCCTGCTTTGTCTTTTCTTCTTCCTGGTACTTTCTCTTGTTCTTTTTCTATTACCAGCTTCCTTATCTTCAGGGGCTCCATCCTTCTCCTCAGCAGTGTCCTCGGGGGCCTTATCCATTTGGACCTGTTCGATTTTTCTAATTAGGATGTTGATACTATCAAAAGCGGCCTTTAAAATCTTGTAACTCTATTCCCCAATATTTTTGAGGGTCTTCTCAATCCCTTCCATCTTCTTTTCAGTTTCCTCTGCCCTATCTTCCAAGATTTTAAAGTTATTGTGTTGGGCATTTATAATTTCCTCTGCATCGTTGATAGCTTTAGTCAACTCACTTAAGTAGTTAGGTAGAGAGTTGAATTTGTCGGTTCCAATAGCTTCCATAGCTTCAAGTTTGCTAGCTTCCTAGACCTATTTAGCTTTTATGTTTTTAATTTCCTTATGTACCCAAGAGAAGACCTTATTGAAGTAGTCAATTTTGTTTTTGATATAGAGGTCGAAGTCCAGAGGGGAGCCATCCTGAGCCTCATCTCCCACATGGTCCAAGTTCACCTCCAGATCCACCTCCTTCCACTTAGCAGTCTTAATTTCCTTTTTGGGGCTATTCTCCCCAGCCAAGCCCTTACTCTGATCCTTGGAGCTGGTAGGAAGAGGCGAGCGGATCTTGGCCTCCAACTCCTCACCTCTTAGTATCTTCCCCTTTTTCTTCTACCTTGAGATAATTTGAACCTTCTCACTATCTATCTCCATGTCTTCTTCACTCTTCTCTTCTTCCTTGTACTAGTTGTCAACATCTTCTCCCTTCTTTTTCTGACTAATCAACCCTTTAGCCTGTTCCTCTTGGCTGGTTTTCCTTTTACACTTTCTCAACCCAGGGGTATGAAGATCCTCCTCGACATCTGCCTCTATTTTGTACCCTTCATAATCTTCATCATCTGAATCACCGAAATCATCATATGACTTGAATACCTCAGATATAGCCTATTGAATAGTGGTGTTCTTGGTATGGTTGTATAGGATCACCATAAGAACCTCGTATAATGTAGGGTTAGTCTTTGAATTAGAGATAGCATCCATAATCCTGGCATTTAGGGCACATAACAGGTAGTAGGGGAGGTAAATTTTCTCCTTGTGCTAGAAATGATTAAGAAGAACAAAATGGTAACTATAAACTCGGGTATATCTACCATCTAAAGTTATGAATTCCATGCCAGCAAACAAAATCCATCACCAGAGCTTCTTGATTACACTAGGGGAGTAGTTACTAAAGACAAGACATTGAAATTTATCATAATCATCCTTTCAATTTTTTAAAACTTAAAAATGAAGATAATGTGAATTTTAGTGTTACCATCACATGCTTTTCAAATTAATTGAATTATATTTAATATATTAATTAAATTTTAAAATTATTTTAAGTATATTCTATCTTTATTATCAAATTAACAACCTAATCACATATAAGCTCCTGCCCATATCACTCTCTGCAACTCATGTCTATGTTTTTTATTCTCTACCCTAATGGATGTGCATGGGGGTGGGCCCAATTTATCCCCCCTTTCAAGCTTTTCTACTACTGCATCATCCCTGGAGCCTCTCGTGATGGGTGTTGGGTCGGTCTTGTTTGACCAAGTTGTGTCTAGGTCACCGACCTTAGGGTTGGACTCTTTCTTGGCTAACAAGACACTTGTTTCATATGTGGACAAACTAGTGGGTGATAATACCCCTAGAAAGATCCCTCTGATGGCTTCTAAAAACAATTTAGCAGTGTTCCAAAGAAGGAGTGGAAGTGATTGTGTCAGACGAAATAATAGAAAATATTGTGCAAGATATGAAGCTCTACTTAATAGGTAATTTCTTGCCTTTAGCCCAAATGTGGATCAGGTTCGTAGATAGGAAAATGAGATTTGGAAACTAAAAGGAAGCGTTAATATTACTACAATGGGTAATAGTCTTTTTCTGTTTAGTTTTGTTAATAATGAAGATATGACTAAAGTCTTGATGGGGGCCCTTGGGCCTTTGATAAAATTTTGAAAAAATTCCTCTCCCTCTGTAAGTGGAAACTTGGGTTTGACCCCTTTGTAGATCTGGGGGTTGTTCTGCCTACCTAGATCCGTCTCCATGGTCTCCCTTTAGAGGTTTAGGATTATACTGCATTTAGAGGTATTGTAGATTCCCTTGGTTCCCTACTTGTTGATAAAGTCACTTGGCAAAGATCAAGGCTGGTCTTTGCCAAAATTTGTGTCAATGTGGAGGTTAACTCTATTGTCCCCTCAATGATTACCTTGAAATCTAAGTTTGGTAGATAGGATCAAGTTTTGGAATATGAAAATGCCTCATTATTCTATTTGAACTGTAACAAGTTTGGTCACTTTAATGTTACATGTAATAAACCAAAAAAGGGTTTGAACTTGGTGAATATTGGAAAAGAAATCATTCAGTCTTCTCAAAATGTTGCTCTTGAACCCAATATTTCTTCTTTGGGTTTAGAATAATTCAATGATGCTGAGAAACATAAAGAAGGTGGGGATCACCAGATTAATGATTCTTCTATGAATCAGGATATTGGGTTATCTAATGCTAGGTTGGTCCAATCTACTTTAGTGACAAACTTGGTCCAGTCTTTACTGTCCAAGGATTTAGAGTTAATTCTCAATAATGATATTCCTAATGAGGGAAAAAGGTGGAGATTCAGATGGTTTTGGAACCCATAGTGTTCGAGGCATGGGCTCCTTCACAAGGCAAAAATCTTGTTTCTCAAATACAAAACAAGGAGAATGAACCTATTCTCAACAAGATAAGCCCTTTGAAGACCACAAAGGATCCTAATCACACAGAGGAGGTACAAAAAAAGGAGGATAATGGGGCTATAAATATTCAGTCTTCTAAGAATAATCAAGCATCTAATTATCCAATTAAAAGTTCGCCAATCATGGCTTGGGAAAAATGTGTAGAGACTTCTTCTCTACAAGATATGGAGGAGGATGACATTATCCTTTCACCCAAGGTGGAGAAAAAAATATTAAAGATAGTAGACAAGTCAAATGATAGAAATATTTTAAGAGATTATTTAGCCTTGTTGGGGTTTGGATCTCCTAAAAAGATTGGAGTGAAGGAGAATGAATGGATTGAAGTCTCAAGCAAGCATAAGAAAATAAAAAAACTAGATGTTGGCTCAGATAGTAAAGTTGGGAGACCATCTCAAAAAGACTCAAGAACAAAAGAAGTGGATAGAGATGTGGCGAGTGGGATATAGAAAACCCTTGACAATGTGTCCAGGGTTAAGAACGAAAAGAAATGATGATGCATCCCCTGAGTCTTCTGTCTTAGGATCCTTAGTTGTAATAATGAAAATTATTTCTTGGAACCTAAGAGGGATAAATAGCCCCACTAAACAATACTTGCTAAAGTGTTTCCTTATAGAGAATAGAATTGACATTCTTATTATTCAAGAAACTAAGATGGCAACTGTTACTTTTGAGAAAATTATCAAAAACATTTGGAATACTAGCCCTTTTGTGGTCTCTAATGCTGATGGGGCCTCTGGAGGACTGGCTATCCTATGGAACCCTAAAAAATTGAAGGGGTCTCTCATGATGAAAAATAAAAACAGTATTGTAGTCCACATGGAATAAATTGCTTCAGTTGTCAATTTGAATCTGATTAATGTTTATGCTCCAAACACTACAGGAGGTAGGGCATATTTGTGCAAAGACTTAGGTGACATAATAAGAAATAATAGTATGGATTACTATTTGATTGGTGGGTATTTTAATTCTCCTTTTTTCCCTTTGGAAAAGCAACGTGTCCAGGAGGACTATTTAGATAGTATGATGGATCTTGTTGAGTTGTTTTCTTCTACCAGGTTGATAGATATTGAACTAAAAGGCATTAAGTTCACTTGAAACAATAGAATTCAAGGGGATTATTTGATACAGGTTAAACTTGACATATTTCTTATTTCTAGCAACTGGAATATTCTCCCTCATCTATCTCTTAATGCCCTTCCTAGAATAGATGCAGATCACAATGTTATTCTTTTTAATTGGGAAATAAATATAAAGACAGGTCCTTTTCCTTTTAGATATGAAAATATGTGCACACTCCATCCTAACTTTAAAAAGTTGATTTCTAACTAGTGGAATGTTCCTATTAATGGTACACATGTTTATTGTCTCCCAAAATCTTAAAAAAGTTAAAGACATGGTCAAAGGATGGAATAAAATTTCTTTTGCAAATATTTTCCAAAATAAAAAGATCATAGCTCTTGAGCTGAAGGACATCTAGTCTCAAATGGAAATGGGTCAGACAAATGACATTATCTATGACAAGGAAAAACAGCTGGGAGCTCAATGGTTCAAAATCTCTAAAGAAGAAGAGGTTTTTTGGAAACAAAAGTCTAGGATTCAATGGCTGAAGGAGGGAGACAAAAACACTAAATTTTTCCACCAATCCTCTTTAAAACATAGATGAAGAAATAGAATACAAAAACTCATAAGAGAGGATGAAACTTTTATTACTAAGAAGGAGGAAATTGCAGTTGAGGCTATTTCCTTCTTTTCTCAACTCTAGCAACAAATGAATATGGATAGAGTAAAAAATGGACAAGGTCTTGGAACTTAATCCTATCTTAATTTTTTAAGATTATTTGAAAGAGATGCTCAAACCTATTACTATGGAAGAAGTTAAAAAGGCAGTGTTCTCTTTTGGAGATTTTAAGGCCCCAAGACCTAATGGTTTTCCCCCAACCTTTTTTCAAGAGCACTAGGAAATTGTGGCAGAAGACATTTTAAGTATGGCCCTAAAGATTTCATTAGATCTGGTAGAATTATCAATCAGATAAATGCCACTTTCATTACTTTGATACATAAAAAGGATGATGCCTCATCAATGCAAGACTTCTACCCTATTAGCCTTTGCAACACCATTTATAAAATTTTATCTAAGTTGGTGGTTTTAGGACTCAAACTTGTTTTGGATAAGCATGCTTCTAAAATCCAAAAGGGGTTTGTTGAGGGAAGGCATGTAATGGATGTGGTGTTTATCGCTCATGGATTGATACACTCTATGCAATTTAGAAAAAAATAGGTATGGTATTTAAGGTTGATATTTCGAAGGCCTATGATAGAGTTTCATGGTCTTTTATCATTGTGATCCTTACAAAGTTCAGATTCAAAGGTAGATTTTTGAGAATTTTGGAGGCCTACTTCACTACTCATTTTTGCTCAGTTTTGGTGAATGGCTCCCCTAAAGGTTTTTTTTCCTATGTTAGAGCCTTAATACAAGGGGATCCCTTGTCTCCTTACCTATTCATTCTTGTGGTGGAAGCACTAGGAATAAATTGCATAAGGCTATGTGATTGTGGGTTCATAAAAGGTTTTATGGTTGCTTCCTGCTTACCTATTGATGAAACTCATCAACAATTTGTGGATGATACTCTTTTCTTTGGGGCTACTTCTATCATTGAATCTAAACACCAGAAGAAGGTTCTTAATGATTATCCTACTGCTTCAAGATAGTTTATTAATTACACTAAAAGTAAATTATATTTTTTCAACACTGAAGCCAACCTCATTCAAAAAGTTATAGATATCATAGGTTGTCAAATGGACACTCTTCTTGTTGCATATCTTGGTCTCCCATTAATTCTGAAATTTGTTGGCAATATGCAAGATTTGGTTAAGTGTTGTCATTGATGTCAACACTATATCCCGATTGGAGAATATTCCGGTTGGACCTATATAAATCTTGGTGATCATCTTTATTTTGGCTATGATTCTAATCCGATATGATCAGATCTTTGGAATTGGTTTTGGATCGTTACTCTGGATAGTTATATGCTTTCTAAATTCTGTTGGTTCATGATTTTGTGCTTTGGTTGTTATCGCTTTTGATATTTACCGGTACCGGCTAGCTTCTAGCTTTCTCAGTTAGCTTTACCAGTAAGTGATATTTGGTGTTTTGGTCAGACGATCTTGGTCCGACTTATGGAATCGGTTTCTATAATGCAAAGGTGCTTTTTGATCATATTCTGAATTTTTGGTGACTTTGCATTGTCTGGCGTGCTGTTATGGTGGTCCTATTTGGATCCGGTTAGACTCTCTATGTTACTTCACTAAGGGTTTCTACCGGTTGGTGAAGCATGTTGGATTTTGTTTTTAACAGAATTTCTGGTGGATGGAATTGTTGGTTACTTGATTTAGGTTCATGCTATGTAATGTAAATCATAATATCAATCTAGTGATACTGTATAATGTAATTTTTTTTATTATGTATTTATGAGTTTAGGGTTTAGCCAACCTTGTCAATAAGGTTGATGATCTATATTTATAGGTCACTTAGTCATGTAATTTGAACATGGATGGTTATGTTTGTATTATCAGAGGAAGGTTTGTGAATGAATAAGTGATATATCATTTGGTGAAGGTATTTGTATTGTAGGGAAGACATCTATGCTTAACCAAAACTGTATCTAGCATTAGGAGATGCTACTTTCACAGTTCATTCTTTCAAGATTATAGTTTGATGTTATGTAAGTCAGCCAAAATCCTTTTTGGGATGAGCAGTACGCTCTAGGTTGTTGGCCTTTCTGCAAGTGCAGACCCCATTGTAATTGTTCACAATACTACTGCAGAGTATTATCTGATTGTGGATAGGGTTTCCCACTGTGGTTTTTCCCTTTACCAGGTTGTCCACATCAAAATATTGGTGTTGTGTGTACTGAGCTATCATGTTCTATTATTCATTGTGTTGATTCCTTTGTACTCTGGTTTAATAGTTTTGATATGCATTTAGTTTTGATTTCTAATGGTAAACTAATTAACCCCCCTTCATAGTTTACTCTCATTATTAGATCTATCTAACAATTGGTATCAGAGCAAGGTCCTCTTTGAAGAATCTTAACCACTTAAGAAGATCTGATGGCAACTGCATCTAGTTCTACATTCAATCCCTATCAGAAGGAGAGTCCCAGATTTCATGGTACAAATTATAAAATATGGAAGGAGAGAATGAAGATTCATTTCAGATGTCTTGGATCTGAAGTTTGGGAGATAGTGGAGAAAGGTTATATACCTCATGATCCTAATTCTAGAACACTAGCACCTACTGATGAATAGAAGAAGGCTGAAAATGATGTTAGAGCTAAAGAAGCATTGTTAAGCGCCCTATCTGATGAAAAGCTATTGAATGCCATAGAGTTGGAGAATGCAAAGTTGATTTGGACAAAGCTTGAAACTCTTTATGAAGGTGACTAGGCTATGAAAATTGCAAAACTTGAACATTTTGAGGTAAGGTATGGAAGTTTGAAGATGGAAGAAGATGAGAAGATAAGTTCTTTCATGGATAGAGTAAATGAGATTTTTATGGGAATCAAATGTTGCGGTAGATCGGTTAGTGAGGATGAGATAGTGTCAAAGGTTCTAAGAGTTCTACCTCCGACTTACAAGATGAAGTCTACTACAATCAATGAACTCCAGACAATTTCAAGTACCCCTATTACTAGAGATACACTGCTTGGGAAATTGACTTCTTTTGAGCTTGAGGAAATTGAAGATCAGAGTGCTACTAAAACTGAGACTGCATTTAAAGCATCTGCCTCTGGTAAGAAAAAGACAAATTGGAATAAGATGTATGCTAAAGATATGGAAGATATTGAAAGAGAACAAAGAGAACTTGAAGAGCTGGAAGCCTTGATTGCTAGAAGAGTTCCTAAAGGACCAGCTAGAAGTAAGTATGAAGGAAAGGTCCCTTTTAAATTTTTTCATACAATAATATTGGTCATTTTTCTTCTAGATGTTGTGAAAGAGTTGCTAGGAATCATGAAAGATTTGTGAAGAGTTATAAGCCTAATCTAGAATATCATAACATACCTAGATTTAGAAGGAATAAAGATAAATCGTGCTATTATGCTAGTGATGATGATGAACCTGTGAGTGGAACCAGTAATGGAGTTGCCTCTGATAAGGAATGGGTTTTTATTACTATCAAGGATGATTATCTAGAAACTATCATTGAAGCAACTCATATTGAGGAAGAGGCTTTAGCTGCTAAAATTGATGAAAAGGATGAATGGGTTATAGATAGTGGATTCTCACATCACATGACTGGTGACAAGAGAAAATTTATATCACTACAACAATTTGAAGGCGGATTAGTCAGATTTGGAGACAACAAGGCATGTAGGATCAAAAGAAAGGGAACAATATCATTGGATGGTAAGACTAGCACTGATAATGTTTATTATGTTGAAGGCTTAAAACATAATATTTTAAGTGTAGGTTAGATGATGGTGGATAAAGGATTTTATTTACAATTCAAGGATGGAAAATGTAAGATCATCAATAGATCAGGATTGGAAATAGCTTCTGGAACTCAAACCAATGGAAACATCTTTCATTTGAACTCCAGTGAGAAAGCTTACTTGATTGCTCAGATTGATGAAAGTTGCTTATGGCATAAGAGGATGTGTCATGTAAATTTTGATTGCATAATGAAGATCAGTTCATCACAAGCTGTCAAAGAGATTTGTCCAAAATTGTCAAACCTCATAATCCAGTATGTAGAGAATGTCAAATGGGTAAGTCAATAAAAACTTCTTTTAGAAGCATACATGATAATGTTGGCAATTTGGAGGAATTGATTGTGTTTTAATGATGTTTTTCATTGATGTCAACACTAGCTACTTTGGCTGTTTACCGGTATCTGTTTGGTCGCGGTAGGATGATTGGTTTCTAGTTGATAAGATCATGTTGATCTGGTATGCTCCCATATTCTTTGGCCTATGGAATTGGTTTTGATTGGTTATTCATGTGTTCCTAATGTGTATCACATTTAGTTGGTTCAGGATTTGATGATCGAGAAACTATCACTTGTTCTAGTAAGCCTTTTTGTTACCGGTGAGGATTTTACTGGCAGAGCTTTGTTGAAGATATTTTGATATTATGCATAAGTGGTGTTGGTGTGGCTTCTAGAAGGTTATCCAGATGCTAATGTTTATCATGCCCGTGTTCCAGTTGTTCGGGGTGTTTCATTTGGCTTATGGTGACCTATTATAGGTCCGGTGGTTATTCTGCTAGGTTATGGACCAACTTAATGTAACGTGTTGTTGGAACTTCTCTATGTGTTTCCGGGATGACTTATGGGTTAGATGATATTTCTTTGGCCTCAGGCCGACATGTTTTATAATTATGTAATAGGTTTTATTGTCTAGGTGGCTGACCTAATTATTTAGGTCCCAGGTTGGTATAAATATATTGTAAGATCTCTTTGTAGAGTATGAGACTATGGTATGCAAGCAAATAATGTAATAATCATATGTAGAGGATTTGGTCAAGCATAGGTGATCGAATTGGGTTTTTGTAAGAGGTTTAAGGCCTCTGATATTGAGCTTAACCAAAACTATACTCAGGCATGGGAGATGATATGCTTGCAGTTCAATCTTCATTCTGGAATGTTGTTCGATGTTTTATGTAGCCAGTGAGACTCCTTTTGTGATGAGCAGTGTGCTCTAGGTTGTTGGCCTTCTTGCATGTGCAGGCCCCTTATTCTAATATTTATTCATCTGATCAGTGGATAGATATTTTGGGTCTCCAATCCCACCATGGTATTTCCTCTTTGAGGTTTTCCACATATAAATCGATGGTGTTATGGTGTTTATCTTTATGGTTGCATTGTTTCTTATTGTACAATATACTTTTATATTTACCAGTTGCTGAGTTGTTGTATTAATAAGGTTAAATTTCTCCAGTCCAATAGAACACAGATTCACCCTCCCCCCCCTCTCAATGTTCTTGGATCCCAATAGATAAATCTAATGAAATCATTGATCTTATTCATATTGATCTGTGTGGACCGGCAAGGACTAAAATTTTTCAAGGTGATAGATACTTTAGGTTACTTATTGATGATTATTCTAGAATGATGTGCATAGCATTTTTGAAAGAAAAATCTGAAGCTTTTGAGAAATTCAAAATCTTTAAAGTTATGGTTAAAACTGAGACATGACTAAAGATAAAGTTTTCAAGATCAGATCAAGGTGGTGAGTTTACATCCAATGAATTCAACAACTTTTGTGAGAAGAATGGAATCCGAAGATAACTTTCTGCACCTAGGACTCCACAATAGAATGGATTGGTGGAAAGGAAGAACAAAACCATATTGGATGCGGCAAGGACTATGATGACATAAGCTAAATTGTCTGATATTTATTGAGGAAGCTGACAATATAGTTGTATACACTTTCAACAGAGTACACATAAAAGGTGATACTGGTAAGACTCCTTATGAATTATTGTTTGGTCATACTCCTACTGTCAAATATTTTAGAATTTTTGGAAGTAAATGTTACATTAGAAGAGATGATGCATTGGGAAAATTTGATCCTAGAACTGATGAAGGAATATTTTTGGGTTATTCTACAAAGAGAAAAAAATATAGATGTTATAACAAAAGATTGAATAAGATAACGAAGAACATAAATGTCAATGTGGATGAACATGGAAGTAATCAAATCAGATCATATGACTATGGGCCAAAAGATGAATTTATCAGACCTAAACTGGTAATGCATGAAGCTGCTCAGAAAAGTGAACTTGTCACTCTGGTAACATCAGAAAACTCAACTGTGGCAGAGGAACAACAGAAAGAGTCATTATCAATAAAATTCAAAGACTCCCAGGTATGCGAAAATAAATCATTCAGAAGATCAAATCATTGGAGATAAAATCAAAGGTGTGATGACTAGGAGAAGGCTAGCTACTGAAGAGGTATGCTTGATTTCTTAAATTGAACCGGAATCATTTATTGAAGCAAGAAAAGATGAAAATTGGATAAAAGCAATGGAGGAATAATTAGATCAGATTGAAAAGAATAAGACACAGGAACTAGTTCCTAGACCTAAAGACAAGAACATTATTGGAACTAAATGGGTTTACTGGAATAAATTGAATGAGGGAGGTCAAATTGTGAGGAACAAGGATAGATTGGTTTGCAAAGGTTATTCATAGGAAGAAGGAGTTGATTATGGTGAGACTTATGGCTCAGTTGCAAGAATTGAAGCGGTAAGACTTTTTCTTGCTTATGTTGCACACAAGAACTACAAGGTATATCAGATGGATGTCAAATGCGCATTTTTGAATGGAGATCTTGAAGAGGAAGTCTACATTGAGCAACTTGATGGATTTTGTTTATCAGAAGACAAGGACATGGTTTGCAGATTGAAGAAAGTTGTATATGGACTAAAATAAGCCCTAGGGCATGGTATGCTAGATTGGACAAATATCTTTCTAAGCTTGGTTTTAGCAAAGGTAATGCTGATAGTAACCTATATTACAAAATTGAGAATGATGACATACTTATCATTGAAGTCTCTATGGATGATATCATTTTTGGAGGAGAAGATAGTCTATGCATGAAAGTTGTTGATGATATGAAGAATGAATTTGAAATGTCTATGATTGCTGAGATGAAATTTTTCTTAGGTTTGCAGACTACTCAGACTGTTAAAGATATTTTCATTTGTCAAACTAAGTATGTGAAGGAGTTACTTAAGAAATTTGGACTTGAGAACTCCAAACATGTCGAGACTCCTATAATAATTGGTTGCAAATCGTAAAATGATGATGAATCCCCTAAAGTGAATCCAAGTAGATACAAATCAATGATTGGTGGATTGTTGTACTTAACTCAAACTAGATCTGATATTATGAATGTTGTTTGTTCTGCCTCTATATTTCAGTTAGATCCTATAGAAACTCATGATATTCTTGTTAAGAGGATATTCAAGTATTTGGAAGGGACAACATACCTTGGGTTATGGTATCTAAAAAATGATGACTTCAGATTATGTGCATATACAGATTCTAATTGGGCAGGAGATGTGGATGATAGGAAGAGAACTACCAGTGGTGCATTCTTTCTTGGGAAGAATATGGTTTCATGGCTTAGCAAGAAACAATCATGTACTTCATTATCTACTGTTGAAGTGGAATATGTAGCTATTGCTACCAACTGTACTCAAATTTTATGGATGAAATAAATATTAAAAGATATAAGGGTAAGTTATGATGAGCCTATTATTATTCATTATGATAATACTACTTCTATTGATATGTCAAAGAATACGGTATTTCATTCCAAATCAAAACACATTTCTATAAGGTACAATTTATTGAAAGAAAAGGTTGAAGCAAAGGAAGTTAGATTGGTTTATGTGCCTACTAAGGAGAAAATTGTAGATATTCTAACTAAACCATTGCCTAAAGATAATTTTGAATATCTTAGAGATCAGTTGGGGGTTACCAACCCTCCGGAAGAGACTTGGAGATGTAGGAATACATCAATCCGGTAAGCTTATCAGATATTTTCTTTGATCTGGGTTGTTGAGATGATGTTATTACTCAGGGGGAGTAGTCAATTGTTTGGTTCAGTATTTTTTATCTGGTTTCCGTCCTTTGTCATTGATGTCAAAGAGGGAGAGGTGGTATTCATGTGAAAATAAGTCACATCTTTGAGGGAGATTGTTGGCATTCCTTGGCACTTGGATATTTTTCACATTCAGTATAATCATCAATGCCAAAGGGGGAGATTGTTGGCAATATGTTGGATTTGGTTAAGTGTTGTCATTGATGTCAACACTGTATCCTAGTTGGAGACTATCCCGGTTGGACCTATCTCAGTTAGTCTTGGTGATCATCTTGGTTTTGGCTATGATTCTAATCCAGTATGATCAGATCCCTAGAATCGGTTTTGGATCCTTATTCTGGTTGGTTATATGCTTTCTATATTTTGTTGCTTCATGATTTGGTGCTTTGGCTGTTATCGCTTTTGGTATTTACTAGTACTGGCTAGCTTCTAGCTTTCCCAGTTAGCTTTACCTGTAAGTGATATTTGGTGCTTTGGTCAAACGATCTTGTTACTGCTTATGGAATAGGTTTCTATCATGTTGAAGGTGCTTCTTGATCATATTCTGAATGTTTGGTGACTTTGCATTGGTTGGCATGCTATTATGGTGGTCCTATTTGGATCCGGTTAGACTCTCTATGTTACTTCACTGAGGGTTTCTACCAGTTGGTGAAGCATGTTGGATTTTTGTCTTGGCATAATTTCCATCAAATGGACTTATTTGGTTAATTGATTTAGGTCCATGATATGTAATGTAAATCATAATATTAGTCGGGTGATACTATGTAATGTAGTTTTAATTATTATGGGTTTATGGGTTTAGGATTTATCCGACCTTGTCAATAAGGTTGATGATCTGTATTTATAGGTGATGTATTCATGTAATTTAACATGGATGGTTATGTCTGCATTATTAGAGGAAGGTTTATACACAAACAAGTGATATATCATTCGGTAAAGGTTTTTGTATTCTAGGGTGGACATATGTTCTTAACGGGAACTATATCAAGCATTAGGATATCCTACTTTCACAATTCAGTCTTTCTGGATTGTAGTCCGATGTTTTGTAAGTTAGTGAGACTTCCTTTTGTGATGAGTAATACACTCTAGGTTGTTGGCCTTTCTGCAAGTGTAGACCCCATTGTAATTGTTCACAATACTACTGTAGAGTACTATCTGATTGTGGGTCAGGTTTCCCACTGTGGTTTTTCCCTTTACCAGGTTTTTCACGTCAAAATATTGGTGTCATGTGTACTGAGCTTTCATGTTCTATTCTTCATTGTTTTGGTTCCTTTGTGCTTTGGTTTAATAGTTTTGATATGCATTAAGTTCTGATTTCTTATGGTAAACTGATTCACCCCTCCCCCCTCAGTTTACTCCCAGTATTAGATCTGTCTAACAAAATCTCCAAGTAATACCTTTTGAAATGGCATAATTGAAAGGTTTCACAAAAAACATGTTGGATGGAACGACAAAATGTTGAGTCAAGGAAATAAAATTTATCTTTTAAAAGCTTCTCTTCAAAACATCCCTGTTTATTATCTTGTTCAAAATTCCTACATTAGTGGCTAATCAAATTGAAAAAATCTAAAGAAAATATATGTGGACTAGCACTAAGGACAAGGCTAATCTCTCTCTTGTTGGTTGGGAGGAGGTTTACCTTTCAAAAAATAAAGGCAAGCTTGGTATTAGAAGACTAAAAATATTTAACAAAACCATCCTCTCTAAGTTGGGTTGGCGATTTCTCAAAGGATCAAAGGATTCGATGGACTTTGTGAATGCCAAGTATCTTAATAGGGATAACCCTCTAGCTTTCTGTTGACTTCTCATTTGAGAATTGTCCTTGATGTCAAAACTGTTGGTTTGGTTTGTTGGCATTCTTGATCTTGACATTGGAACTCTTGATCATATTCAGTTTTAGCATTGGCATTCACAACTGTAGTCTTTGGCATTAAGATTTGATATGGCTATGATATACTTTCAGGTCATATGTGCATTGTTTTGGTATTGATGCCAGTTGACATTCACTATGGCATGGTATCTTTTGATTTCATTTAGGCACATACATGTGATTGGATTCATGTTAAGATGGTATGGCACATTTTATTCATATCAAAAGACAACCATTTCACATGGCATTGGGCTTTGTATTTTTGTTTGGTCTATGACTATCGTGCTTACATTGATATTGGAATAAGTCACTTTAGAGTGACACTATTGTAGGAATGCTTATTTATTTTGAACAGTCGACAACCTATATATATTATCAGCTCTGTTGTATTTCATTATGAAGGCTTTGACTGTGACAACTATCATATTGTTTAGACAATACTTTGGGAGAAAAGGTGGCATGGTTAACCTTTTCTTTGGTAGCATTGTTATGATGACTTGGACAATGCATTATGACTCACATGGATAGTGACTTGGCTCTCATTAATATATCATTGTGTCAATGGTAAATGGATTTCAAAATGATTATGTTTTTGTTTAATGGATTTCAAATGATTAAATATTTTGATTTGGTACCGAATGAAAAAAAAAATAGGGTAAAACAAAATGATTTCTCATTTTGTACTAAGAAAAATTGAACCCTAAGTGTCGCCATGAGAATTATTTAGTTACAGCTTGAACAAGATTGTAGTTCCATTTTGGCATGATTCTCGGTTATGATAAATTATGAGAAATGGCGAAGTAGTTGGTGGACTCTCCATGAGCTGAAAGCAAAAGGTAAATAAAGATTTTGTGGGATTTTTTTTTTAGTTTCAAACTAGCCATGAGAGGTAATCTTTGTATAGTTTTTCACTTGTTCTTTTGAAGGTAAATATGGTAAATTTAAAAGTAAAAGATAATATTACTTCAGTTTCAAACAGATTTCTTTACCTCGTCTTGCATTGATAAAGGATGAAATTACAAGGTAAAAATGAAAGGAAAACTATTTTGTATCTGTTCATTTTTTTCAGTTGTGAAAAAGGGGAAAAGGAAGTTAAACATTTTTTGTTTCAGTTGCTTAAGAAACCCTAACCCGAGGGTATGGTTCTTGACTCAGGTATATGTTTTGAAATAACGGTTTCATTATTTATTTTGTGCTTAATAAATTCACGACTTTAAAACATTGTTTTGTTCGAATGAAAAAGCATAAATAGAGTAGTTTCAAATTTTTTTTAGTGATATATCTCCAAAGATTGAAAAAGAATTGTAGAACAGTATTGAGTGATATGACTATAGCTTGAAAGAGGTTGAAAAGATAAAAATTATATGACATTGTTGCATACAATGTTCTTTTTAATATCTAATATCATTGAAAATCGTATACTATTGTATTCAATATTGATGTTAGGACTACAGATTAAGTGTAGTTGTGTGATCACTAATGATTACAAAGTTGAACAATGATATTGTAAAAAGATGGAATATTTCACTTCTCTAATTTTTCATACAAAGAATGTTTACATAAATATGAATATGGAAATTATTGCATATCACACTTTGTAAACTACCCAATGCTTGTGATTGCAAATCATATTGCATTCACAAGGACTTGGTAGTCTAGTGTGATATTTGAGAATTGGATTGAGGTGTAGAGTGTTACTCCACCTTTGTATAAACAATTGATATTGTGGATGGAATAAAGAGACAAGTTTTGAGTGGTTTTTTATACTGCATGAGGGTTTTTCCACTTAGGAAATTTTTGGTGTCATGTGATGTCTCTTGTCTCTTTTAGTTTCCTATTAATGTGGTCTTTTCAGTCAATGCTCTGATACACTAAGTGTGTTCAAATATGTCATGTTTCAAGTTTGCAAAATCTGTGTTGTGTGAATCTATTTGTTGAAGTTCCTTTTTAGAAGCATAAATCAGATTGTTCATAAATCATTGAAACAATGCTATATGTTGCTTACTAATGAGTGGTTAATATCTCTATACTGTACTTCATTTTGAAATGTTATTTGTCAATGTGCATAAGAAGATTTCTAGTTTATGTTCAAGGTCAAGTCTATATTTACAGTACATTCAAGCCAAAATTTTTTAAAATACCTCACTCTGATTCACTCCCCTCTCTCAAAGTGAATCCACTTCCAACAAGTGGTATCAAAGCATAGGGTCGTGCATTAGGTCTTCCCTAGGATAGATCGTGGTCTTGGAAGTCATTCATCATGTCACATGTTCAAGAGGGGTCATCTGTTACTAGAGCTCCATTATTTGATGGACCTGATTATGTGTTTTGGAAAATCAGAATGGAAACATATCTGATTTCTATAGACTATGATGTCTGGAATATAGTTTGTAGTATGTACACAGTACCTTCTACTATTCCTACAAATTGTGATGGGGAAAAGCAATATGAAATTAATGCTAGAGCTAAGCATGCCATCTTCTATGGCCTAACCAAATATGTCTTTGTTAAAATCGTGCATTGTAAATTTGCACATGAGATCTGGGAAAAACTTGAATACATCTATCGAGGAAATGAAAAAGTCAAACAGTCCAAAATACTTACCCTCAAAACTCAGTTTGAGGAAATGAAAATGAAAGATGATGAAAAAGTAGCTGAATGTTTTTTGAGAATTGACAAAGTTGTTAATGGGATGAGAGGATTAGGTGAAGAAGGTCATTAGAACCTTATTGCTTAAATATGAAACAAAATTTTCAACCCTTGAAGAGAAGAAAAACTTTAGCAAGCTTACCCTAGATGATCTTCAAGGAACATTAACTGCATTTGAAATGAGAACAAACAAAGTTGACAATGCTAGTTCATCAGTGAAAGAGACTTCCTTTAAAATAGAGAAGAAAGATGATTTGGATAGTGAATCAAAATTGTTTGATTCATTAGAAGCTCCCTCAGTGAGAAAACTTAAAAATAAATATAGAAGAAAGTTGCCACTTAAATGCTTTAACTCTGGAAAGGCTGGCCATTTTGCAGCCCAATGTTCTTATGTTGATCAAAACAATGATGATGATCAGAATGAACAACATTATAAGAAAAAGGTCTTCAATCCTAAAAAGAAATTTAACTTCAACAACTTCAAAAAGAAGAAGAGTCTATTCAGTAAAGAAGACTCTAATGATGAGTCAGATGATTCTTTAGGTGATGAAGGTGAAACCTTATTCATGGCTAAAGTTGATGTTCAAAAAGCTTCAAGAAGAAAACCAAATAGTCAAATAAACAATCAATCTGATCTTGAAAATTGTGAGATAAATCTTGAACGTGAATTGATTTGTGCCCTTCAAGAAATTAAAAGACTCGAGAAACATATTACCTCTCAAGAGAAAAGTTCAAATAAATTGATTGTTTCTTTGCAAGATGAACTAGATGACTCTAAAAGAGTCATGGACAATCTCAAATATGTTCTTGCTGATAAAGAAACAGATATTCAAGGTCTTCAATAGCAAGTTACCTCTCTCGAAAAGAAAGTTGAAGAGAATGAAAGAACTATTTACTTGCATAATATGCTTGGGAAATAAAAGAAGCCTATTGACATAGGTGAATGTTCAATATCAGCAAATCAGAATGTAAAAATGGATAGTAAGAAGCAATCATTTGAAAACAAATGGAACAATTTTAGGTTTAATTCTTTTTTCAATGGCTATTGTTTCTTTTGTAACAAATTTGGTCACAAAGTGGGTACCTGCAAATTCATGATGCCTAGAACACCAAGATTTGGTAACAAACAATGTTTTGGCTTTCTTAATACTATCAGGTGTTTCAAATGTAATGCTATTGGTTGCACTTTTAGGAAATGCAAATAAAATAAGCCAACTACAGAAACGGTTTGGAGACCCAAACTTGTTCAAAGCATAGAACAATCCATGCTTGTTCAAACTACTTTTATTTTTAATAAGAAGACCTTATGGGTTGCTGATAGTGGTTGTTCTAAACACATGACAAGGGATAAAGACAAATTTTTAAAACTTAAAGATTATGCTAATGGTATTGTGAAGTTTGGTGATAACTCAAGGATTCAAATTAAAGGTAGATGATCTTTGATTCTCAATGATAATACACCTATTCATGATCTGTATTATGTAGAAGGTCTTAAACACAATCTTTTAAGTGTCAGACAAATCTGTGATAGTGGATACAACATTTCATTTAACTCACAAGGTTGTACAATCAAAACTAAGTCCGGTAAAAAAATTGTAACTGGGTTGAGAACACATGCCAATAAATACAATCTTCTTGACTCTTCTAATCTTGAAATACATGAGGGCATGTGTCTTATGGGTCAAGTTGAATAAAATTGGTTGTGACACAAACATTTAGGGAACATAAACTTTGACAATCTGGTTAGAATCAATAAATTTCATAATGTAAGAGGTTTACTTGTGATTAGTAAACCAAAAAATGTTGTTTGTTTAGGGTGTCTAAAAGGAAAGAAAACAAAGGTGAGTTTCAAATCAAAGGAACACTTCTCCACTAAACCTTTGTAGCTTGTAATCACTTATTTATGTGGTCCTACTAGGACAAGATCAATAAATGATGAAAAGTATTTCATGTTGTTTGTGGATGACTTCACTAGAATGGTTTGGGTAACTTTTCTCAAACACAAGTCAGAGGCTTTTGAAAGATTCAAAATCTTTCACAAAATGGTGGAGAAGGAATCATACTTCAAACTTAAATGTTGGAGATTAGATAAAGGAGGTGATTTTACCTCTCAGGAGTTAATTGATTATTGTGAAAATAATGACATAAAAAGGTAGTATGCCACTGCTAGAACACCTCAACAAAATGGGGTTGTTGAAATAAAAAATAGAACTATGAAAGAAATGGCTAGAACTATGTTAGATGAAGCCAAGTTACCTAATAAATTATGGAAAGAAGCTATTCATACAGCTACTATATCTTAAACTAGGTGTAGATAAAAGTGAAGTCTAACTTCACTCCATATGAGCTATGGTATGGTCATTCTGCCACTATTAAATATTTTAAGATTTTTGGTTGCAAATGCTTTATCAAAAAGGATGATGAAAATTTAGGCAGTTTTCAATCTAAATCAGATGAAGGTATCTTTCTAGGATACTCTACACCTAGTAAAGCCTATAAATGCTTCAATATAAGACTGAATAAGATTATTGAATCTATAAATGTCACATTTGATGAGAAGGTGTTTCTAGATGATAATCATGTGTAGGATGTTGAGGAGGAGCGTAGATTAGCACTTGACAGATCTCCTTAATCTGCTGAACCAGATAACTCTCAGAAGGAGAATGCATCAAGTTCTAACGTAGTAACACCTCTAACTACACCCTCCAGGATTATTACCAAGAGACATCCTCAAAATCTGATTATTGTAAATAAAGATGCAAAGATTTTAACCAGAAGTAAAGCCAAGCTTGAGGAAAAAGCTCAAATTGTTGAACATTTTTGTTTGGTAACTGAATTTGAGCCTAAAACTATTAATGATGCCTTAAATGATGACTGCTAGTTGAAAGATATGCAGGAAGAAATCAGCAAGATTGAGAAAAATAAAACTTGGGAATTAGTCCCAAGACCTAATGACAAAAATGTAATTGGTGGCAAATGGATATTTCAAAACAAATTAGATGAATTTGGCAAAGTGGTTCGAAATAAGGCATGCTTTGGGTGCAAAGGGTATGCACAACAAGAAGGTATTGACTTTGGTGTTCAAAATTTGCACATGTTTCTCACATTGAATCAATTAGAATATTCTTAGCATACAATTTTTAAAAAAATTTTAGGGTCTACCAAATGGATGTTAAAACTGCATTCTTAAATGGCTATCTAGAAGAGGAGGTTTATATGGAACAACCTAAAGGTTTTGTCATAAAAGAGATAACTGATCATGTTTACAAGTTGAAAAAGGCCCTTTATGGTCTTAAACAAGCTCCTAGAGCCTGGTACGCAAGACTGGATGCACACTTAATAGCGAATGGTTTCAAAACAGGTGGCATTGACAACAATCTTTATGTAAAAGTGGAAGGCATTGATATCTTAGTTGTTGAAGTTTATCTTAATGATATAATCTTTGGATGCAATGATGATGCTTTATCTAAAAAGTTTTCAAATATTATGGGATCAGAATTTGAGATGTTAATGTTAGGTGAATTAACATTTTTTCTTGGCCTTCAAGTTTTGCAACTTAAACGTGGAATATTTTTGTCACAAACAAAGTATGCAAATTAAATGTTGAAAAGGTTTCAAATGGATGATTTTCATGCAGTAAGTACTCCTATGGTAACTAGATGTAAGATTTCTAAAATTGATGATTCTCTTGTTGTTGATCAAACTGAATATAGGTCTATGATAGGTAGTTTGTTATATTTAATTGCACCAAGACCTGATTTAATGCAAACGGTTTGTATCGTTTCTAGATTCCAATCTGCACCTAAATAGTCACATCTTAATTCTATTCAGAGGATTTTTAAATACATCCAAGTTATAATAGACTATGGCCTTTGGTATCCTAGAATTAATGATTTTACACTAATGGCTTTTATTGATGTTGATTGTGTTGGTTGCTTAAATGATAGAAAAAGCACAAGTGGTGCTACATTTTTTCTCGATGACTATCTTGTAGCCTGCCATAGTAAAAAGAAAGATTCAGTTTCATTGTCCACATCAGAGGCTAAATTTATTACAGCTACATCTTGCTATACTCAACTTCTTTGGATGGCTCAGAAACTTTCAGATTTGGGTATTGATGTTGCTAAACCTATTCCTATTCTTTGTGACAATACAAGTTCCATTAATCTATCTAACAATCCGGTTATGCATTCCAAAACTAAGCATAATGCCATTAATTTTTTGTGCAATATGTTCCTACTCAAGCATGGGTGGTAGACATTTTTACTAAACCTTTGACTAAGGAGGTATTTGAAATACTACGATCTAGATTGGGAGTTGTCTCTCAATCTTTTCTCTCTTAAAATTTATCATTAGTTCAGGGGGAGCTTCTAACCTCTCTTAGCAACTACTTTCTACTTCACAAGGTTTCTTATTGCTGCTTCGTGCTCTATTTGCGACTCTTTCAGTTCATTTTACTTGGTATTTCATTGTTTTCCCTTTGTCCTTGTGATAAAAAAGAGGGAGAAATGATATTTGGCATGCATTGGATATGATTTTTTTATTGGCATACTTTGGTACTTTGTTTTAGATGGCTTAGTTTTTTCCATCAAGGAAAAAGGGGGAGTTCGTTGACTTCTTGTTTGAGATTTGTCCCTTATGTCAAAATTGCTAGTTTTGTTTGTTGGCATTCATGATCTTGACATTGGAACTATTGTTCATATTCAGTTTTGGCATTGGTGGCTCATTTTTCACCATCAAGGACAAAGGAGGAGTTTGTTGACTTCTCGTTTGACATTTGTCCTTGATGTCAAAATTGTTGGCTTGGTTTGTTGGCATTCTTGATCTTGGCATTAGAACTATTGTTCATTTTCAATTTTGGCATTTGTGGCTCAGTTTTTGCCATCAAGGACAAAGGGGGAGATTGTTGACTTCTCGTTTGAGATTTGTCCTTGATGTCAAAACTTTTGGTTTGGTTTGTTGGCATTCTTGATCTTGACATTGGAACTCTTGTTCATATTCAGTTTTGGCATTGGCATTCAGTACCATAATCTTTGGCATTCAGATTTGATATATTGTGCACTAATGTTTTTGAGCTTCATGTGTAGCCAGGAGGCATATTCATTCATAGGGATATGATATACTTTCAGGTCATATGTACATTGTTTTGGTATTGATGTCAGTTGACATTCACTATGACATGATATCTTTTGATTTCATTCAGGCACATATTGGTGATTGATTTCATACAGGTGATTGGATTCATGTTTTAAGATGGTATGGCATATTTTATTGATTTTAAAAGTCGACCGTTTCACATGGCATCGTGTTTTGTATTTTTTTTTGGTCTATGACTATTGGGCTTACATTGATATTGGAATAAGTCACTTTAGAGTGACACTATTGTCGACATGCTTATTTCTTTTCGACAGTCGACCACATATATATATTATCAACTTTGTTGTATTTTATTGTGAAGGCTTTGACTGCGACAACTTTCATGTTGTTTAGACATATACTTTGGTAGCGAAGGTGGCATGGTTAATCTTTTCTTTTGCAGCGTTGTTATGATAACTTGGACAATGTATTATGACTCACATGGATAGTGACTTGGCTCTCATTAACATATCATTGTGTCGATGTTAAATGGATTTTTGAATGATTATGTTTTTGTTTGACGAATTTCAAATGATTACACATTTTGATTTGGTACTCAATTGAAAAGCAAATTAGGGTAAAACAAAATGATTCAGTTATAGCCTGAGCAAGATTGTAGTGCCATTTTGGTATGATTCTCAGTTATGATAAAGTATGAGAAATGGCGAAGTAGTTGATGGACTCTCCATGAGCTAAATGTGGAGGTAAATGAAGATTTTGTGGGATTGGTTTTTCAATTTCAAACTGGCCATGAGAGGTAATCTCTGTAGATTTTTTCACTTGTTCTTTTGAAGGTAAATGTGGTAAATTGAAAAGTAAAAGATAATATTACTTCAATTTCGAATAGATTTCTATACCTTGTCATACATTGATAAAGGATGAAATTACAGCGTAAAAATGAAAGGAAAACTATTTCATATCTGGTCATTATTTTTTAGTTGTGAAAAAGGGAAAAAGGAAGTTAAACATTTTTGTTTTAGTTGCTTAAGAAACCCTAACCTGAGGGTCTGGTTCTTGACTCCGGTATATGTTTTTAAATAAGGGTTTCATTTTTATTGTGTGCTCTATAAATTCATGGCTTTAAGCTATTGTTCTGTTTGGATGAAAAAGCATAAATAGAGAAGTTTTGAAAAAGTTCTAGTGTTATATCTGAAAAGATTGAAAAAGAATTGTAGAACACTATTGAGTGATATGACTGTAACTTGAAAGAGGTTGAAAAGACAAAAATTATGTGACATTGTTGCATACAACATTCTTTGTATCTGATATCATTGAAAATCGTATATTATTGTATTCAATATTGATGTTAGGACTACAGATTAAGTGCAGTTGTGTGATCACTATTAACTACAAAGTTGAACAATGATGTTGTAAAAAGATGGATTCTTTCACTTCTTTGATTTTTCATACAGAGAATGTTTATATAAATATGAATATGGAAATCATTACATATCACACTTTGTAAACTACCCAATGTTTGTGATTGCAAATCAGATTGCATTCACAAGGACTTGGTAGGCTACTGTGATATTTTGAGAATTGGATTGAGGTGTAGAGTGTTACCCCACCTTTGTAAACAGTCGATATTGTGAATGGAATAAATAGACAGGTTTCAAGTGGTTTTTTATACCCCATGAGAGTTTTTCTACTCTAGAAATTTTTGGTGTCATGTGATGCCTCTTGTCTATTTTTGTTTCCTATTAATGTGGTCTTTTTAGTCAATGCTCTGATACACTAAGTATGTTCAAATCTATCATGTTTTAGGTTTTCAAAATCTGTGTTTTGTGAATCTGTTTGTTGAAGCTCTTTTTCAAAAGCATAAATCAAATTGTTCATAAATCATTGAAACAATGCTATATGTTTCTTACTCATGAGCTATTAAAGTCTCTATACTATACTTCATTTTGAAATGTTATGTGTCGATGTGCATAAGCATATTTCTTATTTATGTTCAAGGTCAAGTCTATACTTGTACATTCAAGCTAGAAGTTTTTAAAATACCTCAGTCTGATTCAACCCCCCTCTCAGAGTGAATCCACTTCCAACACTTTCATCTTTAGTGATGGCCTTCCTGATGGTTCAATCATCTATAGCAACTTATTAAAATGCGAGGATTTTTTAAAAAGAGGTATGGGCAAGGTTGTTGGTAGTCACAATGATACCCTCTTTTGGAACGAGGTTTGGAGAGGAGATATGCCTCTTTCATTGATGAATCATGTGGAAGACCTCAAGAATTGTTGTATTATAATGATTGGAGAGAATGTCTAAGATTATATTGTTTGGGACAAGGGTTCTCCTTCTTCGATCAACATCAAAGGCAAGCTTGTTACTAATGGACATATTTATAGTAGATGGCAGCTCGAGTGGGACAATAGGATCATGGATATCTTGTCTGTTTTGGGGGACTATTCCTTCTTTGATCAGAACATATAGGATGATCTAGTTTGGAGGCCTACCCCATCTGGTGATTTCTTTGTTAGATCGACCTATCTCCTATTAGATTTTGCCCCCATTTTACCATCCCAATTTGATTGGAAGGAGGTTTGGATTCCTAAACTCATCCCTAAGATCAATGGTATTTGGTGGATTACTACTCATAACAAAATTCTCATGGTGGATAACATGAACAAAAAAGGATTTCAATTTATAAACAAGTGCTCTCTATGCTACAAAAAAATTTAATCTACCAATCATCTATTCCTGCTTTGCACCTTTGCCCTTGAGGTTTGTCTCAGGTTATGCCTCTCATCTTGGTTGATTTGGACTTCCCTGCTTGCCTCCCACAATTCTTGAAAACTCTGCCCATTTAAAAAAGATGTAATAAGAGAACTTTGGAAGTAGATTCCTCTTATGATCACTTGGGATCTTTGGAAGGAGCACAATAACAAAATTTTCAGACAGACATCTAAGTCTAGCAAGAAAGTCTTTATTAACATTAAACATCAAATAACTGAAAATCTTAATGTTGCTTCCTTTGGGCCCTTTAGAGACATGCTCACGCTGCATGAAATAAGGATTAAACAAATTTGAGGTCTTACTCATAATAGGATCAATATTAACTAGAAAAAAAAGATTAACAGAATGAGAACTCTCTAGAGACCCCCTGATCAAGATTGGATAAAATGTAATTTCGACGGGTGTTCCAAGTGTAACCCTAGATAAGCTAGCGCAGGTGTTCTCAGAGACCATAAAGGTAGACTTATTGAATGCACTACTAAGAACTTAGGAATAAAAACTAACAACTTTGTTGAAGCCACTGCGGCTTGGAAGGGTATAAATCTCTCTAAGGATTTGGATTTCCCCAGTGTTGTTGTGGAAGGAGATTCAAAGCTGATAGTTGGCATTTTAAAAGAAGATTTTATAGACCCATGGGAGATCAGATCCTTAACGAGAGAAAGTCTGAAAATTCTAAAGGAATTTTCACAATTTAAAGTTCAGCATATATTCCCGGAAGGAAACCAGGTTGCTGATTATATTGCTAATGAGGGCCTTAAGAATCAAACCTAAAGCCATTGGAGAAAAGATTCATACCCTCCTAATATAGAGAAAATAATTCCAAATGAAGTGGGGTCATAGTGAACGAAAAATAGGATGTGTAGGTGCTGGATGAAGACGTGATTGCTTCTAGTCTATCTGACTTGTTAGATGGATGTTGTTTTGGTAGCTTGTTGTGTTATTCGTTGTTAGTTCTCTGTTTGCTGGTTTTTTTTGCTGCTGTTGGGTTTGGCTGTTTTTTTGCAGTGCTGTTTATTTTGATGTAAGGGATCAGGGCCCTCTCCCTGCTTATCTAATAAAAAACAACCTAATCATAATAGAGTCAGTACTCTAACATCCTCTTGATTCTTATTTTATGATTGCATGAAATTCCACGCAAGAATAAATGTGCTAACCATTTATAATTAGTTGACTTCAATTTTATTCTGCTAATAATTGTGTAAAATAATATAATCTCCCTTTCTAAGAACTATTCAATGGAGGCTGCATTTACAAAACCTCGGGTCCTATCAAATACCGAATAGTGTAATTATTATAATATATCAAATTGGCTGTACAAACAGTAATTCTTAACTGTTACTAAACATTAAAAAAACCCCACATTTCCTGCAGATGTACAGCAAACAATAGGACAATAACTGACTCATATTCAATCACATCAATCAGGACCAGTTTTCAGACAAATTATTACCCAGCAACTCTGAATTTTCTAAATATTATATATAGATAGCCACTTACATCTAAATACTATATTTGGTTATGTTATGTTATAAATATGGACTGACCTCCATCTCTTTCTTATATTTTTGAGCATTTTCAGATTAGAGATATGGAGTTCAAGAGCAGTACCAATGCAAGTCAGTATTTGAAAATTATTGCATTGCTTTCAGTTGTCATCATGGTTGGCAGTTTGGATGTAATTCAACCAAAGGTTAACTGCTATAGTTCAATATACCAGTTTGGAGACTCATTAGCTGATACAGGGAACCTACTTATCTCTGGTCCTGGTGTACTCAGTGCAATCGCAGAACTTCCTTATGGAGAGACCTATTTCAACAAGGCCACAGGCCGTTGCTCTAATGGCAGACTTGTTATTGATTTTATTGGTATGCTTCCAATTCTCACATCTTTCCTTTATGTGACATTTTCATGGGTTTTATCTTTACTAAAAATATGATTCTGTTAAGACTTTTCAGCTAAAAGTTTGGTTACGTGGATGGACATAATATGGAACAATGATCTGAGGAAATGGGATTTTATTCTATGGAGGCTTTAATGATATTTCTATGGTTTTGATATTGGTGCATTGTTTTGTATGGTTAGCCCAAGCATATGGGCTGTTATTTTTGCCTCCATATTTAAGAAGACTTGCAGACTACAGCTCTGGTGTGAATTTTGCTGTTGCTGGTGCCACAGCCTTGAATGCCTTATTTTTTCTTGAGAAGGGAATACCCATCATTACAAGTTTCAGCCTAAGCACTCAGATCCAATGGTTCAAGGATTTTAAGAAGATGTATTGTTCTGGCACAGAAGGTTAGTTGCTATTTTATAGTATTATTATTGTGAAAATGTAAGTAATTATTAGTATTATGATTTAATAATATTAAATTTGTGATCATTATTTAATGATGATCATTTTAGATTGTGAAGGACATTTTGAAAATTCATTATTTATCCTTGGAGAGATTGGTGGAAATGACTTGAATTTACCTTTCGCCCTGGGAATATCCATAGACAAAGTCACACAATTTGTACCTCTGATCATCCAAACAATTAAGACAGCCCTTGAGGTTCGTTATTTGTTTTTTCAACGTTTCTTAAATTTTTTGTAGTGAATTTATATTCATGGTTTATGTAATTAATTTTATTGTAACTTTGATGTTGGTTAGGTGTTAATTCAAGAAAATGCAAAGAAGATTTTGGTTCCAGGCAATTTGCCTATTGGATGTTCACCATTCTATTTAGCAACGCATCCAAGTAATTTTCCATCTGATTATGATGATATGGGGTGTCTGGTAAAGTTTAACAATTTCTCTCAAAGCAATAACAAGCTTCTGAGAATGATGCTACAAGATGTGCAGAGAGATCATCCAGATGTCTCAATTGTATATGCAGATTATTATTCAGCTGAAATGAAAATTTTAAGAAATCCGCAGAAATATGGTGAGCCATATTTTGCATTTTATCTATTCTTTCCCTAAAATATATATAGCCAGGTTTTTAATTGAGAGTATTGGATTTTGATGTTACAGGATTGCAGAAAAATAATTTCAGGGTATGCTGTGGAAGGGGTGGAAAGTATAATTACTCCCCACCTTTCAGTTGTAATGTGGCTGCAAACTTGTGTCCTAACCCTAAAGAATATATCAACTGGGATGGTATTCATCTTACAGAGACTGTTTACAGAGCCATAAGTCAGATGTTGATTAATGGAGAGGTCATAATTCCACCATTACCATTGGTAAACAAGAACTGTTAAAGTCCAAAAACAATCTAGATTTCTTGCTAAGTTTTTCTGTGAATCTGTTCTTACAATTTGAGAATAAGAAAAGCCTAATCAGAGCCTCTCAATTCTTAGATTGATTATTGTTATCTTAAATCAAAGCTTTCATATCATTGGGTTTATCCATTTTTATCAGTTTGTGATCCTGTCAGATTGGTATATTTAATATAATAGTTGTTTTCAGAATTTTTATCAGTTTGTGCTCCTGTCAGATTGGCATATGTATTATAATAGTTGTTTTCAGATTATACACTTGATGCAAGGAATGAGTTGATGGTACTTCGTTACTTTGGAGAGAAAAGCTTAATATTACTGTAGAAATAAAATAAAAAATGTGAGTCGAATCCCTGCACATGTAACCCTCTTCACGTGGCCCGGGTCTTAGTAATTAAGTCCAAATTCTTAAAAGCTTTAGAGCTGTATTACAGCGATATTCCACTCATTAAACAATTAAATCATGTTTGCATTGTTTTTATTATAGTTCTTGATTAAGATAAGTAAAATTTTGAAAGGTTCCAGAATATTTTATATTAATAAAGATGAAACAGGACAGCAAAAGATTTGTACAAAAATAGCAAATCTAATTAAACAACATCAGAAAAGAACAAACTCAGCTAGGAGCAATTAAGGAGGTCTCTATTATGTAGTTGAAAAGAGTGTTACTCTTAATAATAAAAAATTCTAAAAGTAATATTTTAATTCTAAATATGTAGTTGAAAACTGATAATTAAAATATTTATGAAAATTAAATATTAAAGAAAGGATTTTAGGTATAGGTAACATATGTATGCATAATATATTTTTATTATTTTTGTTTACATATAAGAGTTTGAACAATCATCTTAAAGATAATTTAATAGTCACTTCAGACTGACACAGATACACATAAAGATATATTCCAAAATTCTAAAAGTAATATTTTAGATTCTAAATATGTAGTTGAAAACTGATAATTAAAATATTTTGAAAATTAAATATTAAAGAAAAGATTTTAGGTATAGGTAACACATGTATGTATAATATTTTTTATTATATTTGTTTACATATAAGAGTTTGAACAATGATCTTAAAAATAATTTAATGGTCACTTCCTACATTACATATACTAAACATTTTTCAATGCATGTTTAAGTTCTTGTTTGGCGTGAGTAGCATTGATAAAGGAAGAAGATAGACAAGTACAAACAATTAAAAAATAACTTGTGCCACAAATTGGAGATGTTTGCACGCTGTCAAATATTATGTATCATTTTTTTCTTTCTAATACTATGTCAAAGAATAGTTAAAATGCACTCAATAGAAATCATAATATAGAAAAAAAAAAGCTCAGAACAAAACCTAATTAGAGTGGCATGGACAAGTTTAAAATAATTCAATTTTCAATCATTTGTGATATGATATTTATGATAGAAAGAAACGAACTACTAAAAACATCAAATAAGTGAAACTCAAACTCGACGCACACTTGGCAAGGGTGACTCGACTCAAGAATCGATAAAAAAACTTGACACGAACTTGGAAAGACTAAAAAATATGAAATACCTAAGAAATTTAGAGATTTGTAAGGATTTATAACTTGTTTCATACACCCTTTATAAAAAAAACCTTAATGAAATAATAGAATCATCAAATAGAGGTTAATTTGATCACATACACAAGTATACACTAATCACATAAGTGTAAACACAAATTGTTGTTCAAGGGAATAACAAACTTAAATATATAAATATTGTCAAATGCATACAAAAATCATGGAATATGAAATCCATGACATCAAATGTTCCAAAAAAATATCAAAACAATAACTACAAATCGATGGCTTAGAGAAGCATGCATTCCTCCTATGAAGGCATCTAAGTGTAGCATCGTAAAATTGCAACACTTGCAATTTCGACTGCATTTGGGTCTTCACGATGGCGGCGCAATGTTGAACCTGAATGGAGACCCCGAAACCTGTTTACGACATCAAAAACTGCATCTTTCTGCACCTTGGCCTGATCCTCCTTGCACCCTGCTGTCCCGGGAGGTGGGACCATGGCGCCCAGCGCCCTGTCCTTCAGGACCATGGCACCCAGTGCCCTAGTCCCTCAGGACCATGGCGCCCAACGCCTTGGTCCCTGGCCCTATTTTGGGCCTGGTCTCTTGTTGGGCATCGGGTCTTCAAGTTTGCAATTTGGAAAATAATGCTCCTAGGTCAGCCTAAGGTCAGAAAAATCAGTCTCCTAACCCTAATTGACAAGTATATAAACTACATTTCCCCTCCCAAAAAAGGGGAGAAAAAAATATATGTGTGCAAGAGGCGGAAGCAATAGGCAAACATTCAAACATTCAAACATTCAAGCATTCAAGCATTCCTTCAAGCAATTGAGCATTCTAAGTCTCAATTTAAGGCTAGGTGTTGCATTCAAGACAAGGATTCAACCATTGAAGAGGAGATCACCTACAACATACAACATACACCATCATTACACCTTCGCATGTAAGAATACAAACATTCTTACAACAAGGTATCAATACTTGATTACATAACAAACACTTACATTTACAACATTCTCATTTCTTGGTTAATTCCAAAACTGGAGTTTGACCTAAAGGCAAACCCCTAATCCCTAACCCCCCAATCATCCTCTCTTTTCTGTGTGTAGGTTGCAGGTACACGGCTGTAATTGAAGATCTGGAATCCTTGTGCAGAGATGAACAGATCCCCCTTCGTTTCGCGGATTTTTTGGAGGACCGTGTGCACTCCGGGCGCCATCGTCCTGTCAACTTTCGCTCAAACTTGCAGGACAACATCGTCTCGACATTTTACTACTAATTTCAGGTCCGCAGCTTCATCCCATGTCCGTATCTCCGTCTTCAAGCGAATCTTTCTTACTTTTACATACATTCCTAGTTGAATCCTTCTATCTACATTCTTTACAAAAGAGGGTATCCTTGCTGTCTCAACCCTTGAAACTCATTTAGAATCCAGTCTTGCATTGTGTGGGATTAGATCTTGTGGGTTTCAACCCCTCTTTTGAATGTAAAGTCTCTCCTAAGTGAAAACCGTCAATCCTAGTGACCTCCTTTCTCTCTCCATGGAGTGGGGGAACACCTAGGGTTCGATTTTCTGCTTTACATTTTGGTGAACCCGACGTGAACATCCTAATTCTGATTATTCATGGTTAGATCTGAAAAAATTTTGCTTCCTTAATTACATTTCCATGTTTGATCTTTTGCAAATTTTAGAGGTTAATTGCATAAAAACCCTAAATTCTCTTTTTAGTAATTGAGCTTGTGAAATGTTTAATTGTTAATGCTTGTATCAGATCTACCCTTCTATTGCAAATTGTCAAATCATATTTGTGCTTTAATTCTGAAAATTAAGTGGTTAAGTGTCAAAACCCTAATTTTTTAAACCCTCTTGATTCAACCTTTGACTGATGATTTCACTGATCAAAACACCTCCAAATCGGCTATAACTTCGGATTGCGCAACAAAAACATAATATCTCTCATCCCTGAAAATTTTGAAAAAGTTGCGAGGACCATGCGCACCCAGAGCGCCATCGTCCCCGACATTTTTTCTGAAATTTCGAGAGCTATTTCTTACTGTATTTTTCTGCTAGAATCCAGAATCTTGGCTGATTTCATCAATTCTAACACTTTCAAAATTAAAGTCAAAGTTGGTCTAGTGATTGCTTGGATTAAGGCTTATAATCATTAAAAAATTGTTGAAATTGAAATTTTGTGTTAAAATTGTGTTTCTTACAGTCCTAAATCTGAAAAGTGTGTTGGCATTCATTTGAAATTTCAGTGCTTTATTCAAATTCTTGCAGTTTGTGACTTTTGAAATTAAGTGTTTAATTGCAACAACTTGGATTTCCACTTTCAAAATTGAATTTTGCATGAAATTGAGTCAACTTTTAAATTTCAAAGCTTGCATTGCTTTTAGTATTCCCTCTAAAATCATAAAATTCAAAATTTCAGTTTCCCTCTCTTTTTCAAAATTCAAATTTTGCATTTTTCAACAATCTTGATAGGGTTCAATTTTGAGATTGCAACTGTAATTTGGCCTATCTACAGATTGTAAAATCACTCAATTTTTTCAGATTAGCTTTACAATCATCATAACTTTCATCCCTGAAAATTTCAAAAAAAGTTGCGAGGACCGTGTGCACTCCATTCGCCACGGTCCCTGACATTTTTTCTAAAACTTCGGGAGATTGTCATGATTTCATTTAACAGCTTAAATCTAGGAAATTGGCTGATTTTATTGAAATTTGCTACCTCTAAATTCAAAAATAAATTCAAAATTCAAGATCTCAATTTTCAAGATAACAATTAAAATTAAGTGCTACCCCCTTGGCCCTAATTTTCAATTGTGCCTACCTTTCTTGGAAGTTGTGCATGAGTTTTACAACAATAAGCCCTACTTACACTATTCCCGTTAGACGAAGCCTTAGAATTAAGTCTTTCCAAGGTTTAATTACCGAGGAGATGGAACCTAATTTGAATGGCCTTTTTAACGAGGACATGGGAAATTCTTCTAATCCTCTTAATGATGAAGAAGCTCTCCATGAGGTTCTTGTAGAACAACTTCCGAAATTGGATAACCAATTTGATGATTTTCAGCAATGGATGTCTCAAGAATACCCCGATAGTCAAGCTCTTTCATTAATTGAGGGTCTAAAATGTATGGTTCAAAGTGATAAGAATGGAATTGATATTTTACGTAGTATTGCACACATCGTGGATTCGAATGTGATGCCTATGAAGAGTTGTGCCGAAACTTTAGGTTATACACAACCTCCTACTCAAGTCAATCATTCTATTCCTTTGATAACTTCTATTGCTAGTATACCTACTTTTACATCAAACATAATGACTACTTCAATACAAAACATTCCACCTATGATCACCAGTCATGGGGGCAATCCTTCTTCTTCAATCAACCCTCTTCCTTCATTCAATCTGACTTCCTCATTCATTCCTTCAATGAGTGTCCCTATTACATCTCCACAAATGAACATGACGCAAGGGGGCAATTCATTTAACCATTCCATTCCTCCTTGTAGTGTTCCTTCTTTCCAATCATCTCCTATGACTAACTATCATAGTGTCCCGCCACCTTACTCTCAATCAATACCTTCTTTCAATAACATAATACCTCCATCACAATCTAACATGTCTAATATGAACTCTTAGACTAAAGCGACCATTAACAATCTTGCACAAACTGTCTCTTCTTTACAGCAACAAATTGCCTCTATGAATCAATCTAAGTTTAGTGTGCCCACATTTGATGTTGCGAGCCCACTTTCTCTTGACATTGTTCGAGCTATCCCCCATAAGCATGTTGAAATCCTGCAGTTGGAGCTTTATAATGGTAAAGGTGATCCTCTAACACATGTTAAGACCTTTCAAACAATATGTACCGATTTTGCTCATGACCAAAGGTTGCTTGCAAAACTGTTTACTAGAACATTAAGAGATAAGGCTCTATAATGGTATTGCTCGTTGCCTTCCTATTCTATCACTTCTTTCCAACAACTTGCAAATGCTTTTATTCAACAATTTCAAAACAATATAAGTCCTAAAGTTACTTTGATTGATTTAATGCATTGTAAACAAGGTGTTAAAGAAAAAGTGACTGATTTCATTGGTAGATATAAGCATTTGTGTGCTCAAATTTCTTTTCTAGTACCTGATAATGATATTCAAAGAATCTTTATTTCTAATTTACAAAAAGATATTAGAGAAAAACTTATGTTCTGAGTTTACTTCTTTCCAACAGTTGTATGCAACTCTTCACAATTATCAACTAACTGTGAGTCAAATGGAACAAGCAAATCCTATGGCTCTAAGTGATAAGGGTGATAGTAGCCAACAACCATTTGGGAAGTTTAAACCAAACAGAGGGTTCATTAAGTTCAATGAAAACATCATTAACAACAATGTGAATGCAGCATCAGGTGTGCCTCCTATTTCTAAGTTTTTCAAGAAAGAAAGAAAGTTTACTCCTTTGAATGAATCATTGCATAGTATTATGAATAATTTATTGGAACAAAATGTGCTTATTATCCCTCCTATAAAGCAAATAGATCATGCGAAGATTAATTCACCCTATTTTGATAACAAATCTTTTTGTCAATTTCATCGTCAACCTGGGCATGATACTGAAAAATGTTTTGCTTTAAAGGGTAAAATTCAAGATTTGATTGATAATAATACTATCTCTGTTTCAGGTGTGAATGATAAAGGCAACACATCTGTAGCTCCTCCTAACCAAAATCTTAAGATTTTTACTGATCCATTCCCTTCTCATACCTCTAATGTGATTGAGACTAATGATTCCTCTTTCTCACCTGATGGTCTTGTGTCTATGACTCCGAATGTGATTAACTTTGTGGAGCAGTAGAAAATCCCTAAAGAACCTTCCATCACATTTGATTCCAGTGAAACTATCACGGCACCTGATGGTCCTTTATATATAGTTGCAAAAGTCAAGAATACACCTTGCCGTGGAGTGCTTATTGATCCTTCTTGTATGGTTAATGTCATTACTGAAGAGTTTCTTTTTACTTTGCAATTGAATCAAGTGATCTATGACAAAACAAATGTGGTTGTGAAATTATTTGATGCATTTTCTTCTCCTGCAATTGGTTCTATTACATTACCTATTGAGGTCCATAACAAATCCCTTAATGTGAGCTTTGCTATTATTCCATCATCCGAACAATTTCATGTGAAGCTAGGCTATCCTTGGCTATCTTCCATGAAAGCTATTGCTTCTCCTATTCACAAGTGTTTGAAATTCCCCCATAATGGTGAAGTTGTTACTGTCAATCATAGTCTCTTTAAACTAGCTGAAAGAACTTCTAGTGTTCCTATTGATTATTTTTGGCCTAAACAATTTCAATCTCTTCCACCGCGAAGTGATCATCTTTTCAAATCCTATCAAAAGTGGAAAAAAGATATGATCCTATCTCTAAGTGAACCTAGAACACCCAAACTTGATATTCCTATCATTCTTGAGAAGGAAGTTCTTCCTTTGAAAGATAAAACTAATGTGTTTCCTCAAGAAGATTCCCAACCCATCCCTAGGGATGTGACTATGTCTATGACTAATAAACTTTCTAAAGGTAGACCTATACCTCCTCGTCATGATGGACTTGGTCTCCTTCCTAAACCAGGTATTCCTCCTTTATATGGAGCAGTTCCTCCTCCTTCCTCTTATAGAGAGAAGAGATCTTCCTCTTCTCCTATTATTCAACCTAAGAGACCACAACCTAAACACCCAAGTGATAAGGATGAGAACATTCCTCCTCCTCAATCTTCTCAACTTCCTACTAAGACTAGACGAAATCATTCTGCACGTGAACGCTGACGAAAGCGTCGTCTTAGAGCTCGTACAGCTGCTTCTCAAACTTTGCAATCCCCAAAAACACCTTCAGCTAGTATTATTCCATTTTCTCCTCAGCCGAAAATTGAGCGAAAATCTCCTAAACATAAGATGCATGATGGTTTTGATCCTGTGCGAGTTAAAAATCCTATTTTTATAAATCTTGATGATGATATAGATGAAAATGTTATTCATGATGAAAATGTTACTCCTCTTTCTTCTGATAGTGAATATGAATATGTTGATAGTGATAACCATTTATCTAACGCATTTTCTAAAGCACTTATCCTAGCTCCTAGACAAGAACAACGTGGCTTGGAACATGAACATACCCCTTGTTTGGATCTTGTGATAGCTCCATCTGCTATGTTGGATGTTCCTCCTCTAGCGTGTTTCCTGCCTTTCTGAAATATTGATTAGCAAGATCGGGGGGTGGATGACGTGCTAGACTAGTTCATTAGCATAGCAAACTCTCTCCTCCTCTCTTGATCTCTTTTGTTACTTCTTCTATGTGTTATTCTCATTCTTCTATTTGTTGTCCTTAGTGTTGTCTACTTGAGGACGATGCAAAGCATTGAGATCTCTTTTGGTCTCTCTCATGTTGACTCAAAAGACACATGTGTTCCCTTCTTCTAGGTGACCTTCCTTGATTGGGGAATGAAGAACAATTATGCATACGTACATATGATATACATGAATTATCATATAGCATATTGACCCCAAGGAAAGCGAAGTCACCTCGTGCTTTGTGTTTTGTGTCTATTATCCTTGGGTTTATCTCACACTTGGGGGCTAAATCTTTGTGATAACATGCTCCTTTCCCTTCTCATTTCTTATGTGTATCACTACCTTAAAGCAATCACCCCCGATGAGGCGTGTGCGATCGCTTTAATGTAGGGGGCATACACTCCGTTCATATCTCTTCAAGATACTTGAAAATTTCTTGGCGAACTTAGCTTTGCCTTGAAAATTTTTGGTATTTTTCTTGCATGACTCATAGTGAGGGAACCTGACTACTGACAGTCATGGTTCTCCCTCGTGATCTTCCCTTTTACTTTGTCAATTGAAGTCGTAAGATCCTTAGTCCACTGGGGGCTTGGTGTATCTTGCCTCCTTGACATGGTGAAAGTCTTTCAATGTTGTTTCCTTGTACTTTACCAGAAGTATGGGCGTACGCTTATACTCTCGCTAAAGTGGGGGCTAAATGTAGCATCATAAAATTGTGACACTTGCAATTTCAACTGCATTTGGGTCTTCACGATGGCGGCGCAATGTTGAACCTGAATGCAGACCCCGAAACCTATTTACGACATCAAAAACTGCATCTTTCTACACCTTGGCCTAATCCTCCTTGCACCCTGCTGTCTCGGGAGGTGGGACCATGGCGCCCAGTGCCCTGGTCCTTCAGGACCATGGCGCATAGCGCCCTAGTCCCTGGCCCTATTTTGGGCCCGGTCTCTTGTTGGGCATTGGGTCTTCAAGTTTGCAATTTGGAAAATAATGCTCCTAGGTTGGCCTAAGGTCGGAAAAATCAGTCTCCTAACCCTAATTGACAAGTATATAAACTACATTTCCCCTCCCAGAAAAGGGGAGAAAAAAATATATGTGTGCAAGAGGCGGAAGCAATAGGCAAACATTCAAACATTCAAACATTCAAGCATTCAAGCATTCCTTCAAGCAATTGAGCATTCTATGTCTCCATTCAAGGCTAGGTGTTGCATTCAAGACAAGGATTCAACCATTGAAGAGGAGATCACCTACAACATACAACATACACCATCATTACACCTTCGCATGTAAGAATACAAACATTCTTACAACAAGGTATCAGTACTTGATTACATTACAAACACTTACATTTACAACATTCTCATTTCTTGGTTAATTCCAAAACCGGGGTTTGACCTAAAGGAAAACCCCTAATCCCTAACCCCCCAATCGTCCTCTCTTTTTTGTGTGTAGGTTGCAAGTACGCGGCTATAATTGAAGATCTGGAATCCTTGTACAGAGACGAACAGATCCCCCTTTGTTTCGTGGATTTTTTGGAGGACCGTGTGCACTCCGGGCACCATCGTCCAGTCAACTTTCGCTCAAACTTGCAGGATAGCATCGTCTCAACATTTTATTGCTAATTTCAGGTCCGCAGCTTCATCCCGTGTCCCTATCTCCATCTTCAAGTGAATCTTTCTTACTTTTACATACATTCCTAGTTGAATCCTTCTATCTACATTCTTTACAAAAGAGGGTATCCTTGCTGTCTCAACCCTTGAAACTCATTTAGAATCCAGTCTTGCATTGTGTGGGATTGGATCTTGTGGGTTTCAACCCCTCTTTTGAATGTAAAGTCTCTCCTAAGTGAAAACCGTCAATCCTAGCGACCTCCTTTCTCTCTCCATGGAGTGGGGGAACACCTAGGGTTCGATTTTCCGCTTTACATTTTGGTGAACCCGACATGAACATCCTAATTCTGATTATTCATGGTTAGATCTGAAAATTTTTTGCTTCCTTAATTACATTTCCATGTTTGATCTTTTGCAAATTTTAGAGGTTAATTTCATAAAAACCCTAAATTCTCTTTTTAGTAATTGAGCTTATGAAATGTTTAATTGTTAATGCTTGTTTCAGATCTACCCTTCTATTGCAAATTGTCAAATCATATTTGTGCTTTAATTCTGAAAATTAAGTGGTTAAGTGTCAAAACCCTAATTTTTACTACCCTCTTTATTCAACCTTTGACTGATGATTTCACTGATCGAAACACCTCCAAATCAGCTGTAACTTTGGATTCTGCAACAAAAACATAATATCTCTCATCTCTGAAAATTTTGAAAAAAGTTGCGAGGACCGTGTGCAACTGGAAGCACTGCTTTGCTGGCTCAAAATAAAAATGGCCATCTTTTGAAGATTTAGTGTTTTAGGAACAAATTTTTTTCACCATCTATCTCACACTAGAAAAAGAAGAAAAAATCAATCTCATTTCCAACTTTAAGACTATAGAATAAAATTTAATTATTCCCTTAAAATACATTTTTACCTAGCTGAAATTTTGTCTAGATATCTTTGTAAATTTGATGAGAGAAGAACCCCCCTTATGTGCATTAGATTGGGCCTTAGCCATTTTATGGATTATGGTGTTGGTATCACCATGTGACATTTGCTCTATCACTAAGTAGAGCCCATTAAGATCTTCCTCATCCACCTTAAAATCAGGGTAGAAATGGAATGTCAAAATAAGGTAATAAGTGATTTCCTGGAGGGGCTTGTGAAGCTAGAGGTGCTATCTCCTATCAATGATCTCCCAAACAGGATGATACATACTCTCATCTCTGACATAGAGAAATCTAATGACCTCCTTGGCACTATCCATGCCCTCATATATGTAGCCCATTCCAAGATTCTCACCATCAACAACTTGTACAAGAAATTTCAAGGGCTCAATGAACTAAAAATAACTTAAGTGTGAATTAAAAAAAGAAAAAAAAAAGAAAAATATGAATAAATAATAAAACATAATGTAGAATTTATGAAAATTTTACCTTCACAAACTCTGCATAAGGGGTCCAAAATCATAGCTCATAAAAAGTGCAATCTTCCACATTAGTCCTTGTAGTGGTTGTAGAAAAGGATGGGGATGTTCACTCGTCATCAACAAGCATACTCCTCAAAGATTCATTTGACTGAATCAAAGATTGTAATGTGATGAAATTGATAGTAGATCTAGTGATTCTAGGATGATCCAAGTCCTTCTACCCAATGTATTGCCTCATTAGGCTAAGGACCCATTTGTGAACGTAGACAATTTTATAAACTTTTTTGGCCTTATTTACACATCTTGATACATAGAAGCTTGCTAATATCCTTGAATGGGACATCAAGAAATTGGGTGGCACGTGGAGACCAAAATATAGTTGGGTGTCTCTCCATCAAAATTCCACCAGCAACAACATAATTTATTGTATTATCGATCACCACTTGAACTACATTCTCCACACCTAACTCATGTATGACCCCCTTTATAACCTCACATAGGAATGTAGTATTTCTTGAATGTGCAGAAATGTCAATGGACTTGGGGAACATGGTACCACCTGAAATTTGAAAAGAAAGAAAAATCAATGATAATTAAATAAATCTTAAATTAAACATATTAATTATTGAATCAAATTCAAATTATTAAATGCATTAAGGGAAGTAGATTGATCAATCAACTACAAAAGAAACAAGAAATTCAAGAGCATCCTATTTTTGTCAAAATTGGGCTACTTAAGTTAGATTCAAAAGGGGCTTTGAACTTCGTCCCATATATAGTTATGGTATCAACCATGTTCTACCAATATGGAGACATGTCAAAAGTAAATTAATTAAGATAAGTATGCTCAATAAAAATTCACTAGACAAAGAAAATCATAAAATTTATTACAATCAAATAGAAAATATTTACCTACCAAAATTGGCCAATTACATCTCTAGTTGCATCATGAACCAACTTGTTCCAAACCATTCTCTCAAGTGATGGTTGGGAACCAGGAGTAGTGTGTGACTCAAAATATGAATCCATTATAGATTTAAAAACTCTAGGAATAATGCTAATACTCCTACTACCACTAGTAAAAGCACTAGAAGAAGAACTAGCACTAGGATGAAATGGAGGCATCAAAGAAGCCTCTCCAATAGAACGAATGCTTGCCAACTCCTCCCTTTGCCTCTTCTTCATTTGTTTTTGTGCTTCAAATATTTCTAGTCGCACTTGGCACTTGTGAATAGTTTAATTAGGTGATTTGTCACATGGTTGATCATCATGGCCACATATGTGGGCAAGATGGTGTTTCAATCTTTAATGCCTCCATAAAAGAGGGTTTTGCAATATTTAAATTTGGCCTCTCCTTTTTTTTACTAGAATTTTTTTTGGCATATTTCCAAGTTGGATCCTTTCTATCTATGTTTGTTCTAGGAGTTGAACTAAACATTGTGAAAATATGATTTTCAAGAGCTCAAGGTTGTTGCAATGAGACATAATTACAAAAAAATGAACATTTGTGCAATAGCATTTATAAACTAATACAAAAAATATTGTCTTGTTTATTATAAAATATAATGTAGAGTTTGTTCCAAAAACTAATTTTAAGTTTGTAACTTCCTTCCAAATAAATGTATGGTTTTCTCTTTCTTTGAAAGGAATTGAATTGAAATGTTGAAAAAAAAACTAAAATTTTTGTTTATAGAACACAAAAAATCCAAAAAAAAATCATTCTTACCTCTTAAAACAAACTTGAAATGAAAAATGATCTCTTTCAAATCCTTGGTATGGAACCCTTGATGCACCAAATCTGAGTATTAAGCCAACCCAATATGATTTGTTGATAAATTTTTGGTCTCCCTCCTTTCTAGTTGTCCTACAATGTGCTCTTACTTTTCCTCACAACTAACTCTTCTCACACTATTTTTCCAATACAATGAAAGGAGCTCACTTTTAGGGTTTTAAAGGCAATATAAAAAAAAAAGAATAGAAAAAACAAGTTATAACAATTAACTTTATGTTTTTTAATTGATTTTTGTGTTTTATCGGTTGGCTGAGTCTAGGCATCAGGACTTGCTGAGTCTAGGTTGAGTCCATAGGTCCTGAGCTCAAGCAAGTGTCACCTTGGACTTGGATGAGGCTGATTTTGGGCCCCTGGGAGTCACCGAGGCTCACTTGGCTTAGGACTTGCCTAGGTTCACCCAGATCGACACTCATCCAGTCCAGATGACTCCCGAATCTTTGAAATGTGTAGACTCGAAGCTAATGCAAAAGAGAGAGAAATTGTAAATGTCTTTGCATTAATAACAACCTCTATTTATGGAGAAATATTCCATAATATAAAAATGCAACTTACCATGGAAAGATCTTAAAAGATTTGAAGATTTGTATTAATTTGATTTAAAGTAAGACTTCACATAAATATAATTGAATTTTTTATATCTGAAATTACGAATCTTTATCTAAAGAAAGTAGCCTCTCAAATTCAATAAATGAAATGTAATATAAATGTACTTATAATATAGTTGTCATATTTTCAATTTATTCGATGTAATAAGAAGCAAATAATCAATTAAGATCACTCAATTTTGATTAGTTGGTTGATAATTTAACTAAAAGAAAAAATTAATTTGGAATAAATATAGACAGGAATAGAGAAATCACGTGTTGCATCTATTAGAATGGAAGGCAACTTATCACTATATAATACCTTCTAAATAAGGAGAATAAGGAAAGATAAGATCAAGAAAACAATAAGGGATAGGGAAAAAGGATAAATAAAATGTGTTTAGACTCATAAGGCCCGTCACTATAGGAGTACATGAGTTTATAGGCAATCAGCACCACCAAAAGCATTTGTCAGTCTCGTCTCTTAATTTTATTTTGGCTTTGTTCGACCTCTCTCATTCGGCTTGTAGAAGCTTAATTATGACAATAGAAAGTGAGAAGGAAAGTTTAAAATATAGAAATGTCCTTAAAAGTCTCAATAACCTTTTGGGTTGCTATAGTTGGCTATATTGTCCTAGCGGCTATTTTCATTACAGTGAAACGACACTGTGTATTTATCGCCTACTTGATTACCCCAATCTGGCATTCTCCAATGTAGGGCTGACATATCAAAACTTAGCATACAATTATGGAAAGGTTGCACTCTTCATATTTACAGCCTGGACAAGGAAGGACTATGGAGATGTTCTTTTGGGCTTTGCTAGGTGTAGAAGTATTTAAGAAAATATGACTGACTCCACCAGCGTAAGCCAAAATGTGAGCTTTGGAACAAGCATGGACATCCATCAATCAAAATGTGGTCTCATGGATCACCATGATTAATGTAGGATTTGCTAAAAAAATGGATACGTTGAAAGAGCTTTAGAAACTTCCAAACAAATGAAGTGGCAGGCGTAAGACAAATTCCATAGCTTTCTGAAGCATACATACCCAACAAGAACATGGAAGAAGTTACCTAGCCGTAGTTATTTGATAAGGATTCAGTAAACTAAAAAGACGTCACTGAAATGGAAAAAAGAATGAAGCTAATAAGTCATAGATTCAAACTTTTAAGATGAAATCAAAATCGATGGAAGACAGATAGATTTGGTAGTGAATAAGGGATATAAAGTGCAGATCAAATGGACATTGAGCTCGTCCAAGAAGAAAATTGTAGCAATAGGAAGACATCAAGGCATTGAAAGGGGAAGACAATGTATCTTCTATCAAATAGAAAGATGCAATGAGAAAATATTATTAAAATATAAAATGGGGGTCGATAGAAAGAGCTGACGAAGAGAAGTTTGGAAGGTGCACAAGAGAGAAGCAGCCCATGAGGAGAGTGGTGATGTGGGCTGTGTATGGAAAGAGGAGTGTAAGGTGTGGTGCAAGATAGAAGAAGTGTTTCCAGAGGAAGGGAAAGCACACATAGTAGATAGGAAGAGACTGTAAAATTTTGCAGCTGTGGCAGCATAGCACAGGATCGATCTAGTTAGGAAAATAAAAATAAAACTTGCAGATCTAAAGAGCAGCTAAGAAAATGAAATATATTAATTCATTGTGTCTTTTACATTATGCAAAATGCATATTTATACAAAGAAAACCTCCACCGAAAGAGCTGGAATTACGGTGAGGAGACGAGTCAGGAAACCAATATACCCGCATGCAATCTGGTATTTTCCATAACTAACAGAGAAGATTGCATTATTACAAAGGCTGGATGCTTAGTTGGAATTAACGCTAGCACTGGTTGGCATGCAAACTAGACTGCAGTCTTACCATAATCGAGGAAGCATGCAATCCGTAGATCATGCAGTTGACTGTGTTGCATGATTGTGCTGCATGCACTAACATCCCCCCTTAAGTCTAACTAAGGAGACTGAAAAGATGAAAGAGGGAAAACCCAGTGGCAACAAAACCACCCCTCAAAATAAACACTAACTCTACATGACACTTAATATGCTACAATGTCTTGTAACCAAAGAAGGTCTTGCAGAAAGTGGCTATTTGTGCCTTCACAAAGGAGAAACAATGTCAATACAGAATGTAGCAAAGCGAATGTTGTAGTAGGTTCCCCTGCAACAAATGATGCCTCTTCCTTTTGGAAGATAAAAACCTCAAGCTATCAAACTGCTAAACTCCCACTCAAGTGAAATGTATGAAGCAATCAAGATGAATGGTTCTGAAAAATACTCATGTTTCTCGAATCCAATGCTGAACTGCAATTCCGCAATACAAGATTCCAGGACAGTGACCACTGAAATGTGAGATTTGTTCAGATATGAATCAGTATGTTTCAAGATAGTAGCATGGAGTGGTTGAGAGAAAACAAGAGAATCCAAACCAAAAGAAGATGTAACTTGATGTGAGCCATGAGAGAAAAGACGTGTCCTCAAATTTGTCATCATGATCAGAGAGAGATTCAAAAAACAAATGATAAATGTCTAATAGGATGATATCTCGCTCATCAAGAGGACAAGAATAAAAATCTTGAAAAGAATCTAAAGTAGCATTCGAAGAAGCCAAGATCTCTATCAAACTTGCAAGTGAAGGTGAAGGTACATCAACTATTTTCGTAGGTGGAAAAGGAGCAGCTTGAGATTCTAATGCATTCCCCAAAAAGAGTTGAAAGGCATTATGTGAGAAATGAGGAAACCATTCATGCCCATGTTGATTGCTCCCACAATACCTGCATCTGCAACCCTTATACATATACATGGTTCACTCTTTAAATTATCTCCAAAAAAGTACAAAACATAGAACCTTCAATACAATGAATATTTCACTCTAAAACAACTCAATCTTCAGTGCCTGCAAATAAAAGTGTTTCGATTATACTTCCTAGCAACCTACTCTGATACCATGTAAAATTTTGCAGTTGTGGCTGCATAGCACATGATAGATCTAGCTAGGAAAATAAAAACAAAACTTCCAGATCTAATGCACATAAGAAAAAGAAAGAGCAGCTAAGAAAATGAAATATATTAATTCATTGTGTCTTTTACATTATGCAAAATGAATATTTATACAAAGAAAACCTCCACCGTAAGAGCTGAAATTACAGTGAGGAGACGAGTCAGGAAACCAATATACCTACATGCAATTTGGTATTTTCTATAACTAACGGAGAAGATTGCATTATTACAAAGGCTCGATGCTTAGTTGGAATTAATGCTAACACTGGTTGGCATGCAAACTAGACTGTAGTCTCACCATAATTCAGGAAGCATGCAATCCGTAGATCACGAAGTTGACAATGTTGCATGCACTAACAGAGACAATAAAATTTGCAAACTGAGAAAAAAGATGTGTGAGCTTCAATGTTGTAGAGGAGAGTGAACTAGTTATAGAGAGGAAGAAGTGTGATTAACAAGCTAAAATTGTAAATGATGCATCACAAATTTGTAGAGGTTAAATTTATATTTCTTATTGCAAAATAAAGCAGAGCGTATCTATACTTGGTAAGTCCCTTTGTGTATTGAGGTTTGGAAGCAAGAGAGATTTTCGTCTTGCATCAATTTGCATTGGAATGAGAAGTCTTGAGAGTGGAGAGGATCCGCCAAGATCTATGGGTGAAGTTGAAGAAAAAGAGTTGTCTCAAAGATGGAGAGGATGTTATAGGTGTACGAAGACTCCTGAGCAATTGAGAGCTAAGAGGTGTTGTTTGTAACTAGGTCAATATGGGTTCGGATTGCCTTAAGGCAACATCCAAACCCATTTAGGACTGGGCCCTATCCTAAAGCATAACGTACCCCAAAGATTGAGGCCAGCCCTATACTTGTATGCCACCCTAAATACTCCATGCCACAATAAATATATTGGCATAAAAAAGAAGGAGGTCGACTTGAATTAATAAAGGCTAAGACACATATAAATAAGGACATCTTGCAAATACAATTCACTCATTCAAGCATTCAATGAATCAGCTCTGCATGTAAAAGGTGCAAATTTACTCAAGGAGGGTGTGAACTTGTCTAGGCTTGTGCGAACTTGTCCAAGAGGACATAGGCCATTTGGTGCAGACTTGAAGAGCTTAGAAGTGCAAATCTGTCATACAAAAGGGATCAGATCTGAAAAGGAAGCTAAGTATTGTATTTGTGATATTAAGGGAGAATATATAATCTGACTTGTGGGTCTTTAATGCTAGGTTTTTCCTCCTTGGAGGTTTTCCCAGGGTATTTGTGTTTGTCTCTTGTTTACTTCCTTCATTTCTGAGTTTACTGAATTATGGTTTACTAAAATGTTACAAATCTGATTAACAAACTAGGGCATAATTAAAGGACATAAGTCTGATTATTGATCTAGGGCACAAAAATTACAAGAGGGACAAGACATAGAAGAAGAGTTGAAAGGTGAATCAGTTGTGGAGACCTCAAAAGAATCATTATAGGTGTGTGAAGTCTTAATTGATTGAGAGATTGAAGTCATGAAGAAGAGTGTAATGCAGGGGAAGTGATTGTAGAAGATAAGAGGATGAGTTTGAAAAAGAAGACGAGGTGGGTCATGAGGAGGCCCATGTTGATTTCGTTTCTAGAGCAATGTTAGGAAGAGAGCTATGGCATGTGAATAATCTCATTGAGAAAGGACAATTATAGCTGAAAGAAAAAAGAAGAAAGAGAAGTCCCTTCAAATGAAGAGGAAAGAAAGGAGAGAATGGTCATAAAGGATTGTCAATTAGTGAGTGAAAGTAGAGAACGTGATGGAGGTGAAGGTACTGTTGTGACCAAATCACACATCGTCCCATTACAAGTGGAGACCCTCTTTTTCTTTATAGATGTCAAATAGAGCCTTAGAGTTTCATATAGTATAAAATAGAAATCATTTAAATTAAAAAACCTAAAAAATAAAAAATAAAAAATAGAAAATCCAGAAAAGTTGACTAAAGCTCTCAATCACTTTGTGCAATGACTATGTCTTTGCTTTTAATGATTTTGTCATTGCCCTCAATGTCTTATGTTATTGCTTTAATTGATTATGAGAGAAAAGGGAGTTACGCTTGGAACGATACAAGTTATTCAATCAATGTAATCAACAAAGAAAGATGATTCATGCTAAGAGACCACATCCCAACACTTGAACTATGCACGAGATAAGCTGCTTAGTCGATGCAATGAAGGTGGAAACAATAACTATTCTCATAGGTTGAAGTTTAAGCATTCAACTACGCCATCCTAACACTTGAGTTGCCACGATGCTACATTCATTGTGAAATTTTGAAGATCAAAATCGATTTAAGGGATTGGTGAAGGCATATAATGAAAATGATTACACAAATGAAATGCGTTTGCAAGTTCGAAGAGATGCTAATTAAGGGGTGATTATGTAAACGCAGGCATATGAAGTCGCTGCCTTATATGCAAAGTTCGATGAGCCTCATTGAAACCAAGGCGGCCAGCATTATTGCCATTAAAAGTTTTTTGTAAACTCTAAGCAAGGCGATTAATGATTTATATGCATTTACCAAGGATCGATTAAGGGACATTTTATGAATGTGGTGAACTTCGCACAATGCATTTGTCAACTCGATGGATATATACAATTGCATTCAATGATGCGATGCTAATTACATAAGTGGTTCGTTTTGCAAAAATCAAAGCCTTACACAAAATCATTATTGAATTGAAAATTTAATCAGTGGCGTATAATCGCTTAAATTCAAGGGTGCAAAGGTCGATGCTTTGATACAACACATTTAATAGCTGGCGACTTGCATTTGAAAATCGATTTGTTGAATCCCCTATGCGCCACAATCAGCAACTATTATTGGCATTGATTCATTTAATGAAATTTGCCCAGCAATTGTGATGAGGCATGGTACTTTTGAAATCATAGTAAGTCCAAATTTGATCGTTTCATTGATCAAATTTAAACTGATATTGCTCTTAGACCAGCGACTTAATCAGCTTGATCAATTATATCATCAAGATTGGGCGATATTCATGTTAACACAGTGATTTGTGTATACAAGATTTTTGGCGATATTTACCAAGGAATTCATTTTGTATCATCTTCATATGCTGGCGATTTGACATCAAAATTGACAGCGTTTGCATTCTATACACAGCGAACTCCACTATATGCTGCGACTCCAATTTGCCTTCATTTCCAATAATATTGAATCACTGTTTGACAGCGAATATACCTTCACTTCTGGCGATTGTATTTTGAGATAGTGATCCCAAACCTCTTATAAGCAATTCGCATCTGTTCAACAGAATAGTGGCACTGTGACTTTGAGGTTGACAACTGGAGATCTGATTGCAAGAGTACAATGGCGATTTTAAATTAGAAGGAAGAATAGCGATCAGTGTATCACTACTTACTAGCTTTGATATTGTCAAGCGGTTTGGGTAATGTGGCAATATTCAGTGATACGATCAAGACTGATTGGATTTGGACATTCAGAAAACATCACTATTTTCAAATTCAATCAGAATTGCATTCCAATTAGCCTTGCCACAGCGAATTCCATCTGAGCAAGGTGGCAATTTGGACATCACAGTGAATTACACTATCTTGACAGCGATTTGATCAAATTTAGACCGGTACAGCAAACTTCAGTTTGTCAAAAGGTTTTTTCGAAGGTTTGAAGTGGAGTTTGGTTGGCAGCTTGTATAAAATAATGTGTTCAAAATTGATCTAGGCTTTATCCATCCATGTTGTGTGATCTTGATTAGGAGGGTTTTTATTATATTTTGATTATCTTAGGGGCTTTATAAGAAATTACAATCAATCAAGGGTTAGGGAAGTAGCCTATGGTTTTGTTGTGACCATTTTACACATTGCCTCATTAGAATGGGGACCCCCTCTTTTTGCTTTAGGTTTTGCTTTCTCTTTGCTTGTTTTTCTCTTTGCTTTTTAGGGTTTTGAGTGAGTGAGTGGTTGGCCTGGGCTGGCTAGATTAGGGCTAATCTTGGAAGCTCATTTTAGGGTTTCTTTCAAGCTGAGTCTAGCCTAATTTTGGGGAGTTGTTAGCCATCTGCCTGAAACCTCAAGTTTATCAGAATGAAGCATGCCTTTTCAGGAGAGTCAAGTTGGTTAGATCATGGGATAGGGTGAATAGGTCTTATGTCAGGTTAGGTCTAGTTTGACGGTTTTCTTGTTGGAGTCATGTTTGTTTCCCGGTCTGAGTCAGTTGAGCAGAGTCAGTAATCAAAGGAAGGTTGAAATGGTGAATGATAAACGAATGCACCTGATGATGACTGGAGGCATTTTAGAAGGGTATGACCAAAATTGTTGACTTTTGAGACATGATGGAGAAAGTTGTCATCTTTTGCATTAAATGAGAGTTTTAAGCTTTGATGTGATGAAAGCTAGTCAAGGACAAGATTTTCGCTCCTGACCCTTCCAAAGGATCCAGAGCGAAATCTCTCCTTCTTGCCTTCTCTTGGTCCTGAAAACCTAGTAAAACCCTGCCAGGACCCAGTCAAGTGATAGATTTGTCCTGATCGTGAAGCAAGGGATTTAGTTTGATCAAATTTGATGGAAAATGAAGTGAACCAAGGTAAGATCTGGCCTAAGATGTCAATTTCGCTCCTGACCCTTCCAAAGGGTCCAGAGTGAAATTTTGAAAAGCTCTCATTTTTTGCCTAGTAAAAAGCAGGATTTTGATGGGGATGCATGAAGGAAGGTCTTTGTTTACCTCTCAAGGAGATTTGGAGTTAAAAATGTCCAGAATCAAGCCTAAAATGGGATTTTCGCTCCTGACCCTTCCAAAGGGTCCAGAGCGAATTTCATCCTAAACTCTATTTCCTACCTTGGATAGACTTGCAACCTTGTTCTCAGCTTGAAAAATGATCTAACTTTGCCTTGTGAGGTGGTTTGAAACTTGAAGACTGAGCAATTTGGCCTGGAATGGAGATTTCCTGACCCTTCCAGAGGGTCCAGAGCGAAAATCTTATTAGAGCTTATTTCTTTCTAACTTTGGCCAACTTTTGATGTGCAGGGTATCTTGGAGGAAGGATTGAATATTATTGTTACCTTTGAAGATTGGAAGCATGAAAAAATGAAGGATTTTGCCCAAAAGGAGAATTTTCTCTCCTGACCCTTCCAGAGGGTCCAGGGCGAAAATTCCTCAATCACCTATTTTTCTTGCAAAATCAAGTCACTTTTTGGTTTTTATGGCTTGGATGAGAGAGGAGTAGTGTTTTCTTCCTTTGAGAGGTGAATTCAACTTGAAATATTGATGGAATAGGCCTAAAATGAAAAAATCGCTCCTGACCCTTCCAAAGGGTCCAGAGCGAAAATTTCTATAGGAGGCATTTCTTGTCTTGTTTAGTCAAATTGAGGTGTCAAAGGCATGAAAAGGGGAAGAAAGAGCATGTTGAAACCCTTGGGCATGTTTAGAAGTGATGAAAATGAAGGATTCTAGCCAGGAAAGGCAATTTCTCTCCTGACCCTTCCAAAGGGTCCAGAGCGAAATTCCTTATAAACCTATTTTTTTGGCCTTTCTTGGATATGAAACCTTAATCCTAGCATGATGAAACATGAAATCCCACTTGCAAAAGATGTTTCAAGGTGAAAAAATGAAGATTTTTGGTCAAGATTCTAATTTTCGCTCCTAACCCTTCCAAAGGGTCCAGAGCGAATTTTCTCAAAATCACTTTTTGCTATCAAATTTTGCTAAGTTAAGTATGGGATAAGGTGAAACATAGAAGGAATTTCCCCTGGGAATGACTTGAAGTGCTAAGAAATCATTGAAAAGTGAAGGAATTGAGCCAAGTAGTGAATTTCTCTCTTGACCCTTCCAAAGGGTCCAGGGCGAAATTCCTAAAAACACCTATTTTCCTTGCAAGGTCAAGACAACTTTTTTCTTTTTATGGCTTGAATGGGTATGAGGAAGTGTGTTATATGCCTTGGAAATTATTTGAAGTTGAAAGGATGAAGGAATTTCCCTAAAACCTAAAAATCGCTCCTGACCCTTCCAAAGGGTCCAGGGCGAAAATCCTAAAACTAACATGTTCCTTTCAAGTTTGTGCTAAGACAAGACTAGACCAAGGTAGAAAAAGCCCTTGAGATCACCTTTGAGTGGATGTTTGTTTCAAAAAATGATGATTCTAGGTCAAAGAAGGATTTTCGCTCCTGACCCTTCCAAAGGGTCCAGGGCAAAAATCTCAAAATCCCCTATTTTGCCTTGCAAGAACAAACCAAGCTTGGGTGGAGTGAATGAAGAAGACCATTTCCTAGCCTTGAGGGGTGTATTGAAGACAAGATGATGGAGGAGTAAGTGCAAGCAAGAAAAATCACTCCTGACCCTTCCAAAGGGTCCAGGGTGAAAAACCCTGAAGTCACCTTTTTCTTCCAGATTTGAGTGAGACTAGGCTTGGACTACATTGAAAGAACCTATTTGGAATGCCTTGAAGAAATTTAAACCTTCAAAAAATGAGAATTTTGAGCTTAGGAGAGAATTTCTCTCCTAACCCTTCCAAAGGGTCTAGAGCGAAATTCCCAAAAATGTAGTATTGCCTTCAAAGTTTTGATGAGCCAACTTAGTGATGGAGATAAATATACCCTGGAGATTGCCTTGAAAGAGGTTAATGATCAAACTAAGGTGAATTTTGGCCTAAAATGTAAAAATTGCTCCTGACCCTTCCAGAGGGTCCAGGGCGAAATTCACATTTTCACCTAATTTCCTCATGTGAAATACTAAAATTTGGAATGCAAGACTTTGTTAGGTCAAAAGAAACATGAGCTCACCTTCCGGAAGATTTTGGAGTTAAAAAATAAGATATTCATGTCCTAATTTGAAAAATCGCTCCTGACCCTTCCAAAGGGTCTAGGGCAAAATCATCAAAAGGCCTATCATTCAACCTTGTTTGATTAAGTCAAGAGAAAATTGCAAGATTGTGAAGACAAGGACATTGAATTTGCAAATATTGATTGTGAAAATTTCAATTCATGAAGTGAACAAACCTGGATGTAAAGTTCAAACAAGCCTTGAAGTGGTTTAGAGCTTCATCATCTTGGATATTTCAATGCCTAAGGAGGAAAGGAAACTTCATTAACCCTCAATCAAACCTCAACATTCCTCAATTTTCACTAAATTTGCCAAAATTAAGACATTTGGGGAAGCTAGATCAAATTCACATAAATTAAGGCCTTTACCATTGAATCAATTAATTTTAAGCCTTAAAACAAATGAAAAAGAACACCTTTCAAGTCTTAAAATTAATTTTAAAATTAAAAAAATAAAGGTGAGTGCTCAAATTCATTTATTTGCTTTTACAAGCAAGTCGGGCCCCTTTTAAAAGGAATTTTATCTTATTTTATTGCTAATTTGTTAGGTCGGCCTCATGGTTAATTAGGGTGAGCGCCCTATATAAGAAAGGAGTGTTGTAGCATTTTCAAATCATTTATTCATTATTCTTCTCATGTGAATTTCAAGAGCAGATTGGAGGAGTGAATTATACCAGATTGGAGGCAAATTTCTTGCTAAAGTGGAGGCTAATTTCCAAAATTTGCTAAGTGGTTGGAGGCTAATGGAAGGCGAACTTCTTTTGAAGGTTAATTGAGACATAATTCATCCAAAGGGAGACCAAAATTCAATCCTTATCCAACAAAATCTGATCTTCTTTCTTCATTTTTCCAAGGTTCATAGTTAAGCTTTCAAAGAAGGAGGTATGAAGAATCAAATTTTGAAGTTCTTATTCAAGACTTATTTCGATTTCCATAGAAATCTTTTAAAGTCTAAGTCTTGAAAAATCTAATTTCCATTCATAATTAATTTGAGAATATATAATTCTTGATTTATCATGTCATTTTCAAATTAATGTTTTGAATTATCCCCTTGAAAGGTCTTAGATCCTATGCTTTAAGGTATTATGCTCAAGGACTAATTTTAAGTTTTTGTGTAGGCATCAAATGATGACCCCCAAAGCCGGAGGATCTACTACTCGCCAGGCTCTCATCAAGGAAGATCGGAGGAATGATGAACTGGAGACCAGGATCCTATCCAAGTGGAGTAATGTCAGAGACACCAACCTAGGAAACTTCAATGTGAGGAAGTTTTGAGATGCCCGTTACATCAGAAAGCCATCACCTGTTGCAAAGAAGATAATTGAGAGTGGCATTATCAAAGCTGCAGGTTTCTCTCCCACAGTCAAGTGTCATGAGTTGATGATCGAGTGCGCCCGACACTATGATTCACACTCAAGAACGATCATGGCCGATGATGGAACTATCTTGACCTATCTTTCGGAGAAAGCTATAAGTGAGATTTTTCATCTCCCAGAACATAAAGACATGGTCTACAAAAGCCTAGAAGGAGCTCAGTTGATCTATGAGGATGATCCTGATTCCTGCCTGAACTTCATCAACAAGAATTGGCTACTCAAGAGCAAACCTCGCCTTAACAAGATTCCAAATACACCGCATATAATCGACTTCCAAGAAGAGTTCAAGGATTTGATAACCTTGCTTAATCGGGTCACAGGTGCTTCTCAAGCTTTCTTCTTTGATAAATGGATGTTCTTCTTCATACAACTGATTGTCCAAGGAAAGGGAATGCTCAATTGGGCTAGAATCATTAGCAACAATCTGGACGTGTAGTTGAGAAGACTAAGACCTACCAAATCATTCCACATGAGTTCATATGTTGTATATGCCCTAATCAGAGGTTTTGAGTATGCAGGACTACCTCACAGAGGAGTTGTTGGAAGAGGACCCAGAGAAATAAGAGTTTGTGATTCTTATGTTCAACTGCATCATCCATCTAGAAGTGACTACAAGTTAGTCAATGATACTTTCACGATGAATATTACCAGGATATTGCAAGGTGGGATTCACAATCGACTGTCCATGGACGCACAAGAGCTTGTGAAGAAGCATGGTGCATGGTTCATTCAGTTTCCAAAATTCACATACATCAGAGTTCATGGGTGTCCTTCACCTCCCTACATGTTGCCAAGATATCCAACAGATAGGATAGTACTACTTGAGGTGACTAGACAGTTGGCAACTTATGTGAAGGCATCCAGACACAAGCATGGAAATGGAATTCTCGTGCCCATCATACTAGGGAACTCATTTGAAGTATGTCCTAATACTCAAGCCACGGAAGATGCAGAGAAGGAATTATCTCTATACTCTTTCACATCTTTTGCCTCGAGAGAGAATTTTGACCCTCATGGTCATATAGAATAAACAGTTGGGAAGAAGTACAGGCATGAATCTCAAGTGGAGGACTTTTGGACAAATGTCCAAGATAATGTCGAGGTCAAAAGAAGGATGCATTCCAGGCAACCCTTAGATCTCATCAGGAAATGCAAAATTTATAGAGTAGCCAATCAAGCCCAGGATAATGGTAGATACCTCCAGTCATCCTATGAGAAGGAAGACAAGAAGTGAAGACAGATTGGAATGAGCCCGAGGTTTTAGACTTGAGAGCTTTGATGGCTCCTGTTTTATCTTGCACTCGCAGATGGGTGGATGTACAACATCAAAAGTTGAAGGAGCATAATGTATCTATGACATTCACCTTGGAAGCAAGACCAGAAGAAGGAGAAGCAAGTGTGAGTGAGAATACTTCTCATTCCAAAGGCTCAAAGAGGAAAGAAGGACCTAAGAAGAGAGAACCTTCCAAGAAAAAGCAGAAAACGAATCCTGATCGCCCACCAAGCACATCTTCTAGGCATGAAAAGGAAGCAAGTCAAGGGGAAGATCAGAGGCAGATAGTATATGAAATTGATGAGTCTATGGAATCCATGGTATAGAATGATAAACAAGAGAAAGGACAGACACCTCAGCGTTCATCAAGTCAATCTCCCCAAGTTGGTGCTAATGAGCAACATGAAGAAAAGAATGATGATGAAGCAACATCTCCTTTTCGGGAAGATAGACCTCTACCTAAGGAAATACAAGTGAGGGAAACAAGATCTACCATTCCTGATTGGCTGAAAGAGAGACTGACAAGGGTAGTTGTGGTTGAAGAAGAAGAAGAAGATGTGTTTGACTTGGAAAGCCTTATAGGAAATTCTCATGAAGTAATAGAGAAGAAGAAGGCCACAAATATGTCTAAGGAAATTAGAGATGAGATAGGATCCAGAAAAGTGCAGATAACTACACCAGTGGTGGACAAATATGAGGATGAGATTCTAGTAGAAGAATATGACTTAGAAACATTTGAGCTTGGTCCACTTACCTCCAAGCAAGCAATGGAAGAAGCAACTGATTGATTTGAAGCACTTAAAGACAAACTTAAAGAAGAAATGGAAAAGAATAAGAAGCATGAGAGAGAGGTCAGTGCTTGGAGGAACTATTTTAGTCATCTTAATCAGCCCTTGAGATGTTAGGATCCAGCAGTATCTCCTTTACGTGCACTCCCTCTTGAATCAGTAAGTGAGGCAGAAAGGGTGAAGAGCTTGGTTCAACTTATGAGTTCTTGGATTGATGAATCTCACAAGGTAGCCGTTGAATTTGCAACAAGAATGATGAAGACAGTTCATCGAGCTATCTAGGTCCTTGAGATTATCCATAATCTAATGATAACTGTAGCTACATTCACTCACAATAGAGATGTTATCATCCCAGTCTTACAAGTGATAAGAGAAACACCAAGATGGATTCTGACGAAAGAAAAGATAATGGATGGAGGAACCCATAGCCTCCTACAGTGGTCAGCTCTGCTCCAGATGAAGGAAGTCCTTTTTGAAGACGTCAACACCAAATGCAGCCGAGTGGAAGGCATCATTCATCCAATTCAAGATAAGGTGTTTGAGGTGTTGTGTACCATCCTTGATAGGCGGATTGAGATCGAGAATGATGTGGACATCCAAGAGTTGGAGGATAGAATCAAGGTCATCTTTTGCAAGAAGGAGAACATCATCACATAAAAGCAACGAGATCAAATGTATACTACTATGTTCCTGATTGAGAAGACCAAAGAACTGGAACCTGGATGGGAGACGACTCTTCTCACTGCTTTTGATCAAGTACTCCACTTGGAAGAATGAATGAAGAATCTTCCTGAGATTCCCATTGTTGAGATTGAGGGAATTGTTTCCAGATTCATTGAATATGCTAAGAAAGAGCATAGGAAAGGGAACAAAATTCTAGATGAAAAGTTGTTATAGGATGATGTGGCAACTTAATTCCTATTAGTCTATGCCTCCTCGGTATTTGTCCTAATTTTTTATTGGCTATGGATTAGTAATGTTTATCTAAATGGGGACTTTTTTGTAACAAACCCTAATTAGGGTTTAGGTGTCAGAATCTCAACCATTGATCTTCTTTCGATCTGGGCCGTTCATTGTATTTGAGGGTGCTATATAAGCCCTCACTCATTTCATTTTAAGGGGTTAGAGAGAGTTTAGAGAAAAAAAAAGTTAGAAAGTTAGAGAGAAATTAGTCATTGTTTGTAGCAAGATTGAGTAGTGAAGAAATAATTTTGAACAATTGTTGTCCATTTGGCTATGAGATCCATAAAATATTGAAGTTATGGTGTTTTATTGCAATACTTGTGGCTATCTTCATGATTGTTTATCTTCTTGAATCACTCTCAGTTGAAATAGCATTTAAATTTTAAGTTTGAAGGACAAATTGTTGTGCCTGATCTTTGATAAAATTCACATTCCAAACCACTAGCTTCTTACTGATTGCGAGGACGCCTTGTGTGGTCAACTGGAAACATTAAGATTGATTAAGAATTCAATCATTATTGGAAGTATTGATATGTATCTCTATGATAGTATCTATATCCTTGATGATTTGAAAGTTATTAAATCCCCTTAGAAGATCGCATCAATTCCAGTAGAGTTGTAATTTCTTGGCGATACTGAAACTGGTAGAATCTTATCAAGTCTAGCCTTCATTGAGTCATTCTTATGAATAGTTTAAGTATCTCTTCCTTGAAACCCTTACCTTTTTACATTTTTTGAAAATCTATTAGTGTTAGGAAAATCCTGTTCCCTCATTTGAAAGAGAGTAACACGGACAAGCTTTCTCTGAAAGTGAGTAAGGACCCTTGAACAAATAGCAAACACAATGACCACTGGTGCTTATCCACACATAGAGATCCTACAAAAAAGAACCTTGAAGTCATCCCGATTGATCCTTTTTGCAACATCTTCAACATTCAGAGACTTTAATCAAGAGAGGATAAGATAACTCTGGGTATTTTATTCTGTGTTTGGTCGTGTAAAAAATACACATCAACAGGTTTCAAGGTTATTATTCCAAATTCAGACTTCTTGCCTTAGATAATCAATTCATATTTTCAAAGCAATGTCATTACATGAAATTAACTTACCCAACCCTCACATGTTGAAGATGGCTGGAATAAGGGAAACCCTTATCAAGGAGGATTCAAAGAACATCAACTTGGAATCAAAGATCATATCACATTGGGGCAACATAGGAGATCTCAATCTAGGCCAGATTGATATGAAGAAGTTCCGAAGTCCACTGTATGATTAAACCAATACGGTATTCCAGAAGGATGATGGATAGCAGCATTGCGAAGGTAGTTGGCTTCCCTTTGGCAATGTAATGCAATGATCTCATCATTGAATGTGATAGGCATTATGATTTGAATAGGAGAGTAATCATGGCACCCAATTGAAGACAAAATGCTTACCTCTCTGAAGACTGAAGAGGCAATCAATGAGGACTTTCATATACCTCAATTCAAGAACATGATCTACAAGAGCACTGATAGTGCAAAGGTGGTCTATGAAGATGATCCAGATAGGTGTCAAGGGATAATCAACAAGTATTGGTTATCAAAGAGCCGGTAAAGCATATCTAAGCTTCCAAGCAAGCTCCACTAGATTCAATTCAAGGAAGAATTTGGTGATTTAGTCACACTTCTTAGCTAAGTCTTTGGGATTCTACAAGCCTTTTAGTTCAAGGTTTGGATGTTCTATTTCATAGAGATTGTGTCACTAGGGAAAGAGAGGATCGATTGGGCAAGAAGCATTAGAAATAATAATGATTTACAACTTAGAAGGCATGAGCAAACAAAGACATTCTACATGGGCTCATACATCATATACTTAATTTCTTGGGCTTATGAGTATGTTGGAAAAACATACAAAGCACCGATTGGTACCAGATTAGGAGAATTGAGATCATGTGATTCATATACGCAATTGTACTACCTCAATCAAACACAATATAGAACAGAAAATGATTCCTTCACTATGCACATCACAAGGACATTGCAAGGTGGTATTCATTAGAAGCTATCCTAAGAAGCACAAGCTTTGGTAGAGAATTTTGGAGCATGGTTCATTCAATTTCCCAAGTTTACTTATATAAGAGTTCAAGGATGCTCTTGCCCACCTCTTAAGTTACCAAGATACCCTATAGGACAATTGATATTACTTGAAGTGGTGAGATAGTTGGTAGCATACAGTAAAGTATAAAAGAGTTCAAGTTGAAGACACATGCTCCTTTCCCTATTTCATTAGGAAAATCTTTAGAAATTTGTTCATCTTTGCAAGCACTAGAGAAAATAGATGAAAATTTGATGATTTCCCACCTTCAGCTATACATTTTGAGAAACAACTTTGATCCATATGACAACATCCAAAAGACAAGTGGAAAGAACATGGACATCGAATGTAATTAGAAGATATTTCATGAATGCATCAAATGATTTTGAGATAAGAAAGAAGATGTATTCAAGGCTACCTATTGAGATTATAAGAGAAACTAAGGTCTTTGATGTTGTTGATTAGGTACACGATAGTCGAAGACACCTCTTTCTAGCTTATGAGAAGGAAAGTAAGAAAGAAGTGAAAGTTAATTACGTTGAAGTTGAAGTTATAGATTTGAGAGATCTCATGAGGCTAGTCTTGATCAACACCAAGAAATGGGTAGAATGGCAAGCATGCAGGTTGCAAGATAGAGGCATTGACATAACATTCCAAATGATGAGAAATGTAGAGTCATCTGATGAGGAAACTGAAAGTTAAATTCAACATGCCAGTGCTACTTAATAAGCTCATTCAATGGACTATAGAAAAAGGGAAGATGATGTGGAAGAACATCCAAAGAAGAAGCAAAATTCAAGATCAACGCCTCGACCTTCTTCTAGTACTTCACCCATACACAAGATGGGGATGAATCAAATAGTTGGATAAAACACTATGAACAAATCTAGAGAATCTATAGATAAAGGGAAACAACAAGTTCTTCAAACCTGGATAGCTTCACCCAAGCCAGTCAATGACAAAGTGGGTGATGATGTATATGCACGAACATTGAAGATGATGATGAGAAATAAGTCATGTCTCCTCCACAAGAAGAACAACAGTTGAAAGAGTTACAGGTTGAAAAGGAGAGATCTGCTATACCTGCTTGGCTAAGAGAAAGATTGTCAAAGAAGGTGATTGTAGAAGAAGAACAAGATCCTTTTGATCTAGGTAACTGCTTAGATAGGGATCATGAACATGAGAAGAAGGCAGCCACCAAAATATCCAAAATGACAAGAGATGAGGATGGATCTAGGATCATAAAGGTCACAATTCCCAAACTAGACAAGCCATAAGACGAGATAGCTGTAGAAAAGTTTGGAGACCATCAATCTAGGTCCTCCCACCACTAATCAAGCATTAGAAGACATGAATGATATGGTGAAAATAGTCAATGATATGCTCAAAATGGAAGTTGAGAATAATAGCAAGTTAGAGAGAGAAATCAACATATTGAGAGGCTACCTCCAACAACTCAAGGTTCCACTAAGGCAACGTGAGCTGTCAGTTTCATCACTACCTCTTCTAGATAAAGTTGATGATTTTGAAAAGATGAAGACATTAGCACAATTATTGGATGCATGGATCACCAAGACATTTAGAAATAACAAAACATTCATAAGGGAATTAGCAAGGATATTTGATAAGGCTATGATGATTCTTGAGAGGACACATACAATAAAGGTAGCATATGATGATTTTGACTATACAAGGGGCATTACCATCCCTATATTGTAAGTAATGAAGACTACAGACAAACATTGATAAGTGAAGGAATATTAAAGGATGAGCAATCACCCAGTTTTTAGCTATGGTGTAACTTGCTTCGCATGAGGAGACTCATATTTGAAGAAATCAATCTTGGGTGCACTCAAGTTAATTGAGCAATCAATGCAATACATGATAAGATCCTGGAAGTGGCTGAGATTATTCTTGAGAAGAACAAGAATGAAGGAGTTGAAATTGTTACAGAATATTTAGTGGATAAAGTGAAAATTCTCTTCTTTGAGCCAGATGGAACACTTTCTAAGAAGCAACTAGATGCTATTCATTCATTTACCTTACTTGCTAGCAAGACTAAAGACTTTGGACTTGAGTGGGATGCAACCTTCGCCACTAGCTTGGATGAAATCAACTACCTAGAAGCGCTATTGGATAATCTACCTCTAGTTCAAAGAACTAAGATAGAACTTATGACATCTAGATTCATTGAATCTAGACAAAAAGAGAAAGGGATAAGGGCAACAAGATTCTAGAAGAAATTTTGTTATGATCCTACATGGCATCATTTTTCCTATTGGAGGATTTCTCCTTGTATTTTATGCCAAATGGATATCATTTTCCCATTGGCTAGCATTTAATATTATGTAATAAGTTAGGTGTTTTATAATAATAAACCCTAATTAGGGTTTAGGTAGCAAAATCTGGGCCCTTGATTTCATTTTAAACTTGGTCATCCATTGTAATAAAGAGCTCTATATAAGCTCAACCCATTTCATTTTTGCATAGTCATAAATAAGAGATTAGAAATCAAAGAGCTAGAGACCAGATTTGCAACAAAAATTCAGCATTAGGAGATCAATCAAGAGACTTTGAAGAATTGTTGTTTGATGTTTTCTAGAATTAATAAAATTGCTGAATTATTGGCGATTTATTGAATTTTGAAGAACTTGCTTGTTTCTTCACATCTTTTGTGAGAGATTATAATTAAAAAGGGAAAAAAAAAAATTGAATAGAATTTTCTTTTGTGTATTAGATGAGTGAAAGATGCATGTGTAATTAAGAGTGAAGCTCCATCATCCATACTACTAGCAGTTTATTGATTGCAAACTTGCCTTGCATGGTCAATTGGAATCAATCAGCCAAAGCTTAACTTCAATTGCTATTCATAATTGGTATGCATCATTTTGAAGGTTTCTATGTTTGAAGTTAGTGATTTGAAAATCCTCAAGCTATCCTTAGAAGATTACACTAGCATTGTGAAGATGGTCAAAGATATTGAAGCAAAGCTTAGTTGATCTCACTTAAGATCACCATTGTCTTGCACTCTTAGTTTAAAATAGCATTCCTATAAACACTACTCTTTTTTCACTTTATTAATCAACCATCAATAGAAGTAGAAGAGAGCAATATCACAACATCATTTGAAGAACGCCATACCATTGAGCTTTAATCAATCAAACAATTGTGTAAGTCCCCTCACAGGTACAACAAATCACATCAATACCATTTAAGTTATCCAACATGTTAAGACCTAACATTAGAGAACCTTGGAGTAATCTCAAGTGATCCTTTCACTAATAGAAATATGAAAAATAAATGACCAGGTGGCTAAAAATTTTAGTCACAATAACTATAAATGGCTAAATTTTTGTCATCTTTTGTAACACAACTATAAATGGCTAAATAAATGACTAATTTGATCATCAAGTAAGAAAAACAACTAAATAATTAGTCACACAAATAAAAATGACTAAATAAATGACTAATACTCAGGTCTATACTATTAGTCACACAAGTGTTTCTAGAGTTCTACCAAGGTAAGAGAGGATTAATGTATTGAGTGCATCTATTGTTAAAGATTAATAATACCCATCATTTTTCTTATGTAAATATTTTTCTTCCAAGGGTTCTCCATGTAAATCTTGTATTCATATTGTTTGTCGATTTTATTCTTATTGATTTTACACAATCACATAATCATCATATGGTAATCATTTAATGATAAGAAAAACTATATTTTATATTTCCATACATTTGTTACAGATGTTATTGTAGTAGTTTCATCTTGTGTTCCCAATAGATGTGTTATCAAATGAGGGATACATCTACATCTATCTCCTTTTATATATAATCATATGATGTGAAAACAAAAAACAAAAAAAACATGAGATTTGATTGAGGCTGAAGGAGAAACTTAGTGCACTTTTATGCTCTAGCACAACATGTTCATTAAAGGTGATCATTAATATCGTCTTGATAAAATTTGAGGACATAGGACTCAAATTTGAGGTGAAAGATTGACATAAACAAATTGTAGAAATAGGATATGATCATAATTTTTAAAGACAAAACGAAAATCCCAATTTTGTTAAGTTTATTTATAGAATTCAATAATAATTAAATATGAATACAAGTTAAAATTCAATCAAAGATATCTTTTGCGACACTTTACATATAATTTTTTAAATATAAATATGCTAATAATAATAAATTCAAATTCAAATTAGAAGAAGAAAGAGAAGAGGTACATTAAAATAAAAATAAAATAAAATTATGATATATTACAAACCATCAAAGTTGAAATAAACAACTGATTAGGGGAGAGGACCCAATAGTTGTGCACCCTAACTTTGTGCTTCTCAAAATCCTATGTGAAAATTTCAAATCACTCCCAATTTTTTACAACAACTTACTTGGAAAGTCTCCTACTTATAACTAAGGTTTTAGGGCCACATCATCAAGTATGGTGCCACATCAACATGCTTTTACCAAGGTGTCCAAAACAGCCCCAAAAAAATAGAGACCTGTAGACGTGCAAAAGAGACCCCTATACTTGTGCAGCTGATGTGGCACCACATGATTGATTTCTTTTTACAACTGTTGGTACATTTCATAGCAATAATAACTTTTAAGTCACAACTATTGGTGCAATGTATTGTAATTATTATTAATATATAAACACACAAAAATTGATATTTAGCCCATAAATTATTTATAAGTAAAAAATCTATTGCTGGAAATGTCTCATACTGGCAGCAACAATTCCGGTCCCGGACAAACAAAACTTACCTTTCCACTAACGGTTTTCCTACCTTGTGCTTGGATTTACAAATGTTGTTTGCCCACAACACTAAAAGAGGTCTCGTCTATCAAACCCCCGCAGACAACTTCCTATCTTATGTTGACTGTCTTGCCGAAACACTGTCTGAAGTGCTCTTAATTTTTATCCTTTGGCCGGTATTTACATTCATCTAAGCGACGACAGAAAACCTAACTATTGCAGATCTCACCACAACAGAAGTTACGCTAGTTGTGGAAGAACTATTTGTGGTTAGGGTTTACTGCAAATTAGGGCAATTATGAAAAATAGTCAGAATTTTTTAACTTGAAGTTGAACTTTTTTGTACAAGCGTTTTACGGGTTTCAGTAAGCAATGAATGTATATTTTCTGGTTCAGAATGATAACGGTTTACTGTAGATTAAGGCTTTTAAGAAATTTTCACTTTCAACAAAATTACTTTGGGATGACTACTGTGCTCTCATTTATGCGGAGGAAAATAGTTCGAAAGTTGTAATTTGAAGTTGAAATTCTTTGTCCAAGGATTTTTTAGGATTTTAGTAGTTAATAATTAATATGACATTTGTAGATAGCTCAGCTAAAATCTGGCATTGCCATGTGTTGCATGATCAAATACGCCATTGCTAACAGGACTTCGGAATTTCTTTAATTTGTCGTCTCATCTCTGTAGAACAAATGGGAATACAATTTTGGTTAACCCTATCTATGACCATTCTCTGCTAGAGCCTAGCGGGTTTACCTTCCCAGGGCCCATCCATAAGTTCCAAGCTCGCAGCATTTTTGGGATCCAACTGAAAATGTAGTGTTGGAAATAATCAACCTATATTCATATTGATCAACTGTATATGTAGTGCAATAATATTGGTTCATTAATTCAAACATCCATTTCATGGACTTATACATACTTTACAAAGTAAGCTCACAATGCTCTTTTCTCTACAGTAAGTGTTTATCAACAACTTTAACCTTATGCCATTTTGTTAAAGTTAATTTCTATTTCAAATAAGTTAAGGCTGATACATGAAAAAGAAAGCTTTGGAAAGAAATTGGTACAATATTCATCAGATTTGACCCTGCCACTCTATTCGTGAGGGAAAGGATTTGTTAATTTGTTTGTATTTCACACATGAGGATTCATTTTTATTGATCTTACTGCAAATTTTTTTATATAAGTTAGGGTAAGATCCTATCATCTAACTCATGTGATTTTTCTAGATCCATTGCATTCACAAAATCGTACGTCGACCCATTAAAAATGAGTTTCAAAAGCAGCTCACAATTTACAAAAAAATGCAAAGTTGGAAATCCTTCCGAAGGGTTATCTGGTAACCAGTGTAAGGATACGTGAACTTTAACATTATATAGCTTTGATTGCTTAAAATGGGTTTCAGTGAAGGTGACCAATAGTGTCAAGACACAATACCTCCATCTATATATTGTTCAAGTTTTTATGAATTCTTCACAAGTAGAACATATTGACCAACCTTTACATATGAGCAGGTTAAAGGCAATGTCTGCTTAGGGGGACTTACATGAAGTTTCACAAGTTCTGAACCTTATCCTTTTGCCGATAAGTATTTCTTTGTATTATATTGAATTAAGTGTATACGTTTATGCTTCATGTGATTTTGTCATAGAAAGTATTGAGTGAACTGCGTATTGTAAACTTTTTATTTTTTTGGGTCGGTAATCAATAATTTAGCTACTTATTTTAACAACTTTGTTAGTCATCATTGCCTCTAATATTTTGAGCTGAAGACCATATTATATCCTCTTCCTTTCGAGTCCTGCTAGCTTTGATAAATGCATTACATTAATGACCTCCATTAATATCATTTTACATCACATGTCGGTATGTAAATTATTTAAATTATTTTGGAGGGTTGGAGCAGGTAGTCTAACTCTCAAGTCTTTTTTCCCTATAGATTATGTCTACCCTGATAACTCCAACTCAGGTATACCTGAAATGCAAAACAAGTTGTATTTGAGTAGGAATATAAAAACATTGAATTTATATAGGAATAGGTATTCAACATAACTATTTATGTGCTTTTCCCTCCTGTTTTCTTTTTTGTTCTCAAAGTAATTAGCATATGATTAGTATAAGGAATACGTTTTACTAGAAACATCCATGTTGTCATGCATCAAGAAACATAAGAATCTAATACTCTTCCAAACAAATGAATGCACGACATGAAAGAAAATCAACTTCTTTTCTCAAAATAAACATGACTGTTCAATAGCAGCCTTGATGAAAAACTTCAATAAGTCTGCACAAAATCTGAATAGGAATATTTTATGAAACCGATTATTCATTTAGCTGATTGCAGACTCCAATCTCAATCATTATGGAGACAGTATAATCTTTATAACATCGGAGATGCTGTTGTGCCATGTTTCAATGGTGAGATTCATCGTGTTTGACAAAATTAAAAAAAATTGGGCTGGTTATTGCAGGGAATGACAAGTGGAACTTAGATCTTGTGAACTTGGGAGATTTGAAGGAAAATGGACAAACGTATTAACTTCCTAGGATTGACATAATTTTAGCTATAACTTATTTACAAATTAATCGACTCAAGCTTATGTGTACCACATAATATGTGTCTTCTCATGAGCTCACGTCCTTTCATCGTGTTGCCCATATTTGGGTTTGATGGTGCCTTGGCTTATATTCCTTTCCCAGATTGCTATTGAATGGATATCATATGCTACAACATATAGAATGACATCTAACAATCTTCAAGCTCTATTTGCGTTGAAGGTTCCAAAGACAAAGCTATGAGCATGGTAACAAATAGTTCCTTACGGGAGGTTTAGGCTATTCCATGTAAAATTTGAGAAGTGTGGAATTGTCAAATTTTTATATGTAAAACAAGTTGTAAATGATATGCGGGTATGTGTATATGTATTGTTAGACATACATATAGATAGAGACAATGCGTCTATGCAAAAAATTCTAGTCTTTAAGATTTCTTGTAAACTTTTCTTATGGTTCTAGGGGTTGTAGTATGTTTCTAAGAAGCCTCTATTTGATCTACATATTTTTTTTTGTTTCTGTATCTACAATATATGAAGTTAAATAACAGTTTTGCGCTGAAGCTCATATAATTGAGCAGTTTATACAAAATGCATTGGAAGTTGAACAAATTAGCTGGTTCTGTGATCTTCTCTGAACTGCATTTAACAGTCTGACCAGGATTTGGAGGAGCTTCATTCTCTCGTCCATATCAATTACTTGTTGATAATTGCATTAAAATACAAAACTTTTTAAAATTTCACAACCAAGATTTACTATCATCTACCACTATCTAATCTTACTTGTATAACTATAAATATCCTTGCTATTACAATTGGTTTCATTCATTAGCCTTAAGACATTACCTGATGTATGGCTTCTAAATTTTTATTTTTCCACAATTTGATGTAGAACTTTCAAGAGCCTCGACCTTGAGAAGGAAATCAACCTTTGTAAAATAGCATACAGAAGGTTCTTGGAGTAGAAACAGATTCTTTGTCTAGATGGTATGCTATCAATTATTGTATTCTTGCAAACTCATTTCACAATTCAGTTTGTAATATTTATGTTCTTGTTTCTGGAAGGTATAAGGCATCTATAGTATTTCATTCCGGCAAGATGTTGACTGACAAAACAAAATGCGCAACATATTTTTCTTCTCTTCATGAAAAGTACTTATGTTATGGCCCTACAATATCTTTTGACTACCATATTGCTTTGGAGATATTTCAAACTGTCTTTACCAATTATTGTCTCTTTATATTAATTTGAACTTGAACATGAGCTTAGATGGAAAAATCAATCTGAGGTAGAAGATCAAAAGAAATATGTCACTATAGTAAACAATTCTACTTCTATTGGTCTAGATGAGCTTGATGTTTTTGTTCTATAATGGAGCTTAACATTTATGTGGTTGCTTAACACCTAAGCTTGACAAAGCTAGCTAAGGCTAATAATTTTTCTTGTTAATATGGGTTGGGCTTCCCATCCTAATCAGTAATGGTTATTCAAATGGTCAAACCTTCAAGAGCCTATACCATTTAATCGTACTTGGTGTTGTGGAGATTACAATAGTGCTTTAACTTAGTATTATTTAGGTAGATGTATTGTTCTTTGATTCTCCCTTGTAACTGAATTGCTTATCTAACGCAACTTATGTAATCTCATCTATATCTACACTATAGAGGTTGGTAAGGGTAGTTATATTTCATATAATACAACTTAATTTCTCTTACATTTTAATGACTGATTATCATACTCATGTTTATATGTGGCATTGTAGGTGTGTTTTGTTCGACAATTTGGTGAATCTACTTCAAAGGTTGTTCACTTAGCTTTGAGAATGGGATTTGTTATAGTAAGTACTTTTATAAGATAAATTTTAACCACCATAAATTTAGGTTATTTCCTTCATAACTAATTGAGAAATTACTGATTTGGAAGGTTTAATTAGATATTCATTATTTTTCTCATTGACTATTTTAATATTTAAAGGTGTTAAATATCCTAAAAAATTTCTGTGTTGTTTTAGAACAATCTAAGGTCTCTAACAGTGTACGTGTTTTAACTTTTCTAGTCATATGTTGTAAATAATGTATCTTTGTTTCCGGGCCTCAAAATTTTTTGTTTGCATTAATACAGAGAAATGTAGTTGATAAGTAGGAATCTACATATTCCCCTCTCCTTAAAATGGTCGTTTTGTAAGGTAGCAAATGGATGTAGTGGATGTATCTAATATTAAGAGTATCCCACCATTCATGCATCTATCATGTTGGATTTCTTTCTTCTGAATAGATTTATTAATTTCTTTTTCGATAGCTATGCTTATATTCCTTTTATAGATTCTAATTTTCCTACTCATCTTGCTCCAATGATATTGTTTTGAGGATAATGGCTGTATGCTAAGCACTTAGGATCTCAATGCTATAAAATTATATTGGGTTTAGAAAGTAGTTGGCATGTTCCCATGATTTTGTTAGCATTTTAATGTGCACCTTTCAATGCAACTTGAAAATGGAACAACTCTTTGAATTAGAAGGGTAACCTCCAAATAAAACAAAACATACCTATTCTACATAATATGTACTGGCTATCTGTAATCTTTTTAGTGTATTTTTTTGGGATGATTTAGAGTGCGCAATAAAAACAAATTAAATAGAACTTTTTTTTTAAAATCTAGAGCATAAGACAATTTAACACAGATGATATTTTTGTGTTCATTGATTGAAAGAAATCCTTACAACTACATGCTGGTGTTGTTTAGCTAAATGCAAAGACTAAACATTGTAGGTACACATATAGATTGAATAAGTGAAAACACAAATGCTTGGAATGGTGCAAAGCCACAATCTCCAATTTTGATTTACCTACAAAACAAAACTTGAAATTTTGGTAGAAGCTATGTAATTTACCTTAGTACACATAACAAGACATTTCAATAAACATTTTAAAGATAAATGAAGATAATTAATTTCATCGAGTGAATATTTTTTTGGGGTAACAATAACAATCAATGAATGTTAATACCCAACTAAGTGCAAAAATACACTTATTTAGACTGTTTATAGAGCAAGGCATGAAATAGATTAACTGAACTTCAATTCTAGGAACAACTACTTGCATGACATGCAAGCTTTGTCACAAATTATCTTGTCCCCTAAGATTTAAATTTTATTTATGAAACCAGTTAAATTGCCGACTTCCAGTTCCTTAAGCTTGAATGGTCCATCCTAAATAGTGCCAACTCTACACACTATTAATATTTCAATTAAATTGTCGACTCCCAATTCCTTATGTTGCTTTTAAGTATTCAGAATAGCGATATAGAATGGAAAATCAGAATGCAAAGTAAATCATACACATAACACACATGTGCCCTGGGAAAACCTCCCTCTTGGAGGAAAAAACCAACAACCAAAGATCTAGATTAGGCAATAACCAATTGAGTTTACAATGAGCTTCAACACATGAAGCTATGAGCAAATATGCACAGAACTCTAGGGCAGACATCAATCATAAACTTATCTACAATACAACTATTGTTGTGGCAAGGAGGATGGCAGATTGAGGTTGATGTCTACAATATTGATCTGCTATCACAAGGATGATGTTTCACTAACCCTCAGATGATGTTCGTTGCCCCCTTTAGACCAGTTCGCAGTCCTTCAAGGGAGTTAGTTGTGCCTTGATAAGGTTGGTTGTCCTCTAAATGTAATTTGTTATCTTCTGAGTATAATTCATTGTAGGGATTGTATATCTTGAATGTGTGTATGAATAATGATTAATGCCTTGTATTTATAGGCGACTTAGCCCTTTAACTTTTCCAAGTCGTCTTGCAAGAATATTATGCCAAGAGTTTTACATGTTACAATTATATAGGTCAAGGTCTAATTACAAGATACATATTTGATAGGTCTTGCCCCATAACAATTACATAATACATAAGTTGAACGCCCAAATAGGGCCTGCCCTATTATTATAAGTTACAATGGGGCCCAGCCCAATTACATGAATAACTTAAACTAGAATCTGATCTTATCTAAATATTTCAACACTCCCTTTTAGCTAGAGAGGATTCTATGAATAATCAAGTCACATAGAGGCTACCACCATGGCTACTTCCATGGAAGAAACACATGATACGTTCACCATAGCTACTCCCAGAGGGTGAATGAACCCATCATGGAATTTATTCCATGATACCCACCATACCTACTCGGAGAGGGTGGGACCACCATGCCTACTTGCAGAGGGTGGAATTTATTCAATGATACCCACCATACCTATTCACAGAGGGTGGGTCCACCATGCCTACTCGTAGAGGGTGGAATGAGGGCTCTAACCTTAGACTTCTCCCAGAGAAGAATGCAACACCACCATGCCTAATCATAGAGGGTGGCTCCACCATACCTACTCGCAGAGGATGGAACAAGGGCTTTCACCTCAAATTTCTCCCATAGAAGAATACATTAACCAAAGAATGCGGCTTCCTCTAAAGATGAAAGAAACAAGCTCCCTCAGAACCTAAAATATCAAGCTCCTTCTAAAGCTGAAATATCACGCTCCTTCTAAATGTAATAGCCTTCTTTGTTTTCAAGTAAACATCTTCAGCCACCAACTTAGTCTCATGGCAGCAAGTTGCATCTCCATTATTTAGCCTGTGTGACTTTCTTGCAGGATGTATCAAGCTCATCCACCCTACAATGCTATCTCCATCCTAAAAGCATTCGAAGGCAAATATTAATGTTGGAATCATACATGGTTCTCTATAGCATGAACTAATAACTATATGAAGAAATTCATGAACATTATTCAACCATGGAAAATACTTATCTCTTTATAGGTTGGTCCACCAATGTTCTTCCTACTCTCGCTCAGTATTGGAATTTCCAACCATACTGAAGCATCTAGTGATGATGGCTGCATGGCCTTTGGCCCTCGCCATCACACATCGCCTATCTTCGGCAACAATTATATTTACACTGAGGGATCGCTCAGAGATGAGAAGCTTTCCACAGATCATAGAGTTCAATTCCATGAATCACTAAAGAAGGGTAAACCTTAAGGCCATCAACCCTAGAGGAAGGACTCTCAAGTAACTTTGTGAGGCTCATCATATTTCGCTCCATATCAACTTTTGGCAGGTCGGGCATATGTGCAACCACCTTGAAGCCAACATCTTTAGCCAAGCAAAAGACAACTAGTTACTGCAGCTAAAATGTGACCTCTAAAGGTGTCATGGGCAACATCCTCATAAATTCTCTAAGACAGACTCTCCTTTTGCCATCTTGATGTGAAGTTGCATGCTCCATCCAACCTATCTTCAACCCTGAGACTGTGAATCATCTTGAAGAAGTGATAAGAGAAAAAAGAAGATAAATTTAATTGTAGTCAATCTGATTACACCTAATTCAAACCAAGCTCTAATACCATGTTGATTTTAAGTAATCAGATTAGCAATATAGAATGGAAAATCAGAATGCAAAGTAAATCATACACATAACACACATGTACCCTAGGAAAACCAGCAACCAAAGATCTAGATTAGGCAATAACCAATTGAGTTTACAATGAGCTTCAACACATGAAGCTGTTAGCAGATATGCACAAAACCCTAGGACAGTTAGCAATCATAAACTTATATACAATACAACTGTTGTTGTGGCAAGGAGGATGGTGGATTGAGGTTGTTGTCTACAAGATTGATCTGTTGTCACAAGGATGATGTTTCGCTGACCCTCAGATGATGTTCGTTGCCCCCTTTAGACCAGTTCGCAGTCCTTCAAGAGAATTCGATGTGCCTTGATAAGGTTCGTTGTCCTCTAAATGTAATTCTCTAACTTCTGAGTATAATTCATTGTAGGGATTGTATTTCTTGAATGTGTGTATGAATAATGATTGATGTCTTGTATTTATAGGTGACTTAGCCCTTTAACTTTCTCAAGTCGTCTTGCAAGAATATCATGCCAAGAGTTTTACACATTACAATTATATAGGTCAAGGTCTAATTACAAGCTACATATTTGATAGGTCTTGCCCCATAACAATTACATAATACATAAGTTGAATGCCCAAATACAGCTTGCCCTATTATTATAAGTTATAATAGGGCCTAGCCCAATTACATAAATAACTTAAACTAGAATCCTATCTTAGGTACATATTTCAACACCTTAAGCTTGAATGGTCCATCCTATAATAGTACCAACTTTACACACTTTTAATATTTCAAACACTAAATATTGGTACCTTTCCTTGCATGATTGTCTCGGCCTTTGTAATAATTAGAAGGTCAAAGTGAAGTTTATATAGTAAGTCGACTAGCTTGCTAGAAGAAAAATCTCCTTTATATGGTGCCAAAACTTTCTTTTGCACTATTTAAACTTTTATGTCTCCTAGCTATATTTATCCTTTTCCACATAAGTACTATTTTAAAATTTATCTGTAGCTGCTACTATACATAGCAATTCTCACACATAGGTGCAATATTTGTATTCTGGTCACCACTTTTAAATATTGACAAAAACTTATGAAAGGTGCACTCGCTTTGTCTTATATAGCTCTTTCAATATTTTTTCTTTTTATTATATGAAAAAAAAGTTCTTCTCTCCATGGTGCGATCATCCTTATGCTATGTGCCTATACGAATTTATTTTATTTCTTTACAAATATAAACTAATTTTCCTTACCCTACAAATATAAACTAATTTTCCTTACCCTAGAGTATCACTTGGATATTGATCTTTGCATCACTAATGGTATGGAAAGCCTCAAACAGGTGCTCAACTGAGTGCATAAGGAAATTGAAGACATCAAAACCAAGCAAGCCCAAGAAGCAAGGAAAATCGATACATTACAAGCTTTAGGCTCCGGAAAGTTCAATTCCCTACTAGAATGTCTCAGTGAGCTCACCAAAGCGATTGGTAACGCTGAGGTGATTATCAATGCCAACCACAATAGCTTTCTTGGCTTGGAAAACAGAGTAGGTGCAACTGAAAAGTGACTTGATGGAATTGAGCACATGCTAAAAAAATAGGTGAGCAAAGCCACAAGATTCTGAAGGTTGCCTCGGCCTACGTGAAAGCCCTTATCTGCAAGTTGGAGAACTACCAAGGGGATAATGTCATGGTGGGCATTATTGATGTTAAGGATGATACCCCAGATGATAGGGACACAGGGCTTGGGAGAAGAACGAGAGAAAGCACTAAAAGGATGTAAAGCCACAGTAAGGAAATCGAGGATATTAAGCAGGTAGCGGACAATACAAAACAAATGGAGTTGGAAGCGACAGAAATGCTTCAGAAATTAATCTAAGTGTGGGCTTTTGTCAGTCTTTTTTGGTCTATAATCTGCGTTCCCTTGTTTGCTGGCATTTGGTTCACCAACTGTCTTTCCTTTGTATGTTGTCTTTTTGTTTAGCTGCACTGTAATGTTTATCTTTTGATTTTCTAACTGTATTGGGTTTCGGAAGCCCATCAAAACCTGTTTTCCCATATTCAAAAACTATTTTTGGAAGTGGTGATTCTTTCAGCTCTCTAACCTGTAAATCAACTATTTATGCATGAATTACATGTAAATCAACTATTTATGCACGAATTACATGTAAATCAATCATATCCTGTATACAACTAAATTTTTGCAAGTAGCACAACTTGTTCGACCTCAACAGTTGCTATTATACCTAACTATCTTGCAATATTTACAACACTTGCTAGATGATGACTTAGCAATGCTGATATGTTTGTGAATGTGGAACCAATATACAAAAAGGGGATTAATTTTTAACAACACAACATATGATTCAATGTTAATAATTTATGTATACTAAATAGTCAACATTACCAAGGTTTAATGGGGATTAATTTTTAACAAACAACATATGGATGGGTTCAGTATTACTAATTTATGTATACTCAGCAATCAACACTACCAAGGTTCAGAAGCATATAATACTTGTTCACTTTGTTTAACGGTCTTTGAACCTGCACTGTTAATAAGGGTGAAATTTTAGTCTCAAAAGGTGCCACTACTAGATATTTTTGTCGTAAATTTGAAATATCTTCAATCACTAGATTTGCCAGTGGTTAAAATCATTAAACAATCATTGAAATGCCCAAGGGAGCAGCTGATGTTATGCCTTGACAATCTAGTGTGCATTTAGATATACAACTCCATTAACTAGGTTGGAATGAGCTTCTTGCACTATTGTTGAACTCTTGAAATGAACATGTCGGCTTACAAAGATGAACAATTGACTAATCATTCTGTCCAGCACATTAACTTTTTTGCTTTGCATCAAGATCCAGATTACATATTTGAGGCCACTTTCAATAGCTTAACTGAGATCTTACTGGCTAAAATGTATTATAAGATATTTCCAAGCTTTGGCAGGTGAAATGGTTAGTTATTATTCTTATCTGCTAGTGTCCATGATGTGCTCTAAATTTAGTTCTTTCTTCCTGTCAAGTAATCATTTTTTCTTTTTTTGTGCAGAATCATAACTTGCCATTGACATATGATTTCCATAGCTATATGATACGTTCTGTGGAAAATGAATTCAAGCAGATTGTTGGTATCAGGTACCCTATTGAATATCTCTTTCAATATTGCAGAAGCTCCATACTATCTTGATGTTTACTGAATTGAGTTATATAGAACAATATCTACCCTGAATGAACTTTATTTCAAAGTGTACTCTGTAACTTTAAAAATAAGTCTTTTAAATTTAAAAAGTCATTCCTTACAAGTGAATGCCTATTCTTACAGATTTATAAATATATATATTTATATTAGAGTCTTGATTCCCTGTAAATGAATGAATGAATTTCCAAATATGGAAACACTATTTGCACCTAAATATTCATCGACTTGACAACATTTTGTTGATCTTAATTTGGCAGTGCACCTCTGTGGGGTTTTGTGATTGCTTTTATGCTATTTAATGTAAAGGGTGAGTCTTTTTATGTTTTCAAATTTAAATTTTTTCCTTTTAATCCAATGCTAAGGAATTTGTATATACATATTTATTTCTATGATACTTTAGGTGAGTGCCAAATATATATAGTGGCACAAATATGATTCCAAGTTGTCTCAGAATAAATGGATAAACAAAAATTGACTATTGCATTTAAATTATTCTTCTCATTATTGTTTTAATGTAGTTCCATATGACCTTTTATTTGTGCAGGAACTAATCTTGATACTTTTGGATCGCCTTTATCCCTATTGTTGTAAGTTTGCATGCTATACCTGTAGTCTGTTCTCCGTCTATCACTAATAAATTTCAACCTGAAAAGTGTTTTAAATTGATTGTTATATGAATAATGGAAAATTATATTTAATTTGAAACTGGGTTTTAGCCTTGGTCATTATGGTTGCACACTATGTATTTGCCTTCACTGTTATGGGGCTAAAAGATTTACTCACAAAATCCATCACTGTGTTCTGACTGTGATCCCTCATTTGCTGTGACTGCAAATGATGTGGATAAAACTAAAACTTCAAAATCTCATAAAAATATTTATACTATACCTAAGGCTATGAAGGCTTTTTTTTGACCTTTTAACCTGAAAGAGATAAAATTGGTAACAATCATTAAATCCTCATCACATATATTGACATTTCAATATGCTTGTGACCTTGCATAATATGAACAAAAAATGACTTTTCCTTGTATCTTTGAGACCACTGTATCTCTTTTTCTGTGTGTTTCCTTCGTGAAGGTTTTGTATAGAATTTAGTTCTCTGATGACACTGTGAGGCCCCTGTCCTAAGGTCTGCAAAAACATATATCTCTTCTCTTTTTGCATCATACATGTTAATATGCATAGTTTGAATGCACTATTACTATGTAATGGTTATCTTCTTTGATTGATATTCAATATCTATTCCTTTGTGATTGTTTACTGGCTGATTGAAGACAACCAATGCTGCTTGGGGACTGTTATACGCTCTTGTGTCACAAATGATATGACTATCATTGATCCTCTGCTGCTATTTCTGGGTCTGTTTTTGTTGACCGTGATTTCCTCTTTTGTGATCACTGCATACTATGTTGGGTTGTCTTTGTATGACTTGACCCTAATATCTACTTATGAATGAAGAAAACCCCCTTGAAAACAATATTATGAGCTTCCCTAATTGTTAAAATTTGAATGAATAGAGGAGTCAAGGGATTTTCATAGTTCCTTACCAGTCATTTGCAACCTGGTTGTGGCATTTCTCTAAAGTTTGTAAAGCCTGTTGTCTATAGTCTGAGTGTGGTTTGTAGTCTAGAATCATAGTTATTTCAAATTTGTTTGAAATATTGTCAAATCTGTCAAAAAAGTTGTCCATATGAAGTTTGTAGCATGTCTCCATAGGGTTGAACGTGTTGAAAATTTTGGTGGAAATCAATTGTGGAAGTTCTCAGTTTTGCGATAATGTTATGAACCATATCTTAATTTTGAGCTCAGACTGAGATGAGATTTGAGCTATCTTTGTAAGTTGGTGTTTCTATATTAAATATTATCACTCCTCTTTTGAATTCTTTTCGTGTGAGAGGCTACTTGGATTGGCTACTTGTTGAAGGTGTGGGTACCTATTCCTTGATTGCAGCAGCCTCTTTAGTAATTCGGCAACCTCATTCTTTCGTGTTTTAGAACTTCACCAATTACCTATTTTGGCTTTTCACTGCCCACTGGTACTGCGATTCTTATGCTTTGATGATTATTCTTTTGATAGTTCTAGAAGAATACAGATTTGAGTTCATGCTTTCAGTGATTACATAATTAAGTCCATGAATATTTAATTTTTTCAATATCTGTTTTAAACATTTATTTCAGTTTCTGATAATTTTGGGGCAATATTTAATGAAATACCCACACTCAGCAATTTTAGCATTGCATGAGATGTCTTTCTTGAATTTATTGTGTCTATGTAATATAACGTATTATTTCTTTTTCATTTACAGAAATATATTGATAAACACAAAGAAGGGAAAAAAAAGTTGGGGTGTTGGATCTATTTGCTGGTGTTGTTGTGGGCATTGAGTGGATTCACTCCCTATCTATTTTACATGGAGTCAACTTGAAAGGAACAAGAGATGTAAATATAAACATTTTAGTGGCCACAAGTAATATATCCCCTGCTTATGAAGACAAAATAGATGGAGTTGTTCATCTGAAAGAGAAAGAGAGAACTTTCAGACGGTGGCCACTAAAATATTTGCAAAAAATGATATAGTTGATCATATTGATCATGTACTAGTTGTTAGACATCTTGGCTCACTGCTTTATGCAATATTTTGAATGTGTTGTTCAAGGATCTTAATTATCATGATGTATTTGCATGTCATATATATATATTTGCGTTATTTTTTTAATTGCAGATTACCTTTATTAATCATGATGTTGAATCAATCTTGTAATTCTAGCATGTTGTAGCTTGTTCCTTGTATGTAATATTTTTATTTTCTTTTATGTTTTAGTCCAAGTTTAATATTATGTTATTTTTGCATTATAAAATTTATGGTATTTAATAAATTATTCATGTTATGACTATATTTACTACCAATTAATGGAAACCAATAAATAAAAATGACTAAATATACTACCAATTGACGGAAATCAGTGAATAAAAAATTATTAAATATACTACCAATTGATAGCGATTGATAATGGCAGTGACTAAATAAATGACCGCTTAACAACAATCAATAACTAAATATATGAATAAAGTAATGACTAAATAAATGACTACCATAACTAAATAAATGACCAATTAATAGCAATGAATGACTAAATCAATGACTAAATATATAACTAAATAAATGACTACCATGACTAAATATATAACTAAATAAATGACTACCATGACTAAATAAATGACTAAATCGATCAATCAAAACAACTAGTAAATGACTAAAATAGTTTAGTCATAATTTTGGTACTACTAATGGTCACATGACCAAGATTAGTCATTTATATGCAATTTTTAGTAGTTTTTAAAGTCATATATTGCTGTTTTTGTAGTAGTGTTTGCAAATCTTCAACATTTGAGAGTCTTTTTATCAAGAAAGGATAAAGTGCCTTTGGTATTTTATTCTGAGTTGCATAGTGCATAAAAACACCATCAATAGGTACCTCACAGGTTGAGGTAGTAGAAGATGAATTTCAAAATGAGGATTTGGAGCTCGATAAGAGAGCTCACGAGGATGGTGCAATGATTGCAGGCTTGAATGAAGAAGAAGGCATAACAAAGCTAATTGAGGAAGTTGCGGTAGTAGCAAGTGATTATTAAAAATACATTGCACAAGTGGAGGTAAATTTTGATTTGCGCAATCAAAAAGTTGATTTAATAGTGCATACAAATAGTTGTCTAGTTTTAGATTTGTAGGCGGATATTGAGTGTTTTTGTGTGGAAGAAATAGAGGATATTGCCAATGAGATTGGATGGAGTTGGACAATTCATAGTGGATCGAAATCCACCAAAGAGGAGAATAGTGGAGGCGTTATTTGCTGGAGGAGGCTAGTTGATGGTGGATTGGATCCCACAAAGGAGAAGATGAGACTTTGGAAGAGGGGGACAGTACATGGTGGATACAGATCCATGAGAGGACCAAAGAGTGGTAAGCAAAAACACGAGAGGAAGGTGACAATTGTTCTGGCAAAATACTAGAAGAGAATGTGAAAGAGGTGATTATATGCATCTAACACAGTGATGGAGCTCATTGAAGGTTGTTACAACCTAAAAAAAGTAATCCTATTACCTAACTCTATTTTGTGAGTTCTACTCACAAAATTATCCCCATCTGGCATGTCTGGTATAGGAGTTCACGAGCTTATAAGCAATAAGCACCACGAAAAGCATTTGTCATGTTTGGTGTAGGAGCACACGAGCTTATAGGCAATAAAGACCACCTAAAGCATTTGCCACTTTGTTTTCTTACTTTTGTTTTGATTTTGTTTGGCATGTCTCATTCGACTTGTAGAAGATCGATCATGAATATGACATGTTGAATGGAAAGTTTAAAATAGAAATGTGCCTGAAAGAGTCAATACCCTTTTGGATTGCTATATCTTGCTATGCTTTTTATGGAGGCCATGTACATTATAGTGATTCCCCATATGTTTCCTAACATGAAATAGTACTGCGTATTTATTGCTTATTGTTCGCCCCAATATGCATTGTCTAGTGCAGGGCCGACACATGAAAACTCAGCATACATTTATGGGAAAGATACAATCTTGATATTTACAGCCTCGATATGGAAGGTGCATGGAGGTGTTTTTCTAGGCTTTGTTGGCTGTGGAGGTATTTAAACAAATATGATTCATAGATGCATCTACCAGCAGAAGCCAAAATGTGAGCATTGGAACAAGGCATGGACATCCATCTATCATAAAGTATTTTTGCTGTAGCTAGTAGTACCCTGTTGGACGTATATGCAAAATGTGGTCCAAGCGTAGGTAGGGTACGGTTAACTATTTGATAGGATGCCTCACTGAAATGTTGTCTCATGGATCGCCATGATTGCTCAATTTGCACAAAAAAGGATATGTCCAAAATGATTTATAAACTTTCAAACAAATGAAGTGGTAGGCGTAAGACAAATTTCGTAGCTTTTAACAGCACACATAACCAGCATGCACGTTGAAGAAGTTCCCTTACTATAGCTGTTCGATCAGGATTTAATAAGATAAAAAGACATTCGTCGAATGGGGAAAATATCGAAGCCAACAAGTCATAGAATCAAAATTTTGGAAGAGGAATTGAAAATCGATAGATGACAAATATATCTAGCAATGAACAAATGTGGGCTGCATATGGAAAGAGGAGTATAAGGTGTGGCGCAAGATAGAAGAAATGTGTGCAGGGGAAGGGAAACACACAGAGCAGATCGGAAGAGAAATGTTTGCATCGTGAGAAAAAAGTTGTGTGAGCATTGAAGTTACACAGGAGAGTAAACTAGCTATACAGAGGAAGAGAGGCTATTGATAGGCCAAAATTGTAAATGATGTGTTGCAGATTTATAGAGGTTAAATCATGTTTCTTATTCCAACCTAAGCATTTTGTAGCATAGACTATCTATATTTGTTAAGTGTTTTTGTGTGTTGAGGTTTGTAAGAAAGAGGGGTTTTTGTCTTGCAATCAATCAAGAATGTTAAAAAATAATTGAGAACTATTCATGTAAAAGAAGAAAAGTTGATAATAGAGGTGAAAAAATATTATTTATATTCAAATCAATTTTCTAATTATAACCATGATGATACCTAAGATTGTGATTATGTTTTTTTTAAAATCAAATTATGTCAATAGTACTTCAATAGGAAAAAAAGTATCATTCTTGGGCTCTAGGTAGTGATGTAGGACAAAACATAAATCTTTAAAATTGATTCCTTGAGGAGTATAACAGAGAGTGTTTTGTGTTATTAGTTTTGGTCTAATAAATAAGTCTACAACTGAAAGGAAAATAATCTATTTGATTCAAGCTAACAAACCATTGTGATTTAGTAATTAAATATGTATTATACATTTGTTAATTCAAAATAACTTATTATCCTTTCTCCTCACTTAATAACAAAGCTACTTAATTTTTTTTGGTAATCGAGATATAATAATCAAAATTAAAATTGATTGTGTGATTATATCATACATAGTTTTAAGGAATTAAAGTTGTTTAGACTCAAAGACAAGCCTCCAATTTAAATAAGTTTTTCTCTTTTTTAATAAGACATGTTAGAAAATATTTGATGGCATGCATGTTACAACAATGCAACCTATTTTAACTTTATAGAAATGCATAACAAGGGTTCTATAATTTTACTTGTTAAGCACAAAGATATACTAAAATGGGAGTGAGTCAGTATATGTCAATTCCAATTTAATCTAACATTAATTATCATTGAAAACTTTTCCAATTATCATAGAAGCTTTTTAAAAAGATGTAAAAACACATGAACAGAAGAGGGCAACAATTTTTCATGAAAACCCATTAGGAAAAAAACCATAGTGAGATCAACTACTAGGATGTACTATCCAAATCTGGCCATACAAAGTAAATAGTTCACTCAAACTATTCTATAGGAAACAACCCACAAGAATTAAAAACTATAATGAGGACATCAATATCTAATCAAATTTGCAGGCATCAACCTACAAGAGTCATTGATCCCCTAATACAAGAATTGAGCATCAATATAGATGGTGAAACAACAACCTTAATTCAACAATGTATATGGAAGATATGTTATGATGACGTTCAAGGCAAAAACATTAACATCTCTCTAATTTGATCAACTTCATAACACTCCCACATTGTTCATAAGATCTACATTTCAAGTTTCACACTTAAATGCAAATTGGCTAGACATCTTGCACAAATTTTGCCACAATTATCAGATTTATTCACAAAAAATTCTTGTAGTGTCATAAATTATAACTCTTTATATTTTGCACCGCTTTTTGTGCCCCTACCTTAGTGTGACCTATGAGGTCCCACCTATAGTTCACTATTGATACTTTATACCTTGATGTAACTTTGAAATACTCAACATGCATCTGGTTTGGAAACACATTTTGGTTATAAGCATGTTGGACATGTAGATTATCCTAATTACTCTTTTCGAATTTGATATAGTTGAGATGAAATTGAAAATGCAATGTGGCATAACTTATATGCAATATTAACATATTCATATGATAAGATTTTAGCAATGTTGATATATAGCTAGAGAGGATTATGGAAGCAAAAGTATTAACATTTTGTTTATAGAGGCCAGTTTTAGTAGTTAAATATAAAAGCTATGTTGTTCGATTATGCTTACTAGTTACTAATGAATATTATGAATATTACGACCATGCACGTCAAACGGTGTGTGGTCAATGACGAAGCCAAAATATAGTGTACTGTTAACCTTGAAATTCCTGGCGATTTGACCACTCTATTGCCCTAGACTATTCGCCATTTCCTCAAAAAAAAAATGTAGAATTCGCCAATTGGCGAAGATTCGCCAATAAAAAACTCTCTATAGAGAAGTAAATAGAAAATAAAAGGTAGAGGTAACTAGTATGTCAAATCCATGGTTATGTTAGGAGGTTTACCTTAGTCAAACCTCCACTTTGGTATTCCTACGACCATGGAAAATGTAGACAGATAATAGATAGTAAATATTAAAAGAAAGATAGTAAATGAAAACTCTTTCAACAAATAGATAATAAAATATCCTATGAAAAAGGAACAATAATACTAAGTCTCCACAAGGAAGGAGAGACAATCAAACTAGCGAAAGGAATCCTCTAGAAAACTACCACAATATCCTAGAGATGATTCCACAAATGCTAAAAGATTGTGCTACACCAAGGCACTGTAAAAAGGATATTGCAAGAGCTTAAGATGATTAAATTATGTAATAGTTTTATATCCAAAGCTTCAAATTGAAGAAATTAATATGAGAGAGATGAAATATTTTCTATTGTGTGTCCTTGACTGAATGAAATGGTTGCGTTCTTTCCCAAATGGAGGATTTTTATCCCAGGAAAAATGGTTGAAGTTTGTCTACAAGACCCAACCTAGTTGAGAGAGGTGTTATGATGGTAGATTCTAGGAAGTGTAGCACTCCAAGGTCCATTAAATAATGCATTTTCATAGGACACTAGCATACCATGGAAAGGTCAACACATAATTTTACATTCAAGAAAATTAGACTCAATGACCATGATTACAAATTTGCTAGGAAACTAATATCAAGATCATAATATAATTATAGAATATCTTTCCAAAGGCTAAAGGGAGGTTTTGTGATTTATCACACTACAATGTTTAAAACATAAAGAGACAATAAAACTCCCTAAAAATATATAGTCAATGATTCTTAACTTCATAACAACCCTAGTCATGGGTAGCTAAAGTAAAGTTAGGGTTAAAGAAAAAATATATAGTGTTTTGGTAGTCAAGACAAACTGGGTAATTGGTAAGCATATTCATACTATAATTGACATCTCTAACACAACACTAAATAGGTAATAGGTTGAATATTCTTAGGAACATAATATCTAATTATTACAATGAAACCACCAAAATAAATCAAATTAGAATCCTCATGTATAAAAATATGTTATATTTCTTCTCTGGAATGGACAAATAACATTTTGGTTCAGAATATTTCATTAGGATCATATTCTAACATGTTAACTCAACCATTTTCGTCATGGAGAAATGATGAATTTTTTTAAACATGACATACACAAAATTCTTTAAGCAATTTGGGTGTAAAGCACTCCTATTGTAAACAAATTTGGCTTTCTATATATAAGACTCTTAGGTACTATAGACACATAAAAATTTCCATTAATTCATCCTCATTTAATTTCAAATTTCTTCGAACATCAGGCGAGTCCTTATTATTACATTATTATTTCTCCATAATTCATTATTCATAATTCCCATCTTTTATTATATTATTATTAATATCTTACCATTTATCCATTAAATTTATTAAATAAAACATTATATCATATTCATGCATACGCCTTCATGCATTCACCTTATATACATTTTCTCTATTTATTTAAAAAACCCTTAAATATCCCCTCCTACCACTTACCATTTCCCATTTACCACTCATCTTGCATTATCCCACATTCATCCCACAACATGAACTCGCTCAAAGAAATTCTATTTAAATAAGCCCCTCTCTCTTATTTGGGCATCTCATCTTTATGTGTCAAACATATGTCAATTTGCATTCTTCATCATCCTTGCATTTCATTTTCTTTGGTTTCCTTTGGATTAATCATCTTCAATCTCCAAAAAACCATAGCTTCTTTTGTGTGCTTCTGAGAGCAATATTATCTACATAAGTGCAATGGAGTAGAGTTTGATAACATGCATGTGTGTGTTTTGCAGGAAAAACTTCATTGTTGGATGCTGGAAGATTGAATCTTGTATTCAATCCATTTCTTCCATCTACAATTGGCACGCCCGATGGGACTATGCACTTGTCCTTTCAATCATTTGGTTTTTCACTTGTTGAAAGTTTAACATTTTGATCTATTTTGTTCACAGGCTTGTTTGTAGGATCTGTCTGCAGGATCTCTTATTCTAATCTATTTTGTTCAAGAATTGGTTGATCATTTCTAAAACCATTTTGAATAAATCCATTACATTTATAGTCTGCAAATTATCATACACATTTCCTGTACTTTGTTTTGGTCTTGTTTTGATAAATTTGGAGGCTCTTTCCTGCACTCAAGTTCTGTCTTCAGTAACGGTTCTCGTGATTTCTTTAATGTAGCATTTTGCAATTTAAAAATAGTTGTGTGCCTTGTTTCTATTGGAAAAACAGTTCCCACATCTGCCAAATAGCCCCACGTCTTGCATACCTGGTCATTGGTTCTATGTTTTCTACATTTAAAACCACCTTTCTGAGCATTGTGATATATTTCTTTGGGGATTTTTAGAAACAGTTCATGCACTTTGTCTATACTTGTCTTCGCTCCCACATTTTGATGCATTGCAAGACCAATAACATACCTATCAAATAACTACTGCAAATCCATGTGTTTTATGCAGTGCAAAAGCAAGATCTTTGACAACTCATATGCCTTATTTAGGCTCTCCCATAGAGATTCTCCCACGTCTAATGAGTGTGCTACATGCAGGAAAGTAACGCGTAGATTCTTTTTTTTTAAAAGTAGTTTTGCGTTAGTTTTTAAGTTCTATTCATTAGATTTGAAGTTAGCCTTTCAAATTAGTTTAAGTTTAAGTTTAAGTTAGCTTTTATGGTTTTAGACATGCAAAAGCAAATGCAAAAATCTCTAAAAGTAAGAAGAAGATTATCTGATGACTTGCAGGATTCTCAAGAGTTAGTGGAACAAATTGAGACATCATCTGAGAACAATATATCTGAAGAAACTGAAGAAATAATTGGAGTGTTGAAAGAAAAGATTAAAACATTGGCTGATCAACTAAAAGCAATGAAAAGAGAATATGAACATTTCAGTACACAGATGACTGGAAATCTAGATGCATTAAAAGTTGATAAGTGATGCTGCTCTAGCATGCAACTCCATGCAACTCCAGTTTGGACATGAAGCTATCCATTCATCACCATGCATAAGCTATTTTTAGTTAATAGTTTTTTTTTGTTTATTCATGCAAATAAAGCATGTACTCCAACATGCATGAATCCTTAAGACTATTTTTAGTTTTGTTTTTTGCATGAGTTTGTTTTTTAGTAAATAAAGCATGTTGTGCATGCACTTATTGTATTCTTAATTTAGGGAGTAGTTTGCTTTTTTTAGTTTGAGATTCTTAGTAGCTTTCCATGCAAAGCTAGGAATATATTTAGAACTGCAGTTATTATTTATTCTTCTAGACTGCACATTCTTTATATATACAGCCTCTATGTAATTTTTTAATTAAGCTTCAATAAAGATATTGGTGTTTTCTTCTTTTTGTTGTTATTGTTTGCTAATTAGTTGGTTCAGAGAGGATAGGTCAGGTTCAAAATTCTACAAGTGGTATCAGAGCAGGTAAAATTGTTTTGGGTTAAAGTTTTATTGTTGGAATTTCGCCAAAGTTAATCATGTCGAATTCTAACCATATGCCCATTCCAGAATTTGATGGGAATGATTATGATTATTGGTGCATTAAGATGATAACCTTTTTGATTGGAAAAGATTTGTAGGAGATTATTGAATTAGGTTATGAAGAGCCAACTCATTGGAATGCCCTTACAGCCAATGAAAGAACAACAAGAAAGGAAGCAAGGAAAAAGAATGCTCAAGCTTTGTTTCACATTCAGATAGCTCTTGATAAGAGCTTATTTCCAAGAATATTAGGAGAAACAACTGCCAAAGATGCCTGGAAGACTCTACAAGAAGCTTACCAAGGTAGTGATCAAGTTAAAGTGGTCAAGCTTCAGACATTGAAGCGAGACTTCGAGAATTTGAAGATGCAAGAAGCTGAAAGTATAAGTGATTATTGTGTCAGAGTCAAAGATGTGGTCAATAAAATGGCTACACTTGGAGAAATTGTAAGAAATGAAGTTTTGATTAAAAAGGTGTTGAGATCTTTGACACCCAGATGGAATCATGTAGCAATAATCATAGAAGAAAGCAAGGATTTGACAAAACTATAGTTTGATCAACTGGTTGGATCCTTGATGTCTCATGAAGAAAGATTGAAAGATTCTTTTGAAGGTGTAGAGAAAGCATTTTCCTCTAAATTGCTAATCACAAAAAATGAAGATGCAAGCAGCAGTAGTGTCAAAATCAATCAAGGCCAAGGTAAAGGGAAAAGCCAAAATTCTTCGAGAGGTAGAGGAAGAAGTGGCTCAAGAGGAAGTGGTGGTTTCAGAGGAAGAGGTAGAGGCAGATTTGATAAGAGAAATGTTCAATGTTACCATTGTAATAGGTATGGCCACTTTGAAAGAGAATGCAGATTGAAAGAAGGTAAAAGTGCTAACTATGCTCAAGAAAGTAGTGACAATCCTCCTGATCACTTATTTTTATCTTATGCCAAGGGTGAAAATACTAGTAAAGATGTTTGGTACCTAGATTCTGGATGCTCTAACCATATGACAGGGAATGAGAAGTTGTTCTCAACAAAGGATGGAAGTTTCAAATCCAAGATCCAGCTTGGTGATGATAAATCATTGGAGGTTGTTGCCAAAGGAGCTATGGAGGTCCAAACAAAGGAAGGTATAAAGAGTATTCATGATATTTATTATACTCCACAATTGAAGCACAATTTGTTAAGTGTTGGGCAGCTATGTGAGAAAAATTATAAAGTAGTCTTTGAGAATAAGACTTGTACTATCTATGATAAGAATAAGGATAATAGGGTGATCACTATTGTTCCTATGACAAGAAATAGGATGTTCCCCTTGAGGTTTGGTGAACATAACAATAGTTTGGCAAATATGGCTTTTGAGGATTCAAGTTGGTTATGGCATCTCAGGTATGGGCATTTAAATTTTCATAGTTTGAAGTTTCTAACCTCACATGCATTAGTTTCTAGTTTGCCCAAGGTTGAGGAACACAAGGAGGTTTGTGAAGGTTGTGCTAAAGGAAAGAATGCAAGAGAAAAGTTTCCAAAGGGCAATGCATGGAAGGCTCATCACCCACTTCAGCTTGTTCATTCAGATATATGTGGTCCTATGCAGACTAAGAGTTTGGGTAAGTCATCATATTTCATCACTTTTATTGATGATTACTCATGAAATTATTGGGTATATTTTTTGAAGGCCAAAGATGAAGCCTTGGATTCATTCAAGAAGTTTAAAGCCCTTGTGGAAAATGAGAAAGGGTGCAAGATCAAATGTTTAAGGACTGATCGTAGAGGAGAGTTTTGCTCAAAGGCTTTCCAAAGCTATTGTGATTTTAATGGCATCAAGAGCCAACTTACTATTGCATACACACCTCAACAAAATGGAGTAGCTGAAAGGAAGAATCGTACTGTGGTTGAAATGGCAAGGTGCATGTTACAAACCAAGGGATTGAGCAATTCTTATTGGGGAGATGGAGTTGCTACAGTGGTGTACATCCTCAACTGTAGCCCAACTAGTGCACTAGAAAAGATGACTCCTTATGAAGCTTGGTATGGTAAAAGGCCTAATGTTAATCATTTCAAAGTTTTTGGTTGTTTGGCTTATGTGCATGTACTGGATCAGAATAGACAGAAGTTAGATGCAAAGAGTGAGTCATGTATTTTTATTGGGTATAGTGAGAAAAGCAAGGCTTATAGATTGTATAATCCCCTCACTAACAAGCTTATTGTCTCAAGAGATGTGATTTTTGATGAAGGGGGAGTTTATGGTCATAAAAAAGGCCATGTTGAGAAGCCAAAATCTATTTTGAATGATGATATAATTGCTGATATTGATCATGAGCAGCCAACTAATGTTTCTATATCCAGTGGTTTAACTCCACCAAGCAACCCTTCATCAAATTTTTTAGTACCAAGTTCAAGTCCAGCTTCTTCTCCAAGTTCTACAAGGAAAGTAAGGAGATTGAGTGATATCTACCAGAGGAGTGGAAATCAAGTACATGAAGAAAACCCAGTAGGTGAAACAGTGAATTTTGCTTTATTAGCCAAGGCTGATTTTGAACCATCATGTGTTTTGAAGATGCATGTACTAATGAAGTTTGGGTGAAAGCCATGGAAGAAGAGATGGATTTCATTCACAGGAATGACACTTGGGAGTTAACAAAACTTCCACATGACAAAAAAAGGATTGGCACCAAATGGGTCTACAAGACCAAGTTTAACAGTGATGGGAGTGTTGAAAGACACAAGGCAAGATTAGTTGCTAAAGGCTTCACACAAAAGTATGGAATTGATTATGAAGAGACATTTGCACTAGTAGCAAGACAAGAGACCATACGAATTCTGATTTCATTAGCAGCTCAGAAGAAGTGGAGCATACATCATATGGACGTGAAAAGTGCCTTCTTGAATGGGTACTTAGAAGAGGAAGTATATGTGGAGCAGCCACAAGGTTTTGAAGTGGAAGGAAAAGATAATTATGTCTACATGTTGAAGAAGGATTTGTATGGCCTCAAGAAAGCACCAAGAGTGTGGTATGCCAGGATTGATGGATACTTTCAGGAGAATGGCTTCCAGAGAAGTAAGAGTGATCCTACCCTATACTACAAACAAGAAGGTACTGATATTCTCATCATAAGTTTGTATGTTGATGATCTTTTGTATATGGGTAGTAGTTCTAAGATGAAAGATGAATTCAAAGCTGCTATGATGAAATAATTTGAGATGAAAGATCTTGGTCTAATGAAATATTTTCTAGGAATGGAGGTTTATCAAAGTAAGGATGAGATTTTCATTTGTCAAACAAAGTATGCACAAGATATGCTGAAGAAATTTAATATGACTGATTGTAACCCTGCCTCCACTCCAAGTGCTCATGGAGATTTGTTATGTAGAGATGATGGTGCTGATTTAGTTTATGAGACAGCTTACAGAAGTATTGTGGGGAGCTTGATGTTTCTAATCCACACGAGGCCTGATATTGCCTATTCAGTTTCACTTGTTTCAAGGTATATGACAAATCCATCTGAAATACATATGAAGGCAGCCAAGAGGATTTTGAGGTATGTGAAAGGGAATTTAAGTTTTGGTATTCATTACTACCCTTCTGAAAAGTTCAATCTAGTAGGTTTTAGTGATTCAGATTGGGGAGGTAGTATGGATGACCGTAAATCTACATCTGGAAATTGTTTTTCTTTTGGTTCTGGTTTAATTACCTGGAGCTCAAAAAAGCAAAGTATTGTTGCCCTCTCATCTATAGAAGCGGAGTATGTTGCAATTACCTCAGTAGGTACACAAGCTCTTTGGCTCATAAAAGTTTTGGAAGAAATTGGAGAAAAACAAATTCAGCCTACAGTAATTTATTGTGACAATGTGAGTGCCATCAAGTTAGCTAAGAATCCGGTTCATCACAGCAGAACAAAGCATTTTGATTTGAAATATCACTTCATATGAGATTTGGTGCAAAAGAAGGATGTCGAATTGAAGCACATCAACACCCAAGATCAGCTAGCAGATATATTCACCAAAGCGGTTGCAAAAGCTCAGTTTATAGCACTATGAGATAAGATTGTCAGCCCTCTCAGCATCAAGGGGAAGTATGTTGATAAGTGATGCTACTCTAGCATGCAGCTCCATGCAACTCTAGTTTGGACATGAAGCTATCCATTCATCACCATGCATAAGCTATTTTTAGTTAATAGTTGTTTTTTTTTGTTTATTCATGCAAATAAAGCATGTACTCCAACATGCATGAATCCTTAAGACTATTTTTAGTTTTGTTTTTTGCATGAGTTTGTTTTTTAGTAAATAAAGCATGTTCTGCATGCACTTATTGTATTCTTAATTTAGGGAGTAGTTTGCTTTTTTTAGTTTGAGAGCCTTAGTAGCTTTCCATGCAAAGCTAGGAATATATTTAGAACTGCAGTTATTATTTATTCTTCTAGACTGCAAATTCTTTATATATGCAACCTCTATGTAATTTTTTAATTAAGCTTCAATAAAGATATTGGTGTTTTCTTCTTTTTGTTGTTATTGTTTGCTAATTAGTTGGTTGAGAGAGGATAGGTCAAGTTCAAAATTCTACATTAAGGACAGTTGAGGATAAAACAAGAGTTAGTTTTACGTAATTTACTTTTTCTTTAAGATTAGTTTTAAATTACTTTTCTTTAAATTAGATTTTTATTAGATTTTTAATTAGTTTTTAAAATTAGATTTTAATTAGTTTTTAAGATTAGATTTTAATTAGATTTTTTTTTAGTTTGATTGTTAGGATTAGATTTTTAATTATTTTTTAATTTAGATTTTAGTTAGAATAATTAAATTTTTGTCATTTAGATTAATATTGTTAATTAGGCTTTAGTTTATTTTTTAAATAATTTAACTTAGATTAGTCAACTAATGAATTAGATAGGTTTGTTTTCACTTTCTTTTTTTCCATTATTAGTTTAAACTTTTTTTTTTTTTTTGGTTAGTTATAGGGTTTGTTTGTTTGTTTGTTGAGTTTGTTTCAAAACTTAGAGGCTAATCTTTGTTGCTTTGTGTACTTGTGCAGGTTTCCTCTTATGGTATCCAATCTCATGTGTCGAAGATCATATCTTGAAACTACTAACATTGTTTGATGCAGGACGCATGTCGAAGAAATGGTGATTTGAAACAAATTGTCTGATTTTCAGATTAGATCACATTTTGAATTGGTGCTTTAAAATTAACCAGTGTCTTTTGTGTCTTGAGCAATAGGCTCTTTTTGTTTTACCCTTTTAGAGGGCTTGCCTCCCGAGAAGCCCTTAAGGCTCGGTGAGAGGGAACGACCCAAATGGTAATGAGCTAAATCCAAGCTCTTCTGAATGACTATAAATAAATGTGTTTGTGACAAAAGTTGCAAGAAACGAGTGCTGATTAGTTCATACCGATGACATGTCTCCCCATAAACCCTATAGAGCGCAACCTCTATAGGTTGGGAGCCTTCCTTAATGGAGCGTACGCTGCCGCATGTATGGCCACTCAAACGGATGCCCTTACTAGACACCTTTTGTGTTAGAAGCCAAAAGCCCTCTAGTTGTTGACGCAGGAGGTCGGACCTCTAAAGCAACTCACATTCTTACGGTTCTTAGTAGAGATACAAACTTTGTCACGAGGAGTTTTCATGGAGATTGATGCTTGGCTACCCCAGAGAAGTGAGTGCCGAGGGTGGAGCCAGTGGTGTCAAGCATCTAAGTATCCTCTCTGAATTGCGTAGCTCAAGGTAACCTCCCAAGTGAGAATCAACAACTATTGTCCTAGCTAGCCTTAGGATTGTGCTTGAATGTGTTTTTATTGCAAAATCAAACAAACATTATGTCTGCCATATTTTCTGATTGTGTGTGCAAACAAACAAGAACATTTCACAATCAACACCACAGGTGAAATTGAAACACTTTACAAAAACCTTGGTCTATACTTTGAAGTATCCATCCACATTGTAAAACAACATTGTCCTTGAAACGTTGAACTTGTGTTCTCAAAATAATGATTTCAAATCTTTTGAGACATCGCTTTTGAAGTTATGATCTTTTAGGTCCTCACATAGTCAAATCATTCTATTTTTCCATACCCTTTTATCTCCTCGCATATTCTTCACCTAGTTTCACCTTTCATCCTTGCATATCTTATTTAATCAGACCTAGTCTTTTCATATCCCCCTAGATCAAACTCATGCATAATCCCCTAAGAACATACCCATAATATTTGCATAGCCTTCCATCATTTCTTTAGGACATAACCTTAAACCCTGCACAAGTTCCTTAGGTCATTTCGTCATTGGTCCTAGCATTTCATTATTATTTGCATACCAAAATCCCCCAAAACAAAAAAACCAAAACAAAACCAAAAACACATTGCTTGCACTTAGGATTCTTAGGTCTGACATCAAATTTTGATCATCAATCCTCCTTATCACTTGAGGTGCATCTTCCTTGAGTTAGGAAATCTATCAATGTCCTTGAGTTGGTATTCCACTTGGAGTTCATCATCTCCTATTATAGCATGCCCTCTCTATGATAACTTATCCTTGTGTGTATCCATCATAGCACAAGTCAAACCCCACATTGGAAATATTTTCAGACCTAGAGTATCCTTAGTCCTTACATTAAATATCATTCATTCTCATATCCCATTTAAGGTTTAGCTGCACAACACTTTCCTATCATATAGATTGCATTTTGCATCAACTCTTTAGCACATTCTCTTCTCAATCATGTCACATAGATTTCATTTTTGCATTGATCCTTATCACATCCTTATGTCATTCATATCATATATTTCCCCCTTTACACTTTAGTGTTTGCATCATACCTAGAGTCTCATACATTGTCCTAGGTCAAAGATCAGAACTATCATAAATCTCCATGGCTACCTTGGCCCAACAAATTCAAGATCTCAAGAGAGAAATATATGACATTCAAGTCCAACAAAAAGATTTAATGGCCCCTCTTGAGATACAATTTCATAATATCAGGATCAACAAACTTCAAGGAATGCTAAAAACGATTACATAAGGTGGAACAACAAGTAATTAAAAATCAAAAGCTAAATCCTGAAGAAGATCCCATGACTCCTTCACTAAGACAACAAGACATTTCTTCTAAGTATCCCCTAGATAGACAGTTTACACCATTGGGGAAATCTATTGAGTCAGCTTTGAAAGAGCTTCTTGAGCACAGTCTTATCATATTGTGTAACAAGACCATATGGGGATGTGAATTTTTGAGTAATCATTGTACATATCATAGAAATAACAAACATAAGACTTCAGATTGTATGGAATTAAAACATAAGATTCAAGACCTACTTGATAATGGTATCATTGAAATTTAAGATCCTAATGACTCATCTACAGAGAAACAAGGCACTACTCCTAAGCATGATCAAAATAATATACCTATGTCTAGCAAGTCTCCATATGTGGCCTCCATCTCTTCCACGATGCCTTCATCTCCTAAAACTTCTCAACAACAATCAATACCATCTCCTTCAAACAATGAACCTAATGGTGAAGCTTCCCATATTGACCCTCAAGGGCTATCAAAAGTACAAATCCAAGCTAAACTATTCTTTTATACAAATCCTTTATATGATTCAGATATCTTAGCTCCTATACCATCATGCACTCCGATTCCAATCGTACCCACTCAAGAAGGCCCCATCAAAAATTCTTCCCCATTATGCAAAAACATGAACACCTTCCAAGAATCACATATCGAAATTACTACCCCTTCCTTAGAAGTGGCTCCATGTCAAGAGGATAATCTAAAAAATGAAGAAATGAGTTCTATCATAAATCAAGATCAAGACACCAAAACTCTCCAATCCCATCCAATGGTTGAAAAAGATCCTACCTCCCTAGAATCCCATGATGATCCCCTTGTACCTTTCTATTTCTTCCAAGATGACCCCCTTCCATCTCAAGAGAGAAGCATCCTTCCAAATCCTATTCCTAATCCACTTCCTAAGCAAGATCATGATACCTCTTCCACCTTTTCAAATGGTCCTACTCAAAATGAAGTGTCAAACACCCTTCCTACTCTATCCAATCATCCTCTTCCATGTCAAGATCAAAGTATCCCTTTATTCCCTTGTCATAATTCTCCATGTTTGCCTCAATATTCCATCATGCCCATAAAGCCCTCTCATTATCCTATCATTCCTTGCAAGACACCTCCACCTCAAAGTGGACTTGCCTCTAGCATCAAAAGTAAGAAGAAACCCTTTGTTAGAAAGATCTTCCAAAGCATGCATTATCAAAGAAAAGGGTTAGACATTCATGAACAAGGTATATTAGAACCCCCTGATATAAAAGAAAATATTGATTATAATGGCTACATTGCTCACTCTCAAGATGTTGGTATCCCTCATAAATCCTACATTTATCCAGTTAAATCCAAATACACACCTTCCCCTTCACCCCTTCCATCTATTTTAGGTCCCTATATCCCTCCATCCCTTATGCGGGATCAACAAAGGTATACATCTTTGAGCACCTTCCATCCATCCAAAATACCTTCATATCATTCCTACCCATCCACACATTTTTTTCCTTCTCCAAGCAATTTGGATGCCAAGCATACAAGTCACGAGTCAAACAATCCACATGCATTTAAGGATCAACATGTCCCATCTAATCGACATGTAAAAACAAATAAAAATGTGATCCAAAAAGAAAAAGAGATATACAAAAGGCCAAAGGCCACAAAGTCCCATTGAGAAAAAGAAAGAAATTTCAAAAACCATATGGGTTCCTAAGGTGCTTATAGAAGCAATGCATTCTAAGACACTACAAAAGAAAGAAATTTCCAAAAGGCCACAAAGGCCCACAAAGAAAGAAGAAAATTCAAAATGTGTATGGCTTCCCAAGTCTTACATCCAGGAAATGCATTCTAAAGTATCACAAAAGAATGAAAATTTAAGAACCATGTGGATTCCCAAGTTTCTTGTACAAGACTTGCACACTAAAGGAAAATCAAAATTGCCATTCAAGTTTGCTACCCTAGCTTCTCCCACATCCACTATCCTAAAACCTATTTCACCTCCTTCATCCATTTTGGCTCCTTGTGTCCTAAAATCTACATCAACCTTTCCATTAAAATCACAAACTCTGAAATCCAGTATTCCTCCACCAGTCCACCACCCCTCAAAGTGTGTGCCAATGTTGATCTTGCCAACATTTACATCCAACCATGCACAATTCTTCCAACCTGCCATCAATTATCTAACACCTATTTTCTATCCTTCCATCCCTCTTATCCAATCCTTTGCATAGCTCCTTATAACCTTTTCGTTTTATCATCCATTTCATCTCCCTTTACCATCACCCTATCAATATCTTTGAGCATATCTTCAATAGCCATGGATCATTATAGAACATCTTTCAACAGTTCAGAAAAAAGTCAAAAATGAAAAAAATGGAAAAAAAAGAGAAAAAGAAAAAAAAAAAGTCAAAAATGAAAAAAATGAAAAAAAAAGAGAAAAAGAAAAAAAAAAGTCAAAAAAAAAAAAAGAAAAGGAAAAAAGTGAAAAATCAGAAAAAGTAAAGAACAAAAAAGAACTCGTCCATTGGTGAAAACCTGGCAAACAGGCGCTTTGGGCAAGCAGTATCTGTATCTCTTGATTTTTTTTAGCTAATATATATTCCTCATCCGCAATACTGGTTTTCCCTTTGGGGTTTTTCCAAGGACAATTGTCCGAAAATATTGTGTCACCGTGTTGCTTATTTCTTTCTGCATGTTTTTTATTTGTGAAGTTGTAGCTGTGCTATTTTTCAGTATTTTGCAGTTAAATAATCTTTATGAGATAGGAGATTAATAATCAATAACTCCAATAGAATTTTCATAGGGGTTGTCAATGCCCAAGGTTGACTCAGTGGTAGACATGGAAAAGGGTGCAGAAATCAATGAGGAACCCTACAGTGAAGGTGGAAAGACCTTTAATCCTACCACACGAATACTCAACAATAAAAAGGCAATGAGGTGTTAAGGCCTCAATAACAACTGGTAAACAACAAAATGAGGTGATAGGGGAATGAAAGAGATTGGAGTGACAAGGTGAGAATAGTGGAGTGATAAGGGGTCATAGACAGAGAGGTAAGGAGATGCTCAATGTTATGGAGGGATAAGGAGATGTGGAGAAATAATGGTGGTACAAGCATGGAGGCATGTGGAGTGGTAAGGAGTATGGTTAGCACAAAAACCTTATCAAGAGACAAATCTACGAGGTGAAAGCAAGATAAAAAGACTCATTAACTGATCAAAAAAAATAAAATCCACTTATTTTTGGGTTTACTTTGACTTAATTTTTTAATACAATTAAATAATGACACAATTAATTTTGTGATAATTTTTTCATTTTCCCTTATCCAAATTTATAATCATTCCATTGCCAACCTCCATTATTATTTCTACCTACTCTATCCTCACTGCGTGACCTCTATAATTAAGTACTATAAAGGCCATCAAAAGGACAAGAAATCTATTATTATTCATTTAGTGAAGTTATCTAACTTATATTTTGATTTAGTAAAGTGTTTATCACTATCAGATTACTTTCATAAGTTGAGATTGGGACATTTTTATATCATACTATTCAATTTATTTATCTATATTATTATTGTCTATTGACATCAATTACTCTCTTCTTTCTCAATTGATTCTTTTCTCTCTTGTAAGACCCTTATAAGTTATCCTAGATCTACATCAATAACTTGTAGTCTAAATAAAAGTTGAACTCCAAATATTCTTTGTATCTATTGGTAGAGTCAAAATAATTAATGAAGCAAGTGTTCAAGGCCTCTTATAACTACCAAATATAAAAATCAACTAAAGTTGTCCTAAAGATTCAATCTATCGATAAGTACCTAAGAGTCTTATATATAGAAAGCCAAATTTGCTTATAATAGGAGTGCTTTACACCCAAATTGCTTAAAGAATTTTGTGTATGTCATGTTTAAAAAAATTCATCATTTTTCCATGACAAAAATGGTTGAGTTAACATGTTAGAATATGATCCTAATGAAATATTCTGAACCAAAATGTTATTTGTCCATTCTAGAGAAGAAATATAACATATTTTTATACATGAGGATTCTAATTTGATTTATTTTGGTGTTTTCATTGAAATAATTAGATATTATGTTCCTAAGAATATTCAACCTATTACCTATTTAGTGTTGTGTTAGAGATGCCAATTATAGTATGAATATTCTTACCAATTACCCAGTTTGTCTTGACTATCAAAACACTATATATTTTTTCTTTAACCCTAACTTTACTTTAGCTACCCATGACTAGGGTTGTTATGAAGTTAAGAATCATTGACTATATATTTTTAGGGAGTTTTATTGTCTCTTTATGGTTTAAACATTGTAGTGTGATAAATCACAAAACCTCCCTTTAGCCTTTGGAAAGATGTTCTGTAATTATATTATGATCTTGATATTAGTTTCCTAGCAAATTTGTAATCGTGGTCATTGAGTCTAATTTTCTTGAATGTAAAAATTATGTGTTGATCTTTGTATGTGTAGACACCCAAAATTGTCATGTCTAATTAAATAAATATTTTATTTATTTAATTATCTAAGCCTAATTCTTCTATTAATTAAATAAATCTTTATTTATTTAATTAATTCATTTATCCTCTTCTAGCCTTATTTCTCATTTAAATAAATACATTTATTTATTTAAATTATCCCTTTCCTAAATTAAATAAATATTTTATTTATTTAATTGCCCTACTTCTTCTATTAATTAAATAAATCTTTATTTATTTAATTAATTCATTAACCTTTTCTACACATGACACATGTCATTCATCTCTTATTTCCTACACTACCTACCCCTTTCATTATTTTGGTATTTCTTATACCTACCCTCTAATCCTAGCCGACCTCTCTTTTTACACCTCTCAATCTTAACCCTCCATTTTCTATTGTGTCTTCTATTTAAGGAGATGCTTTCTTCATTATCAAACCCTAATGACTAATCCGAATGACTAATTTTGGAGTACTTGGCTACACTACGATCCTACTTGCAACCACATTCCGTTCTTTGTTGAGCTCTTGTGCCTACAAAAATCTGAGAGCAAGCATATCAAACAAGATCAATGGAGATAGGAAGAATGGAGATCAAAACCCTAGTGGACATGTGATGGTATAATCTTTGTGATTTTTGAGTTATTTTGCATTGTCTTAGGTTATCTTCATATGTTATGGTGGATCTTTTGTTCATTGTTAGGCTAGGGTTTGGTGGTTGAATCCATTTTAGTCTTTCAATATTGTTGCTTATTGCTATCCATTTTCACCATATACATTTTGGCATGCCCGGTGGGACTCTTGTCCCTTTGCATTTAACATTTTGTTGCAGATTTTGCATTTTTGAAGTTGCAGATCGGACGATTTCGACGACATTTTAGGTTTTTTCCGCGTCTGCGAGTGTTCGGATCGCATTTTTGTATTTCAGAGGCGTCTGTGACATCTTTTATCGCGTCTGTGTTTCTGTCATTTTCTATTTTTGCAGGTTTCCGAAAGTCGCGTCTGTCATCCCGAGTCGCGCCTGTGATCCCGAATCGCGTCTATGAACCATCTGATCGCGTCTGCAGAATAAAAAGGCGTCTGTGTTCTGAAATCACGTCTACGAATCACAGAGCCGCGTCTGTGTCGGACAGACGCATCTGTGTCTGGTATAACAGCGTCTGTGCATTCTGTTTTGCAAAATTTTTTTCAAGTTTTTCGATTCGGCTTTTCGGATTTTGTACTTAGGGTTTTCAGATCTGGCTTATTTTTGGCTAACCTTTTCAGATCTAGCTAACCTGGTTTGTGCAGCTTGCTTTGGAGGCAAACACGTTTTTGTTGAAGGCCCCTTTTCACAAAGTCTTTTTGGGTTTTCTTAAAATTTACCTAACTTGTGTACTTGCAGGAAGGGGTTATCATTTGAAACAACCCAAACTACTAACAATTTTGTTGCAGGGCCTTAGCTAGGGTTTTGTAATTTTCTTTGTGTGCCTTGTCTTCATAGCTTAGCAAACACTTCAATTGGTGCACTAAAATTGAACCATTGTCTTTTGTGTCTTGAGCAATAGGCTCTTTTTGTTTATTCTTTAGAGGGCCTGTCTTCCCGTGTGGTCATTAGGACTACTAGTGAGAAGAGAACGACCCAAGTGGTAGCGAGGAAAACCCACCTCATCCAAACCACTATAATCAAATGTATTCATGGTGAAAACTATGAATAACGTGTGCTGATTAGTTCATACCGACACTATGTCTCCCCATAAACCCGTTTGATCAAATTTATTTGATCATTTGTAGGGCGTAACCCCTACCGGCTGGGAGCCTTCTGTATTTACAGAGCTGAAAGTGCCGCATGTATGGCCACACGAGCGGATGCCCTTACTAGTACCTCATTGTTTTAGATGCCCAAATCCTTCTAGTTGTTGAGGCAGGAGGTCGGACCTCTGGTAGCGGCCCACACACATACGGTTCTTAGTAGAGATACAAAGTTCGCCATGGGGAGTTTTCATGGGGACTGATGCTTGGCTGACCCGAGAAGTGAGTGCCGAGGGTGGAGCCAGTGAGGTCAAGCATCTAAGTATCCGCTCTGAATAGCGTAGCCTCGGGGGTAAAACCCCATGTGGGATCAACAATTATTGTCCTGGCCAGCCATAAGAATTGTGCTTGACTTATGATAAACACTCAAACAATCAAGACAAAACAGCAAAACATTGTGTCTTTTGTGTCTTCAAGTGTATGCAAAAACTCTTTACATCAAACAACACACTTTTTGGAGTCTAAACAGTCTGCAAACATTGGGTCATCAACACTGTGTCCTCTTGTCACGAAAAACAGTCGAAAAATCAGATTTGGTCACAGCAAAACAAATTCACAGATAGGAAAGATTGCACTAAGGTTACAGAAACGCGTCTGTGTCTGTTAAAACCGCGTCTGTGTCTGATAAACGCGTCTGTGAAGTACAGAATAGCGTCTGTGTTTTTACCAGCGTTTGTGTCGAACAGAGACACGTCTGTGTCTGGAAATAGCGTCTGTGAAGTATACAGGCGCGTCTGTGTCCACAATTGCAAAAAAATCTGTCAGTCTTAGCAAACATCAGCAGGAAATCTCAGAATCACGTTTGTGTCAAATAGAATAGCGTCTATGTCTTAAAACCGCGTCTGTGAAGTATACAGAGGCGTCTGTGTCAGGATTTAAAAAAGTTTAACAGTCAAGCAAACAAAGAAATCAGTTTCGGCACACTTGAGCTTCCTAGGTTATCTCTTCAAGTTCATCTAGCATTCAGCCTGTTCTAAGGTCTTACACAGTCCATCATTGCTTCATACCTCATTTTACTGTCATACTTGTCTAAACTTGAGTCAAAAAGGTCACTTGCTTGTCCTTACTATACTTTGTCAACACACTACATACAACAACACTTTGCTAAGTGGTCCCTCATCAAGGTTTCTTACCTTTGGGTCTCATTTGGTCTTACTTAGAGTCAAGGTCAGCTTACCTCATCAAGAGAAACTATCCTCTCTTTGGAAGTCACACCTACTCTACTACATACATATTTGGTCTTACACTTTGGACATTGCAAGTAAATTTCAGATTCATTTACACTCCATACAACTCTTGGTCTTACATACTCTTGTCATTTTCGTCTAAGTCTCTCACATATTGGTCTAACACCTAGTTCATGGTTGAAACCCGTCTTCAAAAATCTAGGAGAAAAGCTAAAGAAGCTCAAGGGCCCGTAAACATGAGTTCTTATGAGTATGACAATGATGTCTTCTACAATCCTGAGCACACTACATTACCAGACATGAATGTTTATAGACACAATCCAAATATGGAAAGCGCAAACGCTATACACAACGCTACACACAATGATAATGTGGACAATTCTTCAATACTATCAGCAGACATACAAGAATCTATAATGGATCCTCAATTCAATAGATTGGTTGAAGAGATAATGAGGAGAGATCGTCAATACTTTCTAAACATGATGGCACAAAGTGGAGCTAAGATACCACATGATTTTGACTTATCTCAACTTATGGAAAGTAGACCTTCACAACAAACTCAACCAAATAGTGGAGGACCCAATAATATGATGCCGGAGTCACCATCAGTTTTGCTTCAGAAACCAGCAATCCCACATACACAAGCTCAAATGCATGATACTTACACTCAAAGACCATCATGGAGGCCTTATGTTCAAACACATGCTCAAGATATGGGTCAACCAAGACAAATGGATACTCAAGGACTTCCTCAAAATTTTGACACAAGGAGACCTCATGCCAAAATTGGGGGCAACACAATGGAAAATGAAAGGCCCATTGAATATGGTTTATATACACAAAACAGATATGGGGTTCCTCAACAAGAAATTATGCCAAGTGCTCCATACATGTCGCAGCAATATCGACCTCCATATGGACATGTCTACGATCAGTATCATCCATACATGCAACAAGCTCCTCCTCAAATGGGTGTTTCAAACATGGGATATGCTACAAGAAATCCATCTCCTCCCAAAAATAATTTGGAGCAACAAATTAGAGATCTACAAAAGAAAGTGGAAGACATGGGCACATCAAAACCCACATATACTATGAGAGATATATGCCCTTATCCCTTTGATAAGAGCATTCCAATGCCTCCATTTCCTCCGCACTTTGCAACACCGAAATTTGACAAATATAGAGGGAGAGGAGACCCCAAGGCACACATAAGACAATTCTTCACAGCTTGCATTGAGGTAGCAGCAGAAGAAACATACTTAATGAGGTTGTTCCCACAGAGCTTAGGAGATCAAGCGATGGAATGGTTTTCTCAATTACCTCCTGGTATTAAGTCATGGGGCGACTTGGCAGAGGCATTCATTCAACATTTCTCTTACAACATTGAAACAGATGTCTCAGTTACTACCTTGTGCAATACGAAACAAAAAGAAGGAGAATCTTTTGCGTCATTTTTGCAAAGATGGAGAAACTTAGCTAGCAGATGCTCTTGTGAAATCCCGCAAAAACAAATGGTGGAAATGTTCACACAAAATGTTAACAAGGCTATTGGTTATGATCTCAGAAAAGCTTGTTTGTCTACATTCAAGGATGTCATTGAAAAGGGCCTAGCAACAGAAAGAGTCTTAATTGAACAAGGAGTTATCAAACTATTCAAAGAAAACAAAGAGGACTTCAAAGGAAAGGACAAACCAAAGTTTTGGAACAAGAACAAGAACACAATTAATGATGGTGTTGTTGATGCTAACACAGTGAGACCAAAGTTCATCTTTTCTGGATCAAATTCTACCAACAATCAAGTGAACAATCAAACGGCTGCTAAACCACGAAGGAAGTACACTCCATTGGGAGAACCACTTGAATCAGTATTCAAAAAGCTTGTAGCAAACAAAGTGATCACGGTCCCAGATTTTCCTCCATATGAACCAAAGGTAAAACCGAATTGGTGGAATGATGATGAATATTGTGAATTTCATAAGAGCAAGGGTCACAAGACAAGTAATTGCCATCGATTGAAAAACATTGTACAAGATCTCATTGACAGAGGAGATATTGAGATTGAGGGACATTCATCTAACCAAGAGCATGAGGTGTTTAAGGAACCATTCCCGAAACATGACAAGGGAAAAGGCAAAGTCACAGATGATCAAGCCAATTACACCAGAACATCTTACAATTATGATTCCACTATTAATCACATCTCAATGGACAATCATATTTCTACCATTACTATCAAAAATAAAAATCCTGAGAATCCTCCTCAGCGACCTAAAATTGTCCTAAAAGGTGTGGGATCTTCATCCGAAGCTACCTCTGAATGTCATGTTACAACCCGTCGAGGTAAGATCACATTGCCAGGAACCTCTTCTAAGAATACCAATCTTCCATCAACTAAGCCTGAGTACGACCTTGTAGAGCAATTAGGGAAAACACCCGCACTCATCTCTATTCTTGAGCTCTTACGTATATCTCCTGCACATAAAGCTGTCCTTGACAAAACCTTGAGAGATACTGCTGTCCCTACGGATCTAAACGTGGATCAGTTTCAAGCCATGGTGGGATACCTATCCGTTCCACACTCCCTCACATTTACAGAAGCCGATGACGCCTCCATAAGTCAGCCTCACAATGCACCTCTACATATTGAAGCCTTCATACATAAACACCGAATAAAACGAGTCCTGATAGATGGAGGAGCAGGTCTTAATATTTGTACATTGAGCACCATCAGACAATTGGGATATTCTGACAAAGCTGTGAATGCTACAAACCAAATCACTATTAAGGCTTATGATGATGAAGAGCGCTCGTCCAAGGGCACGGTCATCTTACCACTCAGAATAGGGCCAGTAACAAAGGACGTGATTTGTCAAGTCCTGGATCTAGACCTCACGTATAACATATTGCTAGGACGTCCATGGATTCATGAAATGAGAGCGGTCCCATCAACATACCATCAGTGCATAAAATTTCCTCATAATGGAGTCGAGGTAACGGTCAATGGTGATCCAAATCCATTCATATATTGCAATAACTTGAGATCACATACTGAGATTATCATTCCCAGCAATCGTGAGGCTACTCCTTCTTCAGCATATATTGATCCTGAGTCATTAAAGCCCTCGACATCCAAACAAGGTGAACTTAGAGCCAAGTTTCAAGACAAAGGCATGGGAGAATACACTCTGAATCAAACCATGTTCTTACGACAAGTCATGAACTCCCCCAAGGAATATGGGAGACCACATCCAAATAAGCAAATCTCCATCATGCTCCTCAAATGGGATCCTACCGTCTTTCAAAAATGGGGCGAACTAGAGGAAGAAAGTTTATATAAAATGCTATATAAGGACGCTGAAGATGATACACATGATCAAATTATAATACCCTGTGAAAACTATGGTAAAGGTTTCAAAATTCTGCAGAGATTCGGGTATGATGGAAAAAGTCCTCTCGGACTATGCAAAGAAGGTGTCATGGAGCCTCTACAACCTGAGCTAACTACAAGAAGGGAACGCTCTAAGGGGCTTGGTTTTCTAAATCCCAAGATTCAATACAAGAGAACAAAACAGATATGGCGAGTCAAAGTGGCTGAAGTTCAACAAGAGGATAATTATTCCACAGACTCCAATGAGTGGGAATGGGGTTCAGACAAATCCTCCAGCGATTATGAACTTAATGAGACATTTAGAGAGCCAGATGAACCTACAGAGGAGGAGGAGTTTTACAAGAAATTCAGAGTTGGTCAAGAACCGACCCATAAGGATCCCGCACAAGCTTCGTTTCAGGGCCCTAGGTCAGGATCACATAGGATGAGGACACCTGTCCCTGAGGGTGCTACTAGTGATGATAATTTGGACTCACTCACGATCGACACTGATGAGGAGAGTGCCATTGACGATCTCGATGACTACCTTGACATACTTGAATATAACCACATCTTCACTATTAGCCTTGCGGATTCTAAAAACACTAAAGACCTTCCCCTCGTTCACCCCCAACTCATTGACTGGGATCAGGATGGACCACCACAGATTGATACATTTCAAAATGACGAAGCTATTGTTGATTATCTTGGCATTCGCAAAGATCTTCCTCTTGGAGACCATAAAGCAGGATACGCCATAGAGCTAAATAACATGGCATACTTTGGTAAGGGTGTCGGGCCTTCTAGTCGCAAAAATGTGAAAATAAAGACAAAACAAGGGTCTTATGGCGAAAACCACACTGTGGCGCTCTCTGACTCTAAAAAAGTAAAAAGAAAGGACGTATCTGAGGGTGAAAACCTCTCTGAGGCGCCCGAAGATGGAAGGCTTGACATTCTCCCAGCATCATACGAGGAAAAATCATCCATGTTGGTAGAAGAGACTATAAAGACAAACATTGGTACAGCAGAGGTTCCACACAACATATTTTTGGCTCAATCATTGACAGAGGCCGAGAAAGCAAGGTTCATGAGCTTCTTTAAGGAACGACAAGTCAACTTCGCATGGTCTTATGCTGATATGCCTGGACTAGACCCCGACTTAGTAATGCATCATTTAACAGTCAAACCGGGGGCAAAACCAGTAAAACAGAAATTGAGAAAAATGCATCCACAGGTGGCATTGCTAGTCAAGGCAGAGCTGGAGAAATTACTAGATGTCGGATTCATACGCCCAATTGATTATCCTGAATGGATTTCCAACTTAGTACCTGTTAGCAAACCAGATCGCAGCATCCGAATATGTACAGACTTCAGGGATATCAACAAGGCTTGTCCGAAGGACGATTTCCCATTACCAAACATTGATTTAATTGTTGATCTCACAGCAGGCCATGAGATGTTATCTTTAATGGACGGATTCTCGGGATATAATCAGATCAGGATTGCACCTGAAGATCAACATAAAACATCATTCACTTGTCCATGGGGAACCTTCTGCTGGAATGTCATGCCCTTTGGGCTGAAAAATGCAGGTGCCACGTATCAACGAGCCATGACTACTATCTTCCATGATCTCATGCATGTAAAGGTGGAAGATTATGTCGACGACCTTTTGGTTAAATCAATAGACAGAAATACACACTTGGACATACTTTCAGTTGCTTTTGATAGGCTGGAAAAATACAAGGTAAGATTAAATCCAAAGAAATGTGTCTTTGGAGTAACCTCCGGGAAGCTCCTAGGATTCATTGTGTCTAAAAGAGGAATAGAAGCAGATCCAGCAAAAGTCAAGGCTATCTTGGACATGCCACCACCCAAGAATATCAGTCAACTTCGGTCTTTACAAGGGAGACTCCAGTCCATACGAAGATTCATAGCACAACTTGCAGATAAGTGTAATCCTTCCCAGCACCTGCTACACAAAAACATTAAGTTCAAATGGGACGAGAACTGTCAACAGGCTTTTCAGGCACTTAAAGACTATCTTTTGAACCCGCCAGTTTTGATGCCACCAATTCCGAATCAACCATTGCTACTTTACATATCAGCTACTCCAACAGCACTGGGGGCACTACTAGCACAGCAAATACCTGACGGCAAGGAAAAAGCAGTCTACTATATCAGTCGCACATTGGTGGGATATGAGCTCAACTACACACCAATTGAGCGTGCATGTCTCGCTGTGGTCTTCGCTTCACAAAAATTACGACATTATATGCTCACTCACAAGACCAAGTTGATTGCCAGAATTGATCCACTAAAATATCTGCTCAACAAAGCTACACTTACTGGGCGACTGGCCAAGTGGGTAATGATTTTGAGTGAATTCGACATTGAATACGTGGACAGAAAAGCAATCAAAGGACAAGCCATCGCAGATCAATTGGCAGATGCTCCCATGATAGATGATGTTCCTCTACAGTCAGAATTTCCAGATGAGTCCATTCTAACAATATCACCTGCAAAGCCATGGCAACTATACTTTGATGGCTCATACACACAGCACGGGGCAGGAGCGGGTATACTCTTTATAACTCCCCAAGGCGATTCTATACCAAAGTCATACCGCTTATCATTTCCTTGCACCAACAATATAGCGGAATACGAGGCATTAACAACGGGGTTAAGAATTGCAGTTCAGTGGAAGATCCAGGAACTTCATGTTTTTGGCGATTCTCAACTTGTCATCCGTCAAGCAACTGATGATTATCAAACAAAAGATGAAAAGCTAATGCCTTACAAACAACTGGTAGATGATCTGAAACAACACTTTGCAAAGATAGAGTTTGAGCAGATACCAAGAGAACAGAATCGCGCTGCTGATGCCATGGCTACAATTGCTTCACTCATTGACCTACCACAAAATGAGACCTGTTATGAGTTCCTGGTTGACAACCTGCTGATTCCATCATATGAGATCACTCCTACGGAAATGATATGTGTTGTTGGTCCTGAATCCCAGTTATATGGTTCCATATTCACATACCTTCGCGACAACATCTTACCTCCCGATTTATCGAACAACCAACGCCGCACTTTCATCCGCCAATCCTCTCGATACGTTATCCTAGCTGATATCCTATACCGACGAGGTCTAGATGGCACCCTCCTTAGATGTTTAGAGAGTGACGAAGCTCAGATTGCGTTACGAGAAGTGCACGAAGGGATATGTGGTCCGCATACTAGTGGTCCTACCTTGGCCAAGAAACTCATCAGGACTGGATACTACTGGCCTACTATGGAAAAAGATGCATATCAGTTTGTCAAGAAGTGTAAGCAGTGTCAAATTCATGGAGACCTCATACACGCACCAGCACAAGAACTACAGCCACTTGCATCTCCTTGGCCCTTTTGTCAATGGGGACTCGATCTCATAGGCAAGATTCACCCTCCTTCTTCCAACGGACATAAATTCATTATCACAGCCATAGAGTATTTCACAAAGTGGATTGAAGCCGTGCCTCTCACGCAAGTTACTGGGAAACAAATCGCTACTTTCATCCTGAACTACATCATTTGCCGATACGGGATTCCTACTTCCATTATCACTGACAACGGGCGTCCTTTCAAGAACCAGGATGTTCGTGAACTTTGTGAGCGATTCCATATCTCTCATCGTTTCTCCACACCATATTACCCCCAAGGTAATGGCCAAGCTGAGGCGTCTAACAAAACAATTCTCAAAATACTTAAAAAGACAGTCGACGACGCTGGCCGTAACTGGCATGTCCAACTCAATCCCGCACTTTGGGCCTATCGTACCAGTGTCCGCACACCTACAGGAGCTACACCTTACTCACTTGTCTACGGTGCTGAAGCCATCTTGCCTATTGAGGTCGAGTTACCTTCTTTACGGGTCTCCTTGAGAAACATAATCAACGATGAAGACTACAGGGTCTCCCGCCTACAAGAACTAGAACTGCTGGAGGAACGACGACACACTGCTTTTAATCATCTCAAGGCTTACCAACAACGAATGAGTCGCAGTTACAATCACAAGGTCAAGCCTCGCACATTTGAGGTAGGTGACTTAGTCCTCAGAGAGAACCCCAAGAATCAGCAAGATAGAGAAAAGAAGGGCAAATTTGAACCCAACTGGCTTGGTCCTTACATCATCACAGCAGTATATGGATCTGGGGCATATCAACTCTCAACTACAGAAGGGGAATCTTTGGAGGATCCTATCAACAGCATGCACCTTCGCAGGTTCTACACATAAGCTCTTTTTGAGTATCCTAATGCAAAAATACAAAAAAATCAAAAAATTTCAAAAATACAAAAAAATTTATAAAAACAAAAAAACCGTTACTTGGTGAAAACCTGGCAAACAGGCGCCTTGTGACAACAAAAAAATTGCAAAATCCAAAAAAGTAAAGAGAAATAATTTCGTCCAACGGTGAAAACCACTTCGGTGGCGCCCTGGGCAAGTACCATGGTGAAAACTGGGTCACCAGCGCCATGCGTAGGGACTTTGCTCCTCCCTCTTTCAGGATTCCCTTTCATTCTTTCACTTCGCACACACTCACGACCAATTCACTCACAATAAACTTACCCATTCCCATCATGGCTTGTTATTGATCTACCCAAGATTGGTTAGCCATTCATAATAAACCCCCCCTTTTCACTCTCTTTCCATCCATAATGAATCAGATCCTATCTGTGACTACGGCCAATTCCTACGTCTAGTAATGGGTGTGGAACTGAGAACATCACATGTTTCGAGGAGTACAGTTTCTTTCAGCTCTCTTCAGTCTATCCGCGCACAATTCGCAATAAAGCAACATTTTGCATCGCAGATCCGCAATAAAGTTCCATCTTCTCCACAATAAGGTATCAGTTTCATGGATTCAGTCAGTTTCCAAGGAAACACAGCAGCAACAATGGGCTTCAACAAAATCAAATCTTTTAACAGACTCAGACAACATATGGTTCAGTGCTATCTATCCTTTTTGTGAAAGTGAACATTGTGACCACAATCAAAATTTGACTTAAACAAGTGACAAGAGACACAAACTTGAGGACTACAGTGGATGTGGGTGTCGAGTTTTGGTTTTCTTTTGGTTTTATCTTTTTGGTGACATGTCTTTTAGCTTTTCCGGGATGTCTTTGACTAGAGATTCTATCTCCAGGATGTCTTTGACTAGAAAGGCAAGGATGGGGTATCGTCACTTATTTGCATTTGCTGTCTGTGGATTGTCTTTTAGTAATGCTATGACTTGTCCAAGGATATGAGGACACTGTGAGTCTAGTGTGAACTGGGGCATTCCTTGTTTGTGACTGTCTTATCTCCATGCAAACAGGTACAATGACTTTCTGGGCCGAACATATGCCTCGATTGTCATAACCTATTCTGCCATAATAAAGCTCAATGATGATAACGCACAAGAAGCTCTTTCACGTTCATATCTTCTGTCTTCCATCCCTCTTTCTTGATTGACTTTCATTGTCCTTCTAGAGTCCGCGTAGCCCGCTATCACATGACTGAGTATAATGACACACCAAAAACATTTGCATTTCATATAGTTGCACCTGCATCACCACATATAAGCATTTCATACATATAGATATTATAATTGCATCACATCCTGCATACAACACATGTTAGCACATCTCACATTTTCATTATGTAAATAATCATTTGCATTATTATATTCACTTGCATCACATACATTTTCATTTGCATCAGGCATCACATATATAACATAAAAGAACAAAAATATATGGCATTGCATCATATAAGCATCCATATCATAAAACATGCATCACATAAGAACATCTCATCACATAAGGTACACATGCATATAGCTGCCGCAAAAGATGAATCATCTCATATATAAAATCAATCAAATGTGTCATAATACAATGATGTCAAAAGAATCATATGGCTACAAAAGAATCACCCGCAGGTGTCTACAATACAACAATGATACATCTACTGATACAATGGGAGCCCACTATAGCTATGAGGAACTCCCTCCCTCGGAGCCACCTCGCCTCGACGGAGTCTGAGCTGTAGATGGCCCTGCCCCTGGATCCCCCTGTCCCTCTGGTGGTGGTGGAGGCCCCATAACCCCACCGCTGGATGCCTGTCTCCTGCGGCTCCCTCCCGTAGCCGTCGCTGTGCGCGACGACCTCTGGAAGCTCCTAGCCCGCTGCTCTGCTGGCACGGCTGCATAATATAGATCCCTCCAGTAGGCGATCTCCTCTCCAGCTCGCAAAACATAGGCGTAGCCTGCCCCTGCATCCTCTGCTGCCCGCCTACCTGCCCTCAGAGCTGTCTCGGCCTCGGTATATCTCTGGATGGCCTGATCCCTCTCCCGCTCTGTATCTCGGACCCTGATCCTGAGGTGGTTCCTCTCTCGAACCAAATCCTCAATCTCATCTGCCTGGCCCTGGCAGATCTCCCGCAGCCTCACCACCTCATCCTCCTCGGAGTCTCCGCTCTCCGTCCCTGCCTGTGGCTCCTCCTCTACAGGTGCCTATCCCTGTGCCTCTGCCTGCACCTGTCCCTGTGCCTGTATAGGTACCTGTGGCTGTACCTGTCTCTGTCCCTCTGGCTGCACCTGTCTCTGTCCCTCTCTGGGACCCTGTGCTGCTGGCACCTGTAGGGGCAGTCCACCCCGTCCTCTCACCACTGGAGCTGCTCTCTCCTGACCTCCCTCCCTCCGAGGTGCTACCCGTCTCTCTCCCACCACTCCCCTCCGCCTCCGCCGGCCCCTACCTGCATCCCCTCCTCCCTCATCATCATCTCCTCCACCCTCTCCATCCACTGGCTCTGCCGGATCTGTCAACCTAGGAAATGGATGCTCTGCCCAGTACGCAGAGTACTCTGCGTCCATCCCTGCATCATCTACCTCTGGCCACATGTCCCATGGCATCGGCATCATCTCCGCTAACTGCATCACTGCCTGATCATATGATAGCAGTGGGCCAAACTGCACCTGATCTCTGACTGTACGGGCATACATACCCGAGCCTCGCGGCATCCTCTGAATCCGGCCATACTGCCTGCATACCCGGTCCACCAGCTGTCTCTCTAATATATAGGGCGTCCGCCCAATCAGGTACCTGCTCCGGAAGGTGTAGGGCAGCTCCAATGCATCGTCCCCCCACTCCTCGCACCCCAGGTACGGCCTCCAGATCACCATATCAATGTCATCAATGACTCTCCTCCAGTGCTCCAATCTCCCAATCCGAGGCTGGGATGTAATCATGGCATACAAATGAACAAAACTTTGTCCCTGTCCTCTGCCTCTGAAGTGAATCGGCCGTGTGATAGGAAGGTGCTCATAGGCCCACACCTGCAATAGAGTCACACCGCAGCCCAGCCCCACTGATCCATGGTATACAAACTGATGCAGCTCATAGTACAAATGTGCTAGGACACATGGCCCCCACGCATACCTAGTGTGCTCTGCCATCAGCGTCTCCAAGGCCCCTCCCCAGCCCACTGCCAATCCTCGTGTGGCCCTGTCTGGACACAGGTATCCACTGATAACTCCCCCAATAACTGCCGGCAATGCTAAACCTGTGGCAGTCATGGTATCCCAGGCTACATGACCTGCTCGCATCTCCAACTCAGGATCCTGAAAGACCCGTCTCAAGGCCTCCCTGTCACCGTCACGGTCGTAGGGGATCAACTCTCCATCAATAGGGACATGTAATATCCTGTATACATCCTCCAGTGTCACGGTCATCTCACCCATCGGCAGGTGAAACGTGCATGTCTCTGAGTGCCATCTCTCGGCCAGTGCAGTCAGCAACCCCATGTTTGCCCGAAACTCGGGCACATAGAGCATATATGTGAGACCCATCTCCTCAATGGAAATCATGTCCTGGATAGACAACTCTGGTCGCAACCTCTGAGTCGATGGGAATCTCTCCCGTGACTCCAACATCGGCAAATACTCCTGCAGTCAAGCAAATCAATCTTGTCAGTTATCGTGGCATTCACTGTTTATCACAAAATGCTACTCGCTACCTAAATGCATATGGCTATCTACCCTAGTGACACTCACTGTTCATCACAAAGTGTTGCTATCTATCCTAGTAGTGCTCCCTGTTCATCACAAAGTACTACGTGTGTGACATTCCCTGTTCATCACAAAGTGTCACTCACATTCGCACTCCCTGTTCATCACAAAGTGCTGCATATCCTGGTGCTCCCTGTTCATCACAAAGTGCCTTGATCTATCCTAATCTTCCTAGAGGACCTGCTTGAGTGTATCCTCTCAGTAGCTTATCCAATCGACAGCGTATGTTCATCACAGAACTGCCGATTTGACCTAAAGGACTAAAACCATGCATTTAAACACATAAACGCACTTTTTCAACACACACGCGCTTTTAACTCATAAACGCGCTTATCGACTGCATAAACGCGCCTCTGCAACACAGACGCGCTTTCTAAACACAAACGTGCCTATGCCAGACACAAACGCGACCGGGGAACACAGACGTCCCTGCATGACATAAACGCTATTCAAAAGCACAGACGCTACTACATTTCACAAACGCGTCCGCATTCAACACAAACGCGGTTCAAGGCACAGACGCGCCTGGACCTGACACAGACGCGCCTGTTGGACACAGACGCGCCTGGCGCTGACACAGACGCGGTTGCGCGTTTTTACACTTTTAAACTATCCTATTCCTAGCGCATTTATTGCTACCTAGCATGCATTAATGACAAAACTTGAAATGCGTGAAAGTACGAGGAGGTTTTCGGGTACTTACCGGCTCTCCTGCATCGGCTGGTCGCTGGAATCGGCGGACACGGTCGAATCTATGAACGAATGCCATCGCTGCTGACTGCTGCTGCTCTTTTCTCGCTCTGCACTGTGATCTTCTATGGGTGTGGATGACAATGAGGATGTATTTTCCCCCGTGGTCTATCTTATAGCCTAGCCTAGCCCTCGCTTGCATTTTCCCAAGTCCGTCTTCTTTATCCCGTGACTCTGTCACTCTATTCGCTCAACCCCTTCTATCCCATTTTTCTTATCGAGAGATTGTCTGCGCTCTTTCCAGACTTTTTCATCCAATCTCTCGAGGGGGCATATAATTCCTTATTTTGGGGCAACTCTGTATCAGTTCATCTTATCTTCTTTGAAACAACGCGACAAGCCGCATTGTCTCAAAGAGGGGCAAAATGTAGACACCCAAAATTGTCATGTCTAATTAAATAAATATTTTATTTATTTAATTATCTAAGCCTAATTCTTCTATTAATTAAATAAATCTTTATTTATTTAATTAATTCATTTATCCTCTTCTAGCCTTATTTCTCATTTAAATAAATACATTTATTTATTTAAATTATCCCTTTCTTAAATTAAATAAATATTTTATTTATTTAATTGCCCTACTTCTTCTATTAATTAAATAAATCTTTATTTATTTAATTAATTCATTAACCTTTTCTACACATGACACATGTCATTCATCTCTTATTTCCTACACTACCTACCCCTTTCATTATTTTGGTATTTCTTATACCTACCCTCTAATCCTAGCCGACCTCTCTTTTTACACCTCTCAATCTTAACCCTCCATTTTCTATTGTGTCTTCTATTTAAGGAGATGCTTTCTTCATTATCAAACCCTAATGACTAATCCGAATGACTAATTTTGGAGTACTTGGCTACACTACGATCCTACTTGCAACCACATTCCGTTCTTTGTTGAGCTCTTGTGCCTACAAAAATCTGAGAGCAAGCATATCAAACAAGATCAATGGAGATAGGAAGAATGGAGATCAAAACCCTAGTGGACATGTGATGGTATAATCTTTGTGATTTTTGAGTTATTTTGCATTGTCTTAGGTTATCTTCATATGTTATGGTGGATCTTTTGTTCATTGTTAGGCTAGGGTTTGGTGGTTGAATCCATTTTAGTCTTTCAATATTAATGTTTATTGCTATCCATTTTCACCATATACAGTATGGTATGCTAGTGTCCTATGAAAATGCATTATTTAATGGACCTTGGAGTGCTACACTTCCTAGAATCTACCATCATAACACCTCTCTCAACTAGGTTGGGTCTTGTAGACAAACTTCAACCATTTTTCCTAGGATAAAAATCCTCCATTTGGGAAAGAACGCAACCATTTCATTCATTCAAGGACACACAATAGAAAATATTTCATCTCTCTCATATTAATATCTTCAATTTGAAGCTTTGGACATAAAATTATTACATAATTTAATCATCTTAAGCTCTTGCAACATCCTTTTTATAGTGCCTTGGTGTAGCACAATCTTTTGGCATTTGTGGAATCATCTCTAGGATATTGTGGTAGTTTTCTAGAGGATTCCTTTCGCTGGTTTGATTGTCTCTCCTTCCTTGTGGAGATTTAGTATTATTGTTCCTTTTTCATAGCATATTTTATTATCTATTTGTTGAAAGAGTTTTCATTTACTTTCTTTTAATATTTATTATCTATTATCTGTCTATATTTTCCATGGTCGTAGGAATACCGAAGTGGAGGTTTGACTAAGGTAAACCTCCTAACATAACCATGGATTTGACATACTAGTTACCTCTACCTTTTATTTTCTATTTACTTCTCTACAGAGAGTTTTTATTGGCGAATCTTCACCAATTGGCGAATTCTGCATTTTGTTTTTGAGGAAATGGTGAATAGTCTGGGGCAACATAGTGGTCAAATCGCTATAAATTTAAATGAAGAATTTTCTCCAATGATGGAGAAAGATGTTCTCTAGGTATTCTCTAGCTATCCAGTGACTAGACAACACCTAAACGAAGGATTTTTAATTTATATGAGCATGGATTAAGCTAGATGAATGCAAGATTTAATCTGACATGATTTAAGCAATAAATGAGATAAATGATCTAAATATGTATGCAATAACTAACATGTAATATCTGAATTCACAAATATTATTGAAGCTAGAGCAAAAATAACATGATAACAATATATTCTCTAGGATTTTTGAATGAGAGATGAGAGCCTGAATTTATAGAAAATTCAGAAAGAAACCAAAGGCTGAGATGAAATGATGATGAGCGGTCAAGATTTTCCAAGAGGAAGCACAATCTAGGTGAATTGATGTGATTGGATGCTTTTCTCAATTTTAAAGGAAATTGAACTAAAATTAAGATAAAATAAAAAAAAACTGATTTATTCTCTATTTCATTCAATTTTAATATTTAATTGTTTTAATTGCATTCTCTGAGATTATTTATCAATTTTTAATTTGTTTTTTAAGATTATCTCCAATTGATTTCTTTTCTCAAATTTTAATTCTTTCTTGGTCAATTAATTCCTTTTTTGATTTATTTCCTTTTTTGAAGGTTTGATGGCAAATTGACTTATTTAATCAAATATGCTAGGATATTCAATTAAAATAAATAAGATAATTGTTTAAAAATGATTTACTTGGAATGATCAATTAATTAAATAAATATTTAATTAATATTGAGTGATTAATTCTGCCATGTGACATTGATGATTTAAAGAATTAATTGTGTGCTCAAGATTTATTTTAATTGCCTTTGGTTAGGACCTTGGTGATGTTGTCGAGATTAGTAGCCCATGGTTTAGATGACCAATTTTAGGGTATTACATTTGCCCCTCTTTGAATTAATGTGCGAGCAACGCGTTGGTTCAAAGAAAATTTAATGTCTAGGAGATACCAGTTCTGAACTTGATTGATCACGAACTATATGAAAAATGAGGTGTTTAGCTTGATTCAAAGCGACGAAGCTGAATGAAGTTGATTAAAGTGATACCAATTTCAAACTTGATTGAACTAGGATCAATAGAAAACAAAAGATACCAAACTTGAACTTGATTGATCAAGAAGCGGATCTTACTAATCTAGAATTTGAGATCTAGACATAGTGAGTGAAGATAAAAATTGATCTTGAACTTGATTGATCAAGATACAATGAGCGAAGATAAACTCTTCAACTTGATTCAAAGCGACAAAACTGAACACCTGCTTAGATTGAGTGTGATCAAAGATACTCTTTAAACCCTTGATTGAGTTTAAAGGAATAATCAACTTGGTAAAAAGTGATGAAACTGATTAACGTTAAGAGATTGATTCAGATAAAAGACAAATATCAGCCTAATTTGGAGCAATGAAACTAATATGCCCCTAGTGATTGATTCGATTCAAATAATCGGGAGATCTCAACTTGATATAAAGTGATGAAGATGAGATGCCCCTTAGCAATAAGGATTTGGTTGATTTTCTTTAGTTCAAAAAGATGATTTGGTCGACTTTCAATGAAGATTTAAAAATTTTCACAACATTGAAGATGTGAGGTCATAAGGTTACGAGTATGCCCCCTCGGAAGAGAAATTTAAAGGTAACAAGGGTATAGGATTATAGGCAATATTGAGTGATGATGAGTTGTTTTGAGCACAAATTGATTGAAAGGAACTTTTTGAAAATTTTGTGTTGATTGATAAGAAATTGAGTGCAAAGTTGATTTGTAGAAATTAAATTGAGATTCAGCGTTGATTCATGAGAAATTGAGCGCAATGAAAGAAAAGAGAATGAGCCTTTGATGGAAAGCGCTAAGTGGTCCATATTTTGTGAAATTGACTAGCAAGATGATCTTGAATTTCAATTTCAATCCCGAAAATGGAGTCAGAATGGCGAATTAGCTAAGGGTACAATTTTCATGACTATCAGAGCAAGTTGAAAAATTAGATTTTTGGCTATATATGGGACAAAAGTGTCATTTTCAATTCATTTTAACCCTCCAAAGTTTGAAAATTCAAAAAGCCTTCTGTGAGAAAAATGGTGGCCCCTACTCGTGAGCATCCATTCGAGTGCTAGAGATGACATAATCGACCATGACACTATGAGCCACTAGTAAGTGATCTATCTTAAGCTTGTTATTCATTCCAAATTTGAATTTTTTGTTGATTTTTCAAGTTTTTTGGCATGTTGAGTTGGGTTTTCTCATTTTTTTGTGCGAGACAGGATCCTGTCTCATACGACAAACTGCTAAATTTTATTTTGTCATTTCTGACCATTAGATTTGTCATTCTAGGGCCACCCTTGTGTCGTACGACAACCTTCTTGAAAGACCATTTTGTCATCCAGAGTCTAATATTTTGTCTCTTAGGAGTCTTTTATCGTACGGGGCTCAATCCTGACTCGTACAAGTTTTCAATCTTCTGTGTTTTGTCATTTGGAAAACAGTGAGCATTTTTTAAGGTCTAAACTTGAAATTTTGTTTTTCTAATTGACGTAGTTGGATTTGCATGATGTTTTACTCCTCTTGTAGGCTTAGTTGGAACATATTCTGATACTGCATTGTTTGATTTTGTAGGTTCATTTGCCTCATGTTCTCTTTAGGTATGTTTATCCACCTACTATGGCTTTAGTTCGGCAGCTATCAGAGGTTGAGCAGGCTCATATTGACTTGTGCGGCTTGACACATTTGTTGAGATTACCCGATATCCATGTGAATCACGGTATGCTCACAGCATTGGTAGAGAGATTCCATTTTGAGCATAACACCTTTCACTTACTAGTTGGGGAGATTACTATCACTCTCGAGGATTTATATAGGATCCTTCATATCCCTTTTGCTGGGGATAAGGTGGACTATGATTCAGGACACCTTCTCGGATTACAAGTAGTGAGGCATGTCTTTAGGGATTCTGATATCCTGACACGTTCCATCAGTTGGGACATCATGATGAGCAGGTACAGTGATGAGTTTCCTCTGGCTTACATCCTAGCAGGTTTTATCGGCTATTTTCTGATGCCAAATAGAGGTCAGCAGGGATTTCAATGTTGATGGGGTTGGATGTTGGAGAGATTGATGGAGACCCCCCAGAGGCTTGGCTGGGGTTCTTGTATTTTGGCCCACATGTATCGCGAGATGCATGAGATATTGTACAGGGAGGGAAAGAGCATGGCCACTAGTGTTTTGATCTTATAGGTTTGGGCTTGGGAGAATCTTCCAGTTTGTTGGCCTATTATTGATGATAGTAGAGAGCCTGGGCAACCAGTTGTATATAGGTATGTTGGTTACGTTACACAGCCCCATCTGAGCAAGGCATATTTTTGGCGGTGGCAGTTGGATGACCTGATAGTCGTGGTATGGAGGCCTTACAGGGGCTTAGAGCCATGGGATGACTAGAGGCTAGTACGCAGGGACCTTTTTGTTACTCACCCTCTTATTGGCATATTATAGATGATAGTGGAGCGGTTTGTAGTATTAGGGGTGATGAGGTAGTATGGATGACCTCAGGGGATATTATAGGAGTTTATGACATATGCCTAATATGTTGATGAGGAGAGGAAGGGATGGTCACTGAGTTTGTCCTATGCCTTGGCCATGTAGGAGTTGACTGGTCTACAAAGACTGAGATGGGATTACCAGGGTGATATCGTAGATGCAGGGGTATTCCCCTAGTATAGAGATTTTTTTTAGCAGCATCCATTCCCTCGTTTGATGGATCCAATTGAGTAGGCTCCTTGCATTAAGGAGGTTGAGGATGATGCCCCTATGCAGGGACAGGGACAGGGTCAGAGGCAGGGACAAATAGTTGAGGCTCTGAGGCGAACATGTGGTGATCCTAGTGCTAGTAGTAGCAGGGCTCCAGTTGATGTAGGACATCAGAGGGGTGAGGGTGGATCTCTTGGGGGTATAGGTGTGAGATTGGGTAGAGTTGAGGAGGAGCGAGTAGCTTCGAGACAGGTTCGTCAGTGGCGAGAGGAGCAGGGTGGAGCTGGAGGTGGAGATGGGGGTGGAGAGGCTATGAGAGAGTAGGGGATAGATGTTGGATGATCGATGAGGGCACGTTTAGTGGAGCTGCAGTCACAATTGATAGTGGCTCAAACTCAGCTAGCAGAGCGAGACCGATAGGTTGCCAATATTAGGGTTGAAAGGGATTGCCAGATCTCAGAGATGAGAGCAGAGATAGAGCCCTTGCTATAGGAGGTCCTTCACCAGACTAGCAGGGCAGCCTAATATGTTGCAGCATATAGTGTCGCAGTTCTAGTTGCACAATAGGTTATACCCTACTCGCAGTATATGGCACGTTCAGAGGGAGCTCGGACACCTCACCAGGATCCCAGTCATCAAGCTCCACCTCCTCCATCAGGCGATGAGGGAGAGGCCAAGAGCTAGATATTTTTTTGTAGACACACCCATTTTTTTGTAGCCTATATGATTCTTGCTCTAATGGGAGCTTGTACATGTCATTGGACATCATTTTGTACTCTTAGACTTGATACGATATATATATATATATATATACGAGATCCGATTTGACTTCATTATACTTGTGTTGATTCGATTTTTGAGATGCTTTCTATATGTTGTATTCTACATGTATGCATTTCTTTTAGTAGGGATGTATTTAATGCAAATGATCATGGTCGTCTATGTTTCTTTCTTTCCATATGCAAATAAATGAATGTGAATGAGTATGAGTAATGCAAATTTTTCATTTTTCTATGCAATAAGATGAATGCAAATGAGTGATAGTGAAATGTATGAATCTATATAAGATGCTTATGTATGCAGCTAACATCTCAAAACACAAGTACTCGATCGGAGAAATGATGAAAAGAGACCACTTAGCTAAGAAATGATGATGCTTCTAGCTCTTATTCAAAAAATAAAGAGATCATTGTTACCATACCGAAATCACTCTAAATTCACAAAATGCAAAATAAAATGCAAAATGAGATTCACAATGAGATGCAATCTTAAACCTAGTAACTAGATTTTGAAGAGCTTAATTTTCATCATTGAGCGCTTTACAACTGCAACAGGCAGATTAGAGTTTCTTTTCATGTGCAATATTAATTATCTTGTCCGCAATGACCCCTTTTTCCTTGCTCATATCCTTGGACAGATTATGCATGGACCCGGACTACACAATAAGGAAATTCCCTCAAAACAGACAAAGAAATGATGGGAACCTCCCTATAGCATTCAAATAAGTGGAGTCGAGGTATGTGAGGCGATTTCACCTTGATGTGAAGGCTCTTATCACAGACACCCAACTAATGTAGATGTTTCCAAATCATTGGGATCATTCCTACAAGCAGAAAAGAAAGAAAATATTATGCCCCCAATCCTTGCTCCTCTTAGTCAAGATAGACTTCCTCGAGTTACTCAGAGGGATAATAATCAAAAACCAATATAAAAGACAACACACAAAGAAAATTTTTATGCATAGCTCAAACTGTTTAGTGATTATTTTTCATAATGTTTTTTTTCTTGTTAACTCAGTGATAAAACTCTTTAGTAGTCAGGAGACAGGTAACTAAATCGGAGTGGATGACCAGGTTTCACTAACGTAAGGTTGACTTGGTTGATACTTCTTAGGACATGTAATGTGCTCTTGTCGATTACCTAAGACTAGGACATTGATCAGTTTCAAGCCATGAGGGTTCCAATGAACCAGGATGTCATAAAAGTGACTAAAATATGTACAAGCGAAAGCGAATATGCAGGAAAGAAAGAATGCCAATGTTGCGTTGATAGATGGAACACTTGAGTACAAGAGGAGTCTGTTTACCAGGTTTTCACTTGCTTGACAAAGATTCATTTTTTTTATTTATTTTTTTTTTTGGAGGATTTTTTCAGGACTTTTTCTGATTTTTCGGATTTTTTAAGGACTTTTTCTGGTTTTTATGATTTCTTCAGGAATTTTTCTAATTTTTATGATTTCTTCAAGACTTTTTCTGATTTTTATGATTTCTTCAGGAACTTTTAGCTGTAAGGCTGCTGGAGCAGAGAATATTTAAGTGAAGAATTTCTTCAGATGGATGGTGTTGATCGGTTCGTGGAGCTATTCTCCTTTCGATGGTGAGAGTTGATAGGCACTAGAGACAAAAGTTATAGTAACGATATAGGGACCCAACCAGTTGGGTTTGAACTTCCCTTTGTTGTCTCAAAACTATTGATTTTTAGGATTTTCTCTTAGAACTCAGTCACCAACCTGAAATTCTCTTTGTTGAACCTTCTTGTTATATCCTCTAAACATTCTCTTTTGATACACTTTGATATGATCAAATGCCACTTGCCGATGCTCATCCAGGAATTCGAGCTCTTGCAATCTAGATATTCTATATTCTTCATCAATAACAAGACCTTGGAAAAAACTCTTAGAGATGGTATTTCCACCTCAATAGGTAATACTGCTTCGGACCCATACACCAGAGAAAAAGGTGTAGCCCCAGTATGTGTTCTGATACTTGTTCTATAAGCCCACAATGCATGATTGAGCTACAGATACCAATCCTTCCTAGATTTGTTCACTGTTTTGTGCAAGATAGTCAATAGGTTTTTGTTAGATGCCTCTGTTTGTCCATTACCTTGACGGTAATATACTGATGACCAGTGTTGTTTGATTTTGAATTTCTCACAAAGTTCATTTAGGTCTTTGTTATTGAACTATCCTCCATTGTCAATTATGATGGATGAAGGTATACCATACCTACAGATGATATAATTAAGAATAAATAGAGCTACTTGTTTGCCAGTTTCTTTGATGAGCGGAACCACTTCTACCCACTTAGTGAAGTACTCAGTGGTAGTGATAATAAATTTGTGTCTGTTAGATGATGCAGGATATATTTGGCCAATTAGATCAAATGCCCACTATTGGAAGGGCCAATGTGTCACAAAGGGTATGAGATCCCTTGCTGGAGCATGTATAAGGTGCTCATGCAGCTGACACTTTTCACAAATTCTAGCAAATTTTATAGCTTCTTTCTCCATGTCTGGCCAGTAGTAGCCAACCCTTAGTAGTTTTCGTGCTAAAGTTAGACCATTCGAATGGGATCCACAAACACCTTCATGAACCTTAGATTATGCGCATTGGGACTCCTCAGTTTCTAGACATCTAAGCAAATTATTATCTAAACCTCACCTGAATGGGTCGTTAGCAATGATGATGTACCGTGATGCATTTCGGATTAGGTTCCTTTTTTTATTTCGAGAAAGATTAGCAGGGACAACTTGGTCACACAGGTAAGAGTAAATGTGACTATAACAAGATGAGTCATGTCCAATAATGGAATAGAACATCTGGTACTCAGGGGAATCATAGGCAAGATAATGTAACTCTTCCACTAGGAATTCAAAGCGAAAATTAAATTCCTGTAGCTATGGTATAGATGCCAAGGTGGCCATTGCATCCACTGCTCTATTTGTTGTTCTGGGGATCTGCTGAAATGATACGAAGGTAAAGTATTTCTTGAGATCATCCACCATTCTCTTATAAGGCATCAGTTTCTCATCTCTTGTCTGATATAGGTAATTTATTTGGTTGATGATGAGTTGATAATCTCCATAGATGTGTAATTCAACAATCTTCCACTTGATGGCCAGCTTGATCCTGTTTACAAAAGCTTCATATTCTGCAATGTTGTTTGTGCAAGGGAAGAGAATCTTATAAGCTTTTAGAATTGAATATTTTTGAGGAGTAATAAAAATTATTCCAGCACCAGAACCATGTTGAGTGAAAGACCCATCAAAGAACATCTTTCATGATTGTTCTGTAAGGTGCATGATTGATTCATCTGGGAATTCTATATGCAAAGGTTAACTGTCTTCAAGTGGAGCATCATCAAGTTGGTCTGCAATAACCTACCCTTTGATGGCTTTATGTTCTACATATTCAATATCAAATTTTGTAAGAACCATGACCCATTTGGCCAGTCTCCCTGTAAGCGTTGCTTTACTGAGAAGATATTTGAGCAGATCAATCTTAGCTACCAGCTTAATAGAGTGTGCTAACATATAGTGCCTTAATTTTTGTGATGCAAAGACCAATGCCAAGCATGCTTTCTCTATTATAGTGTAGTTCATTTCGTATGACACCAATGTTCTGCTGATGTAATAGATAGCTCATTCCTTTTTATTGTCATCCTATTGTGCCAGAAGTGCCCCCAGTGAAGTATTTGTAGCTGATATGTATAGAATCAGTGGCTTACCTTGAATCGGTGGCATTAATATGGGTGGATTAGAAAGATATTCTTTGATTTGTTTTAAATGTTGTTCACAATATTTATCCCAGTTGTATTAAACTTCTTTAATTAATACCTTCATGAAGGGTTGAACTTTGTCTGCTAGCTACGATATAAAATGCCTTATTGATTGAAGACGACCCTGTAAACTTCTCATTTGACTAATATTCTTGGGTGGAGGCATTTCCATTATAGCTTGGACCTTTTCAGGGTCAATGTCAATTCCTTTATTTCAAATTATGTAACCAAGCAATTTTCCTGATGTTACCCCAAATGTGCACTTTTTTAGGATTTAATCAGAGCTTGAATCTTTCTATTATATCTAGTATGAGGCCGAGTTCTTGAATATGCGTAGATCTCTTCATAGTCTTTACCGAGATGTCATCAACATAATCTTCCATGTTTTTATGCATCAGATCATGGAAGATAGTGGTTATCACTCTCTGGTAAGTTGCTCTTGTATTCTTTAGCCCAAATGGCATAACATTCCAGCAGAAGGTTTCCCATGCACACGTGAAAGCTATCTTTTCTTAATCTTCAGGTGCTATCTTGATCTGATTGTAACCAGAGAATCCATCCATTAATGAATACATCTCATATCCAGCAGTCATATCTATTATCATGTCAATGTTGGGCAATGGAAAATCATCTTTCGGACATGCTTTGTTGAGATCCCTGAAGTCTATGCAAATGCGAATAGATTTGTCTGCCTTTGATACAGGTACTATGTTTGATATCCATTCTATGTAGTCTATAGCTCTGATAAATTGATCTTTTAGAAATTTCTCTAATTTAGCTTTGACTAGAAGTGCCACATGAGGATGCATCTTACGGAGTTTTTGGTTGACTGGTTTAACTCCTGGTGCAATAGAGAGGTGATGCATGATGAGATCAAGATCTAGTCCTGGCATGTTTGAGTATGTCCATGCAAAGTTGATCTTCTTTTCTAAGAAAAGGTTGTTGAAATCATTTAACTCTTCTGCTGATAGTGATTGGGATAAATGAATGATATGTGGCATTTCTTGACTCCCAATGTTCACTCACTAAGTTGGCTTGATCAATATGGAAGATCTCTCTTGAAAATAACTTGGCAGTATATCAAGTATCTCACATTTAGGCACCTCAAAGAGGTTTTCACCTTTAGGTACATCCTTTATTTTCTCTTTTTTAGATTCTGACACCGCCACAATGTGGTTTTCACCATTAGGTCTTTAATTTTTATTTTTCTTATTTTTGCGACTAAGATACTTGATATTTGTTTCAGTTTTGTTTTCACTCTATTCACCAGTGGAAGAGTTCATGGGTTCAACTGCATTGAGATAATAGGCTAACATATAGTCATTGGAAAAAGTAGGTACATTCAGGGTTTGGTTATAAAGAGTATAATCAATTAGTTCAGGATGTATTAAGGATAAGGTTGGAACAGGCTCAAGAGAGTTCACGGTACTATCATCATGGCTTCGGACCGACCAGTCGAGTTCCTGAAGACTACCTTGCATATGTGTCTCGAGACCAAGAAGAGTCATGAAATGATTATCAAAATTCGTGTTAGTATTTAGTGGACCTAACCCAACCGACCTACTTCTAGCATTGTCACCTACTTCAAACTGGACTACATACCGTGGTGTGACAGTAACAGGATCAGCGAACAACATCTCAACATTCATGACAAAGTAGTCATATATGTTGTTGAATAATTCTTGTTATAAATAGAGCTCATGTTTGAGTTATTAGAGTCATAAGATGAAGTTTTTGACTCGTCTTCAAGTGGCTTAGTAAAAGTATATATAGTATCAATACCCACATCTTTGATGCTGCAAGTTCCTTCATGATTTGGTTCATTGAGTACTTGTACTTGATACACTTGCAGACATAACCTTGATGGTTCTGTTAATCTCTGTCATCTGTTCCATTCAACTTCCTTTATCTTGATGACTGGTTCTATTTATGTAGCTTCTAATTCTTCTTTCGTAGTTGTGTACCTTTTGTCCTATCTCGTTATACAAAGAGTTAGTAGGTGAAGAAATTGCTTATGTCCTTTCTTCCTCCAACTGTCATTCATAGTCTTCTTGTCTTTTTAGTCTGATTTCTTCTATTTCCTTTTGCATTTTTAGACGCATCAGCTCTTGTGCATCATCTGTGATATCACTGGATTCTTTAGGGGTTTATGTAGTAGATGTATCTGAGATATGGTCAGGACCCCATTCATACTCATTTGAATCAATTTATGAATCATCTACTTGTTGTCTGCTAGTATATGTGACAGGAATGTTCAACGGTGCAAACAATTCTCTGATTCTGTATACTTCGTCTACCATATCCTTTGGGGCCTCTACTTCCTATGGTATTATAGTTGATATAATTGAAATTTGATTACCACCTGTTTGCTCTCTCTGGGTGGGAAATTCTTTTTGTTCATCATCACACTCTCCCTGAGTTTGTTAAGTATTAATTTCTTGTGTTATTAAAGGTACTACCTTTTTCTTCCACTTAAGTTGATGGTGGGACTTGTGCTTCTGATTTGATGACTTTCTTGGATCATATCCTAGTCTAGATTTATCATTGGCAGACTTAGTTTGTAACTAAATAGGTTCAACAATACCTTTTTGATGCTTGCCTAGAGGACTGGTACCTGAATATCCCATGTGTTGAAGAATCTTATAGCCTCGACCATATTGTGTCGGGGAAATCTCACAATGTCGTATTTCTTTATTTGCACTATCTTCTTTGAAAAGCAATTTGAGAACATCATCATCTTCTATTTCACTTGCAAGAGAAGTAGAGGATTGTATAAAGAGACCATCATACATGACTTTTGGAGTTGAAGTTTGTGGCTTCATAACCTCTGATGGTTTTCTCGACTATCTTGGTGATGGAGGAAGAGACATTAGCGAGAGTATAGGCTCTATCTTGTAGCCATCCATGCCAGTGTTTGTGCTTTTCAATTTCTTTTCTAAATCTTTCAGCAAAGATTCTGAACTTTCAGCTGTAGAGGCTGCTCTATTATGAGGAACAAAAGCATCAGCACTCTGTGTTAATGCATTGCAGGTATATCTTGTATCGGCAGGAATACTGACTTCCACTCCATTATAAGGAAATTTCAGGCATTGATGATACGTAGATGGTACTACTTTCATTTTATGAATCCATGGCCTGCCCAATAAGATGTTTTATGAAATATGAAGATCCAGGACTTGAAAAATGACATCTCTTTCTATAGGTCCTACCCTGATCAGTAATCGCACTAGACCCTTAGAGGTTCTTTCTTCTTCATCATAATCCTTGATTGTTATTTTCTTTGTTGGATCAATAACGTTTATAGAAAATCCCTATTGTGTCAGTAGATTGTATGTATAGATATTCAACCTAGCGCCTCCATCTATCAAAACACATTTAACTTGATGTTTATGGATCATGGCTTCAATGTGTAATGGTTGGTTATGTGGGTGACTCAGTGATTTATCATCTTCTTCAGAGAAAGTGATGTAATAAGGTGAGGTCAGGTGACCCACCATAGATTGAAACCGATCTACGTCTAAATCTTTAGGGATACTGGTGGTAAGTAGAGCCTTGTCCATGACCTTTCTATGAGCAGAAGAGATCTTAAGCAATTCCAAAATGGAGATTTGAGCATTGGTTCTCTTCAATTGTTCGAGAATACTATAACCAGGAGAAGATGATAAAGCCAGTTGTTTTGATTTGGCCATGATTGTATTTGTTTGTCTATTTGGTAGATTTGATGTTGTTTGATCGAAAGTTGAGGAACTAGGTCTTGGGAGAGTAATCTTCCTTTGAGCGTGAGTCATGGTATTAGCAGTTTATGCTTGACTTTGGTGATCTTGGACTATTATCACATTGCAATATTCAGGTTGAGAAGATTCAATCATGTTGATCACATTATCATTGTTAGTGTAGGTATAATTGACTCTAGCTCCTCCCTTGGATTTTGAGGAATCTTTTTGTTCATAAGTCAGTAAGGGATCTTTAAAGGCCTTATGATCAATATTATTTACATGATTTCCAACAATGATCTTTCTTGTGTCAATGAGACCTTGGATTTCATGTCGGGGTTTCATGTAGTTGTTTATGCTATGTCCCTTGTTCTGATGGTAGTCACAGTATTCATTTTCTCTCCACCATTTGGGTCTAATTTCTAGGTCATATGGACTAGAATTATCTGGCAATGTTATCAGATTATTTGTCAATAAAGTTTTAAAAGCTGATTCATATGACTCATCTAGAGGAGTAAAATCATGCTTAGGTTTTGAGAGCAAAGGCTTTTCTTTAAACCATTCTCTTGTTTTCTTTGGAGGATTTTCTGTGGCAGTTTCAGTTGCCTTGAGCACTTGCGTGCCGCTGGCCAAGTTAAATATTGTGGATTTTGTTTTTTCTTGGATAGTATCTACCACTCCATCACTAACAACGTTTCTATTGTTATCTTTGTCATATTTTTAGTACTTGCTCTTTTCTTTAGAACTAGAACCTTGCGATGTTTCTTTCCAAAGTGATATATCTCCCTTTTTTATAAGCACATCTTCCATTCAGAGGGCGTTATCTACCATTTTGTTGAATGAAGGGTGTACTCGTATCTGGACACTGTACTTCAATTCAGGGATTAAGTTGTTGACACAGATATACATTTTCTCAAGGTCAGGGATAGTCCACGAATACCTAGAGAACATCTTTCTCCATCGTTGGAGAAAATTGAGAAAGGGTTCTCCTATCTTTTTCCTAGTATTGCAAATTTTTATCATGGTGACCAGGTGACGAATGTTGTAGGAGTATTGTTGTAGGAATAGTTGGATTAATTCTTTGAAGTTTTTATTCCTGTGGGTAGACTTGAGAACCATTCCATATATTTCCCTCCTAAACTTCTCAGGAAAAGGCACATGCGATACGTTTGGTTGTGCATGAACTCCATACATAAAGCACAAAATTCTCTGATATGATCTTGGGGGTCCGTATTCCTATCATATTTGTCAAACTTAGGCATTTCTACTCTTGAGGGAAATGGAGGCATGTAAAGGTTTTTGTCAAATGGGAATGGGCATATTGTGTCAAGAGAATATTGTTTTGGTGTTTTATCTTTGTTTTTTAGTTTTGTGACCTTAGTTTCTAATGTTTGCATTTGTTTGCTTATCTTTCCCCATGGTGTCTCTTCCTCTTTAGTGATGAGGGCCTCCACATTATAACCAGTAGGGATTTTGGTGCCTTGCTTTGCTAATTCTAGGAAATAGTCTTCTTTTTCCCTAGCCATGATGACCTTCATCATTTTTCAGAACTCTTTATCATTCTAACATCTATGTACTTCGGCCTCGGGAGGTTCAGGAAGCTCAGATTCAGTCGTTGAGGAATCACTATCAGTGGCATGATTGCTGAAGTCATCGTGAGTGTCTCGTTTACTAGCTTCTCTTTCTTGTCTTTCCCCAGACATGGTGGGAGATAGGGGCTGACCAAAGATTGGTAGATCATAAACCGGTATCTGTGACGAGGACAATTTATTGTGAAAGGGGTTTTCTACAAAGAATGGATTGTCTTTTGATGAAAAGGGTGTTTCTTTTTCTTTGTTTGTTTTGTTGCGAGAGTTTCTAGTTTGAACAGGCATTTGTAACCGACAAGACCAAGAGCTAAATGTGTTGTAGAAGTCAAGATCAAATTATAGCTAGTAGTTTGTTTAACATAGTGATTGAGAGAAGTTACTAAGATCTAGTCTGGTTTTAGCAATGATCTATCCTATATAAGATGTTATCTAAGTTAACTTAGGTTTGATAAGATGTTGTTTGAACTAGCTGAGAGATGATTGACAAAATCGTGCAATGCAATGACAGGAGTACACTATCAAGGTTGGTTATGCTCTGGAGGATGATAACCAGTTTTAGGCTTCTTGTAGATAGTTTTAGATAGGTTTGATTGTTCTGGACAAGGAAAATTAGAGACTTGTACAACAGGATTTCTGAGACCGTATGACAGTATAAACACTTCAAGATGACAACGGTTCTATTTTGTATGAGTTGCTACCTAGTACCATATGACAAATGGGCAGGTCTCGAACGACAAAGGATTCAGTGCAGTTTTATCTCGTATGAAAGAGGATTGAGCTCAGACGATAATTTAGAAGACTCATACGACACAATATTGTTACTAATTATCAAGTTGCCATTAGTTTTTATATTCAAAGTCATACTATATACTCTAGTCGGTTAACACTACCAAATTATGCAGTTGGTATACACAGAGAAGTCAGTATGCACAGTCTAGTTGGTTATAGAGGAAAGCAGTCACATAACATATTATACATCAAGCTGTCTACCGAGTATCTCTTTATGTCTACCGAGAAGCAAGGATGACACACTGAGTTGATATACACCGAGTGAAATGTGTTACTAGATACATTGAACCTAGACATGCATATGAAAACGTGTTACAAGATCGAGGCACATCTAACCATTATTACATTGGAAATTGTACTAAAAGATTGTGTATGATTTTGAGATCAATCTAACCAATGAAATATTTTGTATAGTTATTCATTCAAGGAATCTTGTTTGTAAGATCGAAGCAATGAATTAGATCATCGTCTTAAGAGATCTATTTATACAACATGAGTTAAGGGTGTATATGTGGGTAAGAAGACTGTTACAAAGACACAGAGGTCACCGAGAAGGTTTTCAGAGAACAGTTGAAGAACAGAGTAAACTGAAGGGTTTACCGAGTTACTATATGGGTTACCGAGGTAAGCTATAAGCAAGGTAATCTATTCTAAGCACATAGAATCTGTTATAACATTTCAGATGTAAAGTTGTAGATATTTGTAATGATTTTATTGTAATATTGTGAAGTTGAAAGAGAAACCTTTAACAAGGTAAAAGACTCTAATCAAGTCTATAAATTGTAAAGCCTCTAACCAGGTGCAACATTCAGAATAAATGTTGTAAAATCCTTTAGCAAGGTAGATCTAACAGATCTTGTTACTCCTAACAGGGTAAGCTACCAAAAATAGCTAAAATGTAGCTCTAACCAAGCACTCTTTATTATTGCAGCAGTGAAGTTGTGGGTGCCATCCCCACTACAGTTTTTCTCTCTAACCAAGAGTTTCTACGTAACCAAAATATATGTGTTATGGAGTGAATCATGTATGATTGTTATCTATTAGTTTTAACTTTATTTTATGTTACTGCACTATTCTGTTTATGCATAACAGTAAAGTTATTATTCAAGAAAAGTTTTGCAGTACTGATTCACCCATCCCCTCTCAGTACATTAGCTTTCCATATTGGGCCTAACAATTGGTATCAAAGCTTGAATCTTGGAAAAGGGTTTAACTACCTAAAGAGAAAGATCTTATCAATGGAAGGCTGCAAACAATCTCAGAGGATTATGTATCTGCAAGAAGACTTGGATCATGCTAATCAAGTGATTGCAGACATGCAAAGGCAAATGCAAAAATCTTTGAAAGTAAGAAGAATATTATCTGATGACTTACAGGATTCTCAAGAGTTAGTGGAACAAATTGAGACATCATCCGAGAATAGTATATCTGAAGAGACTGAAGAAATGACTAGGGTATTGAAAGAAAAGAACAAAACATTAGCTGATCAACTAAAAGCAATTAAAAGAGAACATGAACATTTTAGCACACAAATGATTGAAAATCTAGATGCATTAATAACAGCTAAGGATAAAGCAAGAAATCTAGAAAGAGAGAAACAACAACATGAAGTCTTAGTATCTGATAAAAATGATGAAATCATAAGGTTGACTAGGATTCAACAAAATATGACAGATCAACTAGGTTATGCACATCATGAAGCAATTCTAAAGAATGATGAAAATCAAGCATTGAAATTTGAAGTATCAAGGTTGACCAATGAACTTGAAACAAAGAAGAAATCCAAAGAAACACTGAAGAAGAGTTATGAAGCATCAAAGATGTTGGATGAGAAATTGAATACAAGAAGACCCAACAAAGATGCAGGACTCGACTACAAAGGAAAAGACTCTACCGAGAAAGGAATTCATACTACCAAGAGAGGAGAATCATCAAAGCAAGCTGGAAAAAGGAATAACATCAAAAGAAAGAAGCCTATTTTCTACTACTATGGAAATCAAGGTCATACTACCAACATGTGCCAAATCAAAAAAGGTAAGCAACTGAATATCACTAAGTCCAATGGTTATTGTTACAATTGCAATAAATATGGTCACACATTTAACCAATGTAGGACAAATTCTGTTAACAACTATCAGAAGGCAAAATACAAAGGGTTTTGTAGAAACTGTAATAGATATGGACATAGTACTAAGAAGTGTTGGCTTAAGTAGAAGAACTGCATGTGGTTTGCACACCGAGCAAACACTAGAGGTTACCAAACTCACACAGATCCTTACAGACAATATGCAGTAGTACCATGGGATTACAATACAAGGATATGGTGTGAATGTTGTGGAAGGAATGGACATATAAGTGCCAACTATTTTATAAGGTTTGGAATGAACAACCGAAGATCATGGAGAAATCCTGGTATGGCATGTTTTCATTGTCACAAAGTTGGACATTTAGTTGGAGATTGCAGAGATCAACCTAGAGGAGACACAGAAGAAATAAAAGATAAATTAAAGATGATTTGGAAAAAGAAGGAAATTGTGTCAAATGAAGAAAGCACCTTACCTACCGAGTTAGGTGCACCTATTCCAAATTAATTAGTAAAGGTATGAAGGGACTACATTTTTTGAAGGTTAAAATCATAACAGTTCCTATTCTGTTATGTACTAAATTCAAAATTTGCATAGTTAAGATGCATTAGTAAGCTTGAAATTGTATCAAAAGTACTTTACAGGAAACCTGTCAAGTCGGTGAATACAGGAAGCCTGTCAAGTCGGTAAATGAATGAAATTTGGTTACTCGGTTAAAACAAAAAATGAGAGTAAATCAGTTAAAGGTGAACCGAGCGCATTTAATGTTTTTGACCTAACCCGCACGAAGCCCAATAAGGTATTTTGTGTACTTAAAAGTATTTTCACAGTCATTTACACTTACCAAGTTTTTGAAAGAGCAGAGAAGAGCAAATCAAGGCGATCAAACCTCATTCAAAGTGAATTCAAGGTATTTACATCAAATCTCATCGCATTGTTAAGCTAGCTTACCGATCTTATCAAACTATTATTATCTGCTGAGTGTGAAGCGTCTGTCATTTGTAAACTATCAAACCCTAATGATAGTTTGCTAAGTTTTTACCTGAAATCTTAAATGGTGCCCAAGATCCAAGATCCCATTATTGTCAAGAATGTAGAGAAGCCCTCACTGAAATACTCTTTGACTCCTAAAGTTGCCTCCAAACTGGATGACAAAACTGCCTTTTCACTCATCCTGGATCGAGTCTTGTTAGTCGAAGATGTGAGATTCTTCACCAAATGTCATGTTGAAGAACTCGGTCATGTAGAAATAAGAGACACCTATGATGAACTGTGTACCGATGGTGTATTAAATAGCAAGTATGAACACATCAAAATCAAAGGATTGGCTGAAGCCCTAACCTATCCTCGTGTGTTCAAGCCCCAATGGATCAAGTTTGTTCTAAGAAGAGTTCATGATGATTTCATGTGGCTAGAAGAGAAACCATTCAAAATCACCAATGAAATCATTCATGTGATCACCGGTTATCCTATCTATGATCATGCACGAGCTCAAAAGATGATATCACAGAAGGAATTAATCAGTTTAACCAGAGTAGAATCTGATTACAGAGGACTGAAACTGAACAATGTCACTGATGCAGAACTTAAGTTTTCCATTAGAGTAATCAGTTACTATTTCTTCCAATCTGCAAGGGAAAATAGTGTACCCTGTGCCACAGTTGACATAGCTTATAAAATTATGAAAAAGGGAATGAAGATTGACTTATGTGAAGTGTTACTGAAGAACCTATTTGAGAATTTGAACACAATAAGGAAGCTAAAGAAGAACAACTCAACAAATACACTAAAGTTTGGTTCACTTCTTGTATGCATGTTTTTCTACTTTGAGAAATTCTTTCCATTAGTTGGTAAAGTAGTTTGGGAGCTACACTGACCAATCACCCATCAAATTAATGACTTTATCAAGAAGCTAGGTGATAATTTCAATGATATAATGGATGATTATTTCAATAAATTTCAAGAGAAAATGCACAACAGGTACCAGATTCCACCCCAGCTAGTGGAGAAATATAAAGATGATATATGCTTTGAGGTAGATACTGATTACTGTTATGTGAATATTGTGGAACCAAGAACTCAATCTTTGCCACCTATGGGTTGCGAGATTGACTTTGATATCACACAACAACAAATTGATGCATATCTTACATTACCAAGGTGTGCTACCGAGCTGAGGTATGGAACCTATGAAGAGGTGAAGGGAAAAGTAAAAATGAGCATTGTAGTACCCAAAGGTACAAGAAAAGCAACAAAGATGATAAAGGTTTTAATGGAGAAATTCGGAGAAGATTCTTACTCTAGACTTGTCAAAGGCACTCTTGCCATCACCGAAGAGGAATCAGAAGCTCAAGAGGCAGCTATAACACTGAGCACTGAACTGCCTAAGGGTAAAGTGTTGAAAAGAAAGAAACAGGACATTTCAAAGGCCCTACCGACTCCTCCAACAAAGAGACCTAATACAAGAGCATCAGTTGTATCACCAAGTAAGAAACAAAAGAGTGTTACTGCTCCCAAGGTAACAAAGACCTACAAGAAATCTACTCGAAGACTCATTTTGGCAAAAGAGTCTAGTGCTATAGAATCTGAAGATGCAAACAAATTCCAGATTGTCAAGAGCAAGAAGGTAAATATACATAGTGTTGAAAAATTCTGTGCCAATCTGTAAGAATATGGCTGATTTGGTTCTTTTAGATATGTCAAGTATGAAACAAGAAATAATGATGAGAAGAGACAAATTGAAGAAGCTATTATTTGCACACTTCTAAAGTTTCGGCTAGCTCCATTGGAACTAGTAAAGTCACTTCGAAATGAACTTTACTTGCATATTGATAATAGGTGGAAATATACAATGGACTTAGAGACACAAATCAGAGAAAGAAGTCTAGTCCATCTATTTCTTGATATGTCTATAGCAGAAATAAAGGAACATTTGACAACCTACAATTCAAAATTTCTTGTCAAACAGAGAGCCTTAAAACTGATGAATGGGCTATACATTGATGTAGAGAATGAGACAAAAGAAAAATGGCAGGAAATCTTCAAAACTAAAGATGTCGGTGAACAATCTATAGTTGAAATTGTTGATGTCACCGAGCACGATCCTGATGTTACCAAACAAGACCCGGCTAACACTATTCAAATTGATGAAGATGTCATGGATACAGAGGAACCAGAGCAAGAAATAATAGAAGGCACTACATATGCAAAACTTGTATCGAGTGAATCCATTTTAGAGCAAGTTCAGCCTTATCCACCGATCAATCCACTTGTGTCTACCAAAGCTCCTCAGGATACAACACAAGGCACCGAAGGTCACAAGTCTACAATAGGAGAAGATACTACTCAAGAACAGACCTCTGAAGCACCTTCGAGCACAGAAAATGTAGAAGCTGAGACACCCAGTGCCGAGGCACCAAAAGACACCACAACAACTACAGGAACCAACCAAAGTGTTGCCTCTATTGAGCAACCTACAGAGCGTCAGCAAGCCTCTCAAGCTAATGTCTTGGTCCAACCGACCAAAGGTAAAGAGAAGAAAGGATCAAGTGCCTGAGAACTGATCAAGGAGGGGAATTCACTTGTGAAAAGGCATAGTTTCAAAGTTGATTTATCTAGACCAATAGTGTTGCCCAATGTGGATATATCAAAATTAAAGGGGCAAGCACTCATTGATTTCGGTGAACTATGCAAAGAAAAGGCCAAACAAGAAAAGCATATGGCAATACAAAAGAAGAATAAAGTACTTCAGAAGGTGAAGGCATTGCAATCAGATTTGCTACCGACAGCTACAGTGTCAATCAATGCAGCCATCCACATTCAACTAGATGAACTCCTTAATCAAATCGAAAAATCTGGAGTTGATGCATCTGAGTATTTGAGCAAGCTCAAAGACAAGGAGCTTACTACAAAAATGATAGAAGAGGTATAGAAAGCTCTAGCTATTGGCAAAGTCAAACTTGTCAAATTCATTGCTGAGTTGTCCCCTCAACTCAAGCATATTCTTTATTTATTTCAGAAACTTTGTACATTTTCTATATTCATTAAATATATCAAGAATAAAACTGATGCAATTGAGAAATAGATCACCGATCTCTCAAATAAGTTGACCACAGAGCCCAATTATGTTCAGAATTTTTATACCAAGCTTCAACAGCTCATGGCTCAACAATTGGAACTAAGAAATGAAGAACATAAGATCAGGATGGACATAATGACACTCCAGACATTATTCCTTCCTCATCTTTCATCAGTTCAAGAATAGATTAACTGAGCTACACACCTATCTACTACATAAGAGGGAAGCACTCTTGATGGCTTAATATCCCTATTGGCTTATATTCAAGCACAAAATTATTTAATGGAAAGTGTAAAGGATGCACTCTCTGTCATACTCACCGATGCCCAGACAAAGTATAAATCCATTTTTGATTAGTTACCACCCTCGGATGGAAATTGAGTTTTCAATGTTTGTCAAAAAGGGGGAGTGATACTATATATTTGGGGAGTGATACAATTTTAATGATATAGTTTTGATATAGTATTCAGATTATTGTATACAGGGGGAGTATATCGAGCAGAGTAAGTAGAGCACACAAGCACAGAACCAAGCATGCAAAATCAGAGTTATGTATAGTATAATGATAAGGGGAGTATATCTGAATATACTATTTCATTGACTATTGTATATACTATCAAGTATAGTCATTTTGCAAAGTATATAGATTTTTGAGTTATGACTTTGAAAGTAGTTATGTCAAACATCTCAACTAATGTCAAAAGGGGAGATTGTTACTACTTATCAGGTTACCATTAGTTTTTATATTCAAATTCATACTATATACTCTAGTCGGTTAACACTACCGAATCATGCAGTCGGTATACATAGAGAATTCGGTATGCACAGTCTAGTTGGTTACAGAGGAAAGCAGTCACAGAACGTAGTATACACCGAGTTGTCTACCGAGTAGCAAAGATGACACAGCGAGTTGATATACACCGAGTGAAATGTGTTACCAGATACATTGAACCTGGACATGCATATGAAAACATGTTACAAGATTGAGGCACATATAAATGTTATTACATTGGAAATTGTACTAAAAGATTGTGTATGATTTTGAGATCAATCTAACCAATGAAATATTTTGTATAGTTATTCATTCGAGGAATCTTGATTGTAAGATCGAAGCAATGAATTGGATCACCATCTTAAGAGATCTATTTATACATCATGAGTTAAGGGTGTATATGTGGGTAAGAAGACTGTTATAGAGACACAGAGGTCACCGAGAAGGTTTTCAGAGAACAGTCGAAGAACAAAGTAAACAGAAGGGTTTACTGAGTTACTATATGGGTTACCGAGGTATGCTATAAGCAAGGTAATCTATTCTGAGCACATAGAATCTGTTATAACATTTCAGATGTAAAGTTGCAGATATTTGTAATGATTTTATTGTAATATTGTGAAGTTGAAAGAGAAACCTTTAATAGGGTAAAAGACTCTAATCAAGTCTATAAATTGTAAAGCCTCTAACCAGGTGTAGCATTCAGAATAAATGTTGTAAAATCCTTTAGCAAGGTAGATCTAGCAGATCTTGTTACTCCTAACAGGGTAAGCTATCAAAAATAGCTAAAATGTAGCTCTAACAGAGCACTCTTTATTATTGCAATAGTGAAGTTGTGGGTGCCATCCCCACCATATTTTTTCTCTCTAACCAAGAGTTTCTGCATAACCAAAATATATGTGTTATGGAGTGAATCATGTATGATTGTTATCTATTTGTTTTAACTTTATTTTATGTTACTACACTATTCTGTTTATGCATAACAGTAAAGTTATTATTCAAGAAAAGTTTTGCAGTACTGATTCACCCCTCCCCTCTCAGCACATTAGCTTTCCATATTGGGCCTAACAAGGATATGGTGTAGGATGACAAATGATCAGGCTTGTATGACTGTTAACCGAACAGAGACAAAAATTATGAGTTTTTTAATAGCTGAGTATGATAACTGAGTATGACCAATTCTGAGTTTGACTGATTTTTGACTAGGATAGAATAGTTTTGACACGGATAGTTTTATCACTGAGTTGTTGATTTGTTTTCTCTAGTTTCAATATTTCAGTTTCAGTTTCAAGGATGAAAACACAGAAAATACGCTGTATAAATAGTAACTCCAATCACAGCATGCAAACCCTCTGGAAGTTGGATTAGAGAAGAAAACCTTTGCTTGCTGACTTAGGTACACACCCAATAGCTAATCAGAATACAGCTGCTGAGTCTCACGCAATGGACTCTCAACGTCGTATTAACCGACTCCAAACGCCAATGGGGGCACGATAGGGCAACTATCTTGGGAGAGCTACTATCTCTCTTGCACAAATATTATCAACCTTTCGGAGGTGAATCGGGTAGCTTCTAATTTTAATTGGATCTAGTAAGGGTTTCATTTAGTGCGTCGAGGTATAAACTCAATTAAGAGGTCTCCCAGCCTTGAAAACCAAGGTTCAATATACCCGAAGGTACTAAGGAGAGTTATTCCCAAGCATTGCGATTGACTTGATTTTCATCAAATCATGTTTATTTTATAGTGGGTTGGAGTACTTGGCATTTAGCCATTTCCACTTAGGTTGTTCCCCTCACACCGGCCGTAATGGCTTTAAGAGTTTTTCAACCCCTCGGGAGGGCAAGCCTGCTAAAGATGTACAAATCTCAAACAAAGAAAATGCCTCAAGGGTCTAGATTTCTGATTGTCTAAAAAAAGATAAGAGAATACTCTCCTACCTCTCAGAATTTTATAAAACCACAAAAGATAGATTTGTTCATAAACCAGATAGCAAGTTAGGTGCCTAAAAAATTAAAGAATACACAATGTTTGATTGATTCTCTTTAGGTAACCTGCAAAAACAATGTATCATTAGTCATGTTATCTTTATTCTTTGACAAGCATATGTTTGATTGATAAATTCTTTGACAAGCGTCCTGCAAGAAAACTGGTTAGGCTGTGAAGATACTAGGCAAACAAAAGACAATTCAGGGTTAGCATTAGCATAATCAAAATTTAATTCAAGAAAAACCCTAAAAAGTGAAACTTGCTTTAATCCAATAGAAACAGAATCGTACGACAATTCCCATAGAATGAAACGACAAAAGGATTTTGTCATACGAGTTAGAACTAAGCATAGGACGACAAAAGACAAAATCAAATATTCAAGACAGAATGTCTTACGACACCATTTTCTGATTTGTACGACAAATAATAGGATTCAATATAATGTCGTACGACAAACAATAGGCTTCAATATAATGTCATACGATGCAGTGAAACTACTCGTACAATATTTCACAAAGATTGTATAGACAAAACCTGCACGATAATAAAATAATTTTGAGGCTGAAAAATTAGTCTTTTGCCCCATAGTGGGCACCAAAAATGTGTGTGAAAAGTGGACCTGTATCTGTATCTGGAATACACAACACTTCAATTAAGTCATTACATGTATGGTTAGACAGATATAAACATGAATGATAAAACCATAACAAATCGATCCATTGCCTTCTAGAGGACGCGATTTTAGATTTCTCTCAGATTTTTAAGCTATCCAGTGACTAGACAACACCTAAACGAAGGATTTTTAATCTATATGAGCATGGATTAAGCTAGATGAATGCAAGATTTAATCTGACATGATTTAAGCAATAAATGAGATAAATGATCTAAATATGTATGCAATAACTAACATGTAATATCTGAATGCACAAATATTATTGAACCTAGAGAAAAAACAACATGATAACAATATATCCTCAAGGATTTTTAAATGAGAGATGAGAGCCTGAATTTATAGAAAATTCAGAAAGAAACCAAAGGCTGAGATCAAATGATGATGAGCGGTCAAGATTTTCCAAGAGGAAGCACAATCCAGGTGAATTGATGTGATTGGATGCTTTTCTCAGTTTTAAAGGAAATTGAACTAAAATTAAGATAAAATCAGAAAAAAACTGATTTATTCTCTATTTCATTGAATTTTAATATTTAATTGTTTTAATTGCTTTCTCTGAGATTGTTTATCAAATTTTAATTTGTTTTTGAAGATTATCTCCAATTGATTTCTTTTCTCAATTTTTAATTCTTTCTTGGTCAATTAATTCCTTTTTTGATTTATTTCCCTTTTTGAAGATTTGATGGCAAATTGATTTATTTAATTAAATATGCTAGGATATTCAATTAAAATAAATAAGATAATTATTTAAAAATGATTTACTTGGAATGATCAATTAATTAAATAAATAATTAATTAATATTGAGTGATTAATTTTGCCATATGACATTGATGATTTAAAGAATTAATTGTGTGCTCAAGATTTATTTTAATTGCATTTGGATAGGACCTTGGTGATGTTGTCGAGATTAGGGGCCCATGGTTTAGATGATCAATTTTAGGGTATTACACTTATTTCCTATAAAAGCTTCCTTTGGTGTCATCTTCCCTAGTGCCTTAAGTGGAAACCTCTTTTGTATGTATACTGTCGTACTACATGCTACTGCCCATAAGTAGCGAGGCAGGTCTTGATCATGTAGCATAGCCTTTGCTACCTCCGATATGGACCGATTCTTCCTCTTAGCAACCCCATTCTGTTGCAGGTTGTAAGGAACAATCCACTCTCTCTTGATTCCTTCCTTGGTAAAAAACTCTTGGAATTCATTCCCTTTGTACTCACCTCCATTGGCTGACCGTAGAAACTTTATCTTCCTTCCTGTCGAGTTCTCCACAAGAGCCTTGAACTCTTGGAAGTGACTAAAAACGTCACCCTTGGTCTTAAAGAAGTATATCTAGGTATTCCTAGAGAAATCATCAATAAAAGTAACATAGTACTTGTATCCTCTGAGAGACTTCGTCGACATTGGCCCACATATATCTAAATGTACTAGATCAAGAACACCCTTAGATCGAGTGTCCCTCCTTGGAAAAGATTATTTTACAAACTTCCCCAACACACATCCCATACATACATCATCGTGCTCTGTGCTCACCTCTGGAACACCTATCACAGTCTCATGAAGTAATTTAAGTGCTCCATGATGTATATGGCCCATCCTCCTATGCTATAGCTCTCCAAGATCTCTAGGATTATTGTTTCTCATGAGTGCCTTAGGAGTATCAAATTGCAACCTATCAAGTCGACCACTCCTAACTCCAATAGCTATGGGTGATTTCCAATCCTTAGGCTTGATCAACACATGAGCCCCTCTAAAGAGTACATTGTAGCCTTTATCCTGAAGGATAGATACATAAATCAAAATCATACCTAAGCCTAGCACATGCAACACATCATGAAGGGAAATCAACTTTCCATTCTCCCTCTGAAACTGAATAGTCCCTTTCCCAACTGGGTTGAGTTTGGACAAGTTCCCCATAGAGATATGGATTATGTTGTTCTCCTCCTTGTAATTGGAGAAATACTCTCTAACTCTTGTCATATGAAATGATGCCCCACTATCTATATACCACACAAACTGTGAGTGCAAACTCATACTCCATTCTACTAGAGAGCTCATTTGCACTTGCTGAAGCCACCATTTGCTTCTTCCCTTTCTTCTCATTCTTCTTCCTTTGTGGGCAATCATTGACATAGTGGCCAAATTCATGACATCCATAGCACTTGATCTTAGACAAGTCCTTCGTCTTCTTCTCACTTTGTGGATTTAATCCTTTGCTAGACCCTTTCTTTGTTTTCCATTTTCCTGCTAGGGCAACGTTTTCTTGGTCCATCTCACCTTTATGACTCTTACTGCTAGATCCACTGACAAGGCTTAGTCTAAGCTCCTCCTGAGTGAAATCACTCCAAAGTTGATCCCAACCTGGTAAGGTGTCTCGTCCATTAATAACTTGAACAAAGACATCCCAGTGCTTAGGAAACCCATTTAGGGCTATCTGTACTAGCTCACCATCACCTGGTTTATCTCCAATAGCTGCTAACTCATCCTTGACAAGTCTAAGCTTGGTGAGGTAACTGTCACATCTTCTCCCTTGTTCATCTGATTATTCCTCAACTTTTCTCTGAGAATCAGTTTCCGGTTAGTGGTCGCATTTTGGTATAGATTCAAGATGGCGTCCCACATTGCCTTCGCTGTATCCAAATCTGTGATATGCGAAACTATATGATCCTTAACACCGTCAAGGATTATCCTCCCCACTTTGGCATCTTCCTTCTTATATGTTGCAAGAGGTATTGGATCTATAGGTACAGTCACAACAGTGGTAACATATTCCTTGATACCATTCTCTTCTAGCAATAAATAAATTCTAGCTTTCCAGACACCAAAATTTGAGGCTCCATCTAATCTATCCTAATCTCTTAAACCTGTTGAGGCCATCTCAAGGGATAAAAGAAATAATAATTCTAAAGAGGTCAGACTAGGTTTTATAAACCCTCGATTTTCTTTCCTTTGCCTAGAATAAACTTTTTCTACTTAGCTCTGATACCATGTGAAAATTCTATTGTAGTTACTAATTATTAATCTCCTATCTCATAAAGATTATTTAACTGCAAAATACTGAAAAATAACACAGTTGCAACTTCACAAATAAAAAACACGCAGAAAGAAATATGCAACACAGTGACACAATATTTTCGGACAATTGTCCCTAGAAAAACCGCGAAGGGAAAACTATATATGCATATGATGAATATATATTAACTACAACAAATCAAGAGATACAAATACTGCTTGCCTCTTACTGGCAGAGCTTCGACAACCTCCCAATTTCTCTTGTTGAGATTCCACCCCACTACTATCCCAATGTTATCACTGCACCCTTGCTAACATTGAAAGTTTCTCCACAAACTTCACATTACTCCAAATGACCCTTCACCCCTTTTTATACTACTCTCATTGGAAAACCAACAACCAAGATTAATTCTCAATCAATGACTGAGATTAATAACAACTAAACAACCCTAACAAAATTGGTTACTAGAAGTTTCTAAAAGAGATCAAATAATTGTTCCTATCTAACAAAATTTGTTTAGCAAACAATTATTTACTAATTATTACATATGGAGAACTAGCTGTCCTAGCTAACCAAACTAACAACCCCAACTTGTATACCACAAACTTTGCTACCAATGCATCATCTTGTGGGTAATACCAGTGTTGGGACCACCAGTGCAAGCAGGGAGCACACAGTCCTAATCCATTAAAATAAGTATTATTATAATTACATAAATTTCACCATTTACAATTATCTATACATCTATTTAATTTTAAAAAAACTAGAGGTTTCTTGCCAATGATGGTTGAGAGAGGGTATGATTAGTAAAGTAGTCATTTTTTATATTACGACTAATTTTCTAATGAAAACGTGTCTATAAACTAGATGAAATAATAACATTTTTCTTAAGCTATTGATCAAAGATATTATAATAAAGATAAGACTCCACATCATAAACAAGGTCTATGGATTGTGTTGAACCTCCTACTCACCATTTTTCCCTTTAATTGTAGTTTAGGGGGTCAAGAATATATGATTCTCTTCACCTTGTCCTTTTATGAATGGCTTCTTAATTCTCACTTTGATTGTTGAAGTATAATTAATAGTGAGATCATTTCCTCTTTTATCATTCTAAGAAATGTCCCACAAATATTTTAGGCTCTCCTCTCTTATGGTTGATGTCATTTTCTCATCATATCAATCTTGCAATACTCCACTCTCCACATTGTCAAAGACGGCTTCTACAAAATTAGGTAGATTGTAGGGATTATAGTATGCATCAAGGCTACTCAAATAAATAGAGCAATTATTTTTAATCTAACCTAATGGGATCCTCAATACCTATCGCCCTCTAGATTCTAAGGCTTCATGTGGTCACGGGAAACCGAGATCAACATTGGGAACGGAATGTTGATCTAACGGGGTTAACTACGTGGGTGATGAAAGTGCAAGATTGAGAACGGACAATTTTAATGATTAAAATAAAAGTCTTCGATATTATTTTAAATCGTTGACAAACTTACTAACAATACACGTACAAATGCCTTAATTTATTCGACACAATGGCTTAGTTGGAAATCTCTCCTTTTGAAGGTATTGGTTAAGTTACATGTTCTAAGAAATAATTGACTTTGGGATAATGTGAGATGACTTTAATTTATAAGATTTTCTTTTTAAATGATTTTTTTTATTAAGATAATTAGTAGATTTAAATATAAGAAAAAGTATATTACTATAAAAATTTATAAATGGAAATGTTGAAATTATTGGTCATGTGAATTTATGTTTATTTTTAAGATTATATTGATGTAACATCTTAATATAATTATATGTTGATTATTTGTACATTTTTATGTTATGTAAATTTATCATGATTTTATTTGACACACATTTTTCAAAAATATCACTAGATATATTTGGTATTTAAAGAGATTCAATGTGTAATTTTTTCCAAAAGAGAATATGGTCAAAGAATGCCCAATCGTTTTAGGAATATTCAAATTTGATGCTTGGTAAGAGTAAATCATATTGGTCAAGGCATGGCACTCAAGTTAAAATATAGGTAACTTAGATCTAAACCAAAAGAAATAATGAAATTATATGGAGCCTAAGACACCTTCTAGATTATGAAAAATAGTTTTTGGACCTGTGTTTAATGAATCTAGTATGACATTAGTTTTATCTCTTCATTGTTATTCTTAAAGTACATCTACCCCATAGATTATGATTAATTATTTATATTATTTGTTAACCTAGATTATATATGTAATGTTTAATCTATTTCTTTAGACAAATACTAAATTATGATAGTGTATGGGATAAACCATATTTTCACATAAATATCTAATCTAATTAAATAATTAAAACAATTGCATCGTAAGCAATCATCTTAGATAAATTATCCAAGACTAGAAACAATAAGATCTTAAATTGATTGAAAAAAAATCAATTAAACTTCTTGTGCTATCTTGATTTGAAAGCTAGGGAAATAGTATTGAACATGTAAAATATCATTTCACCATAATATCAAATTTATGTCTTGATCATGTGAGTGTATGAAAATATGGAAATTGACCATGTATTCCTCTAGGTCACCTAGACAATTACAAAACTAGTACATTCACAATAACACACAAGAACTTGATGCACACATTTAAACTCTAAGTCATAGTAATGAAGTGATAGAGAATTAAATATTGTAATTTTCTTGTCTTGATCTTCATATATCTTAATCTTGGTAAGGATCAATATTATTTATGAACACGCCTAAGAATATACTAAATCACAAGAATCATGATCTCCTTAGTCACACCCCTAGTCAAACCAATTCGAAAACTCAAGAACAAGTACTAGGGATAAAAAAGCATGTGTAATGGACCTAGGACAATATATGTTGATGTAATAATTTGATAATGTTTTAATGATGCTCTTATAATCCTCTATAATAATGATCTTTAACAATCCTTAGTTTAATTTTGTATGTGTTTAAATGAATGCATTAAAATATTTAAACACAATAATTTTTTATGTAACTCAATGCAAATACATCCAAGTTTGGCTCACAATGACAAGCATAAAGGTCAATAAAGTTTAAATTTATTTATAAAATTAAGATTTTAAGATTGTGATCTATGGTTGAAGAAATGACCAAGGTGAATTACACTAAGGACACTCCAATAAATGTGGTTCCAAAATGAGGGAAAGGGGCATGGATACGTAATTTTCACCATTGTGTTCTCCTTTTCCCCTTGCCACTTTGATGTGCATGAGAAAAACTAGGCAAGTGCATGCCAAATGAAAAAGAGTGGTTAATATGAAAACTAAATATTTTTAGAATATATAGAAGTCCATAAAAATTTATGTACAAATGTATAAATCATTATTAAATTTCTCTTAAAATGAGTACTACATTAGAAATGTAGAAAATAAAAAATTATAACATGAGTAGCCTCTACTGAAAAATTCAAAATAAGCAATAATTATAACTTGAGTAGAATTCAAACAAAAAAAAAACTAGTGACTATAAGCGGAAAAGAGTAGAAGATTTTAGAATACTATATTTATGATTATATAGAACTTACTATAAAATAACTATTAGCATGTGGGAAATATTAGTGAAGCCTCTCTAGACATATGAATGATTATGAGCTCGTCAATACAAAGTATAACTCACAAAAATATATATTATGACATATATCTCTCATTCTAATTACATCCATACAAAAGATGTCACAAATAAGAATAGAGGAGGAAACTATACGATGTTGATAAAGAATATTGATATGGTACAACAAGTAATCATGAAGGAATCCTTGATAGTGGAAAACAAAGATGCGACTTTTCTTTTTCTTTTTTTTTGAGAAAAATAAAAAAGAGAATGATAGATATAAATACTAGATAATGACCATGTAAGTACAAGGGGATGCAAAATAGTTACCATGAAAAATTATCTTAACATATAATCATAAGATATAAATAGGATAAGGATTATAGATACAAAATTACAAAATGCAAATGTGATATGAATCATAAACATGGAATCATAATATGCAAATATTAGAAACATTAAGATCATGACAAACATAAAAATAATAAGTATATGAAAATATTATAGACATAGAATAACCATTGGATATCATAAATAGGTAAAAGTTCATAACTATGTCACACTTGTATAAAGGAAATGCAAACAGAATTAACATTTTTTATTTTGTCCCACTTTTAAAGTGATGCAAACTACCGAAATATAAAATTATTAATGTATTTATGATTATCATTTTTTTTATTTGTTTAAAAGTAGGTGGATATATATATATATATATATTAATTTGAAGAGATGAATTTTAATTTCTTTTATTTTATGGGAAAAGTGAGGTTTATGGGAGTTTACAAAAAAAATGTTGATTTCAAGATGTAAATTTGAATTTAAAATTTGAAAAGTTTAAGATATAATTTTTCAATTATGAAAATGGCCTTGATTAATTTGATGTACTTGGTGAAGAGTGACAACTACAAAATCTAAGAATCTATATCACATATGGGTTAGTGCAAGATCATGGGGGGCCAAAAAGTGACAATGTGAAAAAAATAGCCTTTTCCACTAGCCTAAAAGTACGAAAAACCGTGTTGACTTTTTACTTGGCTTGGGTTTCAGTACACCTTGGCATGGTAAACACCTAGTCAAATCGGATATCCGATTTTTATAGATAATTTTAAATTAAAAAGTAATTATATATTATATAATATATAATAATATATTACATATTATTATATTATATTATATTATACATTATATAATATAATATTATATAATACATAATATAATATATAATATATTATTATATTATATAATATAATATTATATTATTATTTTAAAATAATTTAACTATAAAAATTGGATATCCGATTTCTCTAAGACAATAAAAGAGGATTGTGGCAGCCCATGGGTTATTTTTTACCCATGGGGTGTGCGAATTCAAGCAAATCCGATATCTGGTTGGACTCGATATCCAATTTTGTGACCCAAATTTGCAAAAATATCCAATAAAAGGTAGGATTTTTATTGTTTTTCATTATTTTCATTCAAATTTTTGCATTTTTTTTAATGTTTAATTATTTTTCATTCAATATATGTTTTTTTCATGAAAACTAGGTTTTTTTTAAATCAAATAAAAAATTGTTCAAATTTGTTAACTAAATTCAATTGTTTACATTCAATTAGGTTAAAAATGGGGGATAACAGTGAAAACATTGATCAACCACAACCACAACAACCAAATCCTCCTGCACAAAACCCTCCTTTGCCAAACCCCCCCACAATTCAGGATTTAATTGCATAAAATTTGAACCAATCGAGGGGGATTGTAGATGTCTATTGTAGGATCCCTTGCCTAAAACCAATGTTTGATCCCCTCACGTCCATCATAAAGAGTATAGAAATTGTCACTAAGGAGCACAATACCGCTCTTTTGTGGCAAGATTCTATGAGGGAAAAATATGTGAATGGCTTGTCCTATAAGGAGATCAAGGATCTCGAGATATCCATAGTCGATATTGCCGCATTGTTTGTGAATCCCTGCACTGGTCAACCCGTAGACCCCCCCAAAAAAAAACTTTCTATTAAATGGTGCCCAAATGATGATATTATGAAAAAAATTTGGGATTGTTGGTGGATGGTTTTTGATAAACCACCCAACAACAATCTTGATGTCCCCTTCTAATTCATCAAAAAATTGTATGTTGAGTTTGTTTTAGGAAAACATGTGAACTACTTTGACATCCAACCTTTCCAGGGTGTGGGTTTAGGTATGCCCCAAAATAGACCTGGGGCAGTCAGAGTAGTCCAGGGACCATATGTCTCCCCCCCTCCTGTTGATCGCCCACCTCCAGTGCAACATCCAGATATCATCTGTGAGGTGACATCACGGACCATATCGGTTATTCACTCTTTGAGTAGCCTTTTGGTTTCTCAGGCAGGGGTAGTAGCTCAACCTTCTTTTGATGGTAGTGGTGCACTTGGTGGTGCTGATACATCCTCCTTGGCTGCACACATTTGTGTGCCCCCACTAGTACATTCGGAGCTGATTTCTGATGGTTGTTTGTCAGATTTGCAACTAATTTTCGTCGGAGTGTCGACAAAGTCAGCCGTCGAAAACTCAGCGTCGGATTGGTCAACAATGCCATGCCCATCAGAAATACAACAATCCAATGGACTCTGTCAATGGTCAAAGAAGTCATCGGAATCAGTAGATTTCATCGCAAAGCCGACGGTGATTTGGAACTTCACACCGATGGTGATGCTATTTGTCTGACGCTTGTGTCATTGGTCCATTCAGAGACATCGATGACCATCCGACTATGAAGTGTCGTCGCATGTACATCATCCTTGTCAGATGTTTGTGTGGTTTGAGTCGGAAGTGCGATGACTCCAGAACATTTCACCGATGAGAACATTGTATGTCCGCCGATTACATTGTTGGTCGAAAGCTTGGTATTCGTCATAATTTCGATGATGATAATTTTTATCAAAAAAATTTATTATTATCGAGTCATTGATATGTATAGTGAATGATATTCTATCACTACCACCTACCAGTAGGGGCATAGGTTTGAGGCTAATATGAGGCGCATGGTTTCAAGCTAATATGATCAGACACACCATGGTTGAGATGGTCCAACTCCCTAGTCTCACTCTATGACTAAGCTCATGCCATATCTAAATCAAAGACATCTCAAATACATCATCAGTGGAAAGCTGCAAAATGCCATTTTCATACATAAGCAAGACATACACAATTGGGCACAATCACCAAGAGAATGGTAAAAAGTGTGTTTGAGATCATTGTCCTAATTGTGGTGTGGTCACAAAGAGATCACCGTAAATTTGTCAACCTCTTCGTGACCACACCACAATTAGGACAATGATCTCAAACACAATTTGTTCTCTTGGTGATTGTGCCCAATTGTGAATGTCTTGCTTATGTATGAAAATGGCATTTTGCAGCTTTCCACCGATGATGTATTTGAGATGTCTTTGATTTAGATATGGCATGAGCTTAGTCGTAGAGTGAGACCAGGGAGTTGGACCATCTCAACCATGGTGCGCCTGCATAGGTATATAGTTTTGTGTATTCATTAAAGATTTTCATTTAATTTTGAGCATTTCGGTTAGCAAATCAGGGGTGCACTTTACATTCTTGTTGTTATCCAATTCACTTACTTTAGCTCTATTTCTTTCTTCAGATTTGGGGTCTAGAGCTCCTCCCTAAGCAGAGATTGTTGGTTTTGTCTCCCCTGCTTTGGTTGGAGAGTTTCTTGCTATCTCTGGTAGTTAGGCCACAGAGTTCAGCTTTTCTTAGATTCATTAAGCTTTATATTTGTTGTGTAGTGTCTTTCTTGATATGCTTGATTAGGATAGTGTTTAATCTTTGATTTGCTAACCCTAATGACTAACATTTGTTTCTTGTGCTTCTCTTTGTGTGTGTAGCAATCAAACAGGGTTTTCTAACTATCCTTCTTTTTGCAGAGCATCATATACATATACATATTATGTATATATCTATATATCTACATATACATATATGACCAAATCCTAAATATCATTTGGTTTGATTTTATTATTGGTTGTTTTCACATATGATATTATTATAATACCTAATGTTATATCCCTATTTATTTTTGTTATCCAATTTTCATTTATATGTCAATTGCATTTAATAGGGGTTTTTTTGTTGTTAGGATCTTCATGCTTTGAGTCTAAATTTTAATATCTTGAAGCTTATTCCATTCTTTTCTAGGGTCCTAGGTCCTTGTTGTTTTGGAATTCTCATTAAAAGGCTCCAAAAGGTTTCAAATGTACCTTATAAATGAAAAGAAGGGCTATATTCTTATGATTATATTGTAAAACCTTTAGAAAAGAAGCACATTCATGTGACCTCATGAAAGCAAAAGTTTTTTCCAAAAGAAAATACTTTGGAGGGAAGGTCATTCAAGTCTTGAAATGCATGTTCTACATGTGACCAATGATTAACTTGAGTCTGAAGGAGTCAAGCTCAAGTTTGACATAGCTGGACTTGGGTTTTCATGCAAATACCCTATTAGGGAGAGGGACCAGTAGTTGTGAGGGGTAACTTTGTCAACGTGTAGCCATCACGTGGAATATCACAAGACCTCCAATTTTTTTAGAAATGTAAAATGGACATTTAACTATCTAAAAATTAAGGTTTGAAGGTGTGACTTTGTTACCAATTTTTTGACTTCAAGAGATAAAAAATAGAATTATTATACACCTCATGTCTTATCATGAATTTAGGAAAGTTTAGAGAAAGGATTTATTAAATACCTTGAAGGTGTCTATAAGGTTGAGCTTATTTAAAAGGATGAGATTTCACAATGCAAGGTTTGGAGGGAAAATAATTCACTTGAAAAGGCATTTTAATTGAAAAGATGTAAAGACAAATAAAATTCTTTATTTATTTACAAGAGTTTTCTAAAGGCCTCCTTCCACGTGATTATCAAGAAAATCAATTTCATGCATAGCTTGGAGGGAAATAGAAAGTTAAAAGTATAACCTTTCATGTGATTTTAGGGTTTGCATTCTGTTTCAAATGAAAAGAACCATTTATAGCCACTTTTTAGAAGTTATGCTAGGGTTCCACAAGCTACACCTTCAGTTTATGTCCTAGCACATCACCACAAGGAGGAAGATTTATAAGAAAAGGATTGCATGCAACAGTCAAAGGGCTACTTAAAAGTTTGAATGAGAGGTTTTCCTCTTTGATGAAGGAGTTTCATAAAAATATGAAGAGAATCCATAAGGACATTTACAAAGCACCTCATGCCAAAACCATGCAAACCACATTCAGAGTTTAGGCATGATAGAAGTTAGCATCAAAGCTTCTGGAGAGAAATTATCATAGTCATAACAGTAGATATCCACATTTGGAGGTAGGGTTTTCATAACCCTATTTTAGAATTTTTAGTATCTTATTGTTTAAATCATGCATTGGATACGCCTACAGTAATGATTCAAGAAAAAGTCGGGTTAAAGGAGAAATCTGATTTTCTATAAAAAAAAAATATAGTTTTAGCTTTGTGTTATGACAACATCTATAAGTTTGTCAATGCTTTCTTGCTCACCATAAGGGTTCCACATATTATTTAAAAGGGTTGATTGTCTTGCTAGATTTTTTTTTTCCTTGAAGTGAGCAAATCCCTAGGTCTCTTTTGTTCCCTAGGATAGCTTAGAAAGTACAGTCATGCAAAAGTCATTTAGTGAAATCATTAAGAGTTTTTAATCCCAAAACAAATCTCAATCATAAATAGAAAAGGTGCAATAGTAGGATTGACACAAACCAGATAAAGATCAAGTACGGGAAGCAGTGAGCAAGGTATTTTACATATAGGGTAATAAAAGTAATGAATAGTGGCCCAAAATTATTCAAAAGGTCAAGAATAGAGCAAGCTCAAGAGTCAAATTCAAAAGACAAAGACATCATATGATCATTGAGCAGTGATCTGAAATGCAAATTATAGCAAGGTATTGTGACTATAAGATAGAAACTATCCTAGGAGCCTCCAATATATCAAAAGTTGAGAAAGTAGCAAGCTTACTGTACAAAGATAGTGATCACTATAAAGTTGCAGTCAAGTTCAAGGCATTGATTTGTCGAAACAAAGGGTTTCATATGGGGATAGAGCATTCTCATGAAATATCATGACAATCATAATCATAATCTAAAGAGTAGTCAAATCTTCAAGATAGATTGGTGATAGTGCAGTCATTCATTAATTGTTTTGGACATTTCAAGCTATGTTTTCCTAATAGATGATCAAGTATAGAACAACAACACTCAAAAAATATAGTCTAGAGATATTGCAGTCTATAATAAAGCTAGTAGGGAGTCATACCTAGAACAAAATAAAATGACAGTAATCAAGTCTACTGAGTGAAAAAGAGTAGGGTATAAGTTTCTAAAAGGTCTTTTCAAACCTTAACAACAAATAACACGTTATTGTTGCAGCATTGTCAAAACTTGACAAGAACAACACCTTATAACCTCAAGAGGCATAGAAGTCATAGGGCAACTCATGTCAACTGTGCAACTCAATACAATAAATAATCTTAGTTTGTCGCCCTATAGCATCATAATGCAGTCCTTGACCAAGTATGCATACAAGAAACATCTAGTTCTATTAAGGCACAAGCATCAAAGTCTGAGGTTATGACAACTAGTCAAAAATATCAAGTACAAAAAGGTTAGTCTCAGTCACTAGAACACAATTTGCAACATGCATTACGAGTTGTCCTCCTTACAAATAGTGCAACATTAAAAAGGTATTATCAAAGCTACAACCACAATTCAAAAAGGAAGCTTACAAAGATAGGACAAAGCTAGGTACAGTCATAAGTCAAGGCAAATACATGGTTGAAAGGCAATCCAAAATAGTGAAGAAATGCAACAAATGGCATGAGAATTCTAAAGAAGTATTATAGCAATCATGAGTCAAGGATTAATGAAGAGATTTTTTGCATCCATGATACAATCTCAAACACACTTTTTACCGTTCTCTTGGTGATTGTGCCCAATTGTGTATGTCTTGCTTATGTATGAAAATGGCATTTTGTAGCTTTCCACCAATGATGTATTTTAGATGTCTTTGATCTAGATATGGCATAAGCTTAGTCATAGCTTGAGACTAGGGAGTTGGACCATCACAACCATGTTGCGCCTACATATGTATATAGTTTTGTGTATTCATTAAATATTTTCATTTAATTTTAATCAACTAAAGAGAAATATTCATGACTTACAAGTAATAAAAAAACTTACAAGGATGAGGCATATTCATTACTTACAAGTACTAAAAAAACTTACAAGGCTGAGGCATATTCATAACTTTTGCAGTCCCACCTTGGATATCAACACTAGAAGCAACTCATATTGTTCGTGTACATACAAGACAATATGGGAGTTCATTATACCCAACAACTTGTGGTGTTGTTGTTTGTGTTGGCTTTGTTGGACCCTGCAATTAAGATTCAATATACATTATTCAATAAGATTAACTATGCAACATAATGAAATATTGGAAAGTGTGTTATCTTGTTGAGCTTCGCTTGGTTTCAAGAATAGTTTAATAATCTCTACTTAACAGGGCCAACCATGTGAAGGTGGAAGCTCATTTGGCACCTCCCCCCCTAACATCACTCTAAATTCCCTGTTAACATCTTATAACATTCATTCATTATTTCTTTCTACCATTAATAAAATATAGCATTCATTCATTAATATCACATAACATTCATTAACATATAACATTGATTAACATTAATTAACACGCAACATTCATCAATATTAATTAACACATATCATCCATAACCATTAATTAGCACATAATTATATTCACTAACACATAAAAATTAGTCATTATCAAATAAGTTAGATTACAATAATTTCTTTCTTTGTTTTTTCTTTGAAGCTATGAAAAGACTAAGTGGAACATCAGTTTCTTCATCATTTCCCCCCTCTCCAGATGTTCCACCAACTGCTCGTGATCTCGATGTATGCCTAGTCCTATACTGGGGACGAGGAAACTAAAGCGAAGGGGGGTCCTCTGCAATAACAAAGAAATTGGTTAAATTCAAAACAAAAAATTATTATTCTTACAAGTATTTCATTAATTTAGAGAACATAATTGTTGTGCTCTTTACCTGATGGGGCCACATCATTTTGTGTAGACTCAACCTCAACATGTTGAACACCCTCTAGATCATCTAGAGTTGAAATACTAAAGGTTACATTAATGCTGAACACCAATTGAAATTATATTTGTTTAAAGAAATAATAGTGGTCCTCTTTACCTGAGTGGGGAACATCACGTTCTTGATGTTGTGTACCTAGAACATGCTCCACTTGCTCACCACCGACTACATGCTCTAATATATTAACAAAAAAGGTTACATTAATTACTACTCTAATTAAAAATTAAGATTTTTAATTGTATTAATAGCTAAATAAATAAATTTGAATAGAAAATGAATACCTCCACTACTGGGATGCACATCCAGACCATCATGTGTAGGTGGTGTTTCACAATTAGCAGGCTGCATTCGAATGACATGCACATTGTTATCATTGCTTGCTTATTTAAAACAAATATAGTCACTTTATGTTGGAACTCAACATCAATTAGATTATTGGTAAAGTATTCAATTTGAAACAACTTCCATTTAGCATATTTACCTGTGTGACAGATGCAATCGAATGTTGTGTATGCCCACTCAATTCTCATAGCCGATTAGCCGTGGCTGAATAGCCTTGCTAGTAGGCAATTCTCTTATCATATTCTGTGGGCGCTCTATTGAATTCAGAGCCCTGCATTTTTGCTTGGTACCGTGAATTTTGCTTGCATTGTTTGATAAAAAAAAATGTTCGCAATTTATTAATATTTTGATGCAATATTTCATTTACATGAGATACTTACAATTCATGCATCAAGTTTCATGTAACCACCAGAGCCAAGTTTGTGTTTCCCGTGCTTTTATTGTCTTGCCTTGGTTGCCTTTGATGTGTCACTCAGTCTATAAAAAGTTTGAAATATGTTAGATTATATAAATATAAAGAGTAATTAATTAGGACATAATTACATTCTTAATAGTATCCCATACCTTCTTCTGGCTTCTAGTGGTGTATTTCCTTTTTTCCTTTCAATTCTCTCCTTGGTATCTAAAATCAGGTCCTTCCACTCCCTCTCTAGAATCATGGGGAGACGCTCGTATTTTAGGTTCCTCTCCAAATGGGTCCTGTATTGGTCCCTCACATACTTTAGATATGTGCCAGCTTTTTCAAGGAGCTTGGTTTTGTCCAAGGTGTCATATCCAAACCACTCAGCCATTTGGTTTGTCAATTCATCTTTTAACCTTTTTTCTTGGTCACTCCACCTTTTAGAGCAAAAACAAACCTATTGGATTTAGAAATGAACTGAAGCTACATTTATTACACTTCAATGAATGGATCAAAGGAAAACTATTCTAGCAATGATATGAAATCAAAAGTGGATTAGGGTTAGTTCGGATATGATGTACCACCTTTTACGTATGGTGGGCCCAAATATCTGCAATGCAATGTCACTAAGATCTTTATAGAAAATATCATTGCCTGCAAAAAATTCATGGGATCATTAGTCCAAAATGAGTGATCATAACGTAAATTAGAATTAGAGTATATATAATAATAATTTTAAAGTACCTGGAACCTTTTGTATCTTTAAGGGAATCATTTCTTCATCGCTCACCACCAATGTGGCCTGCAACGTTCCCATACTAGCAATATGAGAAGATCTAGGAAATGATGGTATGTTATCAACAATAGTCGCCTCTGGCACATCCTCATGTGCATCTCCTCCTGCAAAAAATGAATCCACTATGAAATGGTATTAGAATTCAACAAAGAACACTTGAAGGTAAATAAACACATGACAAAAGATAGAGAAAGAGGGGGATCTACCAACAGTGGGCGGGCCAATATGATGTGCACTAGAGGATGTTTGCATGCTATGTGTTGCCGACATTGTAGTTGGCAATATAGGTGAGGGTAGCCTCTGATGAGGCAGCGATGACATTTGCACAGTAACATTGACAACACCTAAAGAATAATACATTAAATATATCAAACATTAAATATATGAAAACAACAAGAATTGTAAACAAGGATGAACCTTTATTTTGAAAATTGACAGTATCAAGTATGATGTATTTTGGGTACTCAGAGTGATAAGCCAAGCAAGTGATAATACAAGAAAATCATCATCACCTGAAGATCCTGCAACACCCTGATCGTGGGAACGACTTTGATGAGGGTGGATAAATTGTTGTAAAAACAATATGTACATATTTTAGTTAATGACACAAAAGAGAATAAAATATAAACCATTGTTGAACTTTTGTTATAATTAAAGCTTTCATTACTGCTTACTTGCAAGTTTTCTACTGTCCGAAGCAATAATTCCACCCTCTCTCGTATCTCATTAGTGATAGGATGCATGACTACTAAAGCAACAATCTCTTTTCTAATTTTGATAAGAGGCATTTTAAAGAATTTCATAAGGTGTGTGGGATCTTTAGGGTCATCATCGCTTAACCCTAATGATTCTACATCCCTAGAAAGGTGCTCAGGTATTGCAACTCCCTCTCCCTTTCCCTGAACATCTGTCTATGTCAAGAATATCATTAACAATTACAACATTAGTATAAATCACTAAAAAAAAGGACATAATAATGTAAAATTTTGCTTCTATCTAATTTGTACAATTACAATGAGGTTTACCTACTCGTTAGAAGTGTCGCAAGATACATCTCTGTCTGCGATATGTGATGGATCCATGTCGGCCTATGACAAAGAAAAAATATAAAAAAAGTTAGCGAAATTAAACCAATAGACTTAGCAAAAAACATTCATAATAAAATGGCATATTGGATTCATTAATTGGAGGTTGGTTAATTTAAATGGTATATAGTACGTACCACCCCCATGATATTAACTTTGTTTATATCTATACGATTCAAATTGTAATCGATTAGAAGCTCTTCGCCTGCACTTATTGATTTTATCGCACATACAAATACACGATTTCCCTCGCGCGCCTCAAATATGCAATTGGGTTGTTTATTAGTTGACCTAGGTCATGTACTATTTATAAAACTTGCAATATTCCCTGTTGCTTTTGGCCGACCATCAATGTATACAGCCACTCATTTACTTTGATCATTATCTTTCTGTTGTATATAATTTGCTGATAGTGCATACCTACACATACTTTTTTTATATTTAACAATCTGCATCCAATGATTGTAATTGTAACAAGGTCCAACAAACTCCATCAGTTCTGCAACTCTATTGTAATAGACCTTTATGCCGTCCATGGAAAATAAGCCTAAACCATGTAACGACGAAGGTGCTATGCGATATATCCTATCGTTACACAAAAATTGATGTTTATTGGAGGAAGTTCCTTGGACACCCATTGTTTCTGTAAATGTTTGTACCTCAATGGCACCTCAATGTTGCCTTTGGTCTCATCATCATAAGAACATGACCCCCTTGAGCAAGGAGAAATTTCATGCGTTTATTGAATTTTCTTCTAATCTTTTGACCTCTTGTTGATCTCCCTATTTTAGACCTACTACATGTGTCACTTTCATTTTCTATTACTGTATTTTCCTCACTCGATGAAGACAAATTTGACAAATACCTATTTGGGGGTACCTGCACACCATGAAATGAGAGAGTTAATTGGTAATGAGAGAGAAATTTTGCAAATGAGGGTAATGTTGATGAAGAAGTCAGCCCTAAAGTTGATTTTGGGATGAAAATTGGAATAAATCCAACCGGGGCCTCAAGTGTTGATAACTATATTAGATTTGCTGCTAATGTCGAGGTTTGAAAAACTGAGGAAGTTTGTTTTCCAAGTAATTTTAAAAAAATAAACTGTTTCTATAGGGTATATTGACTAGTTATACCTTTCCATCCATGAGACTATGTAGGATCCTCGTCAAAGGGGTTCGGGGTCCTGTACATTGTAATTCAATTATCTTATGTTAGCTAAAAATTACATAGTACACAACATGAACAACATGAACTTTTTAGACAAAAAGAGTACTAAATAATAAAAAGATGTTGTCATCAAAATCATTGTAATTTTTTTAATTCCTTACCTTTACTTTATGTAGACTATGCAGGATAATCATTGTCATGCTTTGAATTATTTTTCTTTCTTGGTGACTCCTTACTGCTCTCACTATCAGTTTCACTCTCTGAATCTGAGTCTGATGTATCAGAATCTGACGAACCTGATGAACTAGAAGAATCGTCATTAGAGGTAGATTCATTTGACTCAGGAATAGACTTTTGTTGCTGCATTACAAGCCTTGGCATATTCTTCAAATACTCACGTAAACTCTTAGTGATACCACCAAGACCAATAGAAGTAAATAAATTGATAGCAAACCATGAATTTTTAGGATTGTCCTTTGGAGAAATTGAATCAAAAGACTCTTGCATTGTTGGATCATTCAACCTTTCATTAAGCAACAATATACCAAGTTGCTCTGCTAGCTCCTGCAAGAGAATATTTATAAAAATACGGGAAGAGGAAGTAGTATCTTCCCCTATCAGACATATATAAGCAAGAAAATTCCATGGAAGAGCATTTGTGCCAAGTAAGTGGGCAAAAAACTTTGCAACATTACGCAGTTTATTTGTTTCCAGTCTGTCTATCATAGAGTACCATTATACAAAACACTGATCAAAAAATTCCTCGTAAATTTTATTGATCATACAAAATATTTTCGCAAGAAGACCATAATAAAAAAGGTATGTTCTCTCTTGACCAGGTTCAAGCTTGATCTTTAGTAGCTTATGACCAGCTTCCTCAAAATCAACACTTGACATGATTGTGAAATAAATTGTACGTCTTAAATTGACCAAGTTTGTCTCTGTCTCATCCTGTATTCTCAATGCTTCCTCACCTTCCTCTTCATCGTCATCATCATCATCTGAATCATCACCTGAATCATTCTCCCCTTCTGCTTCATCTGAAGAAGCATCTCCAAGGATATCTTTCTTCAGTTTTTCATAGGTTGTCTCATGCTCTAAGAAATCAGGATCTGGCTTGAAAACATCCAAACTAATTTGGATGCACAGTTGGATGACCCTCGAACTTAGCTTTGTGAACTGCAAAAAGGCCTTCAATTAAAAACTATACTCATTTGTGAATTTCTCCCTCATGGATAATACCTCTAAATCTTTCAAAGATCCCATAGAGACCTTTGGGTGAAACGTCTTGCAACAAAGAACCACATTCTTTCACGAACCCAACAACAACCTCTACACTGTCATCTGTGGGATTCTCTAGTAAAAGGGTGAGAAGTTCCAAGGCAATGATCTCATATGAAACTTGTTGATTCACTAAATGAGCTATGAATTTGGCTGCTACTATCAACATGTGCTTGTCATTGCATTTGTATGCCCTCTTAAGCTGCAAAATAATTCTTCGAAAAGCAGATTGCCAACTTCAGGAAATTTTGTATTTGCCATAGCAACCAACGTAGCAAAAACATCTATAAATCCAGTGGATGCCATTTGGGATTTCATACAAGACCTACAAAATCGACCCCTCCCACAGATGAGATTCTTTGCAAACAACTCTGGAATGATGTTCTTGATGTTAGATGCATTTACCTTGTTTACTAACCCATTGATACTCCTCCGAAGGGCATCCCATGTCATGCACTGGTATTCCACACTGCTCTTGTCTTCCACATCTTTCATCATTTGAGCCAGCTTAAATGTGGGAATGTAAACACCCCCACTTCTTCCAACACCCTTCTCGGCTCCTCTTATAGCACCTTCGCCATTCCCATTTTGAGATGGAGCAGACACAACACCAGAATTTTTCACTTCCACTACCTCTCTATGCCTCTTATTTCCAGAAGCCCCTTTACCACTTAATTCGTGCTTATTTTTGTACATAAACCCATCAGGAAGCATGAGTTTTTGCATATAAGCTCACCCAAATATTTTACAGTTATTTTTCATCAAGATTCCCTTAGGAGCTAGCAGATCCTGCTTCCATACTTCAATTCTATTTTCTCAAAGGATAATCCTAAAAATCCATGCATTGCAAACAACTTTTTACACCTTTGTTGGTTGTGGTGGCGTCACAAAGATTTTACATCAATAAATGAAGAACATGCCAATGCTTTTAATGTAGCAGTAGAAGTTTATCTCTTATTCAATATCTCTAGTGAAAGCCCCATGATCTTTTGTTGGAGTAGAATTTGTTATATCTAGAAAGGGTCTTGTCCTTTGTTGATGGGATATTCATCTACCTCAAGAAATAACTATTCTTTTCTCCAACAAGAAGTGGAACTAAATGAAGATCTAGCACCATGAAATGAATCCTCGAAAGGATTACTATAGTTAGTTTTGGTAGATAATGATCTGGGTAAAATACTAATATGGCTTTAGGAAACATTATGTACTAGCTTAGCATACTCTAACAACTTTGGTGTGACATGCTACATCCAATTAAGTCTCCATCAGTATCTCTATTGTGTTTATGGATTGGGATTCAATGTACTCTTTTTATACACATATTTTACTTTCAACTGAGGAGGTTTGTATGTACTTACTTGTCTTTTTCAATTGTATCCCTATTTCAAGAATTTCTTCTATCAACAAATCATTTGTTGTAAGTTGTACAAGTGGAAGCTTGAACATGCCTTCCATGCTAGCCTTGTTGATATGTTCAACACCATCTTGTGCAGCAAATATTTAGAACTCCACTATTTCATGTAAGAGTGAGTAGTAGGGACAATCTAGGACACTTACAGAGGTTTTGCAAGAGAGATAAATAGACCTAAATATTATGGCTTAATAATGATCAATAGGTAAATGGATAAGAAACTCTCAATATCAAAATGACTTTCTCAATTGTCTTTACTAGAAATGGATAGATCTACTAATAATGTCTTTATGACTGTATGTCAACTTTAGACTCAATCCAAGAAGAGCTAAAACTAATATACGATATCTAGATTTATGATCTCTATAATATAACAATCCCATAATTATGTTTCCACACATCTATACCACAACACAAACATCATGCTAGTGTTCAGCCATAGCAATTGATATCCTAATTATAGAATGTGAAATATACACATAACTATGAATAAAGATTAAGAAAAATAAAGAAAGATGCTTATTGCAAACATAAATGACTAATGGACAAGAATTGAATTCATTGTAGATAGTTTTGAATATCAAATTTACTTATTTGTGTGCATTTAGTAACTCATGTACTTGTGGCCAACCATTTATCTCTTTCATAAATTAAACACTTATTAATAACATTAAATGGTTGAGTAATTATGTTTTAGTTGAAATTGAAAATAAAATATTTTATTTCAGGACAGCTCACACTATTCCCTATCATATTTTAGACTCTCAGTTTTGTTAGTAGTGGTTTGATGTCTTTGGAGCTGATCATTGCATTTCTTTAGTTATGTTTTCCAGCATACTCCCAGCCTATGCCAAAATGGGAGCTTTGGAACAGGGTATGGACATCCATCAAAGCATAAAAGATAGAGGAATTTTGTCAGATGTAGTCGCAACTGCTCTATTAGCATGTATACAAAATGTGGAAGCATAGACAAGGCACGAGAACTGTTTGACAGATTTCCTCAAAGAAATGTGGTTTCCTGGACTGCAATGATTGTTGGATATGCACAAAATGGATTTGTTGAGAAGGCTTTAGAAAATTTCAAGCAAATGCAATCGGTAGGTGTAAAGCCAAATTCCACAACCATTGCTACTATCCTCCCTGCCTGTGCCAAAATGGGAGATTTGGAACAGGGTATGGACATTCATCAAAGCATAAAGGATAGAGGAATTTTGTTATTTGTTGTAGTGGCAACTGCTCTGGTAGACATGTATGCAAAATGTGGAAGCATAGACAAGGCATGTGAACTGTTTGATAGAATGCCTGAAAGAAATGTTGTCTTGTGGACTGCAATGATTGCTGGATATGCACAAAATGGATTTGTCGAAAAGGCTTTAGACACTTTCAAGCAAATGAAATTGGAAGGCATAAAGCCAAATTCCACAACCTTTGCCAGCATCCTCCCTGCCTGTGCAAAAATGGGAGCTTTGGAACAAGGTATGGACATCCATCAAAGCATAATGGATGGAGGAATTTGGTTAGGTTTTGTACTTGCAAATTCCCTGCTTGACATGAATGAAAAATTTGGAAACGTGGACAAGGCTCGTGAATTGTTTGATACGATGCCGCAAAGAGATGTGATCTCATGTGAACAATCAACACGCGCGTATATGGGAGGAAGGGATTGCTGCTAAAAAATTGAACGCTCACTCCTCAATCATAGTTCTATGGTTTTACGAGATTAAACTAGGGCAATTAACCACCATTGTATATTTTTTGCAATATGAAATTAAAAACTAGGGAAATTTGAATCTACCTCCTGCGCAGGATTGCAAGTAATACCACAAATGCCTTCGACATGGGTTTGATGTTCTTGGGGGTTGAAGTCACCACGGATGCCTACGTGGGATTGCAATGCACAAATGAATTCCCCTCTTCTTCTTTTTTAAGTAATGGCCGTTGTCGTCAGAATTATGACGAACTTGAGCACTTTTTAAAAAAAAAGAAAATTCTTATTGCTAATGCCTTCTTCATCGAAACTAAATGGTAAATTTTCATTAGAATTATGACGAATATGGGCATTTTTTCAAAAAAAAATCAAATTTGGCCACAATATACCTTCTCCATTGGAAACCTCAGTCGGAAATCTAGTCCAAATGTATTAGTGCCCATAGTTGTGTCATGTGTGGGCACCTATGCTTGGGTCCAGTTGGACAACCTATTGATCCTCCTGTGCACACTACAGATTATGAGGTGCATGAGATACAGGCTGCCCTAGATGTTATGACAAGGACTAGAGGATACCCTGGAGAGTCCTCGCATGCTAGAGGTGAGGAGGCACCTTCATCATACATTGATGATGTAGTGGTAAGATTTGTATTTTCATAGTTCATTCTATATTTTAAATGAATATTTATAATATAGATAATATTAAGTACTAATGTTTATTTACATGGTTTATTTAACAGATGATGACAGAGGATGGGTTGACACAGATCCAGGAGGGTACCTTGATGGCAATTTAATTTGGCCTTGATGGCTTTACGGTACATATATTTTTTTTTAGACTGAAGGAATCAAGTATAATGCCCCCTTATAAACTGCAGTACATTGGGTAAACATTTTAACGTGGCCAGTGATGCTGGCATGAAATGTTCTTTGGTACCATGTGGGCTGGGGGAGACTAGACCTCGTGACCTTGTGCTTCATCACAAGAAGCTCTTGCCAATCGAGGTAGGCCCCCAGCCCTTACGGTACATATATTATTGCACCTAGTCATTTGTATTTTATTGTACATACATTCTCACCATTTATATTGGTATTAATTATATTATGTAGTAACTTGCATGTATATCTAATTTTACTCTTGTAGGGCACAAGTAGCGCAAGTGCGGGGCTATGCTATTCAGGATCTCGTAGTACTGGAGACAAGGGAAATGTAATTGAATGCAAATATGATTGAATGAATAGTTTAAATAACTTATAATGATTATACATGTCTAGACATAGATTGATAGTTTCACATACTTGTTGTGTATATGTACAGAAAATTCTTCGCTTCACATCCTTGTTGACTACACCCACTATACCTGAAGATGAAGAAGGAAAAGAAGAAGAGATGCCTCAGGTACATTGTTTTGTAGTGCCCCGCCACGAAACCCTGAAGGGATAAAGCTAAAACACACGAATGGAGTGCAACAATTTTTTTTTTTTAAATAAGACACAACATAAAGATACAATAAGATATCAAAGTACAGATTACACAGCGGAAGACATCAACTATCACCTAAAGAGTTTCCCAATGCGATTACTTAATTCCACATTTAACTTAACTTACGCTAATTAATCCAATAAGTCGATTGTCTTAATAACGAGAAAATTATTAAACAAGGATAATTTCTTTCAGCAAGACAAAATATAGATCACAAGATAAATTTCATCCATTAAGGTTTATTCATACCCTTCATCCATACTTTTCATTGAAATTTTAGTCATGCATCCAATTTAATAACACACTTGAATTTCATCATAAACTAACAAGATCTTTCCATGCATACTTAATTTCCTTAACAATTATAGAATACATTCTGCAAATCAACTACACTTTTTCATGAACCACATTACTACATAAAAAGACGACTGAAAACATGCATTACAATTAATTTCATCTAATCCACTTACACATTCTATCAAAATGCCATCCATACATGCTAACACTAAAACATGAAACATAAGAACAAAAGCAACACATAACACCAAAATGATCTCGGAGTTCACCCCTAGAAGGCTTCATCTTCGGGTCTGCTCAACTGCAAGACCCCTCTGATAATTAAATAAGTTAAGGGTACATAAGTTTCATATCATTTACATTCCTACCATCATGGAGAATCATACCAACAAACAACTGACCACATCAGTCAATAATTACATAAATGATCCCTACAAAGAAACGGATCTAACTGAACATATCAAAAGCTAATACAAGGTCCATTGCCCGACGGTACCCTAACTAGAGACCTGACCCGCTATGGCCAACCACAAATCACCACTTGACACCCGCATAAAGGACAAGACCAGTTAAAACACCATCACAAGGCAACAACCAAACTAGAAACCAAAGACATAAACAAGTACCCCAAATCAACCAAACGACAGGGTCCAAACAAACATATCAAGGCCTTGCCATTACTTTAAACAAAAGCGAATACATAAATTAAACTTGCATAGGCAATAACCAAAAAAGGACAATCTTCTTTCCTATTGGTTTAAATAATAAAAGATGATCAAGTTTTCTAAATGATCTAAGTTTTCAAAATACATTAACAAAAAAATCACCATAACGAGGAGAATACAATACCACAATTTCAATAGTCCATTTGTCTATGTCTCAATACAAAGGAAAAATATAAACTAACCATTTATTTTACTAAATGAAAATCTCATTAACTTACCAATTTTCTAAATGATACATTATTAAATTTCCAATAATTCCAATAGCATATCATATAATATATTCCTGAATAAAATATTATTTAAAAATTATCAATTTAATAAATATATTTCATTTCAACAATTTTCCAAATAAAATAATATTTTATCTTTTTCCCAAAAAGATACTTCCTCAATAAAACAATTAATAATTTAATAATGCACAATATTAACAAATTAAGTATTAATTAATATATATATATATATATATATATATATATATATATATATATATATATTAATATATAAATTATCATGATTAACATATATTTAAAATATATATTAATTAATAATTAACATATAATAATCAAATATATTAATTAATATTTACTAAAACAATTAAACATTTTAAAACCCACTTTAAATTTAATATGTTATAATATTTTTTTTTTATTATTGTTATTTATTTATTTATTTTTAATTTTTATTATTATTATTATTATTATTATTATTTTTAAAACATGTAAATAATTTCCAAATTCATTAAAACCCCTTTGACAGAGTTTACATAGAAATAAAATTCCCAACTCAATAAAATTCATTCACATAATTTTATTCCAATTACTTTTTCTTTAAACTAGATAAACCAATAAATTTAATTCACAATTAAGTTTATTTTTAAAGAAATCAACTTAATTCACATAGATTTATTTAAAAGACTATCAGAACAAATCAACAAGAGAGAATTATTTTTTTCATAATAATTTCCCTAATTTTCTCAAAATTAAATTACTCCCATTAACTAGAAAATTAACATTAGGCAAGAATTTTAAATCAAAACCTGAATTAACTAGAAGAGGGTTTTGGATCTGACAAATAATTTACACATACACCATTCAGAGAAAAGTAGAATTATTTTCTTAAAAACCAACAAATCAAAGAAGCCACCCAACCTAGTATAGCTTTCTTGGAAGAAATCTGTAGAAGAGCCCTAATCTTTTCAATAAGCTTCCAATAAATTTCTTCACCTAAATTCCTAACCTGTTCCCTATTTAAACTAAAATTCTAGATTCAATAGCTTTTTCTCAAAAAAGCTAAATTTAGAATAAAAGTAATTTTATTTAATTTTCTAATTTTATAACAAAAGATAAGCTAACATGCAATAATTAAAAATCATTATTCTTTCTTTTCTTTTCTCATGCAAATTAATTAATTTTCTAAATAAAGAATTAGAACAATACTTTAATTCCAATTAGTTCTTTTATTCATTTTTTTTTAATTTATTCTTTTATTTATTTATTTAAAATTCTAGGAACAATAAATATAATTAATCTAATTTATTCTTCCACTAAAATTTAAATAAAAATATATTTCTAATATCATGCAGCTTGCAACTTAATTTAATTAATTAATTAATTAAGTTTATAGAATTATCTCATAGTTGAATTGTTTATGCATTGAGATTATAAATTTAGTTAATTAAAAGAAATGCTTTTCTCCCTCATTTAATTTTTAATTAACAAAGCTAATAGTTGCATTTCACAATATTAATGAGGGTAAAATATTTTTAATTAAATTAAATTCTCAAAATCAATCTTACACACTATATAAAATAAATATGAATAAAACTCACTTTTCTAATCAAAATTGATTTTCTTAAATAATTAAAATTAATCTTTCTATTCCAAAAAGCAAAAGAGGTTAAATTATTTCTATTTCAAATAAATTTAAATGTTTCTTTTTTAAAATGCATAAACTGAATAAATTCATTATTTAAAATTAACCATTACATTAAACTCACTACAAACATAAATAGGGTGATCTTTTTAATTAATGATTAATCACATAAAAGAAACCTATTTATTTTAATTCCTCAATTACTAATGCGTAAATGAACACATTAAATCAAAATAAATACTTAGGGTTAAATACTCTATTTACCATACGCCAAGCACCTAAACCAAGTAAGCCAACCAATTACCTGACCCGCAAACCCAAATGAAAAGAAAACTAACGGAACACAAGCGACGCTCATTTGAGTATGACTAGGGTAAACTGAAGGTTTTACGACCACCTAACCCAAATTCTAAGGACAAAAGAGGTATACTCAACCTTGCGAATCCAGGTGAAGACAAACCTTACACCTAGGCGACACTATACCTATAGTCTCCTGCAACCAAGAGTCAGACGAGCATACATATATATATTTAATGAAGATGTTAGCTTGAGATTAATAACAAGAATCAGGAGGACAGTTTAAACTTACATAAGAATCAATGTGAAAGCACATTAATAGATACACACAATAATCATAATATCTAATAAAACATTACCTCATGGTAATTCAACCATTCAAGATTGCCACATAAAAATTCAACCAAGGTCAAACCAGTTTCACAAAGCTGAATAGGGTAGGGGTACTGCATCCTCCCCCCCTAGGCTCTGACTTACTCCTGAAAGTCGTAAGGCTAAATGGAAATCATGCAACACGTATTAGCCCTGAAACTCATTTAACAATTATTAATTTGCACATATAAATATTTTCTCAACAATTGAAACATTATTGCTAAATCCTCTACGAATGTCATTATCCATTTGCAAGATACATCTAAAACCATACGCTTCTTAAAATATGCTAGGAATTATCCACAATCATAGCAGAGAAACAAGAATTTTCTTCCTTTCATTACACCAAATTAAAGCATTAAAAGAGGTAAACAACAATTACTATACTCATCTATCAAACATGACAAGAAAAACATGTTGAGAAAACATGCCATCATGATCAATTTCTTTTACCAATACATCTTTTTCATAAAACTTTTTCACATAGAAATAGCTTCAAATATCAAATTCTACAACCAAGTTAACTTTCATGAAATAAGAGCAACATAAATAACTCAATTGTTTACACTTGCCAGGCATATAAAAACCTTTCCAATGACTACGTCCCATAACATAGTGACAAGTTAGCACAATTTACTCCATGATTACACATAATAATCATCCACAAAACTGGAATGCACAACACAAAAGGCCACATGTGAGCATGTCTAATGCTCAGTCAAAGATAACATGCATGATCAGCATCTCTATGCTTGATCTCAGAACAATAATATGATCATAAATATCCAACATCTCACTCAAAGGCTTGATGGTGCTAGGGCACACCATAGCGGTGCTACCTTCCATACAAGACCTTCGTGAGCATCCCTTGTTGAGTAAGGTGGTTAGCCTCCAAGAGATAGTCACCACACATAGGTAGGTAGTGGATACTAGCTGCATCATAACCTCACATGCCCCCATCCTCAAGGTTCCTTACGTCTACTTCCTCGTACACACTCAACCAAGACCGTCTCATACATCCTTGGAGAGTAATTTCACATTTAAACACAAGACCAACATACGAAAACAGTAAGGACAAATCAGTTTAGCCACCAAAGTACAAAAGAATAAAGATAATAAATCACCAATTCCAATAGTAAGGCAATAAAATAATCTAGAATTTGCAACACCAAATCAAGTATGTAAAAGATCACAAGATCGTGGCTAAACTTTCAAAGTATAAATAAAATAAATTGCTGGCCCACAAGGAAATAAAATAAAATAAAAATATCACAATTGCACATAACATCACTATGTGACTAGAATCTAGCCACCAACGAGGAAGGAAGGAACAATCATCTAGCTAGCATAGTAGCTCATCATGTTGTGTGACATAGTCACACTACCCACATGGCATGGCGGTGTGCACCTCAACATCACCGCGCATCACATCATCACGCAGCAAGGCTCTACCCTAAAAACTGTCAGTAGGCTACATGGAAATGTCTACTACATCCCACATCGTGTCTTAGCATGGCATAGCAATACTCCAAGTAGCAAGGACACACAATGGACGTATCCCGCATGGCAATGTACCTCACGAAAAAGGGCACGTGCAGGTCACACCCCGCATCGTGTCTCAACACGGCATAGCAATACTCCAATCGGCAAGGACACACAATGGACGTATCCCGCATGGCAATGTACCTCACAGAAAAGGGCACGCGCAGGTCACACCCCGTATTGTGTCTTAATATGGCATGGAAATACTCCAAGCGGCAAGGACACGCAATGGACATATCCCGCATGGAAATTTACCTCGCAGAAAAGGACATGCGCAGGTCACACCCCGCATAGTGACGTACCTCTCAGGATACTCATCGTAAGCCAGAGGTATACATGGTGAAGGTCCACCCACATGTCTACCAATGTTGGACAATTGGCAGCTCATGTGAAAAATAACATACCTTTCATGGAGATAAGGCAAAATAACATACCTTTCATGAAGACAAGGCAAAATAACATACCTTTCATGAAGACAAGGCAAAATAACATACCTTTCATGAAGACAAGGCAAAATATCCTCCAATAAAACCATCATTCTGCTCAAGAACTGACATCAATATGCTCAAATAAGGATAGGAATAGGCTGGCACACATGAACCTTATAAATCGGTTCATCACAAGGGAAAGTATTGAATACACCTATAATACAGTTTCATTACAAAATTATATTTTTCCTCAAAATAGAGAAGCTAAAGGTCATTTCGTGTCGACATTACTCGTACGTCGTTCCATACTATTCAAGGAATGGTGACTTCTAATACTACCCCTACACATACTGACTTATCTACAATCCCATGGGTTGGCTGTTAGTAAGGAAACAAATAAACAACATCACATAAACAACATGGTTTCCCATACTCATAAGTAAACATATCCTCCATGGTTGATTACTTCACCATCCCATGGGCACACATAGAAAGCACGGGTTTCTTACAATACACAAGGAATAGCACCATTACTAGTTTAGTCACATTTACGGGGAGTACTTTTCGATACGCTATCATCTACTCAAGAAATATTTTACCTATGCTTTCCACATGAATCACTAAATAAAGTTTACTCTAGATACCACTACTGAAATTCTTAACAATTCACTATTACATAAGGAAATAACATCATTCCAATATATTTTCTAAATACATTAAGCATTCACAACCACATTACTAACTATGCAAATTTCATTATGATGCTCAAGACTTTCATCTTTCCATAAAAAGACAAAAATGCAAAAAGTACAATTTCACATGTTTTATAAACACTCTATTTAACTCAATACACTCTTTAGTAGCATTACTAAAATCTAAAATCTAGGCAAAGAGGAGGAAAAACAGAGTTTGATAACCAATCTATTTCCTACAAAGACACAAGATCAACAAGACAAGCTAAAATTTCTCACTATAAATCTATCATTTATTTGCACGGTTTTCATTTCGCTACTATTTTAGAAGGATGCCACATAGCCTAACAAGACATTTCCAATTATTATGGTTGCAACAGAATGTTCTAGTTTTCCAAACAACAGAGATCAAAACAAGTAATCTTATCGATAATGCAAGACCTCTTGAGGACACTCACTACTTTAGTACAATACAACCGCATATCATAATTTGCAACCTATCATTAAAAATTTAAGGTACAGTAAGAAAATAAGTGAGGAGATATCAACTAAATAATACACATTTATGCATACACATCAAACAAGCTTTTCATTCACACTTTCTAAGCATAATAAGGCAATTACCTATATCCAAAGGAAAGTTCAATGGAGCATTGCTAAAATAGATCTTCAATCAAATTTGTTTAAAGAAACACATAAAACAACCTTTCTCTTGCAATAAGAAAATGCACATAAGAGAAAAATAAACATATAACAAAAACATTTAATTTATAGAGAGAGAGAGAAGAGGAAGGATGATAATCATTCATTTTACTACAAAATAAGCATTCAATATTTACCATACAAGTCCTTCAATTGGACAACACTAAGCTAGATCATACTCTTAAACATGCACATTTCATACTTTTTGATTCAAGACAACACTAACCAACCCAAATGGATTAGTCAAAAGAGTACAACAATCAATAAGAAAGGTCCATACAACTCTCCTTCAGAATAAGAGAAATCATAAACCAAGACCTCAATAAAACAAATACCAAAATTAAATATTAAGTATTATATATTTATTTATCCCCAAAAATATAAATAATTAATAATTTAATAATACATAATATTAACGAATTAAGTATTAATTAATATATATATATATATTAATATATAAATTATCATGATTAACATATATTTAAAATATATATTAATTATTAATTAATAATTAATAATAAACATATAATAATCAAATATATTAATTAGTATTTACTAAAACAATTAAACATTTTAAAACCCACTTTAAATTTAATATGCTATAATATATTTTTTTTATTATTGTTATTTATTTATTTATTTTTAACTATTTTTGTTTAATTTTTATTATTAATTTTTTTTAAACATGTAAATAATTTCCAAATTCATTAAAACCCCTTTGACAGAATTTACATAGAAATAAAATTCCCAACTCAATAAAATTCATTCACAGAATTTTTTTCCAATTACTTTTTCTTTAAACTAGATAAACCAATAAATTTAATTCACAATTGAATTTATTTCTAAAGAAATCAACTAATTTCACAGAGATTTATTTAAAGGACTATCAGAACAAATCAACAAGAGAGAATAATTTTTTTCATAATAATTTCCCTAATTTTCTCAAAATTAAATTACTCCCATTAACTAGAAAATTAACATCAGGCAAGAATTTTAAATCAAAACCTGAATTAACCAGAAGAGGGTTTTGGATCTGACAAATAATTTACACACACAACATTCAGAGAAAAATAGAATTATTTTCTTAAAAACCAACAAATCAAAGAAGCCACCCAACTTGGTATAGCTTTCCTGGAAGAAATCTATAGAAGAGCCCTAATCTTTTCAATAAGCTTCCATTAAATTTCTTCACCTAAATTCCTGACCTGTTTCCTGTGTATCTAAAATAAGACCTATTCCCTATTTAAACTAAAATTCTAGGTTCAATAGCTTTTTCTCAAAAAACCTAAATTTAGAATAAAAGTAATTTTATTTTATTTTCTAATTTTATAACAAAAGATACACTAACATGCAATAATTAAAAATCATTATTCTTTCTTTTCTTTTCTCATGCAAATTAATTAATTTTCTAAATAAAGAATTAAAACAATATTTTAATTCCAATTGATTCTTTTATTCATTTTTTTAAAATATATTCTTTTATTTATTTATTTAAAATTCTAGGAACAATAAATATAAATAAACTAATTTATTTTTCCACTAAAATTTATATAAAAATATATTTCTAATATCATTGAGATTATAAATTTAGTTAATTAAAAGAAATGTTTTTCTCCCTCATTTAATTTTTAATTAACAAAGCTAATAGTTGCATTTCACAATATTAATGAGGGTAAAATATTTTTAATTAAATTAAATTCTCAATATTAATCTTACACACTATATAAAATATATATGAATAAAACTCACTTTTCTAATCAAAATTGTTTTTCTTAAATAATTAAAATTAATCTTTCTATTCCAAAAAGCAAAAGAGGTTAAATTATTTCTATTTCAAATAAATTTAAATGTTTCTTTTTTTAAATGCATAAACTGAAAAAATTCATTATTTAAAATTAACAATTACATTAAACTCACTACAAACATAAATAGGGTGATCTTTTTAATTAATGATTAATCACATAAAAGAAGCCTATTTATTTTAATTCCTCAATTACTAATGCGTAAATGAACACATTAAATCAAAATAAATACTTAGGGTTAAATACTCTATTTACCACACGCCAAGCACGCAAACCAAGTAAGCCAACCAATTACCTGACCCGCAAACCCAAATGAAAAGAAAACTGACAGAACACAAGCGATGCTTATTTGAGTATGACTAGGGTAAACTGAAGGTTTTACGACCACCTAACCCAAATTCTAAGGACAAAAGAGGTATACTCAACCCTGCGAATCCAGGTGAAGACGAACCTTACACCTAGGCGGTACTGTACCTGCAATCTCCTGTAACCAAGAGTCAGACAAGCATACATATATATATTTAATGAAGATGTTAGCTCGAGATTAATAACAAGAATCAGGAGGACAGTTTAAACTTACATAAGAATCAATGCAAAAGCACATTAACAAATACACACAATAATCATAATATCTGACTAAACATTACCTCATGGTAATTCAGCCATTCAAGATTGCCACATAAAAAGTCAACCAAGGTCAAACCCATTTTACAAAGCTGACTAGGGTAGGGGTACTACATGTTTATTTTATTTTGTGTTTAGTACATATAATTCATTATTATGAGTGACAATTATATGCTAACATGTATCAATGTCATGTTTGTGAACATATGTAGGTTGTTTATGAAAATATTGAAAACATACCTCCTCTACTGAAGACATACATCAAGAGTGCTCCAAAGCTGAAGAGAAAATGTGGAGATGATGAAAATAGAATAGCTCAATTATAGTTTATTTTTATTTTAACTTTTCGAATGTGAATTATATAATATAACTAATCTTAATTGTGGTTTCTTTTTTCTTGTGTAGGATCCTTCAGAGCCAAGCAGTGCAGTGAAGAGGATCGATTTTGATGATCCATCAGTAGCTTAGGATGTTATAGATAGTTTTGGGATGCTTACATGTCTAATTAGCATGTATATTTTATATATGGACATAGATTTTGTTTGAGTTGGCGTTTATGCGATATTTTTGTATGGACATACACTTGTAATGATTTGACATTTTCATATATACAAAAGTTGATATTTGATCATATAAATTGTTGCTTGTGTGTGGATGGTGTTATCATTTTAAACTTTAATCTTCAATCCAATAATTAACAATGGTTAAAAATGCTTATTTAATGAACAATACAATTCATTTCATCATAAGTGTTGTTTGTATAATCTTCAGATTATATATAATTCATTTCATCTAAATCGTAAGTGTTAAATTCGGTTGCCTTTGGCAGCTTCACCAAATTTAATGACCTCCTTGCTCATTAGGCCTCCACAAGGTCAAATTTGGAAGACAAGTGTTTTTATGGATTCTTAATGTAAATGAGGTGAAATATAATTGTATGCAGGAAAAGTGGTCAAATAAAACTTAATATATGAAAATATGTTAGAATACTAGTCCACACACACACACAGGACTTCTTGATGCAAGCTATGGAGTAACGTAGTGTTACTCAGCTTCCCAAGGAGGGTCCCATGGTTCTCTATCTCACAATGTCCCTCAAACCAACGTTTTTGCTCTCAGATCACTGAGCAAAATGGTTTAGGGATGGCAAATATGAGAACGAGAGATGCTTTTGATTGATTTTAGTATGAGATGTGTTGTAAGCTATGTATGATGCTAAAATGCAATAAACTAAATGATAAGATGACAAGATTAGTATGAATACTATCCTAGCATACTATATTTAGTCTATAATTGAACTAAAATGATAAAGAAAGTAATCTAAGCATGCATATTAGTCTAATTTATGATCTAAAAGAGGCTAAATGATGAGCATATATGAAATGAGAGCTTGAAAGAATTTGAGCATAAGTGTAATGCTTCAAATTTGAAAGATGATTTTTTAGAATGGAGGAATGAGGGCTCTATTTATAGCACAAATAGGGCAATGGATGGTCAAGATTGAATGGTTTAATCAAGGGCCAGGTTTGAAAGTTGGGGATCCATGTGCACAATTTGTACCAATGAAATGGTGACAAGTGTCAACATAGGATTGGGTTGAGAGAAGAGGTTGGAGGCTTTAAAGGCCTGAGAAGACCTCATGGTTATCTAAAGGCTAAGGGTCAAGTCTAAGTTAGGCTTACCCATTGGATTAAGAGTTAATCCAAGGATAAACCTTTGTGCAAATGATTAAGAGATAATCATGGTCAAAGCATTAATGACCTGATGAGACCCTTGGGTTGGATAGAGGTTGAGTCAAAACAAATGTTTTAACCATGTGGGAGGGTTTGAATTAACCATCAATGGTTATTGGAGACTTTAGGGATTAAGTGGTTGAAGGTTGGAAGCCTTTAATGGTTTTCAAAGACTTTAAGGGTTTTAGTGGTTGAAGGTTGAAAACCTTCAATGGTTATCCAAGACTTTAAGCCTTTTGAGAAGTGACTTCCCTTTGCTTAGGGATGTGACAAAATTTAGAGGAGGGTTAGGTTAATTAGAAGTGTTTAGAAGAGTCTAGAAGGGATTAGGAAGGGGTTTGGGATTTTGCAAGTGGATAGGGGAATAATAGGATTTAATTGAATTATTTAATTCATTCAATTTGGTTGAAATTAAATAAATTTGATTTATTCAATTTGGGATAACTATTTAATTAAATTTGAATTTAATTAAAAGTGGCTAGGGGGATTTAATTGAATAAAATGATTTATTCATTAAATAGGTATAGTGAATTTAATTTAAATAAATTGAATAATTTATTTAATTAAATAGAAGAATGTGGATAATTTAATTAAATTGAATTTAATCAAATAGAAAAATGAACATAAAATATTCATTTAGGAATATGGTCATTTTTATACGTCTACAATAATAATTTTTAATGCAATAAGGTCATCTAGACCAATATTTGTTATGTCTAGTCATAGGTTACTCATATTGGAAAAATTGCTCAAGATTGCTCAAAAGTTATCAATGAGGGAATCATGTGTCGAAATGATTCATCTCGGTTTTTCAAGATTCCCTACGATTTTATTAGGGCATCATTTTTTCAGTTGGTGAAAAAATCGTCAGTCTCATTCAATCAAATGTTGTCGCATGGCTAATTTCTCATTTTACTCATCGTGATCATGAACTATCAGTTCTGAAATGTCCAGTTAGGCATTCTTACCCTATACATGCTCCTAATTCCCCCCCACCCCACTCAGTCGAATGCTCGGGGTCATACCCTACTGACGTCGTCCCTTGAGCGCCCTAAATGTTAAATATTGTCAAACTTTGACGAGACCTAACTCGGAATCCATCGCACCTGTGAATGATCCATTTGAACCTAGCAAGCCATGAGAGGGGTATCCATAAAATCCTATCTTGGTTTTTCAAGATTCCCTACGGTTTTATTAGGGCAACATTTTTTCAGTTGGTGAAAAAATCGTCAGTCTCATTCAATCAAATATTGTCGCATGGACAATATCTCATTTTGTTCATCATGATCACAAACCATCTGTTCTGACATGTCTAGTTAGGAATTAGTACCCTATGCATGCTCCTATTTTACCCCCCCCCCCCCCCCACTCGGTCAAACGCTCAGGGTCATACCCTATGAGCATTGTCCCTTGAGCACCCTCAGTGCTAAAAATTGTCAAAATTTGATGGGCCCTAACTCGGAAATCATGGATTCTGCAAATGATCTATTTCAACCTATAGGGCGAAAAGAGGGGTCCCTATAAAATCCTATCTCAGTTTTTCAAGATTCCCTACGGTTTTATTAGGGCAGCATTTTTTCAGTTAGTGAAAAATTTGTCAGTCTCATTCAATCAAATGTTGTCACGTGGCCAATTTCTCATTTTTCTCATCGTGATCATGAACCGTCGGTTCTAACATGTCTAGTTAGGAATTCTTACTCTATGCATGCTCCTAAATTCCCCCCCCCACTTGGTCAAACGCTTGGGGTCATATCCTATCGGCGTCATCCCTTGAGCGCCCTAAGTGCTAAAAATTGAGCAACCTTTTTATGTGGAATGAAGGTGCTACAAGAAACAAATTATAACACTTGATACAAATTATTTTTTCAATTTATAAATAGATCATTTGAAACATTTTTAAGACATACAAGATTGTATAATTACGAAACTTACCAGTTTCTTTGCAAAGTCTACAAGCATAACTTTGAAGAAAGATGCATGTTGATTAAAGCCCTTCTCACTACATTTCTCACTTCATTCTCTGCATGGTGTTGTATATCATCAAAAAGACCTGCATGAGCATAAAGGTTTTGCGATAATTATATCATCAAAAATTGTCAAATAGTGTTGTCTGTTATCAAAAATTGTAATGGTCATCAAATGCATAATAATAAACTGTGTTGCAAAGTACGTCCCTTCGAATTATATCGAGTGTACCTGCTATATGCATGGAAAAACCATGTTACAAAAAAAAACGTTCATCAATAGACCCCTTACGACACCATATGGTGTCATAAGGGGTCATATGACCCAGAATGACATAGTATAGTGTCATAAAGGGTCATATTATGTCCTAAGGAGTCATATGGTGTCTTAAGGGGTCATATGACACAATATGACTCCTTAGGACACAATCTGACCCATAACAACAAAATTTGTGTTGTAAGGGGTCATATAGTGTCGTAAGGGGTCATAAGACACTATATGACCCCTTAGGACACCATAGGACCTATAACGACCCAATATGATGTCATAAGGGGTCATATGTTGTGCTTAGGGGTCATATGGTATCCCATGACCCCTTAGGACACCATATGACCCCTAACGATGCCATATGGTGTCATAAGGGGTCATATGACCCATAACGACACCGTATAGTGTTGTAAAGGGTCATATTGTGTCCTAAGGAGTCATATGACACAATATGACCCCTTAGGACATAATATGACCCATAATGACACAATTTGGTGTTGTAAGGGGTCGTATGGTGTCCTAAGGGGTCATAGTGCACAATATGACCCTTTAGGACACCATAGGACCCATAATGACCCAGTATGGTGTCACAAGGGGTCATATGTTGTCTTTAGGGGTCAAATGGTATCCAATGATCCCTTAAGAGACCATATGACCCCTAAAAACACCAGATGGTGTCATAAGGTGTCATATTACCCATAACAACACTATATTGTGTTGTAAAGGGTCATATTTTGTCCTAAGGGGTCATATGGTGTCTTAAGGGGTCATATCACACAATATGACCCATAACGAAATAATTTGGTGACGTAAGGGGTCATAGGACACAATATGATCCCTTAGGACTCCATAGGACCCATGACAACCCAATATGGTGTCATAAGGGCTCATATGTTGTCCTTAGGGGTCATATGGTATCCCATGAGCCCTTAGGATTTCATATGACCCCTAATGACACCATATGGTGTCCTAATGGGTCATAGTGTGTCATAAGGTGGAAAGATGAACCATTATTACAATATAAAAAGTAGTGCCAATATTTCTTACAACAATTTGACACCTAAGGGGTCATATAGTGTCCTAAGGGGTCATAGGACATAATATGACCTCTTAGGACACAATATTACCCCTTCCCCCTCCCTCTCTCTCCTCTCTCTCTCTCTCTCCTAATCTCTCTCTCCCTTCCCCCTCTCTCTCTCTCCCCCACTCCCCCATCTCCCTCTCCCTAATATCATATACTAATATACTTATAAATTAATATATTGTATATTAATATATTATATATTAATAGATTAATAAACAATAGATTGATTGTGTGCAAATTTAGTTATTGAATTTACTTATTAAAATTGAATATCCAATTTTTGTTGTGCAAATTTCAAATTTCAAATTTTGGCTCGTGTTTGCTTTCGGATTTGGCTTGGAAGTGACAAGCCTAGAAAGTCAACTGAAAAAACATGTTTTGCAGTATTCCTTGATTTTCCATACTTTATACTAGTGGATAGAGACTATTTTTATAGCCAAAATTGATAAAACGAAAAGGGTTTTTTAAGGATGCTCTCATATTTACAACAATATAAGGCTTGTCTAATTTTGACTTTAATAAATAATTATTATTTATTTTCTAATTGAATTCTGACAAAAGTCCTGATTGAAAAACACTCATAACTTTCAAACAGTATAACATTTTTTGAATCTGAAACATGCGTTACATCTTATGCTTCATCTACCATAGGGAAAAATTAAAAAACATGAATTTCATAAGGTTTTTACCAAGTTTAGGTGGTCAGACATAGGAGTTTCTGAATTTCTGAAAATTTATAGTAAAAAATTCATAAATAATTATTTATTTTATTAAAAACTATAAAAAAATAGGTGTCACATTGGGACATGAGTCTAATCCTTATATTATAAATCTTATAAAAAAATATTAGATTTGATTGTGATCAAGGTGGTCAGACATACACCTACTTCTTATATTTTTCCTGATATTTTAGTACCACTGCATTGAAATTTGAAATTTTCAACAAATAGGATTCTCTTTTTCCAAAAGACAAATATTAGCTTAGAAACTACATTCAATTTTCTATAGTTTCTATTCTTACATATTTTAAAAATAATGTTCATAACTTATTCAAATTTTCATGTCAAGTTGCATAACTCTGATTTTCTGAAATTTCATTGCCACTTAAGGGCCTCTTTTGGCACACCATGATCCTGCACATACCCATCTCTAAAGATGAATAGATAATCAAATTGAGGTTTAATTAAGTCATAAATGAAATTTACACAAGAATATACCACTCATAAATTAATAATTATATTAAAACAATCTTAAACCATTGAAAAATTATATAATATATAATTTGAATCACCATTCTAAATAAATATAAATATAACTTAATAATTTAAATTCATACATACACATCTCAATTTAAATTCATCTTAAACACTAAAATTGGTATAAATTTTAATTAAAATCTAACTATTATTTAATTTTTATTTTCAATATATTATTATTAAATATATGTTCGATTTTATTTATTTTTCATTATTTTTTAAATTTAATTTATAATTATTAGTTTTTGATTAGGGGAAAATAGATTTTGAAGGGCCCCTAAAACCCTTTACATTAGAGATTCAAAATATAGTCATCATGGTCCACCAGAAAAATAAAATACATCAACCACAGAAAGGAGAACTAGTCGAAAACAAAAAGCCAGTAGCAGAAAAGACTCAACACAAAGAAACTAAACACCAGACAATAGAGAAAGCAAAGAAAAACATTGAGGCCTAGGTGAAGTTCTTTAGCGATTCGTTAGCTTCCAACTCCAATTGCTCCATTGTCACAATAGTCCCCTTGAGATCTTCAATGTCCTTGCTTTGGTTTTGATTCTTCCTAGTACTTGCTCTTGTTCTTTTTCCAAGACCAACTTCCTTATCTTCAGGGGTTCCATCCTTCTCCTTAGTAGTGTCCCCGAGGGCCTTATCCATTTGGACCTGTTCGAGTTTTCTAATTAGGACCATGATACTATCAGAAGCGGCCTTTAAAATATTGTAACTCTACTCCCCAATATTTTTTAGGTTCTTCTCAATCCCTTCCATTTTCTTTTCAGTTGCCTTTGCCCTATCTTCCAAGGTTTTAAATCTATTGTGTTGGGAATTTATAATTTCCTCTGCATCGTTGATATCTTTAGTCAGCTCACTTAAGTAGTTAGGTAGAGAGCTGAATTTGTCGGTGCCAATAGCTTCCATAGCTTCAAGTTTGCTAGCTTCCTAGACCTATTTAGCTTTTATGTTTTTAACTTCCTTCTGTACCCAAGAGAAGACCTTATTGAAGTAGTCAATTCCATTTTTGATATAACAGTCAAAGTCCAGAGGGGAGCCATCCTGAGCCTCATCTCCCACATGGTCCAAGTTAACCTCCAGATCCACCTCCTTCCACTCAGCAGTCTTAATTTCCTTTTTGGGGGTATTTTCCCCAGCCAAGCCCTTACTCTGATCCTTGGAGCTGGTAGGAAGAGGTGAGCAGTTATTGGCCTCCAACTCCTCACCTCTTAGTATCTTCCACTTTTTCTTCTGGCTTGAGATAATTTAAACCTTATCACTGTCTATCTCCATGTCTTCTTCACTCTCCTCTTCTTCCTGGTACCAGTTGTCAACGTCTTCCCCCTTCTTTTTCTGAGTGATCAACCCTTTACCCTATTCCTCTTGTCTAGTTTTCCTTTTATGCTTTCTCAACCCGGGGGTATGGGGGTCCTCCTCGACATCCACCTCTATTTCGTACCCTTCATAATCTTCATCATCCAAATCACCCAAATCATCATATGACTTGAATACCTCAATGATAGCCTGTTGAACAGTGGTGTTCTTGATATGGTTGTATAGGGTCACCATAAGACCCTCGTGTAATGTAGGGTTAGTCTTGGAATTAGAGATAGCATCCATAATCCTCGCATTTAGGGCACATAATAGGTAGTAGGGGAGGGAAATTTTCTCCTTGTGCTGGAAATGATTAAGAAGAACAAAATGGTAACTATAAACTTGGGTATATCTACCATCTAAAGTTATGAATTCCATGATAGCAAACAAAATCTATTGCCAAAGCTTCTTGATTACGTTAGGGGAGTAGTTACTAAAGACAAGACATCTAAATTTACCAAAATCGTCCTTTCAATTTTTTAAAACTAAAAAATGAAGATAATGTGAATTTCAGTGTTACCATCACATGTTTTTCAAATTAATTGAATTATATTGAATATATTAATTAAATTTTAAAATTATTTAAAGTACATTCTATCTTTATTATCAAATTAACAACCTAATCACATATAATCTCCCACCCATATCACTCTCTGCAACTCTTGTTCATGCTTTTTATTCTCTGCCCTAATGGGCGTGCATGGGGGTGGGCCCAATTTGTCCCCCCTTTCAAGCTTTTCTACTACTGCATCCTTCCTAGAGCCTCCCATGATGGGTGTTGAGTCACTCTTGTTTGACCAAGCTATGTCTAGGTTGCCGACCTTAGGGTTGGACTCTTTCTTGGCTAACAAGACACCTGTTTCATATGTGAACAAACTAGTGGCGAATAACACCCCCAGAAAGATCCCTCTAATGGCTTCTAAAAAAAATTAGCAATGTTCCAAAGAAGGACTGGAAGTGATCGTGTCAAATGAAATAATGGAAAATATTGTGCAAGATATGAATCTCTAATTAATAGGTAATTTCTTGCCTTTAGACCAAATGTGGATCAGGTTCATAGATGGGAAAATGAGATTTGGAAACTAAAAGGAAGTGTTACTATTACTACAATGGGTAATAGTATTTTTCTATTTAGTTTTGTTAATAATGAAGATATGACTAAAGTCTTGATGGGGGCCCTTGGGCCTTTGATAAAATTTTAAAAAACTTCCTCTCCCTTTGTAAGTGGAAACTTGGGTTTGACCCCTTTGTAGATCTGGGGGTTGTTGTGCCTACCTGAATTCGTCTCCATGGTCGCGCTTTGGAGGTTTGGGATTATAATGTATTCAAAGGTATTGTAGATTCCCTTGGTTCCCTGCTTGTTGTTGATAAAGTCACTTTGCAAAGATCAAGGCTGGTCTTTGCCAGAATTTGTGTCAGTGTGGAGGTTAACTCTGTTGTCCCCTCAATGATTACCTTGAGATCTAAGTTTGGTAGATAGGATCAAGTTTTGGAATATGAAAATTCTTCATTATTCTATTTGAACTGTAACAAGTTTGGTCACTTTAATGTTACATGTAATAAACCAAAAAACAGTTTGAACTTGGTTAATATTGGAAAAGAAATCATCCAGTCTTCTCAAAATGTTGCTCCTAAACCTAATATTTCTTCTTTGGGTTTAGAATAATTCAATAATTCTCAAAAACATAAAGAAGGTGGGCATCACCAGATTAATAAGTCTTCTATGAATCAATATATTAGGTTATTTGATGCTAGGTTGGTCCACTCTACTTTAGTGACAAATTCAGTCCAGTCTTTGTTGTCCAAGGATTTAGAGTTAATTCTCAATAATGATATTCCTAATGAGGGGAAAAGGTGGAGATTAAGATGGTTTTGGAACCCATAGTGTTAGAGGCATGGAATCCTTCCCAAGGCACAAATCTTGTTTCTCAAATACAAAACAAGGAGAACGAACCTATTCTCAATAAGATAAGCCCTTTGAAGACCACAAAGGATCCTAATCACATGGAGGAGGTACGAAACAAGGAGGATAATGGGGTTATAAATGTTCATTCCTCTAAGAATAATCAAGCATCTAATTCTCCAATTCAAAGGTCGCCAATCATGGCTTGGGAAAAACGTGTAGAGACTTCTTCTCTGCAAGATATGGAGGAGGATGAGATTCTCCTTTCACCCAAGGTGGAGAAAAAAATATTAAAGATAGTAGACAAGTCAAATGGTAGCAATATTTTAAGAGATTCTTTAGCCTTATTGGGGTTTAGATCTCCTAATAAGATTGGAGTGAAGGAGAATGAATGGATTGAAGTCTCAAGCAAGCATAAGAAAACAAAAAAATCAGATGTGGGCTCAAACAGTAAAGCTGGGAGACCATCTCATAAAGACTCAAGAACAAAAGAAGTGGATAGAGATGTGGTAGGTGGGATATAGAAAACCCTTGACAATGTGTCCAGGGTTAAGAACGAAAAGAAATGATGATGCATCCCCAGAGTCTGCTGCCTTAGGATCCTTAGTTGTAATAATGAAGATTTTTTCTTGGAACCTAAGAGGGTTAAATATCCCAACTAAACAACACTTGCTAAAATGTTGCCTTATAGAGAATAGAATTGACATTCTTATTATTCAAGAAACTAAGATGACAACTATTACTTTTGAGAAAATTATCAAAAATGTTTGGAATACTGCCCCTTCTATGGTCTCTAATGCTAATGGGGCCTTTGGAGGATTGGCTATCCTATGGAACCCTATGAAATTGAAGGGGTCTCTCATGATTAAAAAAACAAAAATAGTATTGTAGTCCACATGGAATAAATTGCTTCAGTTTTCAATTAGAATTTGATTAATGTTTATGCTCCAAACACTAGAGGAGGTAGGGCAACTTTGTACAAAGACTTAGCTGAAATAATAAAAAATAATAGTATGGATTACTGGTTGATTGGTGGGTATTTTAATTATCCTCTTTTCCCTTTGGAAAAGCAAGGTGTCCAGGAGGACTATTTAGATAGTATGATGGATCTTGTTGAGTTCTTTTCTTCTGCTGGGTTGATAGATATTAATCTAAAAGATGCTACATTCACTTGAAACAATAGAAGTCAAGGGAATTATTTGATACAGATTAAACTTGACATATTTCTTATTTCTAGCAACTAGAATATTCTCCCTCATCTATCTCTTAATGCCCTTCCTAGAATAGATTCAGATCACAATGTTATTCTTTTTAATTGGAAAATAAATATAAAGATAGGTCCTTTTCCTTTTAGATATGAAATTATGTGCTCACTCCATCCTAACTTTAAAAAGTTGATTTATAACTAGTGGAATGATCCTATTAATGGTACACCTATGTTTATTATCTCCCAAAATCTTAAAAAAATTAAAGAAATGGTCAAAGGATGGAATAAAAATTCTTCTGGAAATATTTTCCAAAATAAAAAGATCCTAGCTCTTGAGATGAAGGACATCTAGTCTCAAATGGAAATGGGTCAGATGAATGACATTATCTATGACAAGGAAAAAGAGTTGAGAGCTCAATGGTTCAACATACTTTTCCCATTTCCTATCCTATGTGCGCATATCGGTTATTAGATCTAACATAGAACATACTTACCGGCTAATGAAGAGATTAAACACAAAATCCAACACACAAAGAGACATCACATAACACCAAGATATATGAGGAAAACCCAAGATGGGAAAAACCTCAGTTAGCAATGTTGTTGGAGACTACTGCTCCAATCCAGCCTCACAATGAAACTCTGTTACAATGTTTAGTTGCACCAAACCAAGGAGATACAACCCCAACCTTGTTTATGGGCTACAACCCAAAGGAACTGCAATCCCTGATTTAGGGCACCAACCCAAGGAGCTACAACCCCAACCTAATTTATGGGCTATAACCCAAAGGAGCTATAACTCCTGCATCGAGCTACAACTCAGTGATTTTGATGAAAACATCAAATACACAAGTAGTAATCTAGTTACAAGTGAATCTTGTAACAACTCAAATCAAAAGTTCCCTACCGGTAAGGTATCTCCTCAGCCTTACCAGTTCTCTGCTCGCTTTGACTGAATCTCTCTTCTCATTGTTGCTTCTTACCGGTTCACCTTCCACTCTGTCAGTTCTCACTTCCTTCAACTACTCTGCTACACTCCACCGGTACTACACTCAGTTGGTTCTATGCCTTCCTTCTTTGCATTTCTTTTCTTCTTCTTTGCCCGTATGAACACTACCGGTTCTACACTTCTACCAGGTGAACTCTTCAACCTGGTCCTCCTTTACTCTCACTCGCTTCTCATATGCTCTTTAAACACTTGACTAATTTTATTTTACATGTGGAAGTATCATGCTTCCCAGTAGCACAATTTTCTTCTATCCAGCAGCCACAAACAATCTCTTTGGCCTTCATACTTATAGCCAGGTTTTCCTGCCAAAGCCCATTTCAAAATCTAAGTGGTTAGTGTTTCCTCACAATTCTTGAGGAAAACCAAAATCAAATCAGATCTTGCTCAATCTGATATTCTTGACATCCATCTGCACAAGTCTTCAATCAACGTGCCTTCTAGAACACGTCTTCCTTCTTCAGCAACTTGCAAACAATCTATCTGCATACTTCTTGTTCAATAACCATTAATGGCATGATGGGTTTCTTCAACTACTTCGATTTTCTCAATCAGTCTATCCTTGATCCTTTCTTGTCCATTTTAATCTTGACTTGTGCACCTCTGCAACTCCACCTTGAACTTAGCAGTCACATTTATGCTGGACCAACCTCAAGTACTTCATTATCACACTACACCGACCTATGCAAGATCACCACTTCACTTCCTCATAGCATTACTGTTAGTATCCACCTTGGCATACAACTCTGACAGTTTATCTTTTGACCACTCTCATAACTAGTCACACACATACTAACCCTACTGGCACAAATCACTTTGTTGGTTAACCCTTATGTTGGTACTTCACCTCTCTGTTCATTATGTTACCATGTCTACACTTGTTGAACTGTCAGTTGAACCCCTTGACCAGTCACCAGACATGTCTATCCATAGTATGCTCATTCCCACAAGGTGGAAAGACATCTGCATCTACACCTTGTCCATATTACTAGTGGACTTACGTACTAGTAACCACTCTTGATGACACTCTATCATCAACCCTCACTAGACACCATATTTAGTCTAGCCATTCTTGTGACTGCATCTGACCAGTCGTGCCCTCTCCCTGATCAGTTTGGAATACTTCACAACTGGTTTGTCAAGATGACAAACACATCACACTCCTTTTGTACTGACATCTCAACATGCGTTCTCTATCGGTCTAGTACATAACCCTGATCTCATGCACCTAAGGCATTCCCTCAAATCACCGGTAGATTCAGTGTGAACCTTCAAACACCTGCCTTTGACTCATCTACCTTATCTCAAGGGACTATGATGCACACAATGCATATTATGAGATAAGTTCCACTTACCGGTGGAGTGACACCATCTTCTTTCTGCAATCTACTCGTGTGACTTCCCTGTTTGTGCAACATCTCTTCAAACAGGCACATGTGATCTGGTGTGGGCACATTCACTATCAATCATTGCTTCTCATGATGACTGTATTCTTCATCCGATGGGAGTCCTGTTGTTCTGCAACTTCTCACCATACCAGTCGACCTTCTATTCTGGTTGACATCTACCTCTAATGCTAACAACCTCTTGTCCACTAGTTGACATCAATGTCAGTGATACCGGTAACATCCTATACCAATTGACATCAATGACAACACAATGCCAACAATCTCCCCATTTGGCATTGATGTCAACATGTATTATTCGGTATACTACAATAGCTTTCTCCCCCTTTGACAACAATGGCAAAGGGAACCATCAAGATAACTTTCCTCTGTGTATCTACCTAGCACTGACAGGAATCTCTCTCTCCTTATTATTGATTGTATTTCTCTCTTTGAAGATTATTCACAACATCATCTCAATCACCAACATTTGAGATGGAAAGCTTAGGTACCTAGCAACCCTTGACAACATGCATTGATCTCTCTCCTTCTTTGAGCATCTGCTTGATCTGCTTCTATGTATAGTATATCCGATATCAATTTGAGGATATAGCTCTGAACTCCCCCTAAACTTCAAATCTTTTGTCTTTATTTCTCATCTGCTAGATTTCAAAATGATACTCACCTTAGTACCTATAACCTCTACCATCATGATCACAATGCCAACTACATATCACTTATCCAACAAGTTGACTCATAAAGATGCTTCTACAAGAGATCAGCTACCGGGACACCATATGTCATTTAGGTCCTTTCCGATAACACCTGAGACATAACTTCATCCACCCAAGCTATCAAATTTGCATCGATGATCCCTCAACTCATTGACATACATAACTTGCAACACTGATCAACATCTTTGTTGGTAACATGTTGCATATATGGGTCTTTTGTCATTGTCGGGACACTTTGCTCATTACCTATTTTTCCTGGATCCAATTTCCTCTGCTAACATTTATTTCACCTGTAGCAGTAAACCATCTTCCATGTGTGGTCAAGGTAACTACATATATTGCCATCATATTTTCTTCCTCTTATCGGAAACAACATGTTCATCTTCTTATCCATACTCAACTAAGGGGTGAATGATCTGGTCAATATGTAACTCCCCTTGAGTCCCGCATCTCCTTCAATCCATAGGAGACATCACATGTGCATTAAATGCACAATCTCAGTCCTTGCTCTTCTCTTCTGGCTTCTTCCTCCATGTTTTCTTGATTTTTTTCCTTTCCATATCTGTAGTCTTGGTAGCATGATTGACCTTCTTCTCATCATTGGTCCTTTCTCTGCAGATGATGTTGCAGTGATGTGCAACATCCATGCCAATCTCTTGATTCGGGAACCTCCTAACATACCGATTTTCTCTTCCTTTTCTGAACGTGCTATTTTGGCTGGTTACCAGTTTCCTTGAATTCCTTGAATGTGCAAGAATATTTCCTCTCTTGTTCTAGGCTGGTCTATGCTGCTCATATCCCCTATAGATTCTCTCATGCTAAGCAAGATTGATCCTCTAGTTGCGATGGGAATGCATATACTTCTTGCATTCATAACTTTTATGTCCTAAACCATTGCAGTTATAACACACAATGTTTACATTTTTAGGAGCAGTGCATGGATTCATGTTATCATAGTTGAGAGGGGGAACATGCATGTTTATATTCTGTGTGACATTCAACTTACATACATAACTTTATGGCCTTCTGATTTATTATATCTAGGAAGAACACTCTATCTATTCCTAGTCCTCATTTCACATTCTTCTTTCCTATGGCCATAACCTTTACATACAAAACAATATCCTGAGAAGGGAGGCTTATTACTTACAAATTTATTCTACTAGACATGAGATGATCTTACTAGTTTGGCCTCTCCATTTCTCCTTCTTTGGGGATGGACTCTAGGTTGTCCATGCTCTGCATATTTCTCATCTGATCTCCCCTTCTTCCATGCTTGGTTTTTGCTGGTAGGAGGACTTCTCCTACGCTGTCTTCTCATGTTCTTGCTTCTGATGAAGTTGTCTTCTCTTATTTTCCCTTTTCCTTTCAGATCTGTATTTGCAACACAATTATTCATTCTCAGCTTCATGTTCTTGACAGTTGTAGTCAGATCTATCCTTTTCTTTGGATCATTTATGACTATGAGGGTCTGGCTTTTTCTATTTTCATTTGAGGAGACAAATTGAATATCATTGTGGAAGGTATCCTTGCTTGTAGAGCATTCATCGGCAGCATATCCTAATCCTCTAGTATCCTTGGTGTGTTTTTGTTTACTTAACATTTTGTCCAAGGCATCAGTACTGCCATCATACCAAATCCTTGCCTTGAGCTCATCTTGACTTTTCTCAAGGTCTTTCCTGATGCTCTCGATTTCCTCTTTTAGCTTTTGACACTCCTTGTCCTTTGTTTCTACTTCTAGCTGAAGATCCTTACATCTTCTCTCCTCAGCATCAAAGACTGATTTCAACTCACTAGTCAATCATTTTGCCTCTTCAAGTTGAGATGTCAATATGTAGATATTGTTATTTGATTCTTCAAGGCATATTCTCAACCAGCTGCGTTCCTTATGAACTAAATCTTTGTAATTTTTAAAATCCTTTCTGACACTTTACAACTCATCTAGTGCACTTACCAGTTCACTTTCAAGATCTACTTCAGCTTCATCTTCATCATCACTCCCAAACACATCTTGTTAGTGGGATATGTCTATCTTGTCACACTTTGATGTGTACACATCACTTTATGTCTCTTGTGCCATGAAGAGATGAGTTTCCTCTTCATCAAAACTACAACAACTAACCAATCTGCTATCAACACTTCCACATGTGTCTATATTGTTGTCCTTCATGGGGTATGTGCACAAAGATGGTGGTCAGAAAAGCGGACACCACCCAAAAAAACATGGAAAAACAAGCAATGCATATGCAGTTTTAAAATTTGAAATTCTCACGTATGTGCTTAGGTTTGTTCTTCCCAAGCCTAGAGAAGATAGCACGTACGCGCTTCTTTTAAGAAAATGAGTGCATATGTGCTACGCCTAGGAAAATGAGTGTGTATGCGCTGCTCATAGGAAAATGAGCGTGTATGCGCTAATAATCCAAATATAACCGCGTACGTGGTGCCTGGTAAAAAAAGTTTAAAAAAAAAAACTCGGTCTCATTTACCCTTGAATAGTGCATTTTTTACTTCATTTTTTTCCCATTTCCTCTCCTAAACCACGAACAGGGTGCTATATTTTTCCTCCAAGCTATGGATCAAGGTTATTTTTTTGTTTATTTTTGTCTTTCTTTCCCGTTTGTTCAATTTGTTTTACATTTTGAATTTAATTTCCTTAATTTTGATTAGGTTTTTTCATTTTTTGTTTCAAAAACTAGATTCTTCTAATCCATAACAAGAACAACCAAATGCACCTCCTTAAAACCTACAAGAACAACCAAATGCACCTCCTAAAAACACACAAGAACAACCCCCAATTCCTCCTTTTGATCACTCACCCAAAACACAGGAGCAATTAATTAATCAGTTAGGACAAAATACATCTAAAATCAATAGACTGATTGTTAAATTGAAAACTTATGAACTTGAGCATCATCAATCCCTTGTCACTAGCCTAGAAACATTAGCTAGTGGTGCCATAACTATTTCCACACAAATTACCAAATGGGGAAGCTTTAGGGATAGGTTTCGTCAATTCTATGCGGATGGGCTATCATATGATGGAGTAAAAAACAAAAATATTACTAAACAACAAATATGTGCCCTTTTTGTTGATCCCAAAACTGGTAAGTCATTACCTCTTAATGTAAAGAGGTTTCCCATACATTGGTGTACTAATGTGCAGATGAAGAATATTTTTGGCAAAGGTGGTGGATGGTCTTTGATGATCCACCTTGTAATAATTATGAGGTGCCAATATATTTTTTGATAAAAGTATATTGTGAGTTTGTGCTCAATGTGTGCCCAAACTATTTTGACATGAGAGAGGTCCATGGTAGAGGTGGTGGCTCTGCCCAAGATAGACCTGGATCCTATAGGCGATTACCCATGGAGAGTCACTGCCCCTAGCACCCAAACCCAAGGTGCATCAGGCTATCCCAATAGAGCTGAAAGAGTCGATGGAGCTACAGACTCTTCAGGCGACCATAACATTAACTGGTGCCATCATCCAACATGGGACTTCATTAGCACATCCTATTATATTGGATGATGAGCCATTAGGTGGTGACAGAGAGCCCATCCAGCATATGCGTGTCAGTTGCTCGAGGATAGATGATGTAGTCAGTGCAGATGGATTCTCCTCGCATCTGTGCATGATTTTTGGGAGTAGATGTTAGGCCCACATGGTTAAGGATTTCAGATTGACAGATGAGTTGATGGACATGGTGTTTGCCCATGAGCCACAGACACAGGTGTGTTTATTTGAATTCATAGCATTTTATTTATCAGTCACTTTAAATTTTTAATTACATAAATGAATTTTCATTTATACATCAATTTAAATTGAGACAAATAATATGCATTTCAGGATGCAACAGCAATATCCCATACTCCTCCCTCAATTACTATAGCTGCAACTTCGATGCCTGAGTATAAATTTTTTAACATGTTAAAATAGAATAGTACACTTTGAATTCAAAAAAATACAAGATATACTAACTATATTTAATGTTTGGTCTAATTTCTGGTTTGTAGGGGTTGACAGGGGATGAAATGTCCCAAATTGATGACATCACGCTCTCAGAAATCGATTTTGGCCTATAAGGCTATACGGTATCATATTTTGTACAACCCTTTTTATGTATTGTTTTGATGGAATATACAAGTCATTTCATTTTAGATTTTTTAAATTATGTTTAATTTATTATTTGTACTAATATCTCATGTTAATTTTGTTTTTTAAGGTTACCCCCTCCGCGTCTAGGGCTCGTCCTAAGAAAAATAATTCCTCGAAGATGCCAAAACATAGGAAGAAGGTAATTGAACACATTTTTAGTTGTACAGTTGTTTTAAAATGTTGAAATCAAGTATTAGTTGGGGTTTGTAGATTGATTAGTATTTTTTGTCTATTTTACATGTACAGCGGCCATTGAGCTATGTGGATTTGTTGAATGCACCTGATTCATCCATGGATCAAGAGAGGGCAAAGGTATGTATCTCTACTTTATTTTCTTGATTTGATGATTATATGCACGCGTACATGTGAACTTGTGATATATTATAATCTTATAATTTTTTCATACAGGAAATATTTATCAATGGCGAACCCTCCTCCTTTCACTGGATAAGCATCTCAGGATCTGGTACACTTTTGTTTGATATGTAAAATTAATTATTTTTAACCTTCAATACTTATCATTATATTAATTGTATTTAATCTTTGAACATTTTTTGTATAGGTAATACCGACAGTTTCTACATTGATGGTGAGCCATCCTCGGTCCATTGGAGAAGCATCTCAGGCACAGGTATGTCATTGTTCTCTATATTATAGCTTTTAAGTGTTTTTGATATATTTATGTTAGTACATTGTATTAATTGTACATTTAATCTACAATAGACCCCTTCATGGTACAACCATAACGTGGATCCATTTAAGTATGTCTTCAAGAAAACTCCTAAGAGTGACAAGGAGAGGAGAGCAAAGACATTAGCTCCTAGATCAGCTGATGAGGTAATCTACATTTCAATTACAAAGGAATTAAAGTTAAATGCATAGTTATGTTGTTAATTGTGAACTATTTTCTACAAAAGAATTCTAACTTGGCTTTTGAATTATGGTTTTGCAGCCATCCACAGATCCGCATACTGCATCGAAGAGGCTTGATTTTGATGATCCACCACAAGTTTACGATTATATAGTGTTAGTTTTGGTCATAGAATGACCAATACATGTAGATCTATTCTACATTTTTATTGTATATCGATTTGGACATGACATATGCCACATTTTTGTAATACTTGTATTGACTTGGCAGACATGCCTTTTTTTATATATATAAATATCGATATTTGATCCAATAGATGTGTATTGAGCTCATTATTTTGTATTCGTTGTATTTTGTGGTTGTCCTTTTATAAATTTCAATGAATATTTGCATATATAATCAACAATATGAATATAAACAACAAAAATATATGATATAAAACATTGCAATCATGGAATATGATTTGATAAAATTTCTAAAATGCTAAATTAACCCTAGAAAACTCCTTGTATTCAGTTCATTATTGTGTATTCGATGTATTTTGTGGCTTCCCTTTTATAAATTTAAATGAATATTTGCATATGTAATCAACAATATGAATATAAACAACAAAAATCGACAATATGAATATAAACAACAATATGTGTTTGTTGCGAGAGCACCCTCATGCTTGCAATGGTCAAATTTTGTTCGTTGTGTGCACAAACCAATGTCATGAGCACGTTTGAGTGGGCAGGTTTACGCTTGGCATGCCCCTGTCATGCATCCCAAAGTGACGGAATGTCGAGAGTCATACCATACCAGTGCAATCTCTAAAGTGCCCTGAGTCCAAAAAATTGTAAAAAGTTGATGGACTGTTTCTTCAAATCTAGGACACATATGGTCGATACGTTTGAACTCATGGGGTTGCATGAGGCTCCTCTAAAATGTCCTATCTTGGTTTTTGACGAGTCGGAGCCATTTTCAATTAGTAGCATTTTTTCGCCTGCTGCAAAAACTATCAGTTGCATGCAATGCAAAGTTGCCAGATTGACTGGAATTGATTCGGGTCGTTGTGTGCACAAACCAATATCAAGAGTGCACTTAGGTGGGTATTTTTATGCTAGGCATGCCCCTGTCATAAATCCCAAAGTGTCGAAACTTCTAGAGTCATACCGTATTGGTGCGATCTCTCAAGTGCCCTAAGTCCAAAAAAATGTCAAAATTTGATGGACTGATTCTTCAAATCCAGGACACATATGGTCAATCCATTGAACCCGTGGGGTCACGTGAGGCTCCTCTATAATGGCCTATCTTAGTTTTTGATGAGTCAGAGCCATTTTTAATTGGTAGCACTTTTTTTCCTATAGCAAAAATCGTTAGTTGCATGCAATTCAAAGTTGCTAGATTGGCTAGAATTGATTCGGTTTGTCGTGTGCACAAAATGACATGATGAGTGCGTTTGGGTGGATAGGTTTATGCTAGGCATGCCCTTGTCATGCATCCCAAAGTTCTAGAATGTCAAGAGTCATACCATACTGGTGCGATCTCTCAAGTGCCCTGAGTCCAAAAAATTGTCAAAATTTGACAGACTATTTCTTCAAATCCACGACACATATGGTCGATTCATTTGAACTCGTGGGGTCACGTGAGGCTCCTCTATAATGGTTTGTCTTGGTTTTTGATGATTCAGAGCCATTTTCAATTGGTAGCATTTTTTCGTCTGCTGCAAAAATGTCAGTTGCATGCAATGCAAAGTTGCCAGATTGGCTAGAATTGATTCAGTTTGTCATGTGCACAAACCAAAATCACAAGCACGTCCGGGTGGGCAGGTTTACGCTAGGTGTTGGCATATGTGCAGAGCATGATAACATGATGATATTGTATGTTGTCATTGATGTCAATATGTTGAAGTATGAACCGGTATGTTGTAGTAAGCAAACTAGCAAGAGAATCGGTATAATGATGTAAACTGGTATTTGTGAAAAAGTGAAGCGGTATGTTTGTTCAAGGTAAACTGGCATGTTGGTATGAGAACCGGTAAATGGAAGTTTTGTATTGGGGTTTCATTTGGCGTGACTACCGGTTGGTAGTCTCAGCTTCAGGGTTTCTGGTTAATGCATTCCAAGCTTGTGCGATTCAACAGATGACATCTTGTGATGAGTTAGCATTGTATAAAGACCAAATAAGTGTTGTCACATCAGTCTTGTGCACGTGAAGGATTTTCTTGAGGATCTTGCATGGAGAGTGATCCTATCCACCTTGGGAATGTGTGAAGTCTCTCTAATCGGTGGAGAGTGTGTGATGAGTTATCAGCTTCCTGAAGCGGCAAAAAATGAACGTTGGAGAATGTCTTGAGATCCGTTCAAGATTGTTATATTCGATGCAGTGTGGTTGACAATCGGGATTAAACTGATTGGATTGTAAAACCTAAATTTTTAGGGTTTAGGTTTTATGCTACCAACCTATTTGTTTCCTATAAGGTCAATGATTTTTTTCACATTGAAGTTGTTGGCAAATGGTATGTGTGTATCCAAGTGAGTGATACTTGATTCTTGCCAGACTAGAGAAGTGTGTTGATACCTGCAGAGTGTGACTACAAAATAAAAGGAGCTAAAGTGGATCTACCTTGGCATTGAGTGTTGTTATCAGATCAGTGTATTACCTGTTGACTTCTAACCATTTTAGTAGATGGAAAATCTCCTAACCATTTAGCTTTAACAGGATTTTGTGTAAATCCTTTAACATGGTGACTCAATTCAATGAGTTCTTCAAATCCTCTTGTGAGGTAACCTTTAACAAGGTTCTAACCTTTAACCGGGTATTTAGCCATTCCTTAACCAGTTGATCCCTTGTAAGATTGGTTCCTAGTAGAACCTATTGTAGAAGTCTCTAACCAGACTAGGCTCCTAACAAAGCAGACTTCAAAAGAGTTCAAGAATAGCTTGTGGGTATTCATCCCCACCGTGGTTTTTCCCAGTTGGGTTTCCACATGAAAAATCAGTATGTCATATGTGATGCCTTTCATGTGATGGTTTAGTGTTTTATGTCAAACTGATAGAATATGTTGAACTAGTAGTCATTATATTTTTGATGATAGGTTACTTGTTTGTGCATAAGGGTGAAGTGGAAATGAGGTATTAGATTGTATGGAAAGCTAAGGGTTACCAGTTTATGTCTTTCACATTCTCACTGTGTTTTACCAGTAGTAATCTAATTTAGACTGGTGTTTGTGCTTGTGAGTCAAAGTGTCATGTGTGAAGTCAAACCGGTTCAGGAAAAGTGTTTTCTGCCTATACTGATTCACCCCCCCCCCCTCTCAGTACCAGTTTGGTAAGCTTAACCACTTGAGGAAAAGATCCTACTCTAATGATGAAGAGGGAAGGTCCAAAGTTCAATAGAGACAACTTTAAAATATGGAAGGACAGAATGAGATATACATCAAAAGCATGGGTGATCAACACTGGAGGTATGTTGAGAATTCTTATGTTATCCCTACCAGTACTCTCACTGATGATCAAAAGAGAGAGATTCAGGAGACTGGGCAAGTCATGGAAGCCCTAATCAACAATCTATTTGACATTGAGTTTATTAATGTTCAGGATAAAGACAATCCCAAAGAAGTATGGGATGCTCTAGAGAATATCTATGGCGGTGATGAACATGTGAAACAAGCTAAGGAACAGAGCCTTAGGGGAAATTTTGAAGTCATGCAGATGGTTGAAGGAGAGACCATTCAACAATATGGAATAAGAATCAAAACTATTGTTGGAGACATCAAGAGTGTGGGTGGTATAATAGATGATTCCACTATTGTTAGCAAAATCTTGAGTTCCTTATTACTGGTCTATGCAATAAGGGTTGCTCCTATTCAAGAGTTTAGGTCTATAGACAAGACAAAGGTATCCCTAGACTCCATCATTTCTAAGTTGACAGCTTATGAGATAAATAATTATGATGGCAGTATTTAGAAGACTGAATCAGCCTTTAAAGCATCTGTTGCAACATCTAGAAAGGGCAAAGAAGCAAGTACCAATGGTGATCAACCAAGACAAAGTAGCGAAATGGATGATGAGGAGATCTTGATGGAATTTGAGGCTCTTGTTGCCAAGAGGCTTCCTAAGGGAACTGGTAAATATAGAGGTAAGCTCCCTTTGAAATGTTTTTCTTGCAATAGGATAGGACACATTGTTGTAAACTATCCTAATGGTGATAATAAGGACAAACTGGAAAGGTTCAAGAAGTTAAAAGGAGGAAATAGGAGAAATTGTTTTATAGCAGTTGATGAAGGTGTCACTAATGAGGAATCAAATGATGAAGATAGTGAAGACATTGTGTTTGTAGTAGTTAAGGAAGATGTGTCAGACAAGAATGCTCTTGTCTCCCACTTTGATAATTCCAATGAGTGGATTAGTGATAGTGGTTGATCTCACCATATGAGTGATGATGAGAGTAAGTTTCTATCTCTAGAAGAGTATGAAGGTGGTGTGGCTCATTTTGGTAATGATACACCATGTATGGTAAAAGGCAGAGGGTCCATCTCTCTTAATGGAAAAAGTAGTGCTGACAATGTGTATTGGGTAGAAGGTCTCAAACACAACCTTTTGAGTGTTGCCCAGCTAAATGATAATGAATCACTCTGGAATTCAGAGATGGAGTGTGCAAAATAAAAGGTAAGAGTGGTGAACTAATGGCCACTGGTATGCAGACCAAAGGTAACCTATTTTAGCTGAATGCAAATATCAGTACATGTTTAATGGATAAGTTTGATGATAGTTGGATATGGCATAGGAGACTCTACCATGTAAACTTTGATAATATTGTGAAGGCCAGTAAGATCAAGGCAATTAGAGGATTGCCTATGTTGAGCAAACCAGAGAATCCTTTGTGCAGAGAGTGTCAACTAGGGAAAATGTCTTCCTCAACCTTCAAAGGTAAATCTTTCACTGCAAACAATTTACTTGATCTTGTGCATACTGATTTGTGTGGTCCTATGAAAACTAGGAGTGTGCAGGGAGATAGGTATTTTATGATTCTTACTGATGATTTCTTAAGAATGATGTGGGTCACATTCTTAAAGGACAAGTTTGAAGCCTTTGGAAAGTTCAAAGCCTTCAAAGCACTGGTTGAAAAAGAAATTGGTAAGAGGATTAAGTGCCTAAGAACTGATCAAGGAGGAGAATTCACTTCTAATGAATTCAACAAGTACTATGAAGAGAATGGCATCAAGAGGACACTGTCTACCCCCAAACTCCATAGTAGAATGGCCTAGCAGAGAGAAACAATTGGATTGTAGTTGAAGCAACCAGAACAATGTTGCTCAAGACCTTTTGGAGGAAGCAGTGAGCACTGCAGTTTACACAATGAACTGGGTACTCATCAAAAAGGGTAAGGATAAAAAACCTTATGAGTATTGAACCAGTAAGACACCAATGGTAAGATACTTTAGAGTGTTTGGTAGAAAATGTTATATCAAGAGGAGTAAACATCAAAGAAAGTTTGATGCAAAATGTGATGAGGGAAAATTTCTAGGGTATTCCACAAAAAGCAAAGCTCTCAAATGTTTCAACAATAGGACTCAGAGAATTGTTGAAAGCATCAATGTTAGATTTGATGAAACCTCTGAGAAACCCTTAGGAAATCGACAATGAGCAAGTAGGAGATGAACTGGTAGTAACCTTCTAGGAACCGGTTGTAAAACAGCCTGGCACTAGTAGTAGTGTTCCTACACTGGTAGATGTTGATGCTGATGAAGATGAGGATGACGAAGAAAAGCAAGAGGAAATAACAAAGATCATTCCTAGGTATGTAAAGTTGAATCATGATCTAAAGTAGATCATAGGAGATAAGGATGCAGGAATTCTTACAAGAAGAAAGGTCAGAGAAAACTCATGTATGATCTTTGAATTTGAGCCTAAAACATTCAAAGAGGCACATAAAGATGAAGACTAGATCAAGGCAATAGAAGAGGAACTTGACCAGATAGAAAAGAATGGTACATGGTCTTTGGTACCCAGACCTGAGCATAAAAATGTCATAAGCACCAAATGGGTTTTCAAAAATAAGTTGAATGAAGATGGCACAATGGTAAGATACAAAGCCAGACTGGTGTGCAAAGGATATGCTCAAGAAGAAGGAGAAGACTATGGAGAAACCTTCGCTCCAGTAGCCAGATTGGAAGGAGTTCATATGATTGTTGCATATGCAACCTTCAAGGGATTAAAAGTATATCAAATGGATATAAAATCTGTATTCCTAAATGGAATACTAGAAGAGGAGGTGTAGATAGAGCAACCAGATGGGTTTTCCCTATCAGACGACAGTGACATGGTGTGTAGGCTACATAAAGCCTTGTATGGACTAAAGCAGACACCTAGAGCATGGTATGAACACTTGCACTCCCATCTTGTGAAGATTGGATTTGAGAGGACAAGTGAAGATAGCAATATTCATCTAAAGTCAGAAGGAGATTAGATTCTAATCTGTGAGGTATTTGTTGATGACATAATTTTTGGAGGAGATGACAAGATGAGTCATGATTTTGCATATGAGATGAAAAAGGAATTTGAGATGTCACTTATAGGGGAGATTAAGTTCTTCACTGAACTACAGATTCAACAAATGAAAGATGGAATCTTTATCACTCAGTCCAAGTATGTCAAAGAGGTGTTGAAGACCTTTGGCATGGAAGATAGCAAACTGGTTGGTACACCAATGGTGACCAGTTGTAAATTGTCAAAAGAGGATGACTCAGTGTTGGTAAATGAAAAGGAATATCGATCAATGATTGGTAAATTGAACTATGTAGTACATAGCAGATCGGACATTGCACATGCAGTGGGCATTACTGCTCGGTTCTAGAAAAGCCCAAGAGAATCCCACTTGGTAGCAATCAAGCGTATTTTTAGATATCTGAAGGGAACTATTGACTATGGATTATGGTATCCATACAGTAATGATTTCAACCTGAAATTGTTTACAGATGCTGATTGCGCTGGTAATGTGGATGACCGGAAGAGCACAACCGGTGGTGCAATCTTTCTTGATGGTAGACTAGTCTCATCGATGAGTAAGAAGCAGAGTTGTATCTCTTAGTCTATAGCAGAAGTGGAGTATGTTGCAGCATTTATGAACTGAACCCAGACAATTTAGATGAAGCATGTATTAAATGGCTTCAAAGTTCCTGTATCTGAACCGATAAGTATATTTTGTGACAACACAAGTGCAATTAACATCTCCAAGAATCCAGTTTTACAATCTAGAACCAAGCACTTCGAGCTCAAGTATCATTTCTTGAGGGAAAAGGTTCTAAACAAAGAGGTTGTACTGGAACATGTTTCCAGTAAGGAGCAATTAGCAAACATATTCACCAAGCCTCTACTGAAGGCTAGCTTTACCTATTTGAGAGGTGAATTAGGGGTGCTACCCCTTCAAGAGGTGAACTAAAGGTGTGTTCTCCACATCAGTCAGGTCCTACATTCATATATCTTTTTCAGGATTGGTGTGTTGAAGTATGTTACTCCTTAGCAGGAGCAGCATAGTGGAACATAGATGTGTATGCCTCCACATTGGCATTATTTTCAAAGGGGGAGAAGATGTGAAGCAGAGAAGATATCTGCAGTATTGGGGAGAAGATGTGAAGTAGAAGCAGAAAGATATCTTTGTATATTGCCATCAATACCAAAGGGGGAGATTGTTGGCATATGTGCAAAGCATGATGACATGATGATATTGTATATTGTCATTGATGTCAATATGTTGAATTATGAACTAGTATGTTGTAGTAAGCAAACTGGCAAGAGAACTAGTATTAATGATGTAAACCGATATTTCTGAAAAAATAAAGTGGTATGTTTGTTCAAGTTGAACTGGCATGTTGGTATGAGAATCAGTAAATGGAAGTTTTGTATTGGGGTTTCGTTTGGCATGACTACTAGTTGGTAGTCTCAGCTTCATGGTTTTCGGTTGATGCATTTCAAGCTTGTGCGATTCAACATATGACATCTTGTGATGAGTTAGCACTATATGAAGACCAGATAAGTGTTGTCACTTCAGTCTTGTGTGTGTGAAGGATTTTCTTGAGGATCTTGCATGGAGAGTGATCCTATCTACCTTGGGAATGTGTGAAGTCTCTATAAACGGTGGAGAGTGTGTGATGATTTATCAACTTCCTGAAGCGAAAAATAATGAATGATGGAGAACATCTTGAGATCTATTCAAGACTATTGTATTCGATGTAGTGTGATTAATGGTTAGGATTGAATTGACTAGATTGTAAAACCTAAATGTTTAGGGTTTAGGGTTTATGCTACCGACCTATCTATTTTCTATAAGTTCAATGATGTTTTTCATGTTGAAGTTGTTGGAAAATGGTATGTGTGTATCCCAGTGACTGAGAATTGATTCTTACCAGATCGAAGAAGTGTGTTGATACCTGCAGAGTGTGATTGCAGAAGAAAAGGAGCTAAAGTGGATCTACCTTGGCATTGAGTGTTGTTATCAGATCAGTGTATTACCTATTGACTTCTATCCATTTCAGCAGTTGGAAAATCCCTTAACTAGGTAGCTTTAACAGGCTTTTGTGCAAATACTTTAACAAGGTGACTCAATTCAATGAGTTCTTCAAATCCTCTTGTGAGGTAATCTTTAATAGGGTTCTAACCTTTAACCGGGTGATCCCTAGCAAGATCGGTTCCTAGCAGAACCTATTGTAAAAGTCTCTAACTGGACTAGGCTCCTAACAAAGTGGACTTCAAAAGAGTTCAAGAACAGCTTGTGGGTATTCACCCCCACCATGGTTTTTCCCAGTTGGGTTTCCATGTGAAAAATCAGCATGTCATGTGTGATGCCTTTCATGTGATGGTTTAGTGTTTTATGTCAAACTGGTAAAATATGTTGAACTAGCAGTCATTATATTTTTTATGATAGATTACATGTTTATGCATAAGGGTGAAGTGGAAATGAGGTATTAGATTGTATGGAAAGCTACGGGCTACCGATTTATGTCTTTCACATTCTCACTATGTTTTACCAGTAGTACTTTGATTTAGACTGGTGCTTGTTCTTGCCAGTAAAAGTACAGTGTGTGCAGTCAAACCGGTTAAGGAAAAGTGTTTTTTGCCTATACTGATTCACCCCCCCCCCTCTTAGTGTTGGTTTGGTACTATTTGTTCATCATTTATTCATCACTAGGCATACCCCTCTCGTGCATCCCAAAGCGCTAGAACGTCAAGAGTCATACCATACCGGTGCGATCTCTCAAGTGCCCTGAGTCCAAAAAATTATCAAAATTTGATGGACTATTTCTTCAAATCCAGGACACATATGGTTGATCCATTTAAACACATGGGGTCACGTCAGGCTCCTTTACAATGGCCTGTCTTGGTTTTCTACGAGTTAGAGCCATTTTTAATTGGTAGCATTTTTTCGTCTGCCGCAAAAACCATCAGTTGCATGCAATGCAAAGTTGCTAGATTGGCTAGAATTGATTTGGTTCATCTTGTGCACAAACTAGCATCATGAGTGTGTTTGGGTGGGTAGTTTTATGCTAGGCATGCTCCTATCATGCATCCCAAAGCACTAGAACGTCGAGAGTCATACTGTACCAGTGCGATCTCTCAAGTGCCCTGAGTCCAAAAAATTGTCAAAATTTGACAGACTGTTTCTTCAAATCCAGGACACATATGGTCAATCTGTTTGAACCCATGGGGTTATGTGAGGCTCTTCTATAATGGCCTATCTCAATTTTTGACGATTCGAAGTGATTTTCAATTGGTAGCATTTTTTGCCTGCTGCAAAAACTATCAATTGCATGCAATGCAAAGTTGCCAGATTGGCTAGAATTGATTTGGTTCATCCTATGCAAAAATTGACATCTCGAGCGTGTCTGGGTGGGCAGGTTTACATTAGGCATGCCCCTGTCGTGCATCACAAAGTGTTGGAACATCAAGAGTCATACCGTACCGACGTAATGTAGAAGTTGCTTGACAACTTTTTTGACAACAATGATTTTTTTTGCTCAAATTGTATCTAGTCTCAATCTATGACCCCTATGACCCGATAATAACTCAAATAATTCTCCATGATTATACAAGAATCAAGAATACTCATGATTGACCAGGGACACATCACATATACTCAAAACATTGTCACATATTATTCAAAAATTTGCCTTTAAATATGGTCAAATCATCTCTAGGCTATTTGATTATACAAAAAATTGTCTTACAAATCATCTCATGGGCTTTTATACAAAATGTGGCATTACAATATGTGCGATTCAACTCATCACCATTTTAATATACAAATCATCTCATGGGCTTTTATACAAAATTTGGCATTACAATATGTGAGATTCAACTCATCGCCATTTTAATATACAAAATTTGGCATGTACATATGTACAAATCAGCTCATTGCCATTTAAATATACAAAATTATGCCCCTAAACATGTAAAAATCAGCTCATGGGCATTTATATATACAAAAAATGAATATAGAACAATTCGTCAATGATTTATACAAAATTCTCAAAATCATTCTACTCTGAACCATAGAATCAATCAAGTGGGCCTTCAGGATCAGCTCTAACCCATATTGTGTCAGTTATTGCCTCATGGTCAGATTCACAAACTTTCCATAAAATTGGGTTTTGAGGTCTACCATGATACTTCATCAAATTAATATTTGTTGCAACAACAAGGTTAGAGAAATGAAGAATATGTCTGTGTTTCAAAGTCCTCGAACAACCAAACATCAGAATTCTTGATAGGGTATCTTCGAAGCCATGTTCCTTTCATGACAACAGATGCTATTGGGTACTCAATACCCTCTCTGTCAATGACTGTGGTTGTCAATTTTCTTTTAGGCTCAACACAATGACACAAATAATAATTTGTTCCTTCTTCATTGTTCTCTTCTGCAACAACTGCATACACATGACCTGCATTTTATAAAGTGTTAATTAATACCAAAAATAAAGTATGATGTACAACAAAATGAACCAAAAAGAATACTTACAAAAAAATTAGCTCAAAAAATCACCTGAATCCACTAGGTCAGATACATGGTCAAAATCCATTGATGTCTCCATCTAGATCAATTGTAGTGCTTTGGGAATTTGATATGAATCAATGGGAACCAACGGTCTACAAGACCATTTGTCAACCCACTCTTGTGATTCACATTCTTCCCACAAACAGTAAGTGCATGAAGAGAAAAAACATGTGATCTATCTCATATAAATTACCAGTGAACTTGAATTTGAACTCATAAATGAGTGCATGGCACTTGATCCTACAACTGTACAACAATCTAGATAGTTTTCAATGTTAGATTCAATGATCAACCAAAAATATCTACGAACCATTGATGTACCTGGATTACCTAGACCCATCGTAGACTTACACCATCGTACAATTGTTTCTGCATATATCAACTCAGCACCACCTTCGTACTTCAATTCTTCTCTAGCTAGGGCTCTTTTCACACATGCTCCTGCACCATCGTGCTCTCCCTTACCATGTCCAGCCTCAATGAAATTCCAAAAATGTTGTACACCACTTTTCATATGCATCCTTGTCAACCAATAAAACATCCTTGCATTCTTGAATTGTGTTGTGCAATTATCTGACCATATTAAGTGTTGGTTGTATCGTATGTTCCTTTCCCTTAAACTATCATAGAAAAATTTAAAGCATCCTTGTACAAACTCTGATGAATGAGTACGATCATCACTTATGTAGAAGTGATACTCTCTTACAACCTTCCTATCCTCCTTTGTGCTATCATATGCATACATGAATTCTATGTTAGGTCTCGGAGACAACTGAGAGGGGGGGTGAATCATTTGTCAAATAAATTCAAACCAAAAACAGTTTAACCAACCTAGTGCTTAATACCGGTAAACCAATCTATTATACCGGTAGATAGTTTTATTAGTTAATTGCAATACCGGTAAGGATTAATGCATGGAATAGAAAGACAAAGTCATCCACAACACATAACACCAATATTTGTACGTGGAAACCTTGTAAGGGGAAAAACCATGGTGGGAAACCTTACCCACAATTAGATGATACTACTGCAGATAGTAAGTGTATACAAATGGGGTCTACACATGTAGAAAGGCCAAGCGCCTAGAGCTCACTGCTCAAACACAAAATAGGAGTCACACTGACTACAATTGGATGGTTAAATCCAATAAGGATGTACTGCTCAAAATAGCATCTTCATAAGCTGGATTCAGTACTGGTGTAGTTTTGATATACTTTCACAAAAACCTTGCTTGACCTTCAAATGATGTCTGCATGTAAAGCTCTGCTTATTCTCGCATATACCTTCACACAATCTTTTTCCTCTATTTTTCACATTCAATCTTACAAATAAGATCTTACATTTATATCATAACCTAGGACCAATTTTAGTAGGTCAGCTCTAAGGATATTACAATAAAATCAATTTACAAATAAATTAATGCCCAATGCAATAACCAATTCAACATGTCGGCTTAATGCATTTACAACAATAATAAATCATCTCCATAGCATGCCATGCTGATCTGGAAAAGATAAACCTCCCGATGTATAACCTGGACATATTTGTCGGTAACAACAAATATGCTAATACGAATATGCCAATAAACAAATCTTAGACAAAGTGTCCAAATGATGTCTTTGACATAACCAAGTGTTTTCAATGCCTTTCCAAGTGCCAGTGATCATTATATCCTATCGGTGTACTAGATACTGGTGACTGTGTATAAGTCATTTGCTTGTTGGTGAATGTTGTTGATTCTCCAAAGTGCCAGAGTTGATAAGGTTTAGTAGGTGTTGACATCAATGACAAAACCATACCAAAATACCAACATGCTATGTGTACAAAAATAGAAACTTGTGTAGAGTGATAATACATGGATTATGATAGTTCTGATACTTAATATAAGTATAGATCCAATAGCCAACAAGATGAGAGGGGGGGGGGGGGGTGAATCATACAAACTTAATCATCCATTAAAACATCATATTCTACCTCGGTAACACATATATCAGTCATATAACCAAAAACTGTCAAACATGCAAACTCAAAAGCATATGAACAATATAAACCTCATAACGCCAGATTTAATGTGGAAACCCAAATAGGGAAAACCAACTGTGGGATTTCAGACCCACTAAGAAATATACTCTTCTAGAGTATGCTCGATTAAAAGAAAATCCTGTTAAAGATTATAAACACATTGCTAGATGACACCTGGTTAAGGGATTTCCCTCAGATCTGTTAGGATCTTCACTTTGTTAGAAGTGGCCTTGTCAAAGGATTTCAAACACTTAATTAGAATGTCTCCTTGTTAGAGGATTTACATATAAGACTGTTAAGTCCACTCGGTTAAGAGATTTCCTGTCACTTTCACAAAATAACAGTAATACAATCTGTCTGCAACTTCACATCTAAAATGCTAAAGCAGATTCCTATTTGTTCAATACAATCTAAACATAGAACTAATCTTCTCTATCTGTTGGGCATCAATACTCTATTATTCTAACAGGTCTTCAAGCTTCTGTGCTCGGTAATCACTATGTAGCATCCCTGTGCATACACTTGCCCGCATACATTGTTTATCAACTATTTCCTATTTATAAACAATCTTCTAACCGCTTAATCTCCTTGATCATATTTCCCATGGTCAATCATAGCCATCAGATCTTCAATCTTGTCCAGGTTCATTGTATCTTTCGATCTGAAAAAGTTTTACCTTGCCTTAGAACTTGCACATTCACCTTGGAACTTGTGTTAGGGTAATGCGGTTCAATCTGAGCTGTAGATCTTCTTGTCAACTTTCCATTGCCTTAGATTCATTAACAAACTTCTTCCATGACTTACTAATCATTGATCCGCTCCAGCTCATCAGCATCATTCATTAAATATCACATGTAAACATTTAATGCATTTTGTTGTAGCTCGGTTACAACTCAGTGAATACTAAACTTCACTTGGTAGACATTTTGTCTTCATTAACCGACTGCAATAACCTTAGGGTTTACCAACTAGGTTCCTTAGGGTTTCCGACTAGGTTCTTTGCCTGATAACATAGTATATTATTAACCTTTACATTTTACAACATATGTATGATGTTAAAACAATCTAAAACATCAATATCTCATCATTCTCTAACTCGATAGAGTTGCCCATTGAATAACTTATCCCCTTATTCATCATATTATTTCATGTGTCTTTACCGACTTCTTTATAATCTTCATATCATACTTCTCAAGATATGGCAACATCATACTGAATTAGAAAATCAATTTCTTGACATTAATGACAAAATAATAATATCAAGATAGTAAAACATCTTTAATCAGTTATGTCCATAATCATCAACAACCTTCTCAATATCCTTATTGAAATGTCAACAATCTTTCATTGTCTGTTATAATGTAATATTGCCAACAAGATTATACTTTATTTTGAGGTTGTAGTGTATAATTTTCAATGATAGAGACAATGGTGTCAAGAGGAAATGTATCCTTACATAACTTGATTTGCTTATCTAACCATTGAGCTCTATGTGTATGCATTATGTACTCATAAACTAGTTCCTCTTGAAACATTTTCATAAATTGAGCTACACATATATCATTTTTCACTAGCTCACATCTCTTCAAATCTTTTCCATCTTTAACTCCATATGTGACTGTCTTGTATTTTCCGAAAGAAACTAGTTTTGTACCAATTTCATTTGTGCTCTCCAAATGTACGCATCTTGGTAAATGTTGCAAACCACCACATATAGCACAAGAACCTTCCAAACAAGGCATCTTATAATAAAGGCAACCATCATGTCTATTACATAGCACACTTGAAATAATTTCTCTTACCGACTTAGGAGGTGCTTGTATATTACATTCCTGCAAAACATCGTTAGTGTGCAAAGTAGAACAAATATGATGACAAATATCATAATGCATGGAAAATTCAATATGCATCCTACAACAACACGTGGTGCGTACATGATTAATCTTAATGTAAAAAGGTTTTGCCATTTCAAAAAATCTTTGAGAAATTATTATTTGAGGAAACTTTTGAAGGAATCTTTCATAAAATTTAGTTTGAGTCATATCCAAATAGTGTTTTGCATGTGGCTCACGATTTGTAGACCCAAATCACCTTCTAACAACATCTCTTTGGCTGGGTGAAACTCTTGTGTTTTCATGCCAAAAATTTTCAATTAATATTTTTAGTGCATCAACAACCTTGTCCTTGCATGGTAGTCTACCCGAGAATGCCCAAAGAGAATTATTGCTAGGTTCCTCTATTTTTCCCTGCCTCTTTAATGCTTTACTTAATGTTGTTCTACTAATGTTTAATGACTTACTTGTTTTGCTTATCAAATGATCTTTTTTTTATTTTCTTGCTCATTATAGTTGATGTGATGACACGTCGAGTAGCATTAGAATCTTTAGTATATGATTTTGAACCAATAGCTTGATATGCATCAAATAGATTTCTCACAATAGTTCTTTCACTGTTACTTTCAAATGATCTTAGGCCTATAATTTTTATTGTCTCTCTAAAATTCAAATTTTTAATCATTTGAACAATTAATTGACATCTTGCGGTTTGATTTAAGTTATTAAAATAGTTTTGCCATATGTTTTTAACCATTTTCCTACAAGTTCATTCATTCATTTTATTGGGCATTGACTTCAATATATTCTCATCAATGTCAATTAGATACTTTGGTTTCCTACGATTGATTCTAGGAGGTGTTAACATTGGTGCATTATGTACATTCAATTCATCAAGTAGAGAAGGTGTAATATGTTCATCATTTAATTGATTATTCAATGTGCTATCTTCTTCAATTGCATTAGGTTCAAACGGTAAATCAAATGTCTGTTCTTCAATTGCATTAGGCGCATTATATTCATTTGGTAAATTGAATTGAGATGTTGAGGATGACATACCTTCTTCTCCCATTGTTCTTATGTCACACAATTTCTTCATATGTTGCCTTTATCTTTCCTTTTGAGCCTCTCGTTGTTCCATCATTCCTAGATTGTTCTTTGCCATGGTTGATATCGATTGTCCTAAATAGAATCATATTACATATATATGTAAACAAAATTTCATAAACAAACAAATAACCATAAATATGCATCTTATCACTATTTTTTGGAATCAAACTATTAAACAATCACAATACTATTGACAAAAACTAATAAGAACAACAATTCAATCATTTGAAATCATACAAAAATAAAAAATTCACTTACTTCTATGTATAAAACAATGATAGAAGTATAGACACAGTTCCAGTGGGGCCTTCAACAACCTCAAAAACTTCTTTTGAGGCCGTTGAGGCTCTTGGGCAACTAAAACTATGTCTATAAATCGTGTACGCACTGTTAGTCAATAAAATGTTGACAATCCCAACGGTATTCTTTTTTCCCATTCTTGACTAATATGTAGCCCGTACGCGCTCCTAAGCCTAAAAAATGTTATCACAGGGTAAAAAATAATGGGCTTAGTACAAGTAATAAGTACCGCGTATGTCCTCCTTTGCCTTAAAAAGTTATGGCAGGGCAGTGAACTAATAGTTTTGGTACCCCATACGCGCTATTCGTAGTAGAAAAGATGTGAATGAAAAGGGAGGGAGAGAGAGATAGAGATAGACAAAGACAAAGAGAGGGGGAGAGTAGGGTGGAGGGATAGAGGACGGGGGATGGAAGGGAATGAGGGAGGGAGAGAGGGAGAGAAGAGAGGGGAGGGTGGGAGAGAACAAGGGGTATGGAGGAAGAGAGAGGGAGAGTAGGGGGAGGGAGGGAGAGGAGATGAGAGAGGGAGAGAGAGAGGTGGGAGATAGAGGGAGAGAGAGGGAGAGGGAGAGGGATAGAGAGAGGGAAGGAGGGAGAGGGAGAGAGAGGGAGAGAGAGAGAGAGGGGGGGGAGGGAGAGAGGGAAGGTAGAGAGAGGGAGAGGGAGAGTAGGGGGAGGGAGGAAGAGGAGAGAGAAGAGGGAGAGAGAGAGGGGAGGGAGAGGGAGAGAGGGAGAGGGAGAGAGAGAGAGGGAAGGAGGGAGAGTGAGAGAGAGGGAGAGAGGTAGAGGGAGGGAGATTGGGAGACAAGAGGGGGGAGGGTGGGAGAGAAGAAGGGGTATGGAGGAAGGGAGGGAGAGGGGGAGAGGTAAAGGGAGGGAGAGAGGGAGAGAAGAGGTGGGAGGCAAGGAGGGAGAGGGAGAGAGAAGGAGAGGGAGAGGGAGAGGGAGAGAGAGAGGGAAGGAGGGAGAGGGAGAGAGAGGGAGAGAGAGGGAGGGGGGAGAGACAGAGAGGGAGAGGGGGAGAGAGAGGGAAGGAGGGAGAGGGAGAGAGAGGGGAGAGAGAGAGAGGGAAGGTAGAGAGAGGGAGAGAGGTAGAGGGAGGGAGAGAGGGAGGGAGAGAGGGAGAGAAGAGGGGGGAGTGTGGGAGAGAAGATGGGGTATGGAGCAAGGGAGGGAGAAGGGGGAGAGGTAGAGGGAGGGAGAGAGGGAGAGAAGAGGGGGGAGGGAAGGAGGGAGAGGGAGAGAGAGGGAGAGAGAGAGAGAGAGGGAAGGAGGGAGAGGGAGAGGGAGAGAGAGGTAGAGAGAGAGAGACGGGGGAGGGAAGGTAGAGAGAGGGAGGGAGGTAGAGGGAGGGAGAGAGGGAGAGAAGAGAGGGGAGGGTGGGAGAGAAGAAGGGGTTTGGAGGAAGGGAGGGAGAGAGAGAGAGAATGAGAGGAGGGAGAGGCAGAGGGAGGGAGAGAGGGAGAGAGGGAGAGAAGAGAGGGGAGGCAAGGAGGGAGAGGGAGAGAGAGGGAGAGGGAGAGAGAGAGGGAAGGAGGGAGACGGAGAGAGAGGGAGAGAGAGGGAGGAGGGAAGGTAGAGAGAGGGAGAGAGGTAGAGGGAGGGAGAGAGGGAGAGAAGAGGGGGGAGGGTCGGAGAGAATAAGGGGTATGGAGGAAGGGAGGGAGAGAGAGAGAGAGAGGGAGAGGGGGGAGTGTAGGGGGGAGGGAGAGAGGAGGGGGGGTAGAAGGAAAGGAGGGAGGGAGAGAGGGAGAGAAGAGGAGGGAGGGTGGTAGAGAAGAAGGGGTATGGAGGAAGGGAGAGGGAGAGTAGGGGGACAGAGGGAGAGGAGAGGGGGGAGGGGAGAGGGAGAGAGAGAGGGGGGGCAGGGAGATGGAGAGAGAGGGAGAGGGAGAGAGAGAGAGAGGGAAGGAGAGAGGGAGAGAGAGGGAGAGAGAGGGGGGGAAGGGAAGGAAGAGAGAGGGAGAGAGGTAGAGGGAGGGAGAGAGGGAGAGAAGAGGGGGGAGGGAAGGAGGGAGAGGGAGAGAGAAAGGACATAGGACACCATATGACTGATCTCGATTGTGACTATAGGAATTACAAAATAAGAGAAAGAGGGAGGGAGAGAAGAAGAGAAAGAGGGATGGGGTATGAATGAAAGGAGAAGGGGAGAGAGTGAGAGAGAGAGGGATGGGGTATGGAGGAAGGGATAAGGGGAGAGAGAGAAAGGGAGAGGGACATAGGGAGAGAAGAAGGAGGGGGGATGGAGGGAGAGGAAGAGATATTGAATCCAGGACACAATATGACCCTCAGAACACAATATGACCCCTAACAACATCTAAGGGGTCATAGGGTGTCCTAAGGGGTCATATGACACTATATTATCCCTTAGCACACGATAGGACCTATAACAACACCAAATGGTGTCCTAAGGGGTCATAGAACACCATAGGACCCTTTAGAGCACCATATGGTGTTTTTATGGGTCATTGGTGTCCCAAGGGGTCTTAAGGGGTCAGAGGACACCATATGACCTCTTAGGAAACAATACGACCTCTAATGACACATAAGGGGTCATATGGTGGGCTAATAAAATGATATATTAAATTTAAAGTTATGAATAGAACATCATACAATGAGACTCCAAGTGAACAAACAACGAGGCTTTGCTAAAAAGCAAGTGTAAGAGCTTGACCTAACCCTAATAGTATTGCCTAAGTTGTAAAACATATGATGCTATTAAATTTGCAAGGTTATAAGACTGATCTCGATTGTCACTATAGGAATTACACACTTGATTTCTTTCATGGGTATGTACCATTCCAAGTTGTTTGACAAGTGATGATCATCATATACTACCACTACCATGCATACAACAAACTTTAATTTATTTAGGTGACAGGCATTGTGTAAAAACATGGGAACTCTCACATACCCACCACTATCATTCTATAGGACATCATCTATGTTACTCTCCCTCTTTCTCTTCCTACCTATTGTTTCCTTCTGAAAAACATATTGTAGGTACTCTAACTCATCATGTTGCTTTGTTGACACCATTTTCCACATATGCTTTACTCATTAAAAACACATTCGAGAAGAATATTGCTATAGGTTTCCTTGTTTGTCACGGTAATAGACCTATGGTTCATTTTCAAACCCTATTCCTCCTATTCAATATACACACATAAATCCATGAGTCAATTTTCTTAGGAGAGCATACATGATAAAAATCAAAGAGGAAGTTGCAGACAAGAAATAAATTCACTTACTTCTATAGAAGTGTAGAAATAGTTGTAGTAGGGTATGGAGGGAGGGAGGGAGATAAGAAGAGAAAGAGGGATGGGGTATGGAGGAAGGGAGAAGGGGAGAGAGCAAGAGAGAGAGGGATGGGGTACGGAGCAAGGGATAAGGGGAGAGAGGGAGAGATGGGGTATGGAGGAAGGGAGAATGGGAGAGAGGGAGGGAGAGAGAGAGGGATGGGGTATGGAGGAAGGGAGAAGGGGAGGGAGAGAGAGAGAGAGAGAGAGAGAGAGAGAGGCACCTTGTATGCATTTGAGAGAGGGAGACAATACACTTACATGTGTATATATATGTTTAATATATTATATAAATACATATATATATATATTTATTATATATTATATGTATATACACATTATATATACAATATCATATTATCCACATATTATATATTACATATATTATATGTATATACATATATTATATATAGAATATCATATTATACAATAGCGAGTGTGCAGTGTTTATAGTAAAAAGAGCGTGTCCGCATTATTTATAGGAAAACGAGCGCATACGCGTTGCTTACACCATAAGTACCCTGTACGCACTTTTTAAACTTGTAGTACCCCATACATGCTTTTGACTGTTTAGGCTTGGAAATAGGCCTGGATAACAAAGCTACAATTTGGAAGTTTGATTTCCCTCCATTTCTCTCTTTTTTGATGGTTTTATTTTATCAACTTGGTTTATCGACTTTGTCATCATTAGGTTTACACTTCATCAAGTGGGTATTTCTAAAATTTCCACCATATTTTCACCCATCTTCTGAGCTTTCTAACCATATAATTTTTTTTCAATTTGAACAACAATAACATATTATTATTGAATTTTTTTTACTAGTGTCTCCATAGTTCTCACAGACATAGGTGCACCATTTTTTGAATCACTTTTGATATACTTATCCAAATTTAAAAAACTTTATATATTATTGTAGTGCACTTGGTTCTTTACAATTTAAAAAAAAAATTGTATTTTTGATTTTTTTAGTGCAACTTATGCTTTGCGCACGAACAGGTACCTAATTTTTCAGGATGTGCTCGATTGGAAAATCCATAAAAAAAAAATACTCAACAAAAAATTAGAAAAAAATACACATCTTCTAGGGCTCACTCTTAACTATCTTTCTGCCAAAGGATTTTTTTAAATTCTACATCTAACTATGACTTTGTTGATGCGCATGCCAGACACTATGTTATGTTTTTCATAAAAAATCAGGGTCATTTTTTCGTGCATGAAGGATTTGACCCCCTTAATCTTATCCAATTTTGAAAAAGTTTAGTATTTTGGAAACTAGATTCATAGTAATACAATATTTGTTATTTGATTATCTTCATATCTTGAGTGGATGACTTTCAAATTTTGCCTCCAAGTTTAGGTTCACCTGATTTCAGCAAAAAAGTGTCCACTTATACCCCCCTTTTTGACCACCATCTTTGTGCACTTACCCCATGCTTCCATGATCCAATTTAGTACTTCATGGCTCATTTCCATAAAGCTTTTTCAGTCTATCCCATAGAATATTTTTTACACTTATCCACCTATGATAGAACATCACTAATGAGCCCACTGAATATAGCCTTCATTGCTTCGTCATTACATATACATCTTCTTTCTTCTTTAGTGCCATTGGGAGGACAGAAATTTCTAGGGAGACCATTAACAACTACTATCTAGACATAAAATGCTAGGGAGGATAGGAAAACTTCCATTCTACAACTCCAAATAGCATAGTTTGATCCATAAAAAATTGGAGCAGGGATTGACACTAAATAGACCATTGTGTCCTTAAGCCAGAATCTACCTAAGCTGGAGAAATCTTGTCTGACTAGGAACCTAGGGTCTGATACAAATTGTTAGACACAATTTAACATAAAGAGTGGGGTGAATCAATGGTTCTCAAAATTTTCCCATTTCCTATCCTATGTGTGCATATCGGTTATTAGATCTAACCCATAACAGACTTACCGACTAGTGAGGGGATTAAACACAAAAGCCAATGCACAAAGAGACATCACATAACACTAGGATACATGAGGAAAACCCAAGATGGGAAAAACTTCGGTGAGAAATGTTGTTGGAGACTACTGCTCCAATCCAGCCTCATAGTGAAACTCTATTACAATGTTTAGGGCACCAACCCAAGGATCTACAACCCCTACCTTATTTATGGGCTACAACCCAAAGGAACTACAATCCCTAATTTAGGGAACCAACCCAAGGAGCTACGACCCCTACCTTATTTATGGGCTACAACCCAAAGGAGCTACAACCCTTGCACCTAGCTACAACTCAGTGATCTCAATGAAAACATCAAATACACAAGTAGTAATCTAGTTACAAGTAAATCTTGTAACAACTCAAATCAAACTTCCTTGTCAGTAAGGTATCTCCTCAGCCTTACCAGTTCTGTGCTCACTCTGACTGAATCTCTCTTCTCACTGCTGCTACTTACCAGTTTACCTTCCACTCTATTGGTTCTCACTTCCTTCAGCTGCTTTGCTACACTCCACTGGTACTACACTCAGTCAGTTCTATGCCTGCCTTCTTTGCAATGATTTTCTTCTTGTCTGCTGGTATGAACACTACCAGTTCTGTACTTCTCCCAGCTGATCTCTTCAACCTAGTCCTCCCTCACTCTCACTCACTTCTCAAATGCTCTTTAAGCACTTGGCTGAATTTCTTTTACATGCAGAAGTATCACACTTCGCAGTAGCACAATATTCTTCTATCCAGCAGCCACAAACAATCTCTTTGGCCTTCATACTTATAGCCAAGTTTTCCTACCAAAGCCCATTTCAAAATATAGGCGGTTAGGGTTTCCTCACCATCCTCGAGGAAAATGAGATCCAATTAGATCTTTCTCAATCTGATTTTCCTAATATTCATCTGCACAAGTCCGCCATCAATGCGCCTTCCAGAACACACCTTCCTTATTCAACAACCTGCAAACAATCTATCTGCATACTTCTTGGTCAATCACCATTAATGATATGATGGGTTCCTTCAACTAATTTGATCTTCTCGATCAGTCTATCCTTGATCCTTTCTTGTCCATTTTAATCTTGAGCCGAGCAACTTTGCAAATCCACCTCAAACTAATCAGTCACATTTATGTTGGACCAACCTCAACTACTTCATTACCACACTACATCGACCTGTGCAAGATCACCACTTCACTTCATCATGGCATTATTGTCGGTATCCACCATGGCATATAGCTCTATCGGTTCAGCTTAGTCACCGACCACTCTTATAACTAGTCACACACATATTGACCCTACTGGCACAAATCACTTTGTTGGTTAACCCTTATGTCGGTACTTCACCTCTTTGTCAGTTACCTCACCATGTCTGAACTTGTTGAACTATCGGTGGAACCCCTTGACTAGTCGCCAAACATGTCTATCCATAGCATGCTCATTCCCACTAGGTGGGAAGACATCTACATCTGCACCTTGTCCATATTATCGGTGGACTTACATACTGGTAACCACTCTTGATGACACTCTGTCATCAACCTTCACTAGACACCATATTTAGTCCACCTATTCCTGTGAATGCATTTGATTAGCCTTGCCCTCTCACTTATTAGTTTGGACTACTTCACAATAGGTTTGTCAAGATGAAAAACACATCACACTCCTTCTATACTGGCATCTCAACATTCCTTCTCTATCGGTCCAGTACATAACCCTGATATAATACACCTAAGGCATTCCCTCAAATCACCAGTAGATTTGGTGTGAACCTTCAAACACTTGCCTTTTCCTCATCTACCTTATCTCAAGGGACTATGATGCACACAATGCATAATATGAGATAAGCTCCACTTACTGGTGGAGTGACACCATCTTTTTTCTACAATGTACTCATGTGACTTCCTTATTTGTGCAGAATCTCTTCAAATAGGCACATGTGATCCGGTGTGGACACATTCATTGTCAGTCATTGCTTCTCATGATGACTCCATTCTTCATCCGGTGGGAGTCCTATTGTTCTACAACTTCTCAGCATACCGGTCCAACTTCTATTTTGGTTGACATCAACCTCTAATTCTAACAACCTCTTGTTCACTAGTTGACATCAATGTCAGTGATACCGGTAACATTCTATATAGGTTGACATCAATGACAACACAATGCCAATACTAATGGTTTTCCCCTAGCCTTTTTTCAAGAGCACTAGGAAATTGTGGTAGAAGACATTTTAAGTATGGCCCTTATCTCTATTGCATCGAACTTGATAGATGAAATTGCTCTTGAGGAATTTCCAGAAATTCAGGGTGTCCCTATTGTTGATGCTATGCCTCTTGCTCTCAATGCTTCACCACCCATTCCCTCATCCTTGTTAGAATCTAGTTATGTTGAACACCTTGTGGTTGAAGATAATTCATATCAGCCCTTTCAGCCTTCCACATAGCTTGACTTTGATTTTTCTCAACATCTCTCTCTTGTTCAAACGGTTTCTTCATGTCCTCTATTATATAAAACACCTAAAAAAAGAGGTCAAAAGCCAAAGATTCTTAAAACCCAAGAAGAGATGGTAGCAGGTATCCAGACCACAATTGTAGATAAGTTTTCACCCCACACAAGACCAAGAAGAACATGTTGTTCTTCTCGGATGCAATGAGGATATTATCTTGGAATGTCAGAGGTTTGAATGCCTCTGACAAGAGGGGGCGGATCAAGCAGCAGTTGGATTCCTACCAATCCGACATCATTTTACTATAAGAAACAAAGCTTTCAGATGAAGCCTCTCAAAAGATTTTTAAAAAATGGACTTTATGGGATTTCATACATATTCTGGCAGTAGGGGCTTTCGGTGGTATTATGACCTTATGGAATACCAGGACAATCAAAGAAAAAACTTTGAGTCAAGGGACAAATTGGCATCTTATTCTTATTGAAAATTTTGATTTATCCTTTGTTCTCTTCAATATATATGGCCCAACAGCTCCTCAAGAGAAACATGCTCTTTGGAATACTATAACTTGTCAGATCCAACAGCAGGGAGTTCAGAAAATCATCTTAGGAGGTAATTTCAATGCCATCTTGTCTCAAGATGAGAAACAGGGAGGCAATCCTACAGCACCTAAGGTGATTGAAGACTTTAGATCTTTCATGTCTGATAATGCCCTTTCTGATATTTCACCTTCTAATGGTCAATTTACATGGACAAACCGGAGAACTTCCCTTCAAATTGCAAGTAGATTGGACAGGTTTTTCACTTCATATGAATGGATCCTTTAGAAATATACTTTCAGCTCTAAAATTCTATCGTTCTTCGGGTCTAGCCATTTTCCTATTGAATTATGTCTAGATAAACATGAAGTTTCTCATCATAGATCTTCTTTTAAGTTTGAAAGAATGTGGTTTCAACACCCACATTTTCATGCTCTACTTCGTCAATGGTGGGTGAGTGCCCCCTTTTGTAGGGGGAATAAAATGTTTCAACTCTATATGAAAATGCAGTTTGTAAAAGCAAATATCAAAGTCTGGAATAGGAAAGTATTCAAAAATATCTTTGCAAAAAAAACAAAGGTAGAGAAGGAATTAAAGGACGTCAATGAACTTATCTTTTCTACTAGGATTAATCCAGAAATTTTCTTAAAGCAGAAGCATTTACAAAGCTACTGGGAAGAATTGTGCTCTAGAGAGGAGGAATGTTGGAGACAAAAATCAAGGGAATTATGGCTAAAAGAAGGAGATAAAAATACTAAATTCTTCCAAGCTTTTGCAAAGATTAAGCAAGCTACATCTACTATCTTTTCTATAAATGCCTCTTCTTCGGGGGAAAAATTAATTAATGAACAAGAAATTAGGGAAGAGGGTGAACTCTTCTATAAAAATCTTCTTGCTCCCTCCCCTCCTTTTGTTTCTGAGGAGTCCAGTGTCAACATATTGTTAGACTCCATTCCTTGTCTGATTTCACAATGGGATAATGATTATTTGATGCAACCTTTATGTCTTGCTAAATTACAAGAGGTGGTATTTTCGATTGCTCCGGACAAGTCTCCAAGCCCTGATGGTTTCACCATACTATTCTTTCAAAAGTGTTGGGACGTTTTAGGCTTTGATCTTTTAATGGCTTTGGAGGAGTCAAGACAAAAAGCATTTATTCTCAAGAACTTCAATTTAACCCATCTTGCACTTATCCCCAAGTCCAATAACCCTCAATCTTTTGCAGATTTTAGGCCTATCTCCTTATGTAATTCAATGTACAAGATTTTCACAAAAGCTATCGATCTCCGGTTAAAATCCTTGATACCTAAAGTAATATCTCTTCAACAAGGAGGTTTTGTTCATGGCAGGGAAACATTAGAAGGTGCGCTTGTGGCCCATGAAGTTCTACACTTAATTAACTCTTCATAGTCCCCTACTTTTATAGCTAAATTAGACATGTTGAAAGCATATGATAAAGTATGTTGGTCCTTTGTTTTGAGAGTGGTTAAAAAGTTTGGCTTTTCGGATAAGTGGTGCAAATGGATAAAAAATTGCCTCTCTAGGGCACATTTTTCAGTTATTGTTAATGGTAATCCTTCTGGTTTTTTTCGAGCCACCCAAGGGGTTCGACAAGGTGACCCGCTATCAACTTTTCTATTCATTATCATGGTAGAAGATTTTAGTAGATTGGTCAATAAACAGTTGAGTCTGGGTTTCTGGAAGGGCGTATGTATCCCTAATACCTCAATTTCTATCACCCACACCTTATTTGCAGATGATACACTTTTATTCAGCTATTCCAATATACAAGAAGCAAGGCATATTAAGAAAATATTGTACATATATACTTCTGGATCTAGACAGAAAATCAGTGTGCAAAAATCCAAACTATTCATATTCAATACTTCTGAAATGGTGTCTAATAGTATTATCAGACATTGGGCTTTCCAGTGGATTCTCTTCCATCATCGTACTTGGGTATCCCTTTCTTTATGGGAGTAGGGAAACATTCTTTTTGGAATTCTATGATTGATAGATTAAAAAGGAAAATTTCTGTCTGGAAAGCTAGATGGTTATCTCTGTCAGGCAGAATCCTTCTTGTCAAAACTGTTTTGGCTACAATTCCAAACTACTACATTTTAGTCCTTCAAGCCCCAAAATCTATTGTCTCTCATATTGAGAAAATTATTCATAATTTTATTTGGAAAGGTAATCTTTTAGAAGAGAAAAAGATCCCGCTTATGTCTCTCAACAAAATGACTCCAAGCAAATCTACAGGCGGGGTGAGTCTACACGATCTTTCAAAAAGGAATAAGGCCTTTGGGGGAAAGCTAGTTTGGAATATGTATGAAAAACCACATGCTTTGTGTTGTCAAATTATGCAAGAAAAGTATTTAGATACTCCTACCCCTTCACGTATATTTACTATCCTTGATCCTCCATCAAGATCCATAGTTTGGAACTTCATGATGGACTCTAGGAATATGATTACTAGATACTTATCGTGGCAAGTACATAATGGAAAAGAAGTCAACTTTTGGCATGATTCATGGAGTGTTCTCCCCCCTCTTACTCTGGAGGAGTCCCTAGTAGATGTGATCCCCATATTTACTGCTCATTGGGGTTCACACCTTTATGATTACATAGATGATCTTGAGAAGCCTTCAAATCATGTCATTTGGAAAAAGCTAGTTCTACTCCCAATCTCCCTGGGTCAAAAGGTAAAATTTTCTTTGATTCTCAAGAACCACATTATCTTTATCTCTAATGGTTCGGACAAATTGATATGGTGCCCTATGAAGAATGGAAAGTACTCTATCAAGGAAGGGTATAAGGCAATTCATCAAATGTTTGTTCAATCCTATTCACAAAGAGCCTAAATTTTTTGTTGGAATAATAGTGTTCTTCCCAAGGTAGAGATGTTTGCTTGGCTTGCTCTACATAAGAGAATACTCACCAGTGAGAGACTTGTTAAATTGAATATTGCACATCCATTTGCTTGTGTACTTTGTGGTGAATACAGTGAAATGTTAGATCATCTCCTCCTCCAATGTGATTTTGCTCACTATTGTTGGATGTTCGTGCTTCATAAGCTTTCCTTTAGCACCCCTCTTCCAAATAATATATGGGATTTGTTCCAGTCATGGCTAGTCTTACACTCACCCTCTCTTTTTGCATGTATTTGGAAAGTGATCCCATCCATAGTAGTATGGTCACTTTGGTGGGAAAGAAATAAGCGTATTTTTAGAAAGCAAACATCTCCTCTTTCTGAAGTTTTCAATTATATTGAAAAATCAGTATCAAAACTGGTTAATGCTCAAGTTTCAAATCAGTTCAATTCAAATAGGAAATTTACTTCTTAGGATGGTCAAGTTATTAATTGCTGGAAGGGCATCTCTATTCCTATATCACCTTGTCTTCTGAGAGTGAGAACTAGTAAAATTGATAGAAATAAAGTGAAATGGTGTCCTCCGGACTCAATGCATTTCAAACTAAATTTTGATGGCTCCTCCAAAGGGAACCCAGGTGATGCAAGGATAGGAGTATGCATAAGGGATCACACAGGATGTGTTTTAGCCTTGAAAACTGCTTTTATTCCGTCGGGTACTAACAACTTTGCAGAGGCATATGCTTTACTTGAAGGTATTCTACTAGTAAAAAAATGAACATCTCATATATACACATTGAAGGTGATTCAACTATTATTATCAACACTTGCATAAAGAGAAATATTGATAATTGGCAGATAAGATATTTACTTGAACAAACATGGACACTAATTGATACATTTACAAACTTCACCATTTCACGTGTATAGAGAAGGGAACCGGGTTGTAGATCATTTGGCAAATATGGGAAGTTCCAAGGAGGAACTTAATATGATGGGTCTAAATTGTGATTTTGATTCTTATCCAATTCTTAAGGCAAAATTTTTGGAGGATATGGGTACAGGATAATATTACATATAGCTATATAGTGGTCTTTTTCATAATGATATAAATTGGTGTGTGTGATATTATAAGTGCAGGGTCCTTTGGTTTTGCTGCATCTATATATTGTGAAGGGATATCAATTTGAGAAGTGTGTTGGATGGTAAGTTGGATAAATTCATAAGTGAGATAGATTGTGGACTTCTATGTAAATGTGCACAACCCTCATGATATTTTGGTTTAGACTGTATCTTGTTCAATACATTACAGAAAACATTAGATATTGGGGGATGTTTTATGACACTCGGTATTCTGGACACTATAAGATATTGTATTTTTTGGCATATTTGAGATTTACATCTCACAACCTTTCTATGTATTGTAGAGCAAGGATCGGAGTTTTTCTTACTGGTTCTTTTCTCCAGGAACTCTTTGAATCAGCTTTATATAATAAAATATATTAAGTGGCACTGCCACCTTGTGTTAAAAAAAAAAGAAGTATGGCCCTAAAGATGTCATTAGATCTCGTAGAATTATCAATCAGATAAATGCCTCTCATTACTTTGATACATAAAAAAGATAATGCCTCATCAATGCAAGACTTCTACCCTATCAGCCTTTGCAACATCATTTATTAAATTCTATCTAAGCGGGTGGTTTTAGGACTTAAAATTGTTTTGGATAAGCATGCTTCTAAAATCCAAAAGGGGTTTGTCCAGGGAAGGCATGCAATGGATGTAGTGTTTATCACTCATGAATTGATAAACTCTATGCAATAAAGCAAAAAAATAGGTATGGTATTTAAGGTGGATATTTTGAAGGCCTATGATAGAGTTTCATGGTCTTTTATGACTGTGATCCTTACAAATTTCAGATTCAAAGGTAGATTTTTAAGAATTTTGGAGGCCTAATTCACTACTCATGTTTTCTCTATTTTGGTGAATGGCTCCCTTAAAGGTTTTTTTTCTTGTCAAAGAGCCTTAATACAAGGGGATCCCTTATCTCCTTACCTATTCATTCTTGTGGTGGAAGAACTATGAAGAAATTGCATAAGGCTATGTGATTTTCGGTTCATAAAAGGTTTTAGGGTTGCTTCCTGCTTACCTGCTAATGAAACTCATCAACAATTTTTGGATGATACTCTTCTCTTTGGGGCTGCTTCTATCATTGAATCTAAACACCAGAAGAAGGTTTTGAATGATTATCCCACTGCTTCAGGATAGTTTATTAATTACACTAAAAGTAAATTATATTTTTTCAACACTGAAGCCAACCTCATTAAAAAAGTTATGGATATCATAGTTTGTCAAATGGACACTCTTCTTGTTGCATATCTTGGTCTCCCATTAATTCTAAAATCTGTTGGCAATATGCAAGATTTGATTAAGTGTTGTCATTGATGTCAACATTGTATCCCGATTGGAAAATATCCTAGTTGGACCTATCCTGGTTAATCTTGGTGATAATCTTTGTTTTGGCTATGATTCTGATCTGATATGATCAGATCTTTGGAATTGGTTTTGGATCCTTACTCTAGATAGTTATATGATTTCTATATTCTATTGGTTCATGATTTGGTGCTTTGGCTGTTATTTCTTTTGGTATTTACTGGTACGGGCTAGCTTCTAGCTTTCCCAGTAAGTGATATTTGATGTTGTGGTTAGACGATCTTGGTCCAACTTATGGAATCATTTTCTATCATTTTGAAGGTGCTTCTTGATCATATTTTGAATCTTTAGTGACTTTGAATTGTCCGGTGTGCTGTTATGGTGGTCCTATTTGGATCTAGTTAGACTCTTTATGTTACTTCACTAAGGGTTTCTACCGGTTGGTGAAGCATGTTGGATTTTGGTATTAGAGTGATTTTTCGTGGATGGAATTGTTTGGCTACTTGATTTAGGTCCATGCTATGTAATGTAAATCATAATATTAGTCTACTGATACCGTATAATGTAATTTTTTATTATGGGTTTATGAGTTTAGGGTTTAGCCGACCTTGTCAATAAGGTTGATGATCTATATTTGTAGGTCAATTAGTCATGTAATTTGAACATGGATGGTTATGTCTGCATTATCAGAGGAAGGTTTATGAATGAACAAGTGATATATCATTCGGTGAAGGTTTTTGTATTGTAGGGAAGACATATGTGCTTAACCAAAACTGCATCTAGCATTAGGAGATGCTACTTTCACAGTTCATTCTTTTGAGATTGTAGTTTGATGTTATGTAAATCAGATAGAATTATTTTTGTGATGAGAAGTGTGCTCTAGGTTGTTGGCCTTTTTGCAAGTGCATACCCCATTGTAATTGTTCGCAATACTACTACAGAGTATTATCTGATTGTGGTTAGGGTTTCCCAGTGTGGTTTTTCCCTTTACTGGGTTTTCCACATCAAAATATTGGTGTTGTGTGTACTGAGTTGTCATGTTCTATTCTTCATTATGTTGGTTCCTTTGTGCTCTAGTTTAATAGTTTTGATATGCATTTAGTTTTGATTTTTGATGGTAAACTAATTCACCCCCATTCACAGTTTACTCCCGGTATTAGTTTTGTCTAACAATTGGTATCAGAGAAAGGTCCTCTTTGTAGAATCTTAACCGCTTGAGGAGATCTGATGGCAACTGCATCTAGTTCTCCATTCAATCCCTATCAGAAGGAGAGTCCCAGATTTGATGGTACAAATTATAAAATATGGAAGGATAGAATGAGGATTCATCTCAGATGTCTTGGAGCTGAAGTTTGGGAGATAGTGGAGAAAGGGTATATACCTCATGATCCTAATTTTGGAACACTGGTGCCTACTGATTAATAGAAGAAGGTTGAAAATGATGTTAGAGCTAAAGAAGCATTGCTAAGTGCCCTATCTGATGAAAAGCTATTGATTGTCATAGAGTTGGAGAATGCAATGTTGATCTAGACAAAACTTGAAACTCTTTATGAAGGTGACCAGGCTATGAAAATTGCAAAACTTGAAGGTTTTTTAGGTAAGGTATGAAACTTTGAAGATGAAAGAAGATGAGAAGATAAGTTCTTTCATGGATAGAGTAAATGAGATTGTTATGGGAATCAAATGTTGTTGTAGATTGGTTAGCAAGGATGAGATAGTGTCAAAGGTTCTAAGAGTTCTACCTCTGGCTTATAAGATGAAGTCTACTACAATCAATGAACTTCAGACAATTTCAAGTACCCCTATTACCAGAGATACACTGCTTGGGAAGTTGACTTCTTCTGAGCTCAAGGAACTTGGAGATCAGAGTGCTACTAAAATTGAGACTACATTTAAAGCATCTGTCTCTGGTAAGCAAAAGATAGATTGGAGAAAGATGTATGCTAAAGATATGGAGGATATTGAAAGAGAAGAAAGAGAACTTGAAGAGCTAGAATCCCTGATTGCTAGAAGAATTCCTAAAGGACCAGCTGGAAGTAAGTATGAAGGAAAAGTCCCTTTTAAATATTTTTCATGCAATAAGATTGGTCATTTTGCTTCTAGATGTCATGAAAGAGCTACTAGGAATCATGAAAGATTTGTGAAGAGTTAAGCCTAATCCGGAATATCATAACATACCTAGATTTATAAGGAATAAGGATAAATCATATTATGAAAGTGATGATGATGAACCTATGAGTGGAACTGGTAATGGAGTTGCCTCCGATAAGGATTGGGTTTTTATTACTATCAAGGATGATTCTCTGGAACCTATCATTGAAGCAACTCATACTGAGGAAAAGGCTTTAGCTGCTAAAATCGATGAAAAGGATGAATGGGTTATAGATAGTGGATTCTCACATCACATGACTGGTGACAAGAGAAAATTTCTATCACTACAAGAATTTGATAGCAGATTAGTCAAATTTGGAGACAAAAAGGCATGTAAGATCAAAGGAAAGCGAACAATATCATTGGATGGTAAGATTAGCACTGATAATGTTTATTATGTTGAAGGCTTAAAACATAATCTTTTAAGTGTATGTTAGATGGTGGATAAAGGATTTCATTTACAATTCAAGGATGGAAAATGTAAGATCATCAATAGATCTGGATTGGAAATAGCTTCTAGAACTCAGACCAATGGAAACATCTTTCATTTGAACTCCATCGAGAAAGATTACTTGATTGCTCAAATTGATGAAAGTTGCTTATGGCATAAGAGGGTTGTCATGTAAATTTTGATTGCATAATGAAGATCAGTTCATCACAAGATGTCAGAGATTTTCTCAAAATTGTCAAACCACATAATTCGATATGTAGAGAATGTCAAATGGGTAAGTCAATAAAAACTTCTTTTAGAAGCATACATGATAATTCTAGCAATTTGGAGGAATTGATTATGTGTTGTAATGATGTTTGTCATTGATGTCAACACTAGCTACTTTGGTTGTTTACCGGTATCTAATTGGTCTCAGTAATATGATTGGTTTCTAGTTGATAAGATCATGTTGATCAGGTATGCTCCCGTATGCTTTGGCCTATGGAATTGGTTTGGATTGGTTATTCATGTGTTCCTGATGTTTATCACATTCAGTTGGTTTAGGATTTGATGATTTAGAAGCTATCACTTGTTCTAGTAAGCCTTTTGGTTACTGGTGAGAATTTTATCGATAGAGCTTTGTTGAAGATCTTTTGATATTATGAATAAGTGGTGTCAGTGTGGATTCTAGAAGGTTATCCAGATACTAATGGTTATCATGCACATGTTCCAATTGTTTGGGGTGTTTCATTTGGCTTATGGTGACCTATTATAGGTTTGGTGGTTATTCTGCTAGGTTATGGACCAACTTAATGTAACGTGTGGTTGGAACTTCTCTATGTGTTCTAGGGATGACTTATGGGTTGGATGATATTTCTTTGGCCTCAGGCCGACATGTTTTATAATTATGTAATAGGTTTTATTGTCTAGGTGGCTGACCTAATTGTTTAGGTCCCAGGTTGGTATAAATATATTGTAAGATCTCTTTGTAGAGTATGAGACTATGGTATGTAAGAGAATAATTTAATAATCATATGTAGAGGATTTGGTTGATCATAGGTGATCGAGTTGGGTTTTTTTAAGAGGTTTAAGGCCTCTGATATTGAGCTTAACTGGAACTATACTTAGACATGGGGGATGTTATGCTTCCAGTTCAATCTTCATTATGGATTGTTGTTCAATGTTTTATGTTGTCAGTGAGACTCCTTTTGTGATGAGAAGTGTGCTCTAGGATTTTGGCCTTCTTGCATGTGTTGGCCCCTTATTCTAATATTTATTCATTTGATCAGTGGATAGATATTGTGGGTGTCCAATCCCACCATGGTATTTCTTCTTTGAGGTTTCCCACGTATAAATCTGTGGTGTTATGGTATTTATCTTTGTGGTTGCATTTTTATTTATTGTCATATGCTTTTATGTTTACCAGTTGTTGATTTGTTGTATTAATAAGGTTAAATTTCTCCAGTCTGATAGAACACTGATTCACCCCCCCCCCCTCTTAATGTTCTTAGATGCTAACAGATAAATCTAATGAAATTGTTGATCTTATTCATATTGATCTGTGTGGACTGGCAAGGACTAAATTTTTTTAAGGTGACAGATACTTTAGGTTACTTATTGATGATTATTCTAGAATGAAGTGGGTAGCATTTTTGAAAGAAAAATATGAAGTTTTTGAGAAATTCAAAATCTTTAAAGTTATGGTTAAGACTGAGGTGGGATTGAAGATAAAGTTTTCAAGATCAGATCAAGGCAGTGAGTTTACATCCGGTGAATTCAACAACTTTTGTGAGAAGAATGGAATCCAAAGACAACTTTCTGCACCTAGGACTCCACAATAGAATGGATTGGTGGAAAGGAAGAACAAAACCATATTGGATGTGGCAAGGACTATGATGACAGAAGCTAAATTGTCTAATATTTATTGGAGGGAAGCTGACAATATAGTTGTATACACTTTCAACAGAGTACACATAAAAGGTGATACTGGTAAGACTCCTTATGAATTATTGTTTGGTCATACTCCTACTATCAGATATTTTAGAATTTTTGGAAGTAAATGTTACATTAGAAGAGATGATGCATTGGGAAAATTTGATCCTAGAAGTTATGAAGGAATATTTTTGGGTTATTCTACCAAGAGCAAATCATATAGATGTTAAAAAAAAAGATTGAATAAGATAACAAAGAACATAAATGTCAAGGTGGATGAACATGGAAGTAATCAGATTAGATGATATGACTATGGACCAGAAGATGAATTTATAAGACCTAAACCGATAATGCATGAAGCTGCTCAAAATAGTGAACTTGTCACTCCGGTAACATCGAAAAATGTTGCTATTATGGATGTGTTGCATTGATTTTGTCATTTATGTCAACACTTATCCTTCTAGAGATCCTTGGTTATGTTCACCAGCAATTTCAGTGACTGGTGCACAATCGCCGATATTTGGTTCACCGACAGGGTATATTGTCATCGGCACTAACGATGACTTGTTATCATCTGGATATCACTTGGTTATGTCGAAGACATGGTTTGAACACTTGGTTTTGGTATTCTGGTTATTGGTCTAATCGGGTTGACATATTTGTTGTTACCAGCAAATTGGTCTAGGTTATGGACCAACATGCATTATCTATTCCAGATCAGCACATCACGTTATGGAGATGATTTAATCAATTGGTATTGTTGTAATTACATTGAGCTGACATGATGCATCGCATCTTGACTTACTTGTAATTGATTTTATTGTAATATTCTTAATTATCCGGCCTACACATTTGGTCTTAGGTTTTGGTATATATGTAAGATCTCAATTGTGAGATGTAAGGATATGGTATGTAAGGTTATGGTATTGTAACATGGTATGTACAAATATAGAAGATCTTATGAGAAGACCATAGAGAAGGTGATTATCAGAGCTTAACCGGTACTGAATATAGCATTGGAGATGCTACTTTGAGCAGTATATTATCATTGGATTTATTCATCCAATTGTAGTCAGTGTGACTCTTATTTTGTGATTGAGCAGTGAGCTCTAGGCGGTTGTCATTTCTGCATGTGCAGACCCCATTTGTACACACATACTATCCACAATAGTATCATCTAATTGTGGGTAAGCTTTCCCACCATGGTTTTTCCCCTTACACGGTTTCCACATACAAATCTCTGTGTTATGTGTTGTGGATGTTGTTTGTCTTTCTATTTCATGCATTAAGTTTCACTGGTATTGATATTTACCGTTAATCTGTTAACCAGCATCAAGTTTGGTTTACCGGTATTATGTATCAAGTTTGATTAAGTTATATTTGGGTTGAAATTAATAGACAAATGATTCACCCTCTTACCCCCCTCTCAGTTGCCTCTGGTGTTAGGATTCCCAAAGATACTGAGAGGGGGGGGTGAATCAGTATCTTGTCGATTAATGGATTTTCTTAACTTATTGAATGAATTGCATCTCAAAACAGTATACTGGTAAACAAGAATTAATGCAACAAATAAGAACAACAACCACAACATAGAAAACACACCATAACATAATATTTTTAATGAGGAAACCTGGTGTGGGAAAAACCTTGGTGGGATTTGTGAGCCACAATATTCGCTTATTGGCCAATAAGTGAATATTACTGTTACAATAGGGGCCTACACATGCAGAAAGGCCAACTGCCTAAAGCTCACTGCTTAAATACAAAAGAGAAGTCTCACTGACTTACAAAAATGGATTATATAAATCCAATGTCATGTACTACTTCGGATCAGCATCTGCTATGCTAGCTTTAGTACCAATTTAAACTCTGCAATAATCATAAACCTTTCTTTACAATCTGCCTAAATATTCTTACATGATATCCATCTACATATCCTCATTACAAATGTTCTCTAAGATCTCATACTTATTAATGAGCCTTATTATAATATTCTTGTTTAGTTAGTTGCCAAACAATCTCCTCAAGTTATTAAACTTATGCAAAAAGAGGACTATTAATGAGCCTTATTAAACAAGAATTAATGCAACAAATAAGAACAACAACCACAACATAGAAAACACACCATAACATAATATTTTTAATGAGGAAACTTGGTGTGGGAAAAACCTCGGTTGGATTTGTGAGCCACAATATTCGCTTACTGGCCAATAAGTGAATATTACTGTTACAATAGGGGCCTGCACATGTAGGAAGGCCAACTGCCTAAAGCTCACTACTTAAATACAAAAGAGAAGTCTCACTGACTTACAAAAATGGATTATATAAATCCAATGTCATGTACTACTTTGGATCAGCATCTACTATGCTAGGTTTAGTACTAGTTTAAGCTCTGCAATAATCATAAACCTTGCTTTACAATATGCCTGAATATTTGCACATGATATCCATCTACATATCCTCATTACAAATGTTCTCTAAGATCTCATACTTATTAATGAGCCTTATTATAATATGCCTTGTCGACTTACAAAAAGATATTATAATTAATTACAAAATACAATAAACAAAATCCTATCGGTGAGGGTGTCGGTGAACTGTATGCCGATGTAGAGTCTATCGGTGGCGGTGCCTACTAGAGTCATATGATTGTAAGGTTCACATTAATAAAAATACCTTCAATCACCTACAATTTATCATTGGAGTGTGCATTTTCCAACATCCGGGTCCTAACAATTGGTATAAGAGCCTAGTCCTCTTTTTGCATAAGTTTAATAACTTGAGGAGATTGTTTGGCAACTAACTTTTTCAGGAAGGACAGTCTGAAACTTCATGGAACTAACTATGGTATATGGAAGATCGGAATGGAGACACATCTAAATTGCATAGGAAAAGACATATGGGATGTTACAAAGAATGGCTATGTTGTTCCTACACCAAATCAACCTAATCCACCAACATTGGGTAATGATAAAGAGAATGATTGCAAAGCAAGAGAAGCACTCTTGAGCGCCTTGTCTGATTAGCAAATCATGGGATTATCATATCGATCTACTACTAAAGCTATTTGGGATAAATTGGAGACATTGAATGAAGGAGATACCATTGTCAAAATTGCTAAACTGGAATGCTTCCTTGTCAGGTATGAAAATTTGAAAATGGAATAAGATGAAATAATTTTTTCTTTTATGGAAAGGGTTAATGAAATTGTTTTGGGAATACAATGTTGTGCAGGTTCCTTAAGTGAAGATGGAATTGTTTCTAAAGTTTTGAGAGCATTTCCACTGGAATACAAAATGAAAGTAACTCCTATTAATGAGTTGAGAACAATGCCTAATACATCAGTATCTAGAGATACCTTGGTTGGAAAACTTTCAGCATTTGAGCTTGAGGAATTTAGCCCTATTGCTACAATTAAAATAGATTTAGCCTTCAAAGCATCATCATCTGATAAATCTGATTGCAAAGTACTTTATGCAAGAGAACTTAAAGATATCAGGAGGGAAAATGAAGAATTGGAAGAACTTCAAGCACTATTTGCAAAGAAACTGCCTAAAGGTCATATTGGAAGTAAGTATGAAGGTAAAGCACCATTTAAATGTTTTAACTGCAATAAAGTTGGTCATATGGCATCTAGATGTCCTGACAGACATGCAAGATTGAGAGAAGAAGCTAAAAGAACATACAAGCCTAACCCTGAATATTAGAGATACATATTTAAGAAGAATACAGACAAATCATGTTATTATGTTGATGAAGGAGTTACTGGTGATTTTGGTGAAGAACTGGTAGACAATGAATGGGCTTTTGTTGCAATAACATAAGGTCAACTGACACCTACTATTCCACTAGTAGAGCAGGCCCTAGCAGCTAAAATTGAAGAAAATGATGAATAGATTATAGATTCTTGATGTTTACATGATATGACTGGTGATAAAAGTAAATTCTTATCTTTTTCAGGAATACAATGGAGGTCTAGTAAGATTTGGAGATGGCAAAGCTTGTTTGATTAGAGGAAAAGGCACTATATCTTTTGATGGTAAGCACAATACTGGCAACATTTATTATGTTGAAAGTTTGAAGCATAATCTTTTGAGTGTTGGTCAATTAGTTGAAAAAAGATTTCAATTACAATTCAAGAATGGTAAATGCAAAATCATGAATAAAACTGGTTTGGAGATTGCAACCGGTAATCAGACTAGAGGTAATATATTTCATTTGAATAAGAATGAAAAGACATGCTTGATTGCACATATTGATGAAAGTTGGTTATGGCATAAAAGACTCTGTCATGTGAATTCTGATTGCATTGTAAAGATTAGTTCATCTAAGGTAGTAAGGGATTTACCTAAGATTGTAAAATCTCTTAATCCGGTATGTAAGGAATGTCAAATGGGAAAGCAAGTTAGAACAAATTTTAAGAGTATTTTTGAGAAAACCAATGATGTTCTTGATTTAATTCATACTGACTTGTGTGGTCCGGCAAGAACAAGAAGCCTACAGGGAGATAAATACTTTATGCTAATCATTGATGATTATTCTAGAATGTGTTGGCTTACTTTTCTCAGGGAGAAATTAGAAGATTTTGGGAAATTCAAATTATTCAAGGTACTTGTAGAGAATGAAACTGGTAAGAAAATAAAATGTTTAAGATAAGATCAAGGAGGTCAATTTACATCTATAGAGTTCAATACATTTTATGAAGTGAATGGAATTAGAAGACAACTATCAGCACCCCAGACACCTCAACAAAATGGAGTTGTGGAAAGGAAGAATAGAACTATTCTGGATGCAGCTAGAAGCATGATATCAGAAGAAAATCTACCTCATGTGTATTGGAGAGGAGCAGTGAATACATTGGTTTACACTTTCAGCAGAGTTCACATCAAAGGTGAAATCGGTAAGACACCTTATGAATTATGGTTTGGTAATATTCCTACTCTTAAGTATTTTAGAATATTTGGAAGCAAATGTTACATTAGGAGAGATGAGTATATTGGTAAATTTGATCCTAGAAGTGATGAAGGTATATTTCTTGGTTATTCATCTAAGAGAAAAGCATATAGATGTTTTTATAAAAGATTGCAGAAAATCATTGAGAGTGCAAATGTGAAGATAGATGAACACTTTAGAGGAAATTCAAGGTCTATGGATTATGAACCGGCAATTGAGATGATCACAAATGAACCTATATAGAGTGCACCGGTATAGAATGTTGATCCAGTCACACCGACATCATCAGAGAATTCCACAGTGACTGAAGAACAACAGTAAGTTAACACGCCGAGGTATGTAAGACTGAATCACTCTGAAAGTCAAATAATTGGGAATAAGTATCAAGGAGTTATGACAAGGGGAAGACTAGCAAATGAAGAGGTATGTTTAATTTCTTAAATTGAATTAGCATTTGTTATTGAGGCATGTGAAGATAAACATTGGATTAAAGCTATGGAAGATGAATTAGAACAAATTGAAAAGAACAATACATGGACATTAGTTCCCCTACCTAAAGATAAAAATATAATTGGAACTAAATGGGTATTTAGAAATAAACTTAATGAAGATGGTAAGGTAATCAGAAACAAAGAAAGATTAGTGTGTAAAGGATATTCATAGAAAGAGGGAATTGATTACAATGAAACCTTTGCACCGGTAGCTAGAATTGAGGCAATCAGATTGTTTCTTGCATTTGCAGCACACAAGAACTATAAAGTATATCAAATGGATGTAAAATGTGCATTTCTGAATGGTGATCTTGAAGAGGAAGTTTACATTGAACAACCTAATGGATTTTCATTGAGAAATGATAAAGATATGGTTTGCAGATTAAGGAAAGCTTTATATGGATTGAAGCAAGCTCCTAGAGCTTGGTATGCTAGATTGGACAAATATCTTTTGAAGCTTGGTTACACTAAAGGTAATGTTGACAACAACTTATATTTCAAAATGACTAATGAAGACATCTTGGATATTGAAGTTTTTGTTGATGACATCATTTTCTGAGGAGAAGATGGATTGTGTGTAGACTTTTCTAATAAGATGCAGGAAGGATTTGAAATGTCTATGATTGGGGCGATAAAATTCTTTTATAGGATTGCAAATTTCACAGACTGATAAAGGTATATTCATATGTCAAAAAAAGTAATTGAAGGAACTACTAAAGAAATTTGGTATGGAAAACTCTAAATCGGTAAGTACTCTTATGACTACAAATGATAAATTGTCATTGAAGGATGATTCAACTCTTGTTAATCCGATAAGATACAAATCTATGATTGGAGTGTTCCTATTTACTAAGTTGTCATTAGTTTTATGCCCAAAGTCGTCCTATATACACTAGTCGGTTAATACTACCAAAAAGTTCAGTCGGTATATACCAAGGCTACTGGTGTTGATTATAGAAGAGAGACAAGTCACAGAGATGATATACACTGAGCTATGAACCAAGAGGAATATAGAATGTCTACCGAGTAAGGTTCATATGTCTACCGAGCAGAAAAGAAGGTATACCGAGTTAATCTAAACCGAGTGGAAACGTGTTACCAGATTCAATGAACCTGGACACACATGTGAAATGTGTTACAAGATTCGAGAAGATGAAACCGTTATTACATAGGAAATTGCATTTAAAGATTTTGTATGATTTTGAGGAAGAATATCCAATGAAATAATTTCTATGTTTATTCATTCAATCAAACATGTTTGTATGATCGAAGCATGAATAGATCACCATCTCAGAGATCTATATAAATAGAATGATTTGAGTATTTGATATGACATGGAGAGAAGATATGAAGTGATGATATAGTGAAGAAAGAAGATTGACAGAGATATTCAAAGGTTATCGAGAAGGTTTCAGAGGATAGTTTAAGGGACAGAGTATACAGAAGTGGTTACTAAGTATATTTATCAATTACTGAGGAATGCTATGAGCAAGGTAATTTTATATTGAGCACATAGAGTCTGCTATAACATTTCAGATGTGAAGTTGCAGATATTTTGTAAAGATTTTGATTGAATTATTAAGATGTGTTACAAACCTCTAACAAGGTAAAAGACTCTAATAATTTCTATAAATTGTAAATCCTTTAACCAAGTACAAAATTTTGTAGAAGTGTTTGTAAAATCCTTTATCAAGGTAGATCTAAAGATCTTTATACTCCTAACAGGGTAAGCTATCAAAAATAGCTAAACATGTAGCTCTAACCGAGCAATCTTGATTACTGCAGTAGTGAAGTTGTGGGTGCCATCCCCACTGCAGTTTTTCTCTCTAACCAAGAGTTTTTGCATGACCAAAAATCTTTGTGTTATGGAGTCAAATTTTGATGGATGTTATTTCTATGATTATGTTTCAGTTTTATATATTTATGAGATCAACAATACTTAGTTTGTGTTTATCAGTAAAATTGTTTTTCAAGAAAAGTTTTGAAGTACTGATTCACCCCTCCCCTCTCAGTACATTAGCTTTCCATGTCAGACCTAACAATTGGTATCAGAGCTTAATTCTTGGTAAAGGGACTAACAACCTAAAGAGAAAGATCCTATCGATGGAAGCCTATAAACAATCATGCAGGAATGTGAATCTTCAAGAAGAATTGGATAATACTAATCAAGTGATTGCAGATATGTAGAGGCAAATGCAAAGATCACTAAAAGTGAGAAGAAGGTTGTCTGATGATTTATAGGACTCACAAGAGTTGGTGGAACAAATTGAGACATCATCTGAGAACAACATATCAGAAGAATCTAAAGAAATGATTACAGAATTGAAAGAAAAGAACAAAGCACTAAATGAATGGCTAAAAGAAATGAGAAGGGAACATGAGTATTTCAGCACATAGATGATTGAAAATCTTGGTGCATTAAGAACAACTGAAGATAATAAGCGAAATTTAGAAGGAGAAAAACAACAGCTAGAAGCAATCGTTTTCGTCAAAAATGATGAAATATCAAGGATGACTGAAGTTCAACATAATCTATCTGATCAATTGGATTATGCACATCATGAAGCTACTCTAAAGGAAAATGAGATCCAAGCATTGAAACTTGAATTATCAAGATTGACCGATGAACTAGGAACAAAAAAGAAGTCAAAAGAAACACTAAGGAAAAGCCATGAATCGTCAAGAATGTTGGATGAGCAATTAAATATGAGAACACACATCAAAGCTATAGGACTCGATTACAAAGGAAACAACTCTACCAAGAAAGGGATCAACACCACCAAGAAAGGAGAATCATCAAAGAAAGATGGAAACAAAGATAATATGAAGGACAAGAAGCCTATTTGCAACTACTATGGAAAACAAGGACATACTACCAACGTTTGCCGGATCAGAAAAGGTAAGCAACTGGATGTTACTAGGTTTGATGGTTATTGTTATAATTGCAATAAGTATGGTCACACATCTAAACAATGTAGGACAAACTCTGTTAACAATTATCAGAAGGCAAAATTCAAGGGGTTTTGCAAAAATTGCAATAGATATGGACACAATACCAAGAAATGTTGGTTTAAGGAGAAAAACTATATGTGGACTCCACACCGAGCTAACACTAGAAGTTACCGAACTCACACAAATCTCAATCGATAATATACTTCAGTACCATGGGATTACAATACAAGAATATGGTCTAAATGTTGTGGAAGATACAGTCATATAAGTGCAAACTGTATGATAAGGTTTGGAATGAACAACAGGAGATCATGGAGAAATCCCGGAATGGCATGTTTTCATTGTCACAAAGTTGGACACTTGGCTAAAGATTGTAGAGACCAACCTAGAGGAGATACTAAGGAGATAAGAAGCAAATTACAGAAATTTTGGAAAAAGAAGGAAAATGTGTCAACTAATGAAGGAAGCACCTTACCTACCGAGTTAGGTGCATCTACTTCGAATTAGTCAATAAAGTTATGGAGGGACTGCATTCTCACAAGGTAAGATCTTAATAGTTCCTATATAATCATGTACATAATTCCAAAATCTGCATGTCTAAGATACAATAGCAAATTTGAAATTTTATCTAGTCTTTTGAATTACCAGAGAAGCCGGCAAAAGTTTTAAACCTGTCTAGTCAGTAAAAGCTAATAAGAGAGATAGTCGATATAGTGGAGCTGAGTGCATTTAATGCCTATTTTACCTAAGTGCACGAAACCCGATAAGGTCAAAAAGAGGTACTTAAAGTATTTTGCGCGGTCATTTTTCTTTTACCAATTTTCCAAGTGCAGAGCAAAGTGAATCAAAAGGTGATCAAATATTTCCAAGAGCGAATTCAAGGTATTTAGCATAATCTGAACCACATTTTTAGCAATTAACTAATCAAAGTCAAGTTGTGAATATTTGTGAAGTATTTACTAAGTTGGGAGCATTTTCTGGTTATTTGAAACCCTATGCTATTTCACAAGTAGAATTTCAAGTTTGAAATGGCTCCCAAGGTATAGAAACCCGTTGTAGTAGAGACCATTGAGAAGCCTACACTAAAATACACCTTACCTCCCAAAGTGGCATCCGAACTCGATGAGAAAACAACATTCTCTCTAATTCGGGATAGGGTTCTGTTGATTGAAGATGTTAGATTTTATACCAAGTGCCATGTTGAAGAGCTAGGTCACACTGAGATTAAGGATATGTATGACAAAATGCACTGATGGAAACCTAGATAGAAAGTTTGAGCATATCAAAGTTAATGGATTGACTGAAGCCCTAACCTATCCTTGAGTCTTCAAACCCCAATGGGTCAAATTTGTCTTGAGTTGTGTGCATGATGATTTTATGTGGTTAGAGGATCAACCTTTCAAGATCACCAAGGAGATTGTTCACATGATAACTGGATACCCTATATTTGACCATGCCCGAGCACAAAAGATGATTTCACAGAAGGAATTGATAACATTAACAGGTGTTGAGTCTGATAGCAGAGGTCTTAAGTTGAACAATGTGATTGATGCAGAACTAAATTTTGCTATTAGAGTTATTGGTTATTGTTTCTTCTAGTCTGCAAGAGAAAACAGTGTACTATATGCAGCTGTAAATTTGGCTTATAAAATTGTTTAAAAGGGTATGCAAATTGATTTATGTGAAGTGTTATTGAAGAATCTTTTTGAAAATCTCAATACAATAATGAAATCGAAGAAGAAGAATACTGTAAACACACTAAAGTTTGGGTCACTCCTAGTGTGTATGTTCTTCTATTTTTAGAAATTCTTTCCATCAGTCGGTAACATTGTTTGGGAATTACACCATCCTATCACCCATCAAATAAAAGATTTCATCAATCAACTAGGTGATAATTTCAATATGATAATGGATTATTACTTCAACAGATTCTAGGAAAAGATGCATAGAAGCTACAGGATTCCACCTTAGCTAGTGGAAAAGTACAAGGATACTATATGTTTTGAAGTGGATACCGACTACTATTATGTCAACGCAGTAGGACCCAGGACTCAATCATTACCACCTATTGGTAATGAGAAAATTTTTGGCATTTCTCAATAGCAGATAGATGCCTTTTAAGCACTTCCAAGGAATGCTACCGATATCAGATATGGCACTTATGAAGAGGTGAAAGAAAAAGTAAAAATGAGCATTGTAGTACCAAAGGCTGCCAGAAAAGCCACTAGAATGATCAAGGATTTAACTGAGAATTTTGGAGAAGGTTCTACCTCCACACCTACTAAGACAGCAAGAAGGAAGAGTGATCAACTTTTGATCGAGGAAGAATCTGAAGCTCAAGAAGAAGCAATTACACTGAGCACCAAGTTGCCAAAGGGAAAAGTTTTGAAAAGAAAGGAACAAGATACAACCAAAGTGTCACCGACCATGCCAGCAAAGTGACCGAACACTAGATCATCTGCTGCATCACCCGGTAAGAAGCAGAAGAATGTAGAAATGCCTAAGGTTACAAAAACTTATAGAAAGAAGATCAAAAGACTAATTTTGGATAAAGAGGAAAGTGAGACAGAGTCAGAAGATGTAAATAAATTTCAAATTGTGAAAAGCACAAAGGAAGATGTACATGGTGTTGACAATTTTTGTGCAAAATTAAAGCAATATGGTGGATTTGGGTCGTTTAGATATGTAAAATATGATACAAGAACAAATGAAGAGAAGAGGAAAATAGAAGAGACAGTAATTTGTGTACTTCTCAAGTTCTGAGTAGTTCCATTGGAAGTGGTTGGTTTTCTTCCAAAATCATTATACTCTCACATTGATAATAGATGGAAATGTGCTATGAACTCAAAGAAGCAAATAAGAGAAAGAGTTTTGGTTCATCTCTTTCCAGATATGTTGGTAGATGACATAAGAGATCATTTGAAAAACTACCAGAAAAATTTTCAAGTAAAACAAAGGGCCTTGAAAATGAAACTAAAGAAAAATGGAAGAAAATATTCAGGATTCAGGCTAAAGAACCAAAAGGTGAAGAAGAAATAGTTGACATCACCGAACAATATCCTACTTCCACTATTCAGTTAGATGAGGATGTAATGGACACTGAAGCACAGGAAGAAGAAATGATAGAAGGGAGCTCCTATGTCAAACTGATATCAAGTGAATCAGTTATGGAATAGATTAAGTCCTATCCTCTGATCACCCATCAAGTTACAGCCGAGAAACTTTAGGACACAGATCAAGGTACACAGGATCAAAAGGTTAAACCAAATGAATCTACCTCTCAAGTCACCGGCGAGCAAACTTCCCAAGTACCATTAAGCACCAAGACAATTGCCACTAAAACTCTGAGTAAGGAAACATCAAAGGATACAACAGAGTCTATAGGAACCGACATAAGTGTTGCCTCTACCGAGCAACATACCGAGGAAGGACAAGCCTCAAAAGCCATTGTACCCATTCAACAAGAGAAGGCATCATCAACGAAGGAGAAGAAAGAAAAAAGACACAGTTTTAAGATAGATCTGTCAAAGCCCATTGTGTTACTGAATGTTGACATTAAAAAATTGAAAGGGCAAGCACTGATAGAATTTAGTGAGCTTTGTAAAGCCAAAGCAGAGCAGGAAAGATAGATAGCTATTCAAAAGAAGAACCGAGTACTTCAGAAGGTCAAAACATTATTGACAGACATGATACCTAAAGCTACCATCATTAAATATGTTGCCATCCATGTGCAACTGGATGAACTACTCAATCAATTGGAGGAATTGGGAGTAGAAGCATCATAATACCTTAGCAAATTGAAAGATAAAGAGCTAACTGCCAAGATGATTGAAGAAGTGCAGAAAGAAATTGCTATAGGTAAAATAAAGCTTATTGAATTCATTGGTGAGTTGTCCCCTCAACTCAAGCATATTATTTCTTTATTCCAGAAGTTATGTACATTCTCATTCTTCATCAAAGATATCAAGAATAAGACTGAAGTCATTGAAAAAGAGATTACCGATCTCTCAAATAAATTGACTACCGAGCTAGATTCTCTTCAGAATTTTTATACAAGGCTACAAACCCTTATGGCTCAATAGTTAGAACTTTGGAATGAAGAGCATAAAATAAGGATGGATATCATGACTCTTCAAATATTATTTATTCCCCATTTGTCATCAGTTCAAGAGGAGATCAATCGAGCTACCCAATTGTCAACTCAAGTAGAGGGAAGCACTTTAGATGGTTTGATCACACTGTTCGCTAATATTACAGCTCAAAATACTATACTAGAAAGTGTCAAGGATGCACTTACCAATGCTCTTATAGAAGCTCGTACAAAGTATAAATCTATTTTTGATCAATTGCCCCCACCAAATGGTAACTAGTTTTGATGTTTGTCAAAAAGGGGGAGTGTACCGTATACAGAATATCTGAGTGTACAGAGTTTATCATATATATCGAGTGTATAGTTGAAATTGTCAAGAAGAACATGAAACATCAAGAGCATGGAACATCATGAGCATGGAATATAGAGTATGGAACATCAAGTTATGTATAGAATACTGATAAGGGGAGTATATATTTGAACAGTGTATATACTGACATTTTAATTTATTTTTCAAGTACATAGATTTTGTGTTATGAATTTGAAAGGAGTTTTGTCAAACATACCAAACTAATGTCAAAAGGGGAGATTGTTTCTATTTACTAAGTTGTCATTAGTTTTATGCCTAAAGTCATCCTATATACACTAGTCGGTTAATACTACCAAAAAGTCCAGTCGGTAAATACCAAGGCTACCGGTGTCGGTTACAGAAGAGAGACAAGTGACCAAGATGATATACACCAAGCTATGAATCGAGCGAATATAGAATGTCTACCGAGCAACAAAGAAGGTATACCGAGTTAATCTGAACTGAGTGGAAACGTGTTACCAGATTCAATGAACCTAGACACACATGTGAAATGTGTTACAAGATTCGAGAAGATGAAACCGTTATTACATAGGAAATTGCATTTAAAGATTTTGTATGATTTTGAGGAAGAATATCCAATGAAATAATTTCTATGTTTATTCATTCAATAAAACATGTTTGTATGATCGAAGCATGAACAAATCACCATCTCAGAGATCTATCTAAATAGAATGATTTGAGTATTTGATATGACATGGAGAGAAGATACGAAGTGATGATATAGTGAAGAAAGAAGATTGACAGAGATATTCAGAGGTTACCAAGAAGGCTTCATAGAACTGTTTAAGGGACAGAGTATACATAAGTGGTTACCGAGTTTATTTATCAATTACTAAGGAATGCTATGAGAAAGGTAATTTTATATTGAGCACATAGAGTCTGCTATAACATTTTAGATGTGAAGTTGTAGATATTTTGTAAATATTTTGATTGAATTATTAAGTTGTGTTAGAAACCTTTAACAGGGTAAAAGACTCTAATAAAGTTTATAAATAATAAATCCTTTAACCAGGTACAACATTTTTGTAGAAGTGTTTGTAAAATCCTTTAGCAAGGTAGATCTAAAGATCTTTATACTCCTAACAAGGTAAGCTATCAGAAATAGCTAAACATGTAGCTCTAACTGAGCAAACTTGATTACTGCAGTAGTGAAGTTGTGGGTGCCATCCCCACCGCAGTTTTTCTCTCTAACCAAGAGTTTATGCATGACCAAAAATCTTTGTTTTATGGAGTCAAATTTTGACGAATGTTATTTCTATGATTATGTTTTATTTTTATATATTTATGAGATCAGCAATACTTAGTTTATGTTTATCAGTAAAATTGTTTTTCAAGAAAAGTTTTGAAGTACTAATTCACCCCTCCCCTCTCAGTACATTAGCTTTCCAAGTCAGACCTAACATGGAGGTTTACTTTATTTAACACAAACAAGACCTAATATAATGAATGCAGTGTGTATTGTTTCAAGATTTTAGAATAATCCTAGAGAAAATCATGAATCAGCAGTGAAAAGGATTTTCCAGTATCTACAAGGCACAACAAATCTTGGTTTATGGTATCCTAAAGATGAAAATTTTGATTTATGTGCATACATCGATGCTAATTGGGTAGGAGATGTAGATGAAAAAAAGAGAACCACCGGTGGGGCATTCTTTCTTGGTAGTAGATTGATTTCATGGTTGAGCAAGAAACAGAGTTGTACATCATTATCAACAACAGAATCAGAATATGTTGCAATAGCAACTAACTGTACTCAGGTATTATAGATTAAGAAAATGTTGAAGGACATAAACGTAAAATGGAAAGAACCTATAATCATCTATTATGATAATTCAACATCAATTGATATATCTAAGAATCCGGTATTTCACTCTAAAACTAAACATGTTTCTATCAAATACAATTTTCTGAAAGAGAATGTTGAAGCAAGAGAAGTGAGATTGGTTTATGTGAATACTAAAGAGAAGATTGCAAATATCTTTACTAAGCCTTTGCCTAAGGAAACTTTTGAATATGTCAGAGAGCAGCTTGGGGTTATGCCCTCACCAATAGAGACCTAAACAGTTGATGCTTGGCATCAAACCGACATAATTTACAGAGAAACCTTTTTCCAGCTTTGATGGAGGAGAGCTACTTCTCAGGGGGAGTAGTTGGTTATAACAGTTGGTATTTGTAATTGGTTCTATGAACTGGTTGTATCTGGTATTTGTATTGCTTTGGCACTTGATGTCAAAAGGGGAGAGATATTTATGAAAAAACAACATTATCCTTTGGGGAGAGATTATTCATTAGGGGAGAAATATATACTCTCTACATTAATATTTTGATTTCTGGTATTGATCTACTCGGGAGATTGTTGGTTTTTGATTTTTGGCATTCTATTTTGGTACTTATATGTTTTCCCATCTTTCTGTTGCCATCAATGCCAAAGGGGGAGATTGTTGGTATTATGGATGTGTTGCAATGGGTTTTTCATTGATGTCAACACTTATCAACACTTATCCTTCTGGAGATCCTTGGTTATGTTCACCAGCAAGTTCAGTGACTTATGCAGAGTCATTGGTATTTGGTTCACCGATAGGTTATATTATTCACCAACAATGAGGATGACTTGTTATCATCTAGAGATCACTTTCTTATTCTTATGTTGAAGACATGGTTTGGATACTTGGTTTTGGTATTCTGGTTATTGGTCTAATCGGGTTGACATATTTGTTGTTACCAGAAAATTGGTCTAGGTTATGGACTGGCATGCATTATCTATTCCAGACTAGCACTGCACATTATGGAGATGATTTAATCAATTGGTTTTGTTGTAATTACATTGAGACAACATGATGCATCACATCTTGACTTACTTCTAATTGATTTTATTGTAATATTCTTAAGTAGCTAACCTACACATTTGGTCTTAGGTTTTGGTATATATGTAAGATCTCAATTGTGAGATGTAAGGATATGGTATGTAAGGTTATGGTATTGTAACATGGTATGTGCAAATATAGAATATCTTATGAGCAGACCATAGAGAAGGTGATTATTAGAGCTTAACTAGTACTGAATCGAGCATTGGAGATGCTACTTTGAGCAGTACATTATCATTGGATTTATTCATCCAATTGTAGTCTGTGTGACTCTTATTTTGTGATTTAGTAATGAGCTCTAGGCGGTTGGCCTTTCTGCATGTGCAGACCCCATTTGTACACACATACTATTTGCAGTAGTATCTGGTTGTGGGTAAGGTTTCCCACTATGGTTTTTCCCCTTACAAGGTTTCCACGTACAAATCTTTGTGTTATGTGTTGTGGATATTGTTTCTCTTTCTGTTTCATGCATTAAGTTTTACTGGTATTGATATTTACTATTAATATGTTAACCAACATCAAGTTTGGTTTACTGATATTATGTATCAAGTTTGATTAAGTTATATGTGGGTTGAAATTAATACACAACCAATTCACCCCCCCCCCCCTCTTAGTTGCCTCTGGGTTCTAACAGAAAACTCAACTCTGATAGATGAACAATAGAAAGAGACATTAAATCAAGAAAATTTAAAGACTCCCTGGTATTTGAAACTAAATCATTCTGAAGATCAAATCATTGGAGATAAAATCAAAGGTGTGATGACTAGGAGAAGTTTAGCTATTGAAGAGGTATGTTTGATTTCTTAAATTGAACCGGAATCATTTATTGAAACAAGTAAAGATGAAAATTGGATAAAAGCAATGGAAGAATAATTAGCTTAGATTGAAAAGAATAAGACATGGGAACTAGTTCCTAGACCTAAAGCCAGGAACATTATTGGAGCTAAAAGGGTTTACAGGAATAAATTGAATGAAGAAGGTCAAATTGTGAGTAACAAGGCTATATTGGTTTGCAAAGGTTACTCATAGGAAAAAGGAATTGATTACGGTGAGACTTATGCCCTGGTTGCAAGAATTGAAGTGGTAAGACTTTTTCTTGCTTATGTTGCACACAAGAACTACAAGGTATATCAGATGGATGTCAAATGTGCATTTCTAAATGGAGATCTTGAAGAGGAAGTGTACATAGAGCAACCTAATGGATTTTATTTATCAAAAGACAAGGACATGGTTTGCAGATTGAAGAAATCTTTATATGGACTAAAACAAGCCCCTAGGGCTTGGTATGCTAGATTGGACAAATATCTTTCTGAGCTTGGTTTTAGCAAAGGTAATGCTGATAGTAACATATATTACAAAATTGAGCATGATGACATACTTATAATTGAATTCTCTATGGATGATATCATTTTTGGAGGAGAAGATAGTCTATGCATGAAATTTGCTGATGATATGAAGAATGAATTTGAAATGTCTATGATTGGCAAGATGATATTTTTCTTAGGTTTGTAGATTACTTAGACTGTTAAAGATATTTTCATTTGTTAAACTATGTGAAGGAGTTACTTAAGAAATTTGCACTTGAGAAATCCAAACATGTCGAGACTCCTATGATAACTAGTTGAAAATCGTAAAAGGATGATGAATCTGCTAAAGTGAATCCAAGTAGATACAAATCAATGATTGCTGGATTGTTGTACTTAACTCATACTAGACCTGATATTATGAATGTTGTTTGTATTGCCTCTGTATTTCAGTCAGATCCTAGAGAAACTCATGATATTGTTGTTAAGAGGATATTCAAGTATTTGGAAGGGACAACATACCTTGTATTATGGTATCCAAAGAATGACGACTTCAGATTATGTGCATGTACAAATTCTAATTGGGCAGGAGATGTGGATGACAGGAAGAGAACTATCGGTGGTGCATTCTTTCTTGGGAAGAACTTGGTTTCATGGCTTAGCAAGAAACAATCATGTACTTCATTATCTACTGCTGAAGTAGAATATGTAGTTGTTGCTACCAACTGTACTCAGATTTTATGGATGAAACAAATGTTAAAAGATATAAGGGTAAGTTATGGTAAGTTATTGTTATTCATTATGATAATACTACTGCTACTGATATGTCAAATAATCTAGTATTTCATTCCAAATCAAAACACATTTCTCTAAGGTACAATTTATTGAAGGAAAAGTTTGTAGCAAAGGAAGTTAGATTGGTTTATGTGCCTACTAAGGAGCAGATTGCAAATATTATAACTAAACCATTGCCTAAAGATACTTTTGAATACCTTAGAGATCATTTGGGGGTTACCAACCCTCTAGAAGAGACTTAGAGATGTAGGAATACATCAATCTAGTAAGCTTATCAGATATTTTCTTTGATCTAGGTTGATGAGATGATGCTACTACTCAGGGGGAGTAGTCAGTTCTTTGGTTCGGTATTTTTTATCTTGTATCCATCCTTTGTCATTAATGTCAAAGGGAGAGAGGTGGTATTCATGTGAAAATAAGTCACATCTTTGAGGGAGATTGTTGGCATTCCTTGGCACTTGGATGTTTTTCACATTCAATGTAGTCATTAATGCCAGGGGGAGGTTGTTGGCAATATGTTGGATTTGGTTAAGTGTTGTCATTGATGTCAACATTGTATCCTGGTTGGAGACTATCCCAGTTGGACCTATCTCAGTTAGTCTTGGTGATCATCTTGGTTTTGGCTATGATTCTGATCCGGTATGATCAGATCCCTAGAGTCAGTTTTGGATCCTTACTTTGGTTGGTTATATGCTTTCTATATTTTGTTGGTTCATTATTTGGTGCTTTGTTTGTTATCTCTTTTGGTATTTACCAGTACCAACTAGCTTCTAGCTTTCCCGGTTAGCTTTACCAGTAAGTGATATTTGATGTTTTGGTCAGACGATCTTGGTCCGGCTTATAGAATCAGTTTCTATCATGTTGAAGGTGCTTCTTGATCATATTTTGAATGTTTGGTGACTTTGCATTGGCTGGCATGCTGTTATAGTGGTCCTATTTGGATCTGGTTAGACTTTCTATGTTACTTCACTAAGGGTTTCTACCAGTTGGTGAAGCATGTTGATTTTGGTCTTAGCGTAATTTTCGACAGATGGAATTGTTTGGTTAATTGATTTAGGTCCATGATATGTAATATAAATCATAATACTGGTCTGGTGATACTGTGTAATATAGTTTTTTTTATTATGGGTTTAGGATTTATCTAACCTTGTCAATAAGGTTGATGATCTGTATTTATAGGTGACTTATTCATGTAATTTGAACATGGATGGTTATGTCTGCATTATCAGAGGAAGTTTTATGCATGAACAAGTGATATATTATTCGTTGAAGGTTTTTGTATTCTAAGGTAGACATATATTCTTAACCAGAACTGTATCAAGCATTAGGAGATGCTACTTTCACATTTCATTCTTTCTGGATTGTAGTCCAATGTTTTGTAAGTTTCTGAGACTTCTTTTGTGATGAGAAATACACTCTAGGTTGTTGGCCTTTCTGCAAGTGTAGACCCCATTGTAATTGTTCACAATACTACTGCAGCGTATTATTAGATTGTGGGTCAGGTTTCCCACTGTGGTTATTCCCTTTACCAGGTTTTCTATGTCAAAATATTGGTGTTGTGTGTAATGATCTTTCATGTTCTATTTTTCATTGTGTTGGTTCCTTTGTGCTTCAGTTTAATGGTTTTGATATGCATTAAGTTATGATTTCTTATGGTAAACTAATTCACCCCTCTCCCCCTGAGTTTACCCCCGATATTAGATCCGTCTAACAAAATCTCCAAGTAATACCTTTTGAAATGGTATAATTGAAAGGTTTCACAAAAAACTTGTTGGATGGAACGACAAAATGTTGAGTCAAGCAAATAAAATTTATCTTTTAAAAGATCCTCTTCAAAACATTCATATGTATTATCATGTTCAAAATTCCTATGCCAGTGGCTAATCAAATTGAAAAAATCCAAAGAAAATATATGTGGACTAGCATAGAGAACAAGGCTAAGCTCTCTCTTTTTGGTTGGGAGGAGGTTTGCCTTTCAAAAAATAAAGGAAGGCTTGGTATTAGAAGACTAAAAATATTTAACAAAACCATACCTTTTGTAAAGTGGAAAATCGCGATCGAACCCTAGTTACTCTCCCCTCTTCCAAATCCAAGGAGAGAGAAGGGAGATTCACTAGGGTTGATGGTTTTCACTTAGGGGAGAGACTTTACATTCAAAAGAGGGGTTGAAACCCACAAGATCCAATCCCACACAATGCAAGATTGGATGCTAAATGTGTTTCAAGGGTTAAGACAGCAAGGCTACCCTCTTTTGTAAAGAATGTTGATAGAAGAATTAAGCTAGGAATGCATAGAAAGTGACAAAGATTCGCTTATAAACTAAGATAGGGATATAGGATGAAGCTGCGGACCTGGAATTAGTAGTAAAATGTTGATACGGTGTTGTCCTGCAAATTTGAGCAAAAGTTGTAGGGACGATGGCGCCCGGTGCCACGATCCTCCGAAAAATCCGTGAAACGAAGAGGGATCTGTTCGTCTCTGCACAAGGATTCCAGATCCTCAATTTCAGCCGCGTACCTGCAACCTACACACAGAAAAGCGAAGATGATTGGGGGGTTAGGGATTAGGGGTTTGCCTTTAGGTCAAACCCCAGTTTTGGAATTAACCAAGAAATGAGAAATTGCTATAAATGTAATGTATGTAATGTAAAACAAGTACTAATACCTTGTTGTAAGGATGTTTGTATCCTTATGTGCGAAGGTATAGATGTTGTTGTTTGTTGTATGTTGTATGTTGTATGTAGCATGTAGTATGTGATCTCTTCTTCAATGGTTGAATCCTTGTCTTGAATGCAACACTTAGCCTTGAATGGAGACTTAGAATGATCAATTGCTTGAAAGAATGCTTGAATGCTTGAATTCTTGAGTATAGTTTCCACGCTTTTTCCCTCATGTATGTATATGTCCAAATGAGAGAGGAAAATGTAGTTTATATACTTGTCAATTAGGGTTAAAAGACTAATTTTCCCGACCTTAGGCCGACCAGGAAAGTTAATTTTCCAATTTGCAAACATAAAGACCCAAAGTCCAAAATAGACCGGGCCCAAAATAGGACCCAGGGACCAGGGCGCTGGGCGCCATGGTCCTGGGGACCAGGGCGCTGAGCGCTCTACTCCCACCTCCTGGGACAGTAGGGTGCAAAGGAGGTTCAGGCCAGGGTGCAAGAAAATGCAGTTTTTGGTGTCATAATCAGGTTGCATGTTGCATCGCCATCGTGAAGACCGAAATGCAGTTGAAATTGCAAGTGTCACAATTTTAGGATGCTACATTTAGCCCCCACTTTAGCGGGAGTATAAGCGTACGCTCATACTTCCAGTAAAGTACAAGGAAACAACATTGAAAGACTTTCACCACGTCAAGGAGGCAAGATACACCAAGCCCCCAGTGGACTAAGGATCTTACGACTTCGATTGACAAAGTAAAAGGGAAGATCATGAGGGAGAACCATGACTGTCAGTAGTAAGGTTCCCTCACTATGAGTCATGCAAGAAAGATATCAAAAATTTTCAAGGCAAAGCTAAATTTGTCAAGAAATTTTCAAGTATCTTGAAAAGATATGAATGGGATGTATGCCCCCCTACGTTAAAGCGATCGCACACGCCTCACTGAGGGTGATTGCTTTAAGGTAGTGATACATATAAGAAATGAGAAAGGAGCACGTTATCGCAAGGCTTTAGCCCCCAAGTGTGAGATAAGCCCAAGGTGACTTCACTTTCCTCGGGGTCAGTATGTTGTATGATAATTCATGTATATCATATGTATGTATGCATAATTGTTCTTCATTCCCCAATCAAGGAAGGTCACCTAGAAGAAGGGAACACATGTGTCTTTTGAGTCAACATGAGAGAGATCGAGAGAGATCTCAATGCTTTGCATCGTCCTCAAGTAGACAACACTAAGGACAACAAATAGAAGAATGAGAATAACACATAGAAGAAGTAACGAAAGAGAGGAGGAGAGAATCTGCTATGCTAATGAACTAGTCTAGCATGTCATCTACCCCCCGATCTTGCTGATCAATGTTTCGGGAAGGCAGGGAACATGCTAGAGGAGGAACATCCAACACAGTAGATGGAGCTATCACAAGATCCAAACAAGGGCTATGTTCATATCCCAAGCCGCGGTGTTCTTGTCTAGGAGCTAGGATAAGTGCTTTAGAAAATTCGTTAGATAGATGGTTATCAATATCAACAAGTTCATATTCACTATCAGAATGAATAGGAGAAGTATTTGCATCATGAATAACATTTTCATCTATATCATCATCATCAAGATTTATGAAAATAGGATCTTTAACTCGCACAGGATCAAGACCATCATGCATCTTATGTTTAGGAGATTTCGGCTCAATCGTCGGCTGAGGAGAAAATGGAATAATGCTTGTTGAAGGTGTTTTTGGGGATTGCAAAGTTTGAGCTCTAAGATGATGCTTTCACCGGCGTTCACGTGCAGAACAATTTCATCTAGTCTTAGTAGGAAGATTAGGAGATTGAGGAGGAGGAATGTTCTCATCCTTATCACTTGGGTGTTTAGGTTGTGGTCTCTTAGGCTGAATAATAGGAGAAGAGGAAGGTCTCTTATCTCCATAAGAGGAAGGAGGAGGAACTGCTCCATATAAGGGAGGAATATTTGGTTTAGGAAGGAGACCAAGTCCATCATGACAAGGAGGGATAGGTCTACTTTTAGGAATTTTATTAATCATAGGCATAGTCACATCCATAGGGATGGGTTGGGAATCTTTTTGAGGAAAGACATTAGTTTTATCTTTCAAAGGAAGAACTTCCTTCTCAAGAATGATAGGAATGTCAAGTTTGGGTGTTCTAGGTTCACTTAGAGATAGGATCATATCTGTTTTCCACTTTTGATAAGATTTGAAAAGATGATCACTTCGCAGAGGAAGAGATTGGAATTGTTTAGGCCAAAAGTAATCAAGAGGAATGCTAGAAGTTCTTTCAGCTAGTTTAAAGAGACTATGATTGACAGTAACAACTTCACCATTATGGGGAAATTTCAAACACTTGTGGATAGGAGAAGCAATAGCTTTCATGGAAGATAGCCAAGGATAGCCAAGCTTCACACGAAATTGTTCGGAAGATGGAATAATAGCAAAGTCCACATCAAGGGATTTGTTACGGACCTCAATAGGTAATGTAATAGAACCAATTGCAGGAGAAGAAAATGCATCAAATAGTTTCACAACCACATTTGTTTTGTCATAGATCACTTGATTCAATTGCAAAGTAAAAAGGAATTCTTCAGTAATAACATTAACCATGCACGAAGGATCAATAAGCACTCCACGGCAAGGTGTATTCTTGACTTTTGCAACTATGTATAAAGGACCATCAGGTGCCCTAATGGTTTCACTAGAATTAAATGTGATGGAAGGTTCTTTAGGGATTTTCTGTTGCTCTACAAAGTTAATCACATTCGGAGTCATAGACATGAGATCATCGGGTGAGACAGAGGAATCAATAGTATCAATCGCATTAGAGGTATGAGAAGGTAATGGATCAGTAAAAATCTAAAGATTTTGGTTAGGAAGAGCTACAGATTTGTTGCCTTTATCATTCACACCAGAAATAGAGATAGTATTATTATCAATCAAATCTTGAATTTTACCCTTTAAAGAAAAACATTTTTTAGTATCATGCCCAGGTTGACGATGAAATTGACAAAAAGATTTGTTATCAAAATAAGGTGAAGTAATCTTTGCAGGATCAATTTGCCTTATAGGAGGAAGAGTAAGCACATTTTGTTCCAATAACTTATTCATAATACTATGCAATGATTCATTCAAAGGAGTGAACTTTCTTTCTTTCTTGAAAAACTTAGAAATAGGAGACACACCTAATGCTGCATTCACATTGTTGTTGATGATGTTTTCATTGAATTTAATGGACTCTCTATTCGGTTTAAACTTCCCAAATGGTTGTTGACTACTATCACCCTTATCACTCAGAGTCATAGGATGTGATTGTTCCATTTGACTCACAGTCAGTTGATAATTGTGAAGAGTTGCGCACAACTGTTGGAAAGAAGTAAACTCAGAAAACAGGAGTTTTTCTCTAATGTCTTTTTGTAAATTAGAAATAAAGATTCTTTGAATATCATTGTCAGGCACTGGAAAAGAAATTTGAGCATACAAATGCTTATATCTACCAATGAAATAAGTCACTTTTTCTTTATCACCTTGTTTACAATGCATTAAATCAATCAAAGTAACTTTAGGACTTATATTGTTTTGAAATTGTTGAATGAAAGCATTTGCAAGTTGTTCAAAAGAAGTAATAGAATAAGAAGGCAACGAGCAATACCATTGTAGGGCTTTGTCTCTTAATGTTCTAGTAAACAATTTTGCAAGCAACCTTTGGTCATAAGCAAAATCAGTACATATTGTTTGAAAGGTCTTAACATGTGTTAGAGGATCACCCTTACCATTATAAAGCTCCAAATGTGGGATTTCAACATGTTTAGGGGGGATAGCTCGAACAATGTCAAGAGAAAGTGGGCTCGCAACGTCAAATGTGGGCACACTAAACTTAGATTGATTCATAGAGGCAATTTGTTGCTGTAAAGAAGAGACAGTTTGTGCAAGATTATTAATGGTCGCTTCAGTCGAAGAGTTCATATTAGACGTGTTAGATTGTGATGGAGGTGTTATGTTATTGAAAGAAGGTAGAGAGTAAGGTGGTGGGACACTATGATAGTTAGTCATAGGAGATGATTGGAAAGGAGGAACACTACAAGGAGGAATGGAATGGTTAAGTGAATTGCCCCCTTGTGTCATGTTCATTTGTGGAGATATAATAGGAACACTCACTGAAGGAATGAATGAAGAAGTTAGATTGAATGAAGGAAGAGGGTTGATTGAAGAAGAGGGATTGCCCCCATGATTAGTGATCATAGGAGGAATGTCTTGTGTTGAAGTAGTCATTATGTTTGATGTAAAAGTAGGTATACTAGCAATAGAAGTCATCAAAGGAATAGAATGATTGTCTTGAGTAGGAGGTTGTGTATAACCTAAGGTTTCGGCACAACTTTTCATAGGCATCACATTTGAATCCACAATGTGTGCAATACCACGCAAAATATCAATTCCATTCTTATCACTTTGAAGCATATGTTTTAGACCCTCAATTAAAGGAAGAGCTTGACTATTAGGGTATTCTTGAGACATCTATTGTCGAAAATCATCAAATTGGTTATCCAATTTCGAAAGTTGTTCTACAGAAACCTCATGGAGAGCTTCTTCATCATTAGGAGGATTAGAGGAATTACCCATGTCCTCGTTAAAAAGGCTATTCAAATTAGGTTCCATCTCCTCGGTAATTAAACCTTGGAAAGACTTAATTCTACGGCTTCGTCTAACGGGAATAGTGTAAGTAGGGCTTGTTGTTGTAAAACTCATGCACTAAAGAAAGAGAGAAGATTTTGAATTTTAGAGGTAACAAATTTCAGTAAAACCAGCCAATCTTCTAGATTTAAGCTGTTAAATACAATCAGGACAATCTCCCAAAATTTCGGAAAAAATGTCTGGGACCATGGCGCTCGGAGTGCACACGGTCCTCGCAACTTTTTTCAAAATTTGCAGGGATGAAAGTTATGATGATTTTACAGCTAACCTAAAAAAATTGAGTGATTTTACGATCTGTAGATAGGACAAATTAAAGTTGCAATCTCAAAATTGAACCCTACCCAGATTGTCGAAAAATGCAAAATTTGAATTTTTGAAAAAGAGAGGGAAACTGAAATTTTGAATTTTATGATTTTAGAGGGAATGTCAAAAGCAATGAATGTTTTGAAATTCAAAAGTTGACTCAATTTCACGCAAAATTCAATTTTGAAAGCGGAAATCAAAGTTGTTGTAATTAAGCACTTAATTTCAAAAGTCACAAATTGCAAAAATTTGAATAAAGCACTGAAATTTCGAATGAATGATAACACACTTTTCAGATTTAGGACTGTAAGAAACACAATTTTGACACAAATTTCAATTTCACCAATTTTCGAATGTTTAGAGGCCTTAATCCAAGCAATCACAAGACCAACTTTGACTGTAATTTTGAAGGTGTTAGAATTGATAAAATCAGCCAAAATTCTGGATTTTAGCAGGAAAATACAGTAAGATCTCGCTCCCGAAATTTTGAAAAAAATGTCGGGGACAATGGCACTCGGAGTGCACACGGTCCTCGCAACTTTTTTCCAAATTTTCAGGGATGAAAGATATTGTGATTTTATTGCGGAATCCAAAGTTACAACTGATTTGGAGATGTTTTGATCAGTGAAATTGTCGGACAAAGGTTGAATCAAGAGGGTTTCAAAAATTAGGGTTTTGACACTTAACCACTTAATTTTCAAAATCAATGCACAAATATGAATTGACAATTTGTAATAGAAGGGCAGATCTGAAACAAGCATTAACAATTAAACATTTCGCAAGCTTAATTACTAAAAAGAAAATTTAGGGTTTTTATGCAATTAACCTCTAAAATTTTGCAAAAGATCAAACATGGAAATGTAATCAAGGAATCAAATTTTCAGATCTAATTATGAATAATTAGAAAGGATGTTCACATCGGGTTCACCAAAATGTAAAGCGGAAAATCGCGATCGAACCCTAGTTACTCTCCCCTCTTCCAACTCCAAGGAGAGAGAAGGGAGATTCACTAGGGTTGATGGTTTTCACTTAGGGGAGAGACTTTACATTCAAAAGAGGGGTTGAAACCCACAAGATCCAATCCCACACAATGCAAGATTGGATGCTAAATGTGTTTCAAGGGTTAAGATAGCAAGGCTACCCTCTTTTGTAAAGAATGTTGATAGAAGAATTAAGATAGGAATGCATAGAAAGTGACAAAGATTCGCTTATAAACTGAGATAGGGATATAGGATGAAGCTACGGACCTGGAATTAGCAGTAAAATGTCGATACGGTGTTGTCCTGCAAATTTGAGTAAAAGTTGTTAGGACGATGGCGCCCGACGCCATGGTCCTCCGAAAAATCTGCGAAACGAAGAGGGATCTGTTCGTCTCTGCACAAGGATTCCAGATCTTCAATTTCAGTCGTGTACCTGCAACCTACACACAGAAAAGCGAAGATGATTGGGGGGTTAGGGATTAGGGGTTTGCCTTTAGGTCAAACCCCGGTTTTGGAATTAACCAAGAAATGAGAAATTGCTGTAAATGTAATGTATGTAATGTAAAACAAGTACTAATACCTTGTTGTAAGGATGTTTGTATCCTTATGTGCGAAGGTATAGATGTTGTTGTTTGTTGTATGTTGTATGTTGTATGTAGCATGTAGTATGTGATCTCCTCTTCAATGGTTGAATCCTTGTCTTGAATGCAACACTTAGCCTTGAATGGAGACTTAGAATGATCAATTGCTTGAAAGAATGCTTGAATGCTTGAATGCTTGAGTATAGTTTCCATGCTTTTTCCCTCATGTATGTATATGTCCAAATGAGAGAGGAAAATGTAGTTTATATACTTGTCAATTAGGGTTGAAAGACTGATTTTCCCGACCTTAGGCCGACCAGGAAAGTTAATTTTCCAATTTGCAAACATAAAGACCCGGAGTCCAAAATAGACCGGGCCCAAAATAGGACCCAGGGACCAGGGCGCTGGGCGCCATGGTCCTGGGGACCAGGGCACTGGGCGCTCTGGTCCCACCTCCCGGGACAGTAGGGTGCAAAGGAGGTTCAGGCCAGGGTGCAAGAAAATGTAGTTTTTGGTGTCATAATCAGGTTTTGGGGTCTCCATTCAGGTTGCGTGTTGCGTCGCCATCATGAAGACCGAAATGCAGTCGAAATTGCAAGTGTCGCAATTTTAGGATGCTACACCTTTAAGTTGGGTTGGTGATTTATCAAAGGATCAAAGGATTGGATGGACATTGTGAATGCCAAGTATCTTAATAGGGATAACCTCTATCTTTCTGTTGACTTCTCATTTGAGAATTGTCCTTGATGTCAAAACTGTTGGTTTGGTTTGTTGGCATTCTTGATCTTGACATTGGAACTCTTGATCATATTCAGTTTAGCATTGGCATTCACAACTATAATCTTTTGTGCACTAATTTTTTTGAGCTTCATGTGTAGCCAGGAGGCATATTCATTCATAGGGCTATGATATACTTTTAGGTCATATGTACATTATTTTGGTATTGATGCCAGTTGACATTCACTATGGCATAGCATCTTTTGATTTCATTTAGGCACATACATGTGATTGGATTCATGTTAAGATGGTATGGCACATTTTATTCATATCAAAAGCCGACCATTTCACATGGCATCAAGCTTTGTATTTTTGTTTGGTCTATGACTATTGCACTTACATTGATATTGGAATAAGTCACTTTAGAGTGACACTATTGTAGGCATGCTTATTTCTTTTGGAAAGTCGACAACATATATATATTATTAGCTCTATTGTATTTCATTATGAAGGCTTTGACTGTGACAACTATCATGTTGTTTAGACAATACTTTGGCAGCAAAGGTGGCATGGTTAATCTTTTCTTTGGTAGCTCATTGTTATGATGACTTGGACAATGTATTATGACTCACATGGATAGTGACTTGGCTCTCATTAACATATCATTGTGTCGGTGGTAAATGGATTTCAAAATTATTATGTTTTTGTTTAACAAATTTCAAATGATTACATATTTTGATTTGGTACCGAATGAAAAGAAAAATAGGGTAAAACAAAATGATTTCTCATTTTGGACTAAGAAAAATTGAACCCTAAGTGTTTCCATGAGAATGATTTAGTTACAGCTTGAGCAAGATTGTAGTGCCATTTTGGTATGATTCTTGGTTATGATACAGTATGAGAAATGATGAAGTAGTTGGTGGACTCTCCATGAGCTGAAAGCAGAAGGTAAATAAAGATTTTGTGGGATTGGCTTTTTAGTTTCAAACTAGCCATGAGAGGTAATATTTGTATAGTTTTTCACTTGTTCTTTCAAAGGTAAATATGGTAAATTAAAAAGTAAAAGATAATATTACTTTAGTTTCAAACAGATTTCTTTACCTTGTCTTGCATTGATAAAGGATGAAATTACAGGGTAAAAATGAAAGGAAAACAATTTCGTATCTGGTCATTGTTTTTCAATTGGGAAAAAGGGAAAAAGGAAGTTAAACATTTTTTATATCAGTTGCTTAAGAAACCCTAACCCGAGGGTATGGTTCTTGACTCGAGTATATGTTTGGAAATAACGATTTCATTGTTTATTTTGTGCTCAATAAATTCACGACTTTAAACCATTGTTTTGTTTGGATGACAAAGCGTAAACAGAGTAGTTTTGAAAAAGTTTTAGTGATATATCTCAAAAGATTGAAAAAGAATTGTAGAACATTATTGAGTGATATGACTATAACTTGAAAGAGGTTGAAAAGATAAAAAAATTTATGAAATTTTTGCATACAATGTTCTTTTTAATATCTAATATCATTGAAAATCGTATACTATTGTATTCAATATTGATGTTAGGACTACAGATTAAGTGTAGTTGTGTGATCACTAATGATTGCAAAGTTGAATAATGATGCTGTAAAAAGCTGGAATTTTTCACTTCTCAAATTTTTCATATAGAGAATGTTTACATAAATATGAATATGGAAATTATTACATATCACACTTTGTAAACTACCCAATGCTTGTGATTGCAAATCAGATTGTATTCACAAGGACTTGGTAGTCTACTATGATATTTAAGAATTGGATTGAGGTGTAGAGTGTTACTCCACCTTTGTACAAAAAATTAATATTGTGGATGGAATAAAGAGACAAGTTTTGAGTGGTTTTTAATACCCCATGAGGGTTTTTCCACTCAGGAAATTTTTGGTGTCATGTGATGTCTCTTGTCTCTTTTAGTTTCCTATTAATGTGGTCTTTTCAGTCAATACTTTGATACACTAAGTGCGTTCAAATCTATCATGTTTCAAGTTTGCAAAATTTGTGTTGTGTGAATCTGTTCGTTGAAATTCTTTTTTAGAAGCATAAATCATATTGTTCATAAATCATTGAAACAATGCTATATGTTGCTTACTAATGAGTTGTTAATGTCTCTATACTGTACTTCATTTTGAAATGTTATGTGTCAATGTGCATATGAAGATTTCTTATTTATGTTCAAGGTCAAGTCTATATTTATAGTACATTCAAGCCAAAAGTTTTAAAAATAGCTCACTCTGATTCACCCCCCACTCTCAAACTGAATCTGCTTCCAACAAGTAGTATCAAAGAATAGGGTCCTGCATTAGGTCTTCCCTAGGATAGATCCTAGTCTTGAAAGTCATTCATCATGTCACATGTTCAAGAGGGGTCATCTGTTACTAAAGATCCATTATTTGATGGAGTTGATTATGTGTTTTGGAAAATCAAAATGGAAACATATCTGATTTCTATAGACTATGATGTCTAGAATATAGTTTGTATTATGTACACAATACCTCCTAGTATTCCTACAAATCCTGATGGGAAAAAGCAATATGAAATGAATTCTAGAGCCAAACATGCCATCTTGTGTGGCCTGACCAAATATGTCTTTGTTAAAATCATGCATTGTAAATCTGCACATGAGATCTAGGAAAAAATTGAAAACATCTATCAAGGAAATGAAAAAGTCAAACAATCCAAAATACTTACCCTCAAAACTCAGTTTGAGGAAATGAAAATGAAAGATGATGAAAAAGTAGCTAAATATTTTTTGAGAATTGATGAAGTTGTTAATGGGATGAGAGGATTAGGTGAAGAAGTAGATGAATTCATAGTGGTGAAGAAGGTCATTAGAACCTTATTGATTAAATATGAAACAAAAGTTTCAACCCTTGAAGAGAGGAAAAACTTTAGCAAGCTTACCCTAGATGATCTTCAAGGAACATTAACTGCATTTGAAATGAGAACAAACAAAGTTGACAATGCTAGTTCATTAGTGAAAGAGACTTCCTTTAAAACATAGAAGAAAGAGGATTTGGATAGTGAATCAGAATTGTTTGATTCATTAGAGGCTCCCTTAGTGAGAAAACTTATAAAGAAATATACAAGCAAGCTGCCACTTAAATGCTTTAACAATGGAAAGGTTGGCCATTTTGTAGTCCAATGTCCTTATGCTGATCAAAACAATGATGATGATCAGAATGAACAAAATTCTAAGAAAAAGTTCTTCAATCCTAAAAATAAATTTAACTTCAACAACTTCAAAAAGAAGAACAATCTATTCAGTAAAGAAGACTTTGATGATGAGTTGGATGATTCTTTAGGTGATGAAGATGAAACCTTGTTCATGGCTGAAGTTGATGTTCAAAAAGCTTCAAGAAGAAAACCAAGTAGTCAAATAAACAATCAATATAATCTTAAAAATTGTGAGATAAATCTTGAAGGTGAATTGCTTTGTGCCCTTCAAGAAATAAAAAGACTCAAGAAACATATTACCTCTCAAGACAAAAGTTCAAATAAATTGATTGTTCCTTTGCAAGATGAACTAGATGACTCTAAAAGAGTCATGGACAATCTCAAATATGTCCTTGTTGATAAACAAACAGAGATTCAAGGTCTTAAATAGAAAGTTGAAGAGAATGAAAGAACCATTCACTTGCATAATATGCTTGGGGAGCAAAAGAAGCCTATTGACATAGGTGAATGCTCAAAATCTTCAAATCAGAATGTAAAAATTGATAGTAAGAAGCAGTCATTTGAAAACAAATGGAACAATTTTAGGTTTAATTCTTTTTTCAATGGCTATTTCTTCTTCTGTAACAAATTTGGTCACAAAGTGGGTACCTGCAAATTCATGATGCCTAGAACACCAAGATTTGGTCACAAATAGTGTTTCGATTTTCTTAATACTATCAGGTGTTTCAAATGTAATGCTATTGTTCGTACTTTTAGACAGTGCAAACAAAATAAGAAAACTACAAAAAAGGTTTGGAAACCCAAAATTGTTCAAAGCATAGAATAATCCATGCTTGTTCAAACTATTTTTCTCTCTCATAAGAAGACCTTATGGGTTGTTGATAGTGGTTGTTCTAAACACATGATAGAGGATAAAGACAAGCTTTTGAAACTTAAAGATTATGCTAATGGTATTGTGAAGTTTGGTGATAACTCAAGGATTCAAATTTAAGGTAGAGGATCTTTGATTCTCAATGATAATACACAGGTATGTGCAAGATCATGGTGTGCCAAAACAGGCCCTTAAGTGGCAATGAAATTTTAGAAAATCAGAGCTATGCAACTTGACATGAAAATTTGAATAAGTTGTGAACATTATTTTTAAAATATGTAACAAGAGAATATATAGAAAATTGAATGTAGTTTCTAAGCTAATAGTTGTTTTTTGGGAAAACAAAATCCTATTTGATGAAAATTTCAAATTTCAATGCAGTGGTACTTAAATTTCAGGAAAAAGATAAGAAGTAGATGTATGTCTGACCACACTAATCACAATCAAATCATAATATTTTTTTATAATATTTATAACATAAGTACTGGACTCATGTCCAAATGTGACACATATTTTTTTTATAAAGTAATTAATTATTTATGAATTTTTTACTACAGCTTTTCAGAAATTCAGAAACTCCTACGCCTAACCACCTTAACTTGGTCAAAACCTTATGGAATTTAATTTTTTTTAATTTTTCCCTATAGTAGATGAAGCATAGGATGTGATGCATGTTTCGGATTCAAAAAATGTTATACCATTTGAAAGTTATGAGTGTTTTTCAATCACTCTATCAATCACGACTATTGTCAGAATTGAATTAGAAAGTAAATAACAATTATTTATTAAATTCGAAATAAGACAAGCCTTATATTGTTGGAAATATGAGAACGTCCTTAAAAAACCCTTTTCGTTTTATCAATTTTGGCTACAAAAAAAGTTGTCATCCACCAATGTAAAGTCTGGAAAATCAAGGAATACTGAAAAACACATTTTTTTAGTTGACTTTCTAGGCTTGTCACTTCCAAGCCAAATCCCAAAGCATTCATGAGCCAAAAATTGAAATTTGAAAATTTTAGAACACAAATCGGATATCCAATTTTAATAAGTAAATTCACTAACTAAGTTTGCACATAATTAATGTAATGTTTATTAATATATTAATATATAATATTTTAATATATTAATTTATAAATAAATTAGTCTATGATATTAGGGAGAGAGAGAGAGAGACAGAGAGGAAGAGAGAGACAGAGATAGAGACAGAGACAGAGACAAAGATAGAGACAGAGAGATCAGGGGAGGTGGAGAGAGAGATTAGGGGAGAGGGGGAGAGAGAGAGATTAAGACACCAAATTCTGTCGTTATGGGTCATATGGTGTCCTAAGGGGTCATAGGACATAATATGACCCCTTAGGACACCATATGACATATAGCGACCCAATATTGTGTCATAAGGGGTCATATTGTGTCCTATATGATGTCTTAAAGGGGTCATATAACACAAGATGACCCATTAGGACACAATGTGACTCATAACGACTCAATTTGGTTTCTTGAGGGGTCATATGGTGTTCTAAGGGGTTGTAGGACACAATATGACCCCTTAGGACACCATAGGACCCATAGTGACCCAATATAGTGTCCTAACGGGTCGTAGGACACCATATGACCCCTATGGACATGGTAGGACCCCTTACGATACCATATGGTGTTGTTAGGGGTCATATGGTGTCCTAAGGGGTCACATGGTGTCCAAAGGGGTCGTACGACACAATATGACCCCTTAGGACACCATACGACCCATAACGACCCAATATGGTGTGTTAAGGGGTCATATGGTGTCTTAATGCATCGTAGGACACCATAGGACCCCTTATGACATCAAATTGTGTCGCTGGGATCATATGGTGTCCTAAGGGGTCGTAGGACATAATATGACCCCTTAGGACACCATAGGACCCATAACAACCCAATATAGTGTCATAACAGGTTGTATGGTGTCCTAAGGGGTCATAAGGGATCATGGGACACCATATGATTGCTAAGGACAATATAAGGCCCGTTATGACACCATATGGTGTCGTTAGGGGTCATAGGACACCATATGACCCCTTAAAACACCAAAATGTGTCATTATATGGTGTCCTAAGGGGTTGTAGCACACAATACGACCCCTCAAGACACCATAGGACCTAAAGCAACCCAATATGGTGTCATAAGGGGTCATATTGTGTCCTAAGGGGTCATATGATGTCTTAAAGGGGTCGTATGACACAATATGACACATTAGCACACAATATGACACATAACAACATAATTTGGTGTCTTAAGGGGTCATATGGTGTCCTAAGGGGTCATATTATGTCTTAAAGGGGTTATATGACACAATATGACCCATTAGAACACAATATGACCCATAATGATACAATTTGGTGCCTTAAGGGGTCATATGGTGTCCTAAGGGGTCCCAGGACACAATCTGACCCCTAACGACACCATATGACCCCTAACGACACCATATGGTGTCGAAAGGGGTCGTATATTGTCCTTAAGGGTTGTATGGTGTCCCATGACCCTTATGTGCCCTATCGATACCATATGACCCCTAACGACACCATATGGTGTCATAAGGGGTCCTATGGTGTCCAAAGGGGTCGTATGGTGTCCTACGATACCTTATTAAACCATAGGACTCCTTAAGAAACCCAATTGTATCCTAAGGGGTTGTAGGACACAATATGACCCCTTAGGACACCATAGGACCCATACAGACCCAATATGGTATCTTAAGGGGTCATATGGTGTCCTAAGGGGTTGTAGGACATCATATGGCCCCTATGCACACCATAGGACTCCTTATGACACCATATGGTGTTGTTAGGGGTCATATGGTGTCCTAAGGGGTCATATGTTGTCTCATGACCCCTTAGGAAACAATATGATCTATAATGACACAATTTGGTGTCTTAAGGGTTCATATGGTGTTCTAAGGGGTCATAAGGGGTCATGGGACACCATATGACCCCTTAAGACACCAAATTGTATTGTTATGGGTCATATGGTGTTCTAAGGGGTCGTAGGAAATAATATGACCCCTTAGGACACCATAGCGACCCAATATGGTGTCATAAGGGGTCATATGACACAATAAAACTTATTAGGACACAATATGACCCATAGAAACACAATTTGGTGTCTTAAGGGGTCATATGGTGGCCTAAAGGGTCCTACGACACAATATGACCCCTTTAGATAGCATATGACTCCTAACAATACCATATGGTGTCATAAGGAGTGGTATGTTGTCCTTGGGGGTCATATGGTATCTCATGACCCCTGATGACCCCTTAGTAAACCATATGACCCCTAACGACACTGTATGGTGTCATAAGGGGTCCTATGGTGTCCATAGGGGTCATATGGTGTCCTACAACCCCTTAGGACACCATAGGACCCCTTACGACACCAAATTATGTTGTTAGGGGTCATATGGTGTCCTAAGGATTCATAGGACACAATATGACCCTTTAGGACACCATATGACCCCTTAAGAGAACAAATTGTGTCGTTAGGGGTCATATGGTGTCCTAACGGGTCATAGGATAGAATATAACCCCTTAGAACACCATAGGACCCATAACGACCCAATATGGTGTCATAACGGGCCATATGGTGTCCTAAGGGGTCATAAGGGGTCATCGGAGACCATATGACCACTAAGGAAAACATATGACTCCTTATGACACCATATGGTGTCGTTAGGGGTCATATGGTGTCCTAGGACAACATATGACCCCTCGAGACACCAAATCTTGTTGTTATGGGTCATATGGTTTCCTAAGGTGTCATAGGAAATAGTATGACCCCTTAGGACACCATAGGACCCAAAGCAACCCAATATGGTATCATAAGGGGTCATATTTTTTCCTAAGGTGTCATATGATGTCTTAAAGGGGTCATATGACACAATATGACCCAAAACGATACAATTTGGTGTCTTAAGGGGTCATATGGTGTCCTATGGGGTCATATGATATCTTAAAGGGGTCATATGACATAATATGACCCATAACGATACCATTTGGTGTCTGAAGAGGTTATATGGTGTCCTAAAGTGTCCTAGGACACAATATGACCCCTTAGGACACCATATGATCCCTAACGACACAATTGGGTGTCATAAGGGGTCATATGGTGTCCTAAGGGGTCATATGATGTCTTAAAGGGGTCATATGACACAATATGACCCATTAGGACATAATATGACCCATAACGACATGATTTGGTGTCTTAAGAGGTCATATGGTGTCCTAAAGGGTCCCAGGACACAATATGACCCCTTAGGATACCATAAGACCCATAACAACACAATTTGTTGTCTAAAGGGGTCATATGGCATCCTAAGGGGTTGTAGGACACCATATGACCCCTTATGACACCATTTGGTGTCGTTAGGGGTCATATGGTGTTCTAAGGGGTCATATGTTGTCCCATGACCTCTTAGGTCACAATATGACCCATAACGACACAATTTGTTGTCTGAAGGGGTCATATGGTGTCCTAATGCATCGTAGGACACCATATGACCCCTATGGATACCATATGACCCATTATGACATAATATGGTGTCGTTAGGGGTCACATGGTGTCCTAAGGGGTCATATGTTGTCCCATGACCCCTTAAGATACAATATGACCCTTAACAACACAATTTGGTATCTTAATGGGTCATATGGTGTCCTAAGGGGTCGTAGGACACCATATGACCCCTATGGACACCATAGGACCCCTTATGACACCATATGGTGTCGTTAGGGGTGATATGGTGTCCTAAGGGGTCATATGTTGTACCATGACCCCTTAGGAAACAATATAACACATAACAACAAAATTTGGTGTCTTAAGGGGTCATATAGTGTCCCATGACCTCTTATAACCCCTTAGGACACCATATGACAAGGTGTCATATGGTGTCCTAAGGGGTCATAAGAGGTCATGGGACACCATATGACCCCTTAAGACACTAAATTATGTCGTTATGGGTCATATGGTGTTCTAAGGGGTTGTAGGACATAATATGACCCCTTAGGACACTATAGGACCCATAGCAACCCAATATCATGTTATAAGGGGTCATAAGAGGTCATGGGAAAATATATGATGCCTTAAGACACCAAATTGTGTCGTTATGGGTCATATGGTGTTCTAAGGGGTCGTAGTACATAATATGACCCCTTAGGACACCATAGGACCCATAGCAACCCAATATGGTGTAATAAGGGGTCATATTGTGTCTTAAGGGGTCATATGATGTCTTAAAGGGGTCATATGACACAATATGACCCACTAGGACACAATATAACCCATAACAACACAATTTGGTTTCTTAAGGGGTCATATGTGGCCTAAGGGGTCCTAGGACATAATATGACCCCTTAAGACACCATATGACCCCTAATGATGCCATGTGGTGTCATAAGGAGTCGTATGTTATCCTTAGGGGTCATATGGTATCCCATGACCCCTTATGACCCCTTAGGACACCATATGTCCCCTAAAACACCATATGGTGTAATAAGGTGTCCTATGGTAACCATAGGGGTCATATCATGTCCTACGACCCCTTAAGACACCATAGGACCCCTTAAGACACCAAATTGTGTCATTAGGGGTCATATGGTGTCCTAAGGGGTCATAGGACACAATATGACACCTTAGGACACCACATGACCCCTTAAGACACCAAATTGTGTTGTTAGGGGTCATATGGTGTCCTAACAGGTCATAGCACATAATATGACCCATTAGGATAGCATAGGACCCATAACAACCCAATATGGTGTCATAACGAGTCATCTAGCATCCTGAGGGGTCATAAGGGGTCATGGGACATAATATGACTGCTAAGGACAACATATGCCCCTTATGAAACCATATGGTGTTGTTAGGGGTCATATTGTGTCCATAGGGGTCATATGGTGTCCTAGGACACCATATGACCCCTTAAGACACCAAATTGTGTTGTTATGGGTCATATGGTGTCCTAAGGGGTCATTGGACACAATATGACCCCTTAGGACACCATAGGACCCAAAGAAACCCAATATGGTGTCATAAGGGGTCATATTGTGTCCTAAGGGGTCATATGATGTGTTAAAAGGGTTATATGACACAATATGACCCTTTAGGAAACAATATGACCCATAACGGCACAATTTAGTGTCTTAAGGGGTCATATGATGTCTTAAAGGTGTCATATTACACAATGTTTCCCTTTAGGACACAATATGACCCATAACGACACCATTTAGTGTCTTAAGAGGTCATATGGTGTCCTAAAGGGTCTCAGGACACAATATGACCCCTTAGGACACAATATGACTCCTTAGGACACCATAGGAACCATAACAACACAATTTGGTGTCTTAAGGGGTTGTAGGACACCGTATGACATGTATGGACACCATAGGATCCCTTATGACACCATATGGTGTTGTTAGTGGTCATATGGTGTTCTAAGGGGTCATAGTTGTCCCATGATCCCTTAGGTCACAATATGACACATAACGACACAATTCAGTGTCTTAAGGGGTCATATGGTGTCCTAAGGGGTCGTAGGAAACCATATGATCCCTATAGGCACCGTAGGACCCTTTATGACACCATATGGTGTCGTTAGGGGTCATATGGTGTCCTAAGGGATCATATGTTTTCCCATGACTCCTTAGGACACAATATGACCCATAAAAACACAATTTGGTGTTTTATTGGGTCATATGGTGTGCTAAGGGGTCGTAGGACACCAAATGATCCCTATAGACACCATAGGACCCCTTATGATACCATATGGTGTTGTTAGGCATCATATGGTGTCCCATGATTCCTTATGACCTCTTAGGACACCATATGACACCTTGGCATATGGTATCCTAAGGGTTCATAAGGGGTTGTCATATGGTGTCCTAAGGGGTCATAAGGGGTCATGGGACACCATGTGACCCCTTAAGACACCAAATATTGGTCGTTATGTGTCATATTGTGTCCTAAGGGATCGTAGGACACAATATGACCCTTTAGGACACCATAGGACCCATAGCGACCCAATATGGTGTCATAAGGGGTCATATGATGTCTTAAAGGGGTCATATGACACAATATGACCCATTAGGACACAATATGACCCATAACAACACAATTTGGTGTCTAAAGGGGTCATATTGTGGTCTAAGGGGTCCTAGGACATAATATGACCCCTTAAGACACCATATGACCCCTAACGATACCATATGGTGTCATAAAGAGTCGTATGTTGTCCTTAAGGATCATATGGTATCCCATGACCCCTTATGGCCCCTTATGAAACAATATGACCCCTAACGATGCCATATGGTGTAATAAGGTGTCCTATGGTATCCATAGGGGTCATATGGTGTCCTACGACCCCTTATGACACCATAGAACCCCTTAAGACACCAAATTGTTTCGTTAGGGGTTATATGGTGTCCTAAAGGGTCATAAGACACAATATGACCCGTTAGGATGCCATATGACCCCTGAAGGCACCAAATTGTTTCGTTAGGGGTCATATGGTGTCCTAATAGGTTGTATGAAATAATATGACTCCTTAGGAAACCATAGGACCCATAACGACCCAATATGTTGTCATAACGGGTCATATGGTGTCCTAAGGGGTCATAAGGGGTCATGGGACACCATATAATTGCTAAGGACAACATATGACCCCTTATGTTACCATATGGTGTTGTTAGAGGTCATATGGTGTCTATAAGGGTCATATGGTATCCTAGGATACCATATGACCCCTTAAGACACCAAATTGTGTTGTTATGGGTCATATGGTGTCCTAAGGGGTCATAGGACACAATATGCCACCTTAGGACACCATAGGAACCAAAGCGACCCAATGTGGTGTCATAAGGGATCATATTATGTCATAAGGGGTCATATGATGTCTTAAAGACATCATATCACACAATATGACCCATTAGGACACAATATGACCCATAACAACACAATTTGGTGTCTTAAGGGGTCATATGGTGTCCTGTGGGGTCATCTGATATCTTAAATGGGTCATATGACACAATTGACCCATTAGGACACAATATGACCCATAACGACACCATTTGGTGTCTTAAGAGGTCATATGGTGTCCTAAAGGTTCCCAGGAGACAATATGACCCCTTAGGACACCATATGACCCCTAACGACACCATATTGTGTCATAAGGGGTTGTATGTTGTCCTTAGGGGTCATATGGTGTCCCATTACCCCTTATGACCCCTTAGGAAACCATATTACCCCTAACGACACCATATGGTGTCATAAGGGGTCCTATGGTATCTATAGGGGTCATATGGTGTCCTATGACCCCTTAGGAGACCATATAACCCCTTAAGAAACCTAATTGTGTCGTTAGGGGTCATATGGTATCCTAAGGGTCGTAGGACACAATATGACCCCTTAAGATTGTTGGCATATGGACACTCCAGTGAGACATTGTGTGTGATTGAAGGTTTTGTCATTGATGGCAACCTTGCAATCCTATGGCACCGGCAAGACATTCTACCGGCAAAGAATTATTCAAGCAAGACAGTGCACCGACATCAACAAGACCACTCACACTAGCACAGAAGAAAAGATGTATACCGGCACAGAGGCTGACAAGATTTTTGATATGTAATATTTTGTTTATTATTGTAAGCCAACTTGACAAATTGTAAAATGACTCTTGTATATAAAGGAGATCATTGTAGACATTTACAATATAGGTAAGCGAGCATAAAGAAAATTATTATACAGACCTAATGTACGAATTGTAGGTCAAGGGTATATGTAAAGAACAGAGCAAGAACCGGTACTGAATCTGGCATTGAAGATGCTATTGTAAAGCAGTACATAATATTGGATTAACATAATCCTCATTGTAAGTCAGTGTTACTTCTCATTGAGCAGTGTGCTCTAGGCAGTTGGCCTTCCTGCATGTGCAGGTCCCTATTGTAAGTAATATTCTCTTATTGGCCAGTAAGTGAATATTGTGGGTCACAAATCCCACCGAGGTTTTTCCCACACCGGTTTTCCTCATTAAACATCTTGTGTTATGGTGTTCTTTTCATGTGGATGTTTTTGATTCTGTTTATTACATTAATTCTTGCATACCGGTACACTGTTACTTTATGTTCTGCATGTTTTATCTTAAGAAAATTATAATACCAGTCAGATACTGATTCACCCCCCCCTCTTAGTATCTGTGGGAACCCTAACAATTGGTATCAGAGCATGGTCCTCTATTTTCAGTAGCCTAATAGCTTGAGGAAGATCTTGACACCAGTAAAAATGGAAAATCTGATGAAGCAACTTGAAGGAGCTCTTACTGAGTATGATGCAGAGAAGTTGAAAAATATCAAATTAGAAGATGATTTAAAAGCAGCTGAGGATATCATTCAGGCACTTTAAGAAAATCTTACTGTTACAAGAAATAAGAGAAGAGAACTTTGTGAAAAATTGCAAAATGAGAATGATGAAAAGGAATCACTTAATGATATGATAAGCAAGTTGAAACAAGAGATCATGACAACAAAAAATGAAATGTAGGATATGACTATGAGATTTTGCAAAGATATTGAGGACAGAAAGAAGAATGAAGAAGAATTGACCAGAAGACTAAGTGATGCAGCAAATGAAAACACAAGACTTAGCTATGAAAATGACATGTTGAAGATAGATCTGATGCATACTCAGAATGACTCGAATGAACTAATGAGACAAAAAGAAATCTTGGAAAAGGAATTGGAAACTAAAAATCAACACAAAGAAAAGTTCAAGAAAAGATCAGAAGAACTTGGTACCTTATTGAAGAATCAAAAACCCAAAGGTGACACTTTTGGAATTGGATTTGAAGTTGGAGAAAGCTCTGGTACTGCAAATACTCAGGATCACAACAAATCGGTAAGACCTCCTAATACTTATAAATTCAATGGAAAATGCTTTAACTATAATAGATATGGTCATAGGGAAAACAAATGTAGATCTAGGAATTATCAGAATATCAATCCTCCCACCGATCAATGCTCCAAATACAACAAAGTTGGTCATAATTCTGAAAACTGTAGAATGAATGTAAGATGTTATGTTTGTGTAAGATTTGGACATTTATCAAATCAATGCAAAACACAAACCAGCATAGGTTATGGGAAAGCTATTCAGAAAAATAATGTAACTTGTTATGCATGTAACAAGATTGGTCATATTGCTAAATTTTGTAGAAGTAAAGGTACACCGGTAGACAACAAAAGTACTAGATTGAAAGGTAAAGAAAAGGTTGAAGAGGTTAAGAAAGAATTCTCAAAGCAATGGATTAGAAAAGCTGATCTAAATATTGGGGATACTCCTCCACCGGTAGAACCAACAAATGCTCCACCGATAGGACAATGTGATGCTCCACCGACAGGACAGAGCAGTGCTCCACCGGTAGGAAGTTCTTCATCTAATTGAAGAAAATTATCTTGAGGGTTTGGCAATCTAATGACACATGTGCTATTATTCCCTCGATTAGAGAAAAGAAGTTGAAAATCACTTATTACCGGCAAATAAAGTTAAGTGAATACATTATAGGAAAGAAATTAATGTGGTAGGTAGCGAAAAAGACTTTATAAAATAAGGTTTTGGCTCCATTTCATTTCACCGTGATTTCAAAATTTCAGAGAGTGCAAAGATTTCTGAGCTAAGGCATTTCGAGCAAGAAGCAAGCACACTCCAAGCAATCATTCATCCAAGACAGAAAAAGGTATTTTATCATGGCATCCTCCTCTGTAATTGAATACATAGTGAACCCTACTATTGTGGAAGTAATTAAAAGACCTAGGCCCGTATTTCAGTTGGTCCTTGAAATAGCAAAGAAAGATGATACCTTAGGTGCATTCTCTCAAATCCCTAAAGGTGTTGTATATGCTGAAGACCCTAGAATGTATATTCACTGCAATATTGAAGAGCTAGGAGACGAGGAAATCAAAACCATGTACAAAACCGAGATATGTAATGATACTGGCAATATCAAAGCTGAACACAAAATCATTGAAACCCTAGGATTCACAGAAATCCTTAGTATTCCTGAATTTCCTAAGGATGTGATTAGGATAGTATTAAGCAGAGTTCATGGAGAATTTTTCTGGTTAGATACAATTCATAAGATCACCAAGCAAGTGGTAAAGGTTGTCACAGGGCTACTGGCCACTGGTAAAAGACCAGATAAAAACAAGAAAGTTTCAAATGATTTAGTCATTGACCTAACAGGTGCAAGATCTGATAAAAGATCTTTAAGGGTTAATGATTTAAAGGATACAAATGTGAGATTCATAAGAATGATATTAGGTTACAAAGCCACTCATGCCAATAGACTCAACTTAGTTTCAAGTTTATGCATTAAGAGTACTTATGACATAATAACCAACAATGCAAAAATTGACATCTATGAATTGCTAAAGGATGAACTGATAGACAACCTTGGAAAGATAAAGAAGGATAAGAAAGGAACCTTCAGATTTGGAAATCTATTAGTGTGTCTAATGCTTCATATAACAAAATAAGTTCCCAGTATAGGATATAAAGAATTCGGATATGACATACCGGTAGGAAAGAAGTTGATAGAACTGTTCAATACCATAGGCGAGAATAAGGAAAACAACATTCATGACTTTTTCCAAGCACTAAAGACAAAAATGAAGAAAAGGACAAGGTTATCACAGAAGATTGTAGACAAATACAAAGATGATATATGCTTTGTTATCAAAAAGGATGAAATATGGATGGAAGCAATCATCCCCAGGACAATCTGGGTAACAGAAATGGGCTATGAAACAGATGACCACATAGTTGAAACTTATGCCAAAGCACTTCTGGAAGCCCCCAATGAACCTAAGGAGGAAGCATTTGGTAGTGCTGAAACAATAGAAAAACAAATACAGTCCAAGAAAAGAGTGAAGAAGGTAGAAGCATTTGTGAGAAAAGTATCCAGACAAGCAAAAGCCATTAAGGAAGATGTATTAAAGAAAACCGGCATAACTGAAGATGAGTTGGCAGCCCCACAACCTAAAGCTCATCTATCACCAGTAGGTACTTCCTCAGAAGGAGATATGCCAACAACTTTTAAAAGAGTTGTTAGGAAAAGAGACCCCTCACCGGCAACCACTCCACCTAGAAGGACAAGGAAGAAGCAACAAGCTGTGAGATCTCTAGTCAAAAAGGTCACACCTAAAAGGAAGCTGACTCCTAAGAAAAAGAAAAAGGCAAAAACTGACTTGGCACCTCTAGACATTTTGTTAAATGAGATCACAGAGGAAGGAAAACTGAAGAACATAGGGAAAATTTATGACACCCTATCGGCTGATGAGAAAGGGCAAGTTGAGGAGAGTGTAATATTACACATGGACATGTTCAAAAATTTCTTGATGGAAGTCATAAATGAAATTCCTGATGACTTATACAAAAGACTTGAGGCCAGAAGGCAAGGAGTAATTGAACTAGACAAGAAAATAAAAGTAGAAAAACTACTTTTTGTATATCTGGTAAATTCCCCAAAAGAAATTGATGATTTGATAGCTCAGACCAACCGGATAGTTTTTTCCACTGCACACCGGCATATTTCATTGATGGTAGGTAGAGTTACGGAGGTTTCAAAGGAAACAGAAGATGGTTGGGACATATTTTTGGTTGAAAAAGAAAAACAAGAAGAATATATGAATCCCAAGCCTATTAAGGTATATCAGAAGGATAAGGACAAAGGGAAAGGGAAAATTGGTGGACCTCCAAGCATAAAGGTTAAAGATAACCTACCTCCACTTGTAAAAATTACAATCCTTGAAAACCAACCGGCAACTAAAAGCATGGATACAGAGGATAGCAATACAAATCCTGAAGTCCTATTCACTGTAAATGTTGATACCCAAAAGATCAACATAACAATTGATAAAGATCCAAGTGAAAAATCAGATATGGTCAAAGAGCGTCTGGTAAAAGGAAATATAGAGCAGCCGACAGCAGATACAGGGAAAAAGATGGAATCTGAAACACAAACAGAGAAACCGACAGAGCTAAAGGCTCCAAAATAGATGCCACTGGTAAGAAATGAAGCAGGAAAACTAGTGCTAAAGGAAATGCAGACACAAATTGACCTACTAGAGGTCAATACAAGCATGGTCACTTCCACCAGTACTTAGTTTGTTGGGTCACCATCAAGGTAAAAAAATGTGATTGAGGTATTACTTGAATCCATCAAGAAAATAACTGACTATAGCTCACAAGCTTACAAAGCAATAGATGATTCAATACCAATTTTGAAAACAATCGCTCCTAATTGTAATATAGATAATAAAGATTCTTTAGGATAGTTGGATACACTATGTAAATATTGAGAAAATAAAGGTAGAATCTATAAAGGACATTGTAGAAAAGGAGAAATAGAAATTCTTTAAGGAAGAAATTAAGAAGTGTAACAGAGATTTTGACACACTTCTACCGGAACTGTGTAGTTTGTTAAAAGAGTACAAAAACCTGTACAAAGACACATGCAAAACAAACTTCCTGACTATAGATATAGGAAAGAAGATAAGCAAGACACAAGAAGAGATAAACAAGCTTACAGACAATTTTGTCAACTCACCGGATTCATTATCTGTTTTTGAAGATAAGTTAGCAAATTTTGAGACAGAATTACTTAAACAGGAGAAAGAGAAAGAGACAATAATAAATAAGGCAAAATACTTGAGATCTAAACTGAGTCCAAGATTGGATTATCTAGCATCTCTACGGAAGGAAATCTCAGAGGCATTAACACCAAGAAGTAAAACACCGGTAGAGAAATTGCAACATCTCACCGGCACTGTGAAGAGAACTGAAACAACAATAAAAGATAGCAAAAAGTTTATGGATAGTATAAACTTAATTTTGGGCAATCTTTTTTAGATAATAACTACCCAGCTACAAGGTTGAGGTTATGGATAGGTATAACTACAAACTCTACTAACATCTTGACAACCTTTGTCATTGATGCCAAAGGGGGAGTAGTAGTAGGATGAGAAAATTCAAAACACAGGGATCATATGCTTAGGGGGAGTCTCTCATTTTTTTGGTAAATTTTTGGTCTACACATTTTTGGACATCTTTTTGGAATTTCTCATGAGTGTTGCCATCAATGCCAAAGGGGGAGATTGTTGGCATATGGACACTCCAATGAGACATTATGTGTGATTGAAGGTTTTGTTGTTGATGGAAACCTTGCAATCCTATGGCATCAACAAGACATTCTACCAGCAAAGCATTATTCAAGCAAGACAGTGCACTGGCATCAACAAGACCACTCTACACCGGCATCAGCACCAGCACAGAAGAAAAGATGTATACCGGCATAGAGGCCGATAGGATTTTTGATATGTAATATTTTTGTTTATTATTGTAAGCCGACTTGGAAAATTGTAAAATGACTCTTGTATATAAAGGAGATCATTGTACACATTTGCAATATAGGTAAGCGAGCATAAAGAAAATTATTAGGCAGACCTAATGTATGAATTGTAGGTCAAGGGTATATGTAAAGAACAGAGCAAGAACTGGTACTAAATCTAGCATTGAAGATGCTATTGTAAAGTAGTACAGAATATTGGATTAGCATAATCCTCATTGTAAGTCAGTGTGACTTCTCATTAAGCAGTGTGCTCTAGGCAGTTGGCCTTCCTGCATGTGCAGGCCCCTATTGTAAGTAATATTCTCTTATTGTCCAGTAAGTGAATATTGTGGGTCACAAATCCCACCGAGGTTTTTCCCACACCGAGTTACCTTGTTAAACATCTTGTGTTATGGTGTTCTTTTCATGTGGATGTTTTTGATTCTATTTATTACATTAATTCTTGCATACTGGTACACTGTTACTTTATGTTCTGCATGTTTTATCTTAAGAAAATTATAATACCGGCCAGATACTGATTCACCCCCCCTCTTAGTATCTGTGGGAACCCTAACAAGGACACCATATGACCCCTTAAGACACCAAATTGTGTCGTTATGCATCATATGGTGTCCTAAGGGGTCATAAGACATAATATGACCCCTTAGGACATCATAGGACCTATAACGACCCAATATGGTGTCATAATGGGTCGTATAGTGTCTTAAGGGGTCATGGGACACCATATGTGTGCTAAGGACAACATACAAACCCTTATGACACTATAGGGTATCGTTAGGGGTAATATGGTGTCCATAGGGATCATATGGTGTCCTAGGACATCATATGACCCCTTTAGGCACCAAATTATGTTGTTATGGGTCATATGGTGTCCTAAGGGGCCGTAGGACACAATATGACCCCTTAGGACACCATAGGACCCAAAGCAACCCAATATGGTGTCATAAGGGGTCATATCATTTCCTAAGGGGTCATATGATGTCTTAAAGGGGTCATATGACACAATATGACCCATAACAATACAATTTGGTGTCTTAAGGGGTCATATAGTGTCCTGTGGGGTCATATGATATCTTAAAGGGGTCATATGACACAATATGACCCATAACGATACCATTTGGTGTCTTAAGATGTTATATGGTATTATAAAGTGTCCAAGGACACAATATGACCCCTTAGGACACCATATGACCCCTAATGACACCATATGGTGTCATAAGGGGTCGTATGTTGTCCTTAGGGGTCATATGGTGTCTCATGACCCCTTAAGACACCATATGACCTATAACGACACCAAATCATGTCCTAAGGGTTCCTCTGGTGTCCATAGGGGTTATACGGTGTCCTACGACCCCTTAGGACACCATAGGACCCCTTAAGACACCAAATTTTGTCGTTAGGGGTCATATGGTGTCCTAAGGTTTGTAGGAGACAATATGACCCCTTAGGATACCATATGACCCCTTAAGACACCAAATTGTGTCGTTAGGGGTCATATGGTGTCCTAAGGGTTGTAGGAGACAATATGACCCCTTAGGATACCATATGACCCCTTAAGACACCAAATTGTGTGGTTAGGGGTCATATGGTGTCCTAAGGGGTCATAAGGGGTCATGGGACACCATATGACTCCTAAGGACAACATACGACCCCTTATGACACCATATGGTGTCGTTAGGGGTCATTTAGTGTCCATAGGGGTCATATGGCATTATAGGACACCATATGATCCCTTAGGACACCAAATTATGTTGTTATGGGTCATATGGTGTCCTAAGGGGTCGTAGGACACAATATGACCTATTAGGACACCATATGACCCATAGTGACCCAATATGGTGTCATAAGGGGTCATATTGTGTCCTAAGAGGTCATATGATGTCTTAAAGGGGCCATATGACACAATATGACCCATAATGACACACACTCTCTCTCCCCTAATCTCTCTCTCTCCTAATCTCTCTCTCCATCTACTCCTCTCCCTTCTCTCTCTCTCTCTCTCTCTCCCTTCTCCCTCCTCTCTCTCTCTCTCTCTCTCTCTCTCTCTCTCTCTCTCTCTCTCTCTCTCTAAAATATGAATAATAAAATCGGATATCGAATTTTATCGAATATCCGATTTCTGTCATTATTCTATCATTAATGTGGCAACAGTTTAAAAAAAAGGCGGCAATGGGAAAAAATTTTGGGACCAGAAATTTATACATTAAAATTGGATAACCGATTTTTGTAAATAAAAAAGAGCCTTGTGGGCCATTTTGTGGATTCCAACAAGCCACAGTCTGCATATTCTTTTTTTTGTCGATGATCACAGGTTTTCAGACAAGTTGAGACAAATTTGTTCTTTTGGGAGATTATTAAAGTCAAATCTTACATTGTCAATCATTTAGGAGCATCTTTGTGGAGGTAAATGGGGAGTAGTAGTTGTCGGAAGTCTAAACGCAAAAGAAAATTTTCAAATGACCAAATTGAAGTGTATAGAGAAAAAGATAGAGAAGGTCATAGGAGGAGAAGACAAGGTATGTTAAATATTGGTAATGTTACTTCAAGTGAAGAGGAAACTGAATTTGAAAATGTGTCACAAGTTATTGAAAATGAAAATGTAGATTTTGAAAGTGAAAATTTTGAAAATGTTGAAAATGTCGAAAGTGATAATGAAAATGCTCAACATGTGGAAAATTTTGACATAGGAGGTGAAAATGTGGAAAAATTTGACATTGAAGGTGAAATTTCTCAACCAAGTGAACCATATGTAGCACCTAATTACTTTAGAAATGAAGACCCTCTCATGGATGAAAGACAAATTCCAAATCCAAGACCTTCAAGAACTCCAAAATGGTTATTTGAAATCAATGAGAACATTATTACAAATCTTGAAAGCAAGAGGTCAACAAGAACCATTCAGTTGTGGGCTAACAAATTTTTGAACAAAATTTTAGCTAGAGAGAAATTTTAGCTAAAGATGATAAAGATGAGACCATTTCTAAAAAAATTGAAGATTCATATGAACAAGAACATGGAGAGAAATTCTATTATTGCCAAAAATCTATTTGATGCTCTCAATTCTATTAGAAATAATATGGAAGAAAGAGATAAGAGAGTTGCTCGAAGAGTGATTACAACCTCCTTAGTAAGCCATCAATTGGGTAAGGCTCATCAAATGAGACAAACTTGTATTGATTTTAACATAAACCATAAAAATTTGAATAGAGCACTTGCACGAAGACAAATACTTGACGATCCACTTCAACAAGATACATGGGCTTTTGGTGGGAGGCTTCCACATGTTGATAGAAAGTTGACTGACAATGTGAAGGTGGAGATTCAACAATTTTGGCACTCTAATTCTAGAGTGTCACCCAATGTAAAGGATGTTTTGAAATTAAGAATCGAGAACCAAGACCGCAGACCGCATCCCAAACATTTCTTGAAATCAAGCCAAACAATGTTGTACAATTTTTTTTGTGAAGTACATCCAAGTTTGCAAATATCACAAAGGGCCTTTGAAACCATTTTATTATGTGTTAGGAAACTCAAGGATACTGAGAGGTGGGGGTGAATTAGTATCTAACCGGTTATTATAATTTCTCTAGTTAAAACATGCAAAACATATTGTAACGGTGTACGGGTATGCAAGAAATAATGCAATAAATAGAAATGAAAGAAACCACATGAAAATCACACCATAACACAATGATTTAACAAGGAAACCCGGTATGAGAAAAACCTCGGTGGGATTTGTGACCCACAATATTCACTTACTGGCCAATAAGAGAATATTACTTACAATAGGGGCCTGCACATGCAGGAAGGCCAAGTGCCTAGAGCTCACTGCTCAAATGGGAAGTCTCACTGACTTACAATGTGGATTATACAAATCCAATAACTTGTACTTCTTTATAATAACATCTTTAATGCTAGATTTAGTACCGGTTTCTGCTTTGTTCTTTACATATACCCCTTAACCTATATTTCGCATAATAGGTCTGCCTAATCTTTTTCTCCTTACTTTTTTCGCTTACATCACTTACTTACAAAATGTCTACAATGATCTCTTTTATATATAAGAGTCATTTTAAAACTTTCCAAGTTGGCTTACAAGGTTTTTACAATAATAAACAAAAATGTAATATAACAAAAATCCTATCGGCCTCTATGCCGGTATGCTTCCTTTCTCTGTGCCAGTGCTGGTGTTCCGAGTGTCGGTGTAGAGTGCGTTTTGCTGATGCTGGTGTAATGCCTTGCCGGTGCCATAGGATTGTAAGGTTGCCATCAATGAAAAAACCTTCAATCAAATACAATGTCTCATTGGAGTGTGCATATGCCAACAATCTCCCCCTTTGGTATTGATGGAAACACTCATGAGAAATTTCAAAAGTGTATCCAAAAATGTCAAGTCCAAAAAATGTTACCAAAAATGTGTGCTCCCCTTGAGCATATGATTCCTGTGATATTTGAATTTTCTCATACCACTACTCCCCCTTTGGCATCAATGACAAAGGTTGTCAAGATGTTAGTAGAGTTTTTAGTTTCAACCTTGTAACTGGGTAGTTAAAATTTGAAATAGATCCGCCAAAAACAATTTTATACTCTCCATAAACTTTTTACTGTCTCTTATTGTTGTCTCTATTCTTTTAGCTGTACCGGTGAGATGCTGCAAATGCTCTGTCGATGTTTTCTATCCCTATATCAGTGCCTCAGATATTTCCTTCCGCAAGATATTTCCTTCCACAATGATGCTAGATAGTCCAATCTTGGACTTAGTTTTAATCTTAGATGCTTTGCCTTATTCACTATTCTCTCCTTTTCTCTTTCTAATTTAAGTATTTCTTCCTCAAAATTTGTTATCGTTTGCTCAAAAACTGATAATGTATCAGGTGAGTTAACAAAATTATCAACAAGTTTATTGATTTCATCTTGTACCTTGCTTATTTTCTTATCTATGTCTACAGTCAAAAAGTTTGTCTTACAAGTGTCTTTGTACAGAGTTTTGTACTCTTTCAATAAGTTACACAGTTCTGGTAGAAGTGTGTCAAAATCCCTGGTACACTTCTTTATCTGCTCATCAAAGAATCTTTGTTTTTCAATTTCCAATTTATCCTTCAATTCCTCTTCCTTTATTTTCTCAATGTTCCTGGTGATATATTTACACAAAGTATCAAGTTGTCCTAAAGAATCTTTATTGTTTATATTACAGTTAGGAGCAATTACCTTCAAAATTGGTATGGTGTCATCTATTGCCTTATAAGCTTGTGAGCTGCAATCTGTTATCCTTTTAATTGAATCTAAGATTACTTCAGTCACATTAGTTGATTTGTAGCCTGATGATGAGGAACCTACATTCTGAGTACCGTTGGTGGAAGTAACCAAGCTTGTATTGACCTCTAGTAGGTCTGTTTGTGTTTGCATTTCCTCAAGCAATGGTTTTTCTACTTCTCCAATTGTTGGTTGCACTGTTTCCTCATGAACCTGTTCCTGTACCTGTTGTTGTTCCTATTCCAGAGCCTTTTGCTCTGTTTGTTGCATTGTCTCAGTCTGAGTCTGAGTTTCAACCTATTGCACTTTGACATCTGCCGGTTTCTCTTGTGTGTTTTTAGTTTGCTCATCTACCGGAGGCTCACTAGCCATGTCAGTCTTATCAGCTATATCTTTGTCTACCATAATGTTGATCTTTTGAGTATCAAGATCCACTATATATAAGACTTCAGGATTAGGATTGACATCCTCTACATCCATACTTTCAACTACCGGTTGATCTTTTGTAGATGTTGTTGTTACCAGTGGAGAAATCAAAGGAGGTGGGGGTAAGTTGTCTTTAACCTTGATATTGAGTGGTCCACCAACTTTACCTTTACCCTTTTCTCTTTCTTTCTAATATACCTTTATAGGTTTGTGGCTCATGTATTCTTCTTGTTTTTCTTTTTCCACTAGGAAAATGTCCCATGCATTTTTTGTCTCCTCAATCACCTCATTAACTCTTCCAACCATTAAAGAAATGTGCCGGTGTGTAGTAGAAAATACTGACCAGTTGGCTTCAGTAATTAAGTCATCAATTTCTTTGGGTGAATTCACTGGGTATACAACAAGTAGCTTTTCTATCTTTATTTTCTTGTCAAGTTCTATTACTGCTTGTCTTCTTTCTTCCAATCTCTTAAACAGTTCATCTAGTACTTCATCTGCAACTTCCATAAAAAATTTCTTATACATGTCCATATGCAATATAACACTATTTTCTACTTGTTCTTTTTCATCAGCTGTCAGAGTGTCATATAATTTCTCTATATTCTTCAGTTTCTCTTCCTCTGTAATTTCATTCAACAGTATGTCAAGAGGAGCCAGGTTTTGTTTTGTTCTCTTCTTCTTATTAGGTGTCAGTTACTTCTTTGGTGTAGCCTTTCTTAGCGGAGATCTCACTGCTGCTTGTTTTTGTCTTGTCCTCCTATGTGAGGGTATGGTTGTCGGTGAGGGATCTCTTTTCCTTACAACTCTCTTGAAATTTTCAGGCATGTCATTCTCTAAAGATGTGCCTACCGATGATAGGTGAGTTTCAGGTTGTGGAGCTACTAACTCATCCTGTGTTATACCGGTTTGTTACATTACTTTATCCTTGATTTCCTTTGCTTGCCTAGAACCTCTTCTTACAACTATCTCAACCTTTTTCACTCTCTTCTTAGATTGTATTTGACTTTCAATAGTTTCTGCACTACCAAATACTTCTTCCTTAGGTTCTTTAGGGGCTTCCAGAAGTTCTTTAGCATATGTTTCAATTATTTGATCATTTATTTCGTAGCCCATCTCTGTTACCCAAACTGTCTTAGGGATGACTACTTTCATCCATATCTCATCCTTCTTAATTACAAAGCATATGTTATCCTTATATTTGTCAACAATCTTTTGTGATAATCTGATTCTTTTCTTCATTTTGGCCTTAAGTGCTTGAAAGAAATCATGAATATTGTTTTCCTTATCTTCTCCCATATTGTTGAATAGTTTCATTAGCTATTTACCTACCGGTATATCATATCCAAGTTCCTTGTAGCCTATACTGGGGACCTATTTGGTTATATGTAGCATCAAACATACTAGCAGATTTCCAAACCTAAAAGTTCCTTTCTTGTCCTTCTTAATCTTGCCTAAGTTGTCAATTAATTCATCCTTTAACCACTCACATACATCAATCTTTGCATTATCTATGACCATGTCAACAGACTTGACACTGAATTGAGTCTATTTGCATGAGTAGCGTTATACCCTAAAATCATGCTGATAAATCTTACATTAGTATCTTTTACATCATTGACTCTTAAGGACCTTTTATCAGATGTGGCACCAGTTAGCTTCATAACTAGGTCATTGGAGACCTTCTTAGTTTTGTCTGGCCTTTTACCAGTGGTCAGTAACCCTATGACAACTTTCATAGCTTCCTTGGTGATTTTGTGAATTGCATCTAACCAGAGAAATTCACCATGTACCTTGCTTAAGACTATCCTAATCACATCCTTGGGGACTTTAGGATTGCTAAGGATATCTATAAATCCTAGGGTTTCAATGATCTTATGTTCATCTTTTACATTACTGGATTCATCACATATGACAGATTTAGACATGGTTTTAATCTCTTCATCTCCTAGTTCCTTAATGTTGTAGTGAATGTAAATTCTGGGGTCTTCAGCATAAACAACTCCTTTAGGAATTTGAGAAAAAGCACCTAAAGTATCATCTTTCTTTGCTACTTCAGGAACTAATTGAAATATGGGCCTAGGTCATCTTACAACTTTGACAACAGTAGGGTTTTCTATATATTCAAGTGCAGAGGTGGATGCCATGATAAAATACCTTTTACTGCCTTTAGGATGGATGATTGCTTGAAGTGTTCTTGTCTCTTGCTCGAAATGCCTTAGCTTAGAATCTTCTCACTCTTCATAGGTTTGAAATCTCAGTGAAATGAAATGGAGCCAAAACCACAAATTTATAGTGTTATTTTAGCATTTACCACATTAAATGCATGCCAATTAAGTATTCACTTAACATTGTCTGCCAGTAATGAAGTAATTTCCAACTTCTCATCTCTAACAGAGGGAATAATAGCACATGTGTCATTAGATCACCAAACCCTCAAGGAAACTTTCTTCAATTTGATGAAGAACTTCCTGCTAGTGGAGCATCACTCTGTCTAGCCGGTGAAGCATCACTTTGTCCTACCGGTGGAGGAGTATTCCCAATATTTAGATCAGCTTTTGTAATCCATTGTTTTGAGAATTATTTCTTAACCTCTTCAACTTTTTCTTTACCTTTCAAGCTAGAACTTTTGTTGTCTACCGGTGATCCTTTACTTCTATAGAATTTTGCAATATGCCCAATCTTGTTACATACATAAAAAATTACATTATTCTTCTGAATAGCTTTCCCATAACCTATGACAGTTTGTGTTCTGCATTGATTAGATAAATGTCCAAATCTTCCACAAATATAACATCTCACATTCATTCTGCAATTCTCAGAATTGTGACCAACTTTGCTGCATTTAGAACATTGACCGATGGGTGTGTTGATATTCTGATAATTTCTAGATCTACATTCATTTTCTCTATGACCATACTTATTACAGTTAAAGCATTTTCCATTGAATTTATAAGCATTAGGTTGCCTTACCGGTTTGTTGTGATCCTGTGTGTTTGTAGTACCAGAACTTTCACCAACTTCAAAGCCAATTCCAGAAGTGTCACCTTTAGGTTTTTGATTCTTCAGCAAGTTACCAAGTTCCTTTGAGCTTTTCTTGAATTTTTCTTTATGTTGATTTGCACTTTCTAGTTCTCTTTCTAAGACTTCTTTCTATCTCATTATTTCATTGGAGTCATTTTGAGTGTGCATTAGATCTGTCTTTAATAGATCATTTTCAAAGCTAAGTCTTGTGTTCTCATTTGTTGCATCACTTAGTCTTCTGGTCAATTCTTCTTCATTCTTCTTCCTATCTTCAATCTCTTTACAAAATCTCATAGTCATATCCTGCATCTCATTCTTTGTAGTTATGTTCTCCAGTTTCAGCTTACTTAACATATCATTAAGTAATTCCTTTTCATCATTCTCATTTTGCATCTTTTCTCAAAGTTCTCTTCTCCTATTTCTTGCAATAGTAAGATTCTCTTGAAGTGCCTAAATGATATCCTGAGTTGCTTTTAGATCATCTTCTAGTTTGATATTTTTCAATTTTTCTGCATCATAGTCTAAGAGAGCTGCTTCAAGTTGCTTCATCAGATTTTCCATCTTTACCGGTGTCAAGATCTTCCTTGAGCTATTAGGCTTCTGAAAATAGAGGACCAAGCTCTGATACCAATTGCTAGGAAACTCATAGATACTAAGAGGGGGGGTGAATCAGTATCTAACCGGTTATTATTATTTCTCCAGTTAAAACATGCAGAACATATTGTAACAGTGTACCGGTATGCAAGAAATAATGCAATAAACAGAAATGAAAGAAACCATATGAAAATCATACCATAACATAATGATTTAATGAGGAAACTCAGTGTGGGAAAAACCTCGATGGGATTTGTGACCCACAATATTCACTTACTGGCCAAAAAGAGAATATTACTTACAATAGGGGCCTGTACATGCAGGAAGGCCAAGTGCCTAGAGCTCACTGCTCAAATGGGAAGTCTCACTGACTTACAATGTGGATTATACAAATCCAATAACTTGTACTGCTTTACAATAGCATCTTCAATGCTGGATTCAGTACTAGTTTCTGCTCTGTTCTTTACATATACCCCTTAACCTATATTTCATATAATAGGTCTGCCTAATCTTTTTCTCCTTACTTTTTTCACTTACATCACTTACTTACAAAATGTCTACAATGATCTCTTTTATATATAAGAGTCATTTTACAACTTTCCAAGTTTGCTTACAAGGTTTTTATAATAATAAACAAAAATGTAATATAACAAAAATCTTGTCAGCCTCTATGTCGGTATGATTCCTTTCTCTGTGCCAGTGTTGGTGTTCTGAGTGCCGGTGTAGAGTGTGTTCTGTTGATGTTGGTGTAATTCCTTACCGGTGCCATAGGATTGTAAGGTTGCCATCAATGAGAAAAAAGGATATGAATCAGTGAAATATACTTTGAAGAGTGGAGGTGAAGGTTCTAGATGTGAATTAATCTCAAGAAAAGTGAGTATTGCTGATTTTATTTTGGATTTTAAGGAAAATATTTTCTACAAATATGCAAGGCACACCCATAGGTCTTAGTGGTTGGATCAACAATTCAGGATGTGTAAGAGCTCTTTCCTGATTGGCACTATTGTATCAGTGGTTGATTTTGTAAAGAACTATATATTGTAACCACAAAATGATGTATGGTCTGAGTACTACAATTCAATCGAGATTGCTATTTTTGTTCACATTACATATAGACATGCTTCTGATAGTACAGAAGAGGATAGGAAGATAATCAAGGTGATAGATCACACTCCTTCGAGTATGTGGAACATTCTTTCAATAATTTTTTTGAGTTCTTGCATGAGAAAGATATTGCAATTGATCGACATATCATATGGTCAAATAACTGTATGGGTCAATTCAAGAATGCCTGTATGTTTTATTGGTTGAGTAGAATGCATGTAGAGAGGCATATACCTCATATTTGGTGTCTTTTTTAGGTAGGGCATGGGAAGGGGGAGCATGATGGAGCAGGTGCATGTTTGAAGAGAGCTCTAGTTAAGGAGCAATTGAGGATTTCAAGTGCAAATTTCTCTGATGCACACTCTATTATTGATTGGTGTAGTTCAACATTGTCACATGGAGGTACTCTTGATTCAGCAGTGACCAAATTCTTTTGGTTGGTTGAGAAGGGCACAGTGGGAGATAGATTGGATTGTCAAACAATTAAATATTCTTCAAAGATGCATTCATTTCTCATCTCAGATGCAAGTGCATGGACCATTTGGACATGAACGTTGGCTTGTTTTTGTTAGAGTTGTGTTCAGTGTGATTGGGATCAGTGTGAGTCAAGTGAGTGGGTTGATATGTGGGTTCCCCAATATCTAACTCCTTTATCTCAAACAATATCCTTGTCAAATGATGACATGGAAAGTTCACTTGAGTATGACCATCTATCAGATCTTGTACAACCAAGACATATTTTTGCAGTTGTTGCACTGCAAGGGAATGAAGAGAGATCAAAATATTGGTTGGCACAATGTGTACAGGGAAAACAAAAGCTAACATAACCAATGACAGATGTTGATGGGTTCGCATATCCTATAGGTTCAGTTGTTGTTGTGGGAACTTGGTTGTGAACATACATGATTAGAAAGAATGGCATACCTACATTTGAAGACTATGAGAGACACAAAACCATTCTAACGTATTCACATCTTATTATAGCTACAAATGTCAAGTTTTCAAAGCGTCAAGAAAAACCGAAGACCAAAGAGCTACGGACAGTGACTACTACTAATCAAGAAGGAATACTGGATACTCTTAAGCAAAGAGATGACCCTTCAGACATACTTGAGTAGTAGGTCTTTAATGGTGCCTTATTTTTTTGATCATGCATTTCATTTCATACAATGATCATTAAACCTTAATGTTCAAGTTTGTTATCTGTATATTAAGGATGTGTTCAAAATGCAGGTCTATTGATGAACATTTTTTTTGGCAACATGGTTTTTGCATGCACATAGCGGGTACACTCGATATAATTGGAAGGGACGTATTTTTGCAACACGACTTATTATCATGCATTCGAGTCACTTTACAATTTTCGTTATTAGAGAACACTATTTGACAATTTTTGATGATATAATTATCAAAAAACCTTTATGCTCATGTAGGTCTTATTTGATGACATACAATAGTATCACATTATGTTTTTTGTGTCAACATAGTAGGTTCTGTTGATATAATTCAAAGGGACATATTTTTATGCTATATAATCCCACCTTTTCATTTATTATCATGTATTTCAGTTGAAGTGATTATCAGAAAAGCCTTTATGTTCATCCATTCATTTTATGTGTAACTAACAATTCTTAAAAATACAGGTTCATGCTAGATCATTCGCCGTTGACAAGACCCTCTCTTGGTGATGGTACATATTCCTCTATGCATTAATGAGATTAAATTTTGTGCATAAACATTAAGTCAAGTGAATGTATTTCTATTTAGAAATGACCATATCTACCATCGTCTTCAACCATGTAGAGAAATGCAATGAGAAGGGCTTTAATCAACATGCGTCTTTCTTCAAAGTTATACTTGTATACTTTGCAGAGAAACTGGTAAGTTTCATAATTATAAAATCTTGTGCGTCTTAAAAATGTTTCAAATGATCTATTTATAATTTGACAGACTAATTTGTTTCTTGTAGCACATTCATTCCGCATAAAAAGGTTACTTATTTTGGTCTTCATTTATATGTAGGCATTGTTGTATGTAAGATTTTCTCTTAGGACATGAGGATGTCTAATGCAGATGAAGTGGGATGTTGTATTTGTATATGGATGTGAATTGATGTAACTTTGTTATGATGATATACAATGTCCATGAGCAAATTGGTTTAGTTATATTGATGATATACAATTTATCTATACATGAGTACATTGGTGTAGTTGTATTGATAATGAAAAAAAAATCATGTTTGCATATCCCTTCATGGATGTCACATGCAAGTGTAATGGTAATTATGTGTATACAATACATGGAAATATTGATGATCATTATGTGTCTACAGTGTAATGCTTGTTTATCTACATTTTTCATTGAACAAGTTAGGGCCATAGATTCTGAGATAGGATTTTGTAGGGACCCCTCTCATGGCCCCGTATGTTCAAACGGATCATTCGCAGGCACAACAAATTATGAGTTAGGGCCTATCAAAGTTTGGCAATTTTTAGCACTTAGGACGCTCAAGGGATGACACTGGTAGGGTATGACCCCGAGTGTTCGACTAAGTGGGGGGGGGAAATAGGACCATGCATAGGGTAATAATGCCTAACTGGACATGTCAAAGCCGTTGGTTCATCATCTCAATGAGCAAAATGAGAAATTGGCCACGCGACAACATTCAATTAAATGAGACTGATGATTTTTTCGCCAGCCAAAAAATTGCTGCCCTAATAAAACCATAGGGAAACTTGAAAAAATGAGATAGGATTTTGTAGGGACCCCTCTTGTGGCCCTATAGGTTCAAACGAATTGTTCGTAGGTGCCACGGATTGTGAGTTAGGGCCCATCAAAGTTTGACAATTTTTAGCACTTAGGGCGCTCAAGGGATGACGTCGGTAGGGTATGACCTCGAGCGTTCGACCAAGTGGGGGGGAAAAATAGGACCATGCATAGGGTAATAATGCCTAACTAGACATTTCAAAGCTGATGATTCATCATCGCGATGAGCAGAACGAGAAATTGGCCATGCGACAACATTCGATTGAATGAGACTGATAATTTTTTAGCCAACCAAAAAATTGCTTCCCTAATAAAACCGTAGGGAAACTTGAAAAACCGAGATAGGCATGGGGGGAAAATAGGACCAAAATAATGTTTGACCGAGTGGGGGGGCTAAATAGGACCATGCATAAGGTAATAATGAATTATATCAAGTATTGTTCATTAAATGAATTGTATTGTTCATGAATTTTATTGTTCATTAAATGAATTGTATTGTATTGTTCATTAAATGAATCATATTGAATTGCTCATTAAATGAATTGTATTGTTCATTATACAAATTGTCATGCTTGTGAAGTGTGTACCTGCAGCTGCAACACAAAACACTCAATAAATCATTACAAGCAATGGTTAGAAAATTAATTAATGAAAGATAAAACCATAGCTAATCGATCTATTGCCTCCTAGTAAATGCTAGTATGAATTTTTCTCTCAGATCTGGTTATACAAATTCTAGTGACTCGACTACACTTAAATGGAGGATTTAAATGATGAAGATGCATAAGCTAGTGATGATAGCATGATTAAGCTACATGATTTCATAATTATTCTAGAAAATAAGCTAGAATGAAGATGCAATTAAGCTAGAAATAAGCTATAATTGATCATGATAACAACACTAAGAATAATAAACTAAGATTGCATGATTAATTAAAACAAAATAGATGATAGAAGTAATTTATGATAGAGTCGATTAGGTTTGATTAATTTGATAATGTTGATTAGATAAAAAACTAACAGTTTGTTGATATCAAGTTGCAGAAAGATTTGGATATGCTAATGTTGATTCTGTTGAGAGTGATAACATAAGATTTTTGCTTGGTCAACAATATCTAAAGAGATATGAGTCATTCATTTGATTGCGTATACACTTGTGATGATACTTTAAAGATTCCTGCGATAGATTTAACCTTGGATGAAGGAGCCTGTGGGATCCCATGAAAGAATGAAATGCAAGCTAAAATGCAAAGCTACGACTAGACCAATCACTCGATTATTTTGCATTTTTGTCATCATTGAGATTTTGAAATGTGGGAAGTGAGTGCAAACATTGATGGTATAATTGAACCATGATGACCTGAGCACTTCTTTCCTAGATTTTGATATAGCAAGTTAGCACAAGCATCAAGGTATAATTGAACCGAGATGACCTGAGTGTTGCTTGCATAAAAAAGGTAGTATTAATCATTTCAATACACAAATTGGAAATATCTTCAATGATACTCTGATGATCATTTCTTGAGACAAATTTGCACATATTAATGATTAATTTTTAGACAGCAGACAAGAAAAATATCATGTTCCTTCCTTGTTCCTTTAGTCAATGATATCCTGGAGTCACTCAAAAATCATGATAGCGAAAATCAATTATAGAAAAGTTGAACAATCATGTTACAATTATTATCCAAAAAGATATTATCCACTGAAAAGTGTGTGATGTGCTTAGATTGACTTCGTGATAGATTGATAATTGATAGTTTGATCTCGTGTTCAATGTTGGATGTGTCTCAGTTTTTGCTTGATAAGAGTTGTCTAACTGTTGTTCTACTTGTTTGGTTAAGCTCAAAATGATCAAGAGTTTTGCTCCCGGCTAGGTGTAGGATTTTTCCCCAAGCCTAGAAACAAATTTGTTATGATATACTCTGTTACTACTTATCAAGTTGCCATTAGTTTTATGTTCAAAGTTATTCTATATACTCTAGTCGGTTACTACTACTGAAATATTCAGTCGGTATGCACAATCCAATCGGTTATAGAAGAAAGTAGTCTTAGAGCATAGTATACACTAAGCTATCTACCGAGTATCATTTTATGTCTACCGAGTAGCAAAGATGACACACCGAGTTGATATACATCGAGTGAAACATGTTACCAGATTCATTGAACCTGGACATATATATGAAAATGTGTTACAAGATCGAGGCACATAGAACTGTTATCACATTGGAAATTGCACTTAAAGATTGTGTATGATTTTAAGGTCGTCTAACCAATGAAATATTTTGCATGATTATTCATTTGATAAAATATATTTGTAAGATCAAAGAAATGAATGGATAACCAACATAAGAGATCTATTTATACAACATGGATTAAGATCAGATATATACATGTAGCATGACAGAAAGGAAGATATAGAAATATATGAAGCAAGACATGTGAAAGCACTAAGTGTTATGACTGTTATAGAGACATAGAGGTTACCGAGAATAGTCAAAGAACAAAGTAAACAAAAGGCTTTACCAAGTTACTATATGGGTTACTGAGGTATGCTATAAGCAAGGTAATCTTATTCTGAGCACATAGAATCTGCTATAACATTCTAGATGTAAAGTTGCAAATATTTGTAATGATTTTATTGTAATATTTTGAAGTTGTAAGAGAAACCTTTAACAAGGTAAAAGACTCTAATCAAGTCTATAAATTGTAAAGCCTCTAACCAGGTGCAGCATTTAGATTAAGTGTTGTAAAATCCTTTAGCAAGGTAGATCTAATAGATCTTGATACTCCTAACAGGGCAAGCTATTAGAAATAGCTAAACATGTAAATCTAACCGAGCAACCTTTATTATTGTAGTAGTGAAGTTGTGGGTGCCATCCCCACCGCAGTTTTTCTCTCTAACCAAGAGTTTTTGCGTAACCAAAATATATGTGTTATGGAGTGAATCATGTATGATTGTTATCTATTTGTTTTAGATTTATATTATGTTATTGCACTATTCAGTTTATGCATAACAGTAAAGTTATTATTGAAGAAATGTTTTGAAGTACTGATTCACCCCTCCCCTCTCAGTACATTAGCTTTCCATATTGGGCCTAACAATTGGTATCAGAGCTTCAATCTTGGAAAAGGGTTTAACTGCCTAAAGACAAAGATCTTATCAATGGAAGACTATAAACAATCTTGGAGGATTGTGTATCTGTAAGAAGAGCTGGATCATGCTAATCAAGTTATTGCAGACATGCAAAGGCAAATGCAAAAATCTCTGAAAGTGAGAAGAAGATTATCTGATGATTTGCAGGACTCTCAAGAGTTAGTGGAACAAATTGAGACATCATCTAGAAATAGTATATCTGAAGAGACTAAGAAATGATTGGAGTATTGAAAGAAAAGAACAAAGCACTAGCTGATCAACTAAAAGCAATGAAAAGAGAACATGAACATTTCAGCACACAGATGACTGAAAATCTTGATGCATTGAGGACAACCGAGGATAAAGTAAGAGATCTAGAAAGAGAGAAATAACATCTTGAAGTCTTAGTATCTAATAAGAATGATGAAATTACAAGGATGAATGGAATTCAACAAAACCTGTCAGATCAACTAGGTTATGCACATCATGAAGCAAATCTGAAAGATGGTGAGAATCAAGCATTGAAACTTGAAGTATCAAGGTTGACCAATGAACTTGAAACAGAGACGAAATCCAAAGAAACACTAAAGAAGAGTTATGAAGCATCAAAGATGTTGGATGAGCAACTGAATACAAGAAGACCCAACAAAGATGCAGGACTCAGTTACAAAGGAAAAGACTCTACCGAGAAGGGAATTCATACTACCGAGAGAGGAGAATCATCAAAGCAAGCTGGAATCAAAAGAAAGAAGCCTATTTGCAACTACTATGGAAATCAAGGTCACATTGCCAACATGTGCCAAATAAGAAAAGGTAAGCAACTGAATGTCACTAAGTCCAATGGTTATTGTTACAACTGCAATAAATATGGTCACACATCTAATCAATGTAAGACAAAGTCTGTTAACAATTATAAGAAGGAAAAATTCAAAGGGTTTTGTAAAAACTACAATAGATATGGACATAGTACCGAGAAGTGTTGGTTTAAGTAAAAGAACTATATGTGGTCTGCACATCGAGCAAATTCTAGAGGTTACCAAGCTCACACAAATCCTTACCGATAGTATTCTGCAGTACCATGGGATTACAGTATAAGGATATGGTGTGAATGTTGTGGAAGATATGGACATATAAGTGCCAACTACTTTATAAGGTTTGGGATGAACAACCGAAGATCATGGAGAAATCCTGGTATGGCATGTTTTCATTGTCACAAAGTTGGACACTTGGTTGGAGATTGCAGAGATCAACCTAGAAAAGACACTGAGGAAATAAAAGACAAATTATATATGATTTGGAAAAATAAGGAAATTGTGTCAAATGAACAAAGAACCTTACCTACCGAGTTAGGTGCACCTATTCCAAATTAATCAGTAAAGGTATGAAGGGACTGCATTCTCTCAAGGTTAAATCTTAACAATTCCTATTCTATTATGTACTTAATTCAAAATCTGCATAGTTAAAGATGTATTAGTAAGTTTGAAATTCTATCAAAGTCTTTTGGAGCACAATATAGGAAACCTGTCAAGTCGGTAAACAAAGGAAGTTTGGTTACTCAGTTAAAGCGGAAAAAGGAAAGAAAGTTTAGTGGAACTGAGTGCATTTAATGTTTTTGACCTAACCTGCATGGATCCGGATAAGGCATATTATGTACTTAAAGCATTTACACGGTCATTTTTACTTGCCAAGTTTTTGAGAGAGCAAAGCAAAGCGAATCTAAGGCGATCAAACCTCCTACAAAGCAAATTCAAGGTATTTACATCAGTCTCAATGCATTGTTAAGTTGGTTTACCGATCTTATCAAGTTATTATTATATGCTAAGTGTGAAGCATCTGCCATTTGAAAATCCTAAAACCCTAAGGATCTTTTGTTAGTTTTTATCTGAAATCTACAAATGGCACCTAAGATCCAAGATCCCATTATTGTCAAGAATGTTGAGAAGCCCTAACTAAAATACTCTTTGACTCCCAAAGTTGCATCTAAACTGGATGACAAAACCGCATTTTCACTCATCTTAGATAGAGTGTTATTAGTTGAGGATGTGAGATTCTTCACCAAATGTCGTGTTGAAGAACTTAGTTATGTTGAAATCAAAGACACCTATGATGAATTATGCACAGATGGTAAATTGAATAGCAAGTATGAGCACATTAAGATCAAGGGATTAACTGAAGCCCTAACCTATCCCTGTGTGTTCAAACCCCAGTGGGTCAAGTTTGTTTTGAGCAGAGTTCACGATGATTTCATGTGGCTAGAAGAGAAACTGTTTAAGATTACGAGGGAAATCATTCATCTGATTACCGGTTACCCTATTTATGATCATGCTTGAGCCCAAAAGATGATATCACAGAAGGAATTGATCAGTTTAACCAGAGTGGAATCAGATTGCAGAGGACTAAAATTGAACAATGTCACAGATGAAGAACTAAAATTTGCCATTAGAGTAATAGGTTACTATTTCTTCCAATTCGCAAGGGAAAATAGTGTACCCTATGTAGTAGTAGACCTGACAGACAAAATTGTGAAAAAGGGAATGAAAATTGATCTTTGTGAGGTGTTCCTGAAAAAACTGCTTGAGAATCTGAACACCATCAGGAAGCCAAAGAAGAACAACTCGGATAATACACTAAAGTTTGGATCATTACTTGTATGCATGTTTTTCTATTTTGAAAAATTCTTTCCATCAGTCGGTAAAGTTATTTAGGAACTACACCAACCAATCACCCATCAGATTAATGACTTCATCAAGAAGTTAGGTGATAATTTTAATGATATTATGGATGATTACTTCAGTAAATTTCAAGAGAAAATGCATAACAGGTACCGGACTCCACCCCAGCTAGTGGAGAAATACAAAAATGACATATGTTTTGAAGTAGACACTGATTACTGTTATATGAATGTTGTGGAACCAAGAACTCAATCTTTGTCACCAATGGGTTACGAGATTGATCTTGATATCACATAATAGCAAATTGATGCATTTCTTACATTTCCAAGACATGCTACTGAGTTGAGGTATGGAACCTATGAAGAAGTGAAGGAAAAAGTAAAAATGAGCATTGTAGTACCCAAAGCTACAAGAAAGGCAACAAAGATGATAAAGGCATTATCAGAGAAATTCAGAGAAGACTCTTCCTCCACACCTGTCAAAGGCACTTTAGCCATTACCGAAGAAGAATTTGAAGCCCAAGAGGCAGCTATAACATTGAGCACCAAATTTCCTAAGGGAAAAAAAGAAACAAGACACATCAAAGGCCTCACTGACTCCACCAGCAAAGCGCCCTAACACTAGAGCATCTGCAGCTTCACCAAGTAAGAAAGAAAAGAGTGTTATTGTTCCTAAGGTAACAAAAACTTACAAGAAAACTACTCGGAGACTCATTTTGGCAAAAGAGTCTAGTGACACTAAATCTGAGGATGTGAGGAAATTTTAGATTGTCAAGAGCAAGAAGGTAAATGTACATAGTGTGGAAAATTTATGTGCTAATCTGAAAGAATATGGTGAATTTGGATCATTCAGATATGTCAAGTATGAAACCAAAAATAATGATGAAAAGAGACAAATTGAAGAAGCTATCATCTGCACACTTCTAAAATTTCGGTTAGCTCCATTGGAACTATCTAAGTCACTTCCAAATGAATTATATTTACATATTGACAATAGGTGGAAGTATGTAATGGACTTGGAGAAATAGACCAGAGAAAGAAGTCTGGTACATCTCTTTCTTGACATGTCAATAACTGAAATAAAAGAACATCTGACAACCTACAACTCAAAGTTTCTCGTCAAACAAAGAGCCTTGAAACTGATGAATGGGTTGTATATTGAAGTAGAAAATGAGACAAAAGCAAAGTGGCCAAAAATCTTTAAAATCAAGGATGCTGGTGAGAAAGCTAAAGTTGAAATTGTTGATGTCGCTGAGCAAGATCTTGATGTTCTCGAGCAAGACCCTGCAGACACCATTCAAATAGATGAAGATATCATGGATATAGAGGCACTAGAATAGGAAATGATAGAAGGCAATGCATATGCAAAACTTGTATCCAGTGAATCAGTCTTGGAACAAGTTCAGCCTTATCCACTAGTCAATCAACCTGTCTCAACCAAAACCCCTCAAGATATGGATCAAGGAATCGAAGGTCACAAGTCTACAGCAGGAGAAGGTACTACTCAAGAACAGACGTCTCAAGCACCTTCTAGAACTGAAAATGTTGAAATTGAGACACCAAGTACCGAGACACCAAAGGACTCTACAGAGGCTAAAGAAACTGATCAAAGTGTTGCCTCTATTGAGCAACCTACCGAGGGTCATCAAGCCTCACAAGCCATTGTCTTAGTTCCATCGATGAAAGGTAAAGAAAAGAAGATGAAAAGGCATAGTTTTAAAGTTGATTTGTCAAAACCAATAGTGTTTCCCAATGTAGACATATCAAAATTAAAGGGGCAAGCACTCATTGATTTCGGTGAACTATGCAAAGCAAAGGCCGAACAAGAGAAGCAAATGGCGATTCAAAAGAAAAATAAAGTACTTCAGAAGGTGAAAGCACTCTTAATAGATATGCTACCTGAAGCTACAGTGTCAATAGATGCAGCCATCCACATTCAACTGGATGAACTCCTAACAAAGATAGAGACATCTGGAGTAGATGCATCAGAATATTTGAGCAAGCTGAAAGACAAGGAGCTCACTGCAAAAATGATAGAAGAGGTACAGAAAGCTATAGCTATTGGCAAAGTTAAACTTGTCAAATTTATTGTTGAGTTGACTCCTCAACTCAAGCACATTCTTTATTTATTTCAGAAACTCTGTACATTTTCTTTATTCATTAAAGACATCAAAAATAAAACAGAGGCAATTGAGAAAGAGATCACCGATCTCTCAAATAAGTTGACCACAGAGCCCAATTCAGTTCAGAATTTCTATACAAAGCTACAACAGCTCATGGCTCAACAATTGGATCTCAGAAATGAAGAACACAAGATCAGGATGGACATAATGACACTTCAGACATTATTCCTTCCTCATCTTTCATCTGTCCAAGAACAAATCAACCGAGCCACATACTTGTCTATTACACCAGAGGGAAGCACTCTAGATGGCTTAATATCATTATTGGCTGATATTCAAGCACATAATTCTTTAATGGATAGTGTAAAGGATGCACTCTCTGTCGCTCTCACCGAAGCACGAACCAAGTACAAATCCATTTTTGACCAGTTGCCACCACCGAATGGTAACTAAATTTTGATGTTTGTCAAAAGGGGGGAGTGATACAGTATTAGGGGAGTGATATAGTATTCAAAGTATCAAACAAAAGGAGTGTACTATATAGGGGGAGTATACCAAGTAGAGTGAGCAGTGTATCCAAGTGCAGTGAACCGAGCAGTGAACAGAATAGTAAGCAAAGAACAAGTGCAACACACAGAACGTTGATCACCGAGCATGCAAAATCAGAAGTTTTGTATAGTATATCGATAAAGGGAGTATATCTAGATTTACTATTTCATTGACTATTGTATATACTGTCAGTATAGTCAAATTTTGCAAGTATATAGATTATTGAATTATAACTTTGAAAGTAGTTTTTGTCAAACATCTCAACTAATGTCAAAAGGGGAGATTGTCACTACTTATCAAGTTGCCATTAGTTTTATGTTCAAAGTTATTCTATATACTCTAGTCGGTTACTACTACTGAAATATTCAGTCGTTATGCACAGTCCAGTCAGTTATAGAAGAAAGTAGTCTTAGAGTGTAGTATACACTGAGCTGTCTACCGAGTATCATTTCATGTCTACCGAGTAGCAAAGATGACACACCGAGTTGATATACACCGAGTGAAACATGTTACCAGATTCATTGAACCTAGACATACATATTAAAACATGTTACAAGATTGAGGCACATAGAACCATTATCACATTGGAAATTGCACTTAAAGATTGTGTATGATTTTGAGGTCGTCTAACCAATGAAATATTTTGCATGATTATTCATTCGATAAAATATATTTGTAAGATCGAAGCAATGAATGGATCACCGACATAAGAGATCTATTTATACAACATGGATTAAGATCAGATATATACATGTAGCATTACAGAAAGGAAGATATAGAAATATATGAAGCAAGACATGTGAAAGCACTAAGTGTTATGACTGTCATAGAGACACAGAGGTCACTGAGAAGGATTTCAAAGAACAGTCAAAGAATAGAGTAAACAGAAGGGTTTACCAAGTTACTATATGGGTTACTGAGGCATGCTATAAGCAAGGTAATCTTATTCTGAGCACATAGAATCTGCTATAACATTCCAAATGTAAATTTGTAGATATTTGTAATGATTTTATTGTAATATTTTGAAGTTGTAAGAGAAACCTTTAACAGGGTAAAAGACTCTAATCAAGTCTATAAATTGTAAAGCCTCTAACTAGGTGCAACATTTAGATTAAGTGTTGTAAAATCCTTTAGCAAGGTAGATCTAACTGATCTTGATACTCATAATAGGGTAAGCTATCAGAAATAGCTAAACATGTAGCTCTAACCGAGCAACCTTTATTATTGCAGTAGTGAAGTTGTGGGTGCCATCCCCAGCGTAGTTTTTCTCTCTAACCAAGAGTTTTTGCGTAGCCAAAATATATGTGTTATGGAGTGAATCACGTATGATTGTTATCTATTTGTTTTAGCTTTATATTATGTTACTGCACTATTTGGTTTATGCATAACAGTAAAGTTATTATTGAAGAAATGTTTTGAAGTACTGATTCACCCCTCGCCTCTTAGTACATTAGCTTTCCATATTGGGCCTAACATACTCAATGTTCCAAACCATGGTGAGAGAGAAGCCGTGATGCCTGCGTATGTACAAAGCTTCATTATGAATATGAACAACATTCATGAAAATGAATGCAAGTGAAAAGATACATGAACTAATAGATGGAAGAGCTATCCGACAGATAGAGCCTGTTTGTTAGGTTTTCACCATCTGTTTTTATTGCACTTTTTCTCATATTTTATTTTTAAAATTTTTTTTTTATTTTCTGCTTTTTCACTATTTTTAATTTTTTTGATTTTTCATTGTTTTTGATTTTCTGTTTTTTCACTTTTTTTTTGGATTTTTCTTCTTTTCCAGACATAAACATTCTTTAGATGCATGCTATTGATAGGTTCCTCGAGCTGATCTCCATCATGTGTTGATAGTTGATATGCTCCAGATCCAAATACTGATGTGACCACAAACAAACCTAACCAGTTTGGTTCAAATTTTCCTCTCTTTTCTCAATCTGACTGGTTTCATGGATTTTCCTTTAGTACTAGTTCTCCAACTTGAAAGACTTGTGGTTTAACCTTATGATTATAAATCCAACACATTCTTTGTGGATATACCTTTAGATGATCAAAGGCATTTTGTCTTCATTCATGGATCAATTCTAACTCTTGCAGTCTAGATACTTGTTCTTCTTCATCTGGGATTGGAGCTTTTAATGATACACGTAGAGAGGGTATCTCTACTTTGATTGGCAATATGACTTCTGATCCATATACAAGAGAGAAAGGTGTGGCACATGTGGGTGTGCGGATACTGGTACAGTAGGCCCATAGAGCAGGGTTTAGTTGAATATGCCAATCTCTTCCAGCATTGTTCACTGTCTTTTTGAGGATTTTTAGAATAGTTTTGTTAGATGCTTCTGCTTGCCCATTTCCCTGTGGATAATATGGCATGGCGAATCTGTGCTGGATTTTGAACTTCTCACATAGCTCTTATACATCTTGATTCTTGAATGGTCGCCCATTATCAGTGATAATGGTCATTGGTATTCCATAGCGACAGATTATATAATTCAAGATAAATGCAACAATTTGTTTTCTTGTGATGTTTGTGAGAGGTACAACCTCAATCCATTTTGTAAAATATTCTGTAGCTAACAGGATGAATTTGTAACCATTAGATGAAGAAGGATTTATCTTTCCTACTAGATCAAGACCCCATTGACAAAAAGACCAATATGTTGCTAAAGCATGAAGTTCTTGTGCTAGTGCATGAATCAAATTCCCATGGATTTGACATTTTTTGCATGTTCTCGCTATTTGAAAAGAATCTCATTTCGTAGTCGACCAAAAATAGCCTAAGCATATGAGTTTTTTCAAAAGGGTAAGACCACTTGAATCAGTGCCACAAATGTCGTTATGGACTTCATATAAGGCCTTCTCAGATTCTTCTTGTTCAAGACATCTTAAGAGAGAACCATCTAGACCTCGTTTAAACAAGGTATCCACGACAAGAGTAAAATGGGAGGATTGGCGAATAAAGTTTCTCTTTTGATTTTTCGATAAGTTAGGAGATAAGGTGTTATCTTTTAGGTATGTGTAAGTTTGGCCATAGCGGGAGGAATTATGTCCAATAAGTTGATAAATGGTTTTGGAATCAGGACAATTATGAGCAGGATAAAACAATTCTTCCACCAGGAATTCATAACGATGTTGATTTTCTTGTGTTTGAAGGAGAGAAGCAAGTGTAGCCATGGCGTCTACTTCTTTGTTATCATTTCTTGGAATTTTCTCAAAACTTATTTCTACAAATTATTTTTTGATATCATCAACCATCTTTTTGTAAGGCATCAATTTTTCATCCTTTGTTTGATAATCATCATTGATTTGATTAATGACGAGCTGAGAGTCTTCAAAGACTTGTAGTTGTGTAATGTTCCATTCTATAGCCATTTTGATACCTATTACCAAAGATTCATATCCTGCTATATTGTTGGTGCATGGAAAGCTTAATTTGTATGCTTTTGGGATTGTATGACCTTGTGGTGTGATGAATAGAATACCTGCTCCTGGTTCATGATCTGTTCCATTATTGATGCTTGCTCTCAGACTAATATTCGAGTGATGTATTGTAAGATATGGATTGAACCTTGGAATATCTATATATGACTAGATAAAATTGATTTGCCACCTTTTGAATGGTTCCAAATATTTTTGCCTTGCTAGTTTTGATAGAGAGATTGTTGGATGTAGATCAGTCATGCCAATGATAACTGCCTTTGCTGGTTCTATTAGGATAGATAAATTCTCTTAATAAAATTCATGTAAGGTGTCAAATCTCCCATCTTCCAGCCCCTCAAGGAGGTTTTCACCCTTAGATTTGTCCTTTATTTTTACTTTTTCCTGGTCTAATGTTGCTAATAAATGGTTTTCAACATTATACCTGATATTGTTTTCTTGATTTTCACTTTTGCGACTAGGAGATTTAACACCCACTTGACTGGAAAATATGTTAGCATGATCCTTCATGAAAGTTGTTGTGGGTTTGATTTCATTGAGATATAAGGATATGGCATGGTCATTAGGAAAGGTATCAATAGTAGTAGGTTCTTCATTTTCTCAGTCCATAGGTTCAGGATAGATTAACGGTAAAGGATCTTCAGGTTGAGATGTTTCAAAGATATTAGGGGTCATGATAGAGACGACAAAGCTTTTGATATGTATGTCAATGTCTAGAATGCTACTCTCATCAGAATGAACTCGCATAAGAAACTCCTGATCGTCCTCGGTTAAGTCCATGTCAACTGAGTGTGATTCTGATTCAAATAGGCTAGTTCCTAACATTTGTTCTGCATACGTGTGAACTACATCGACTTCTACATCTTCTTCTTCCCTTTCAATTTGAAGTTTCTCTAGTTTGTTTTTCCATGATAGCAAATATTCTCTGATCCCTTGATCTCTTAGCTGCATTTGTTTTTCCATGCTTGAAAAAATCGATACAAATGATTGTTCCTTGGATTGTGTGCTTGAAGATGTTGCCTCTTTGTTATGTCAAACAATGACCTCTTGAGCTGATTTCATATTATTATAACACTGTAATGGATTTGAGTCTACTGATATTGTGATTTCCTGTCCATTGTAGGGAAATTTTAAGCACTGATGACATGTTGATGTAATAGCTTGTATGTCTTGTATTCATGGTCTCCCCAAGAGTATGTTATATGGTAGGTACACGTCTACAACTTGGCATGCTGTGTCTTTCTGCAAAGGTCCTACTCTGCTAGGAACATCACAATTCCCTTAGAGGAATGTTCTTCTTCACCATAGGCTTTGATTTTTATCTTTTTCCAGGGATCGATTGCATCTTCTGAATATCCTAAAGTGTGGAAAAGACTCAAAGAGCAAATGTTCAAGCCAACTCCCCCATCTATTAGGACTCATTTAGCAAGCATTCTATGAATGAGGACTTCAATTTGTAAGAGAGCATTATGGGGATTTTGCAATGAATCAATGCTTGGATATGATGGAGATGAGCTTTGAATAGGAACCTTTGAAATAGGTTTGATGGCAATTATGGATGTCCCTTGGGGAACTTCATCTTTGGATGTATTCTTTGGTGATGATGCTATGGAAGGTTCTTGCAAACTTTCAGGAGGTGTAGGAATAGATGCCTTTGGAGAGTCAATTTGTTTATAGGGGGATGAGCCATTGCTAGACATAGGTGTACAATTTTGATCTTCTTTAGCCACATCCTTTAGGGATCTCTTTAAGAGGTGCATAAAAGAGCCACCTTTCTTTTGAGATGTATTTAAATCCTTGTGAGGTTTTAACATAGTTGGATTTTGATTTTGAACTTGTTTGATTGCTCTGATATGTTGGCTTGTTACTTGTATTTTGCTTTGGTATTCCATGTTGATATGATCTTCAACTATTTCAAATGTTTCTGTTTCCGTTTTAGGGGTTCGATTGTCTAAATGTTGTTTTGATAAGTGATCAATTGTGAATGTAAATGTGATAGCGTGATATGACACGAAAAGAGGATTCAAGTGTTTAAAAGTTTGCAAGTTTTTCGATCTTTAGTTTTGGAGTGCAATAGTGATGATTTGATAAGAACCAAGTCCAGTAAGAATGATATATCCTACGATGTGGGACAAGATTATCCTGACCAAATGTTTCAATTTCGTGATAAAGGGTGATTGATCCTAATGAGAAACTATGTTTGAGTGATCAATTTATCAAAGTGGGTGATAATTCACTTTGAGATGTTTACATCTTGAACTTGTTGAGGGTAATGACTTGAAAACCTTGAGGTGTATATGTATACAATTTGATTTGACACGTGATAACTTGATCAAGAAAACTAAGAAGACAATTTAAGCACTGAACAACAACTAACAAATGTTTATGATTACTATAAACTAATCAAGCAAAATGACAGACCTGAAAAATTCATGCAAAGCAGCAGTTTTGGACTGGTAAACACAAAGTTTTGTATGACCGATTATGCATCTTAGAACGACAAGAGATATGAGCCCATATGTCAAAGCAAAAGTTTTCATGTAAAAAGAAGAGAATCATATGACAATATTTTATGAACCATACAAAAAATCACCTGACTCGTACGATAGAGAACAGGACAATGAAAAATATGTTTTGTTTTACCAAATTTTGATCTTTGAAGTCTGATGTTTTGCTTTTGTTTTCCAGTTTTAGCTATCTAATTTTTCAATTTAGGGATGAATACACAACAAACACATGATGCGATAAGTGACTCCAATAAAGCTAAACCCTATGGAAGTTGGCTGAGAATGAAAACCATTGCTTGCTGACTTAGGTACACACCCAATAGCTAATCAAAATATGGTTGCTGAGTCTCACAGAATGAATTCTCAATGCCGTATTATCCGACTCCAAATGCTAATGGGGGCACAATATGGCAAGTGTCTTGGGAGAGTTACTATCTCTCTTGCATAAAGACTATCACCCTTTCGGAGATGAATCGGGTAGCTTCTATTTTAACCGACACTAGTAAGGGATCCGTTTGGCGCGTCGAGGTATAAGCTCAATTAAAAGGTCTCCCAACCTTGAAAACCAAGGTTTGATATACATGAAGGTATGGAGGAGAGCTATTCCCGAGCACTGCCATTGACTTGATTTTCATCAAATCATGTTTATTTTATAGTGGGTTGGATTACTTGGCATTAGCCATTCCCACTTAGGTCATTCCCCTCACACCGACCATAATGGCTTTAAGAGTTTTTAAGCTCCTTGAGAGGGCGGGCTTGCTAAAGATATGCACTAATAAAAGTAGAATATGAGTCTAGCTTTCTGATCACCTAAAAAAAGTGAGAGCATACTCGCCTATCATCAAAATCACATAAGACATGATAGTTCATTTCCTTTAGAAAAATTGAAGTGTGCCTAGAAAATCTTAAGGAATACACAAAGTTTAGTAAAATTTTCTTAGGCAATCTGTAAAATAAATCCGTTAGTAATCATTGATTGTTTTTTGAATTTAGTCTTTGACAAGCATATCTTTGACAACGTCTTACAAAAATTTTTAGGTTGCCAAAAAACTCATAAAGAAAACAAAGTTAGCATTAGTAAATGATCAAATTTCACATGAAAACCCTAAAAATTGTAGTCTGTTTGAAGACACAGATGCAGGGATTCGTACGACATAGATTATCAGCCGAAATGACAAAGATTTAAATCTCAAAAAAAAGCCAAAATAGACTTGTACGATATAGAATTTACTAGCCATAAATTCGTACAATATGCATTTATATCTCGTGCGACAAAATAAAGATACTCGTACAACACAAGATTGAGCTAATACGAGTCAGGGATTTACCAGCCAGAAATTCGTACGACGTGAATTTAGCTCTAGTACGACAAGGCAAATGAGCTCATACGACACAAGATTAAGTTTCATCCCATCCTAAAAGGAAGTTCGTAGGAGACAGATAATGAACTTGTACAACACTTTGAATCAGACCCGGCAGAGATGAAGTCTTTTTGAAGCTTAAGAGGCCAAAAATGATGATTTCGGCACCATGGTGGATGCCAAAATGTTGTGCCTATGAAGTGTGTACCTATTATACCTGCAACTTCAACAAAAAACACTCAATAAATCATTACAAGCAATGGTTAGAAAATTAATCAACGAAAGATAAAACCATAGCTAATCGATCTATTGCCTCCTAGTAAATGCGAGTATGAATTTTGCTCTTAGATTTGGTTACGCAAATTCCAGTGACTTGACTACACTTAAATGGAGGACTTAAATGATGAAGATGTATAAGCTAGTGGTGATAGTATGATTAAGCTACATGATTTCATGATTGTTTTAGAAAATAAGCTAGAATGAAGATGCAATTAAGCTAGAAATAAGCTAGATTTAAGCTATAATTGATCATGATAACAATGCTAAGAATGATAAAATAAGATTGCATATGCCTATAGTAACAATTCTTGAATGCAAATGAGATGGGGGTGATTATTGCTCCAAAATGGGGTCTATTTCTAGGATTTCCAAGGCTAGGGGTGAGGTGGTAGGAATCAACAGTCAAGATTGATTTGAATATATCAATGGTTAAATTGGAGGTGATTGGAAAAGAGGTTGGATTAAAGGGAACACTTAGTGACAAGTGTCACAAAGCTTCTAGAAGAGGTTGGATGAAAGGGAACACTTAGTGACAAGTGTCACAAAGCTTTGCTCATGAGAGGGCAAAGTGTTCAAGGAAAGGGGACATGTGGGTAGGATGGAATGGGTTAGGTTTAGAAGGGGTTAGGTTAGGTGGTTAGAAGTTAGGAGAATTTGAATTTAAAAATTCAAATAATAGGAAAAGGCTAATTTTGAGATTTTGCCAAGATCAAGAGGCAATGGAAAGTACAAATAAGAGAGAACAAAATAGATGATAGAAAAAAGCTGTATTCTATCAATATGAAAATACTAATCAATTGGATCATGAAGCGTTGTTCAATGATTGCCTGTTCAAACAATGTAGATGAGCCTTCTTATATAGGAAAGGCTATATGGATATGTGAGCACACAAACATGACATGTGGTTCAATAAGAAACAAGGGTAGGTAGGAAAAACAATATAATATTCCACATGAGGTGGATCACCCATTGAATGTGGAATGTAACAACAAAATAAGTCTACAAAAGATGGAAATTATCCTACACACACTATCCCAATGTGGCACAAACACCCAAGTGTCTCATACCCAAAATACTATGAAATGCATTTCCTAAGTAAACTTAAGTAAAGTGTAATAATATCCAAGATGAATAATTATTTACACCAACAACCCCCTTAAGTGCAACTTAGGGGAATGCACTTAAGTCTACAATGCAACTAAGCAATGCAAGATGGGTCTTGACTACTAGGCCATATTAGGTACCTATGAACAAATGCAAATGTATGCAAACCAATGCAATGAAATCTCTCACAAAGTGAGGAAAGAGAGAAAAACCCAATGGGAAAAAACCCTCCCCCAAAAGAGAGATGAAAACTAGATGCAAAGAACTCTCATAGAAGTATGTGAAGGACAAAACCCCATGTGAGGAAAAAGTCCCCCCATATGAGAGAAAAGAAGAGAGATGAGGAAGCCCCCCCTCAATGTGGAATCTACACCAATGATAGAAGCTCGAAGATGAATGAAGAAACTGCTCCACAAACGTTGAACCACGTTCCTCCCCTTAGGAAGAAACAAAACCAAAGGTGTATCCATGAAGTCTCCCCAACCATGAAGGGAAGATTTAGGGAAAATACTCATGATGAAAGGAATATTTGAAAACTGATCAAGTGTCCCCATGTCGATGCTGAAAGTAACCTCCTCCAAAGGTGGTAAACTATGCCATGTTGCTGAAAAAGGAACTCCAAGATCTAGTGGAGATGAATATAGAACAATGTCCAAAGACTCATATGTCTCCTCAAAAGATAAAGAGACCTCCTCCAAGTGTTGTACAAAAGTATCCACAATCATGTCAATCTCTAAAGATTGATCATGTAGAGAATGCACAAGAGGGTTAGAGTGATCCCTCACAACAATCAAAGAAGGACCATCTTCATCAAAGAGAAGATGAATGGCATCAATGGTGTCTCCCAAATCTATAATGTAGAACTTCACAAAAAAACCTGCAATGTCTATCAAGTAGGCATCCCAATCAACTGAAGCTGGAAGACATGGAAAATCTTGTTGTACTAAATCATAAGAAGGCAAAATTGTCACACTAGCTACATCATCATGTGCAATAGGTGGTGTGATATCAAGAGAAGGAGATGAAATGCAAGGCTCAAGAACGAGATCACAAGTGAGAATCCCCAAGTTCGAATGCCCAAAATTCTCCTCAAAATTTGAATCATCAACATAGGAAGAATCAACCTCATCAATAGGACAAAAATCTAAAAAAGAGTACAATCGAGATGCATGATCAACCACCCTAGTTGCAATGATAGCTCCACTCTCCAAGTCTCTAATGATAACTGAATCAGGTGTAAACTCCATAGTTTTCCTAGTTGCCCCATGTATGATTTGATAGATGGAAAGAATATTATTTGTCAAGTGGGGTACACACAACACATCATTGAAGGAGTTATCCCCAATGGCAATAGATCCTTTCCCAATAACATCCATGTATGTATGATTGCCCATCAAAATCTGCGGCATGTGGCAAGGCTCAAATGTAGAAAATATGGACTACGAAGATGCCATATGATGAGAAGACCCTGAATCTAGAAGCCATCTCCCTGAATAATGACTTGTAGTAGCACAAAGAGCTTGTCCCTTTCCTTTATCTATCCCAAAAGAGTAATATTTTCCTTTATCCTTAGAAGAAGAAGCCGATGTAGACATTATAGAAGGTAGGTTGATTCTATTCTTCTCAAGAAGATTCTTCAACTCATCAACATCCTTCTTATAACAATGATGTTCATCATGTCCTGACTTCTTGCAATATCCACAAAAAAGATTATCCTTATATGATTTCCTCTTAGGTGAGAATGGTGTATCACCTTATTGTGGAGAGTAATAGTGTACTCCATCTTGTTGTGGTTTTGACTTAGGTTGCTTTTGATTCTTGCCTCTTCCTTGATTGCTTTGATTCCCTTTATTAGCCATCAAAGCTTGTGACTTTGAAGATTTGAGAATCCCCATCGTGGTCAACTTAGATTGCTCAAGTATCAACATCTCCATGAATGAATCAAATGAGGGAGAAGTGTATGAGGAACCTTGAGCTAACCTATGGGTGTGAAAGCTAGATACAAAGGCATCATACTCTGAAGGAATCTTGTCCAACAAGTTATAAACCAATTGAGCATCTTTTTTGTCAATTCCACAATCCTTTAGCTTTTCTCTTAGTTCATTTATTTTTGTGACATAATCTTGGATTGTATCAAAATCCTTGGGATCCAAAGTTGTGAGTTCACTATCAAGCTTGTAGCCCTTAATCTCATCAACTTGATCATACAATTTCTGAAAAATATACCAAGCCTCTTTAATTCTTGTACACTTATCATTGTGAAAAATGAGGTCATCTGATACATAATTTCTAAGAGTTCCAAGTGTCATAGAATTCTTAGTAAGCCATTCAATTTGAGCATTAGGATCAGCCTTAGGATCAGGTTGTGCTGTAATAGTTCCATTTACATAATGAACGAGTCATTTTTCCATTAGTTTACTCCATGCCTTAATCTTCCATGATGCATAATTATGAGGAGTTAAAAGTGGAAATTTAGGAGAACCCATAGGACCAAAATGAAAAAACACAAGATAGAGAGAGGCACAATCACACAAGACACCCCCCCCCCAAAAAAAATAAAAAAATAAAAAATACTCAATTAAGAAACCCCCCCTTCCAAATGGTGATTTGGCACTTTATACTTAGTGCGTATACAATGGGCCACTTGAAAAACAAGGCAAAGTGGACTTTTGATTTCAATTTACAACTTCTCAAAATGAGATATAAGAGACTTCAACAAATATTGCTAGTGATCTAAACTGAGATCCAAGCAAAATACAAGTACCAAATATGCCAAGAATGGCCAAATATTGAAAGTGCAATTTCTACTTGAAATCACTGCAAACAAATGGCAGATTATGAAAGTAGACAAAAAATTATGCACTTTCAAAAAAAATGGCACCCGAAAAGGAGTCCACATGAGCCCAAATGAAGCCTCCAAAGTTGTGAAGATCGGGGTTTCATAATTTCTAAAAAACATATATTTGAAAACAGAAAATTCCTGCACCACTATACAGATCACAAAATTCTACCCCAAAACAAAAACAATTGCTCAAAAAAAGGAGTCCAGATGAGTGAGATATCGCTATTTGAAAATTGCCTGCAAAATTATAATTTCTAGAAAATTTCCACCACAGCTTCAAACTTCAAATGCCTCTAGATTTGGCCTCCAAAGTCTGATTTGGATGAAACAAACTTTCTTGGACCTCCTCAATCCAATGGTAACCTCATATTTGACCCATCAAGCTTCAATAATAACCTGCAATAGAAAGCTCCAAAATGCAAAACCCTAAATTTCTCTCAATTGGTAAACCAATGACACTCTAATGGCTCTAATACCATGTGAGACATGTACCAGCTCTGATACCATGTGAGAGTTTTCCAAGATCAAGAGGCAATGGAAAGTACAAATAATAGAGAACAAAATAGATGATAGAAATAAATTGTATTCTATCAAGATGAAAATACTGATCAACTGGATCATCAAGCATTGTTCAATGATTGCCCATACAAACAATGTAGATGAGCCTTCTTATATAGGTAAGGCTATATGGATATGTGAGCACACAGACATGACATCTATCTCAATAAGAAAGAAGGGTAGGTAGGAAATAGGTGTGGGTAGGTAGGAGAAACAATATAATATTCCACATGAGGTGGATCACCCACTGAATGTGGAATGTAACAACAAAATAAGTCCACAAAAGATGAAAATTATCCTACACACACTATCCCAATGTGGCACAAACACCCAAGTGTCTCATACCCAATAAACTATAAAATACATTTCCTAAGTAAACTTAAGTAAAGTGTAATAATATCCAAGATGAATAATTATTTATACCAACACTAATTAATATCAACAACTCATAAATTGATTTGTTTTAATTAATTATGAGATTATGAAATGAATTTGATGGGGGAAATTAATTAATTTGACTTAATTAATCAAAGGGGATTATTGAAATGAACCTATTAAATAAATCCTTAGATTTATTAATAAGTAGAGGAAAAAGGGGTATTTATTCAAATTGTTGATGAATTTAATTAAATTGGGGAGGGAGATTAATTAAATAATTGCTTATTCAATTAATTATCTTCAGACCATTTTTAGGTGTATACAAAAACAACACTTATGATGAAATGAAATGAATTGTATTATTCATTAAATAACCATTATTAACCATTGTTAGTTATTGGGATGAAGATTAAATATTTCCATGATAACACCATGCACAGATGAGCAACAATTTATATCATTGAATATCAACTTCTGTATATATAAAAATTTCAAATGATTACAAATGTATGTCCATACACAAATATGACATAAACACCAACTCAAACAAAATGTATATCTAAGTACGTGAATGTATGTCCATATACAAAATATACATGCCAACTAGACATGTAAGCATCCCAAAACTATCTATAACATCCTAAGTCATTGATGGATCATCAAAATCAATCCTCTTCGCCGCACTGCTCAGCTCTGAAGGATCCTACATAAGAAAAACAAACCACGATTAATATTAGTTATATTATATAATTCACATTCGAAAAGTTAACATAAAAATGAACTGTTCATGTTTGCCTCATCTCCACGTTTTCTCTTCGACTTTACAGGACTCTTGATGTATGTCTTCGGTAGAGGAGGTATGTTTTCAATATTTTCATACACAACCTACATATGTTCAGAAACATGACATTGATACAAGTTAGCATATAATTGTCACTATTAATAAAAAATTATATCTACTAAACATAAAATAAAATAAACACACATGTACTCGAGGCATCTCTTCTTCTTCATCATCTTCAGGTATACTGGGTGTAGTCATCAAGGGTGTGAAGCCAAGAATTCTCTATACATATACACAACAAGTATATGAAACTATCAATCTATGTCTAGACATGTATAATCACTATAAGTTATTTAAACTATTCATTCAATCATATTTGCATTCAATTACCTTTCCCTTGTTTCCAATTGCACTACCAGATCCTAAATCACACTGCCTTGCACTCATGTTGCTTGTGCCCTACAAGAGTAAAATAAGATATACATGCAAGTTAATACATAATCTAATTAATACCAATATAAATGATGAGTTTGTATGTACAATAAAATACAAATGACTAGGTGCAATAATATATGTATCGCCAAGCTATCAAGGCTGAATGAAATGGCTGACAAGGTGCCCTCCTGAATCTATCTCAACTCCTCATCGGTCATCAACTGTTAAATAGACCATGTAAATAAAAATTAGTACTTAATATTATCTAGATTATAAATATTCATTTAAAATATAGCATGAACTGTGGAAATATAATTATTACCACTACATCATCAATGTATGATGATGGTGCCTCCTCGCCTCTAGCATGGGAGGACTCCCCCGGCTATCCTCCAATCTATGTCATAACATCTGGTGCATCATGCATCTCATGTACCTCATAATATGCACTATTCGCACGAGGATTAACAAGTTGTCCTCCTGGACCCAAGCATATGTGCCCACACATGACACAAATATGGGGCACGCATATGTGTGGAGCCTAGGATGATGTGTTAGCACCACTGGATGCACCGCTAACATCAAAAGTAGGCTGAGCTACTGACCTAGCCTGAGAAACCAAAAGACTACTCAAAGAGTATGAAGCCGATATGGTCTATGAAGCCACCTCACAAATGATATCTGGATACTGCACTGGAGGTGGGGGATCAACAAGAGGGGGAACATATGGGCCCTGGACTACTCTAACTGCCCCAGGTCTATTTTAGGGCATACCTAAACCCACACCCTGGAAAGGTTGGATGCAAAAGTAGTTCACATGTTTGCCTAAAACAAACTCAGCATACAATTTTTTGATGAAGTAGAAGGGGACATCAAGATTGTTGATGGGTGGTTTGTTGAAAACCATCCACCAACGATCCCAAAAGCTTTTTACAATACCATCATTTGTGCACCATTTAATAAAAACTTTTTTTGGGGGGGTCTACGAATTGACCAGTGCGGGGATTCACAAACAATGAGGCGATATCGGCTTTCGATATCTCATGATCCTTGATCTCCTTATACGACAAGCCATCTGCATATTGTTCCCACATAGAATCTCACCACATAAGGGCAGCATTGTGCTCCTTAGTCATGGTTTCCATACTCTTTATGATCAACATGAGAGGATCAAACATTGGGTTTAGACGATAGATCCTATGTTATACATCTACAATCCCCCTCAATTCATTCAAATTTTGTGCAATCAAATCCTAAATTGAGGGTGGGTTTTGGCAAAGAAGGGTTTGGTTGTTGCGGTTGTGGTTGATCAATGTTTTCATTGTTATCCCCCATTTTTAACCTAGTTTAAGGTAAACAATTGAATTTAGTTAACAAATTTATGTTGGATATTGTTGGCATATGATGAACCAACATGATGATATGATGATAATGTATGTTGTCATTGATGTCAATAAGTGAAAGTGAACCAGTATGCAGATTGGAAGAAGATGGTGAACTGGTATGAAGATATGTAGTGAACTGGTGTTGGGGTTTCACTAAGTGTGACTACCGGTTGGTAGTCTTAGCTCTAGGGTTTCCGATTTGGCAATCCAGCTTGTGTTATTAAACCGAAGACATCCTGTGATGAGTTAGCTAAGAGATGTGAATGAGATCGAGGTGCCACGTTAGCCTTGTGCACGTGAAGGATTTTCCTGAGGATCTTGCATGAGAAGATCAATTGCATTAAAATTCTACCCTGGGAATGAACATTCTTCTTGGTGGTATGAGAAGAAAGTGTGATGAGTTATTGATTCCCATATGGTGAAGAATGAATGATGCAGATTGTCTTGTGATCTGTTTAAGATTGTATTGCTCTATGCAAAGTGTTTGGACGGTCAGGATTGGCCCGCTTGTATTGTAAACCTAAATGCTTAGGGTTTAGGGTTTATGCTACCAACCTAATTGTTGTCTATAAGGTCGATGATGTTTGTTATTGTTTGTTATTGGAAAATGTTGTGTGTGTATCAAAGTGATGAGATACTTGTCAGACTAGTAAGAGGAAAACTGTAGAGTGTGATTGTAGAAGAGAGGAAATGAAATGGAAAATCCCTTTACTAGGTAGCTTTAACAAGCTTATTGTAAATCCTTTAACCGGGTGACTCAAGATCATTTATTTCTTCAAATCCTCTAGTGAGGTAACCTTTAACAGGGTTTCAACCTTTAATAGGGTATATAGCCATCCCTTAACCAGGTGATCTTTAACAAGATCGGTTCCTAACAAAACCTTATTGTAAAGTCTTTAACCAGACTAGGCTCTTAATAGAGCAAGCTTCAAAAGAGTTCAAAACAAGCTTGTGGGTATTCATCCCCACCATGGTTTTTCCCATTTGGGTTTCCACATGAAAAATCTATCTATCATGAGTTGCGCATTTTTCATGTGATGATTAAGTATTTTGTGTTTCAGTGATTATGCATGCAGAGCTAATAGGTTATCATATTACTGGTATACCACATGCATATGTTTATGGGTGAAGTTGTTATCAAGTATTGAATGTATTTGAAGTGATCAGACTCATCAGTTTATGTTATATGAAGTCTTACTGTGCTTAATCAGTATTGTCATGGTTAAGTTCAATGATGAAGACAACCAATTGTATTGTTTAACTTGATAAGTTGTTGACAAAGTTTTTGTCTGTACTGATTCACCCCCACCTCTCAGTACCAATTATGGTATTTTCTGTTCATCATTATTCATCAATTGGTATCAAAGTAACTCCAGGTCCTCGGTGATATAATCTTAACCACTTGAGGTAAAAGATCCTATTGTAATGATGAAGAGGGAAGGTCCTAAGTTCAATAGAGATAACTTCAAGATATGGAAGGACATAATGAAGATCTACATCAAGAGTATGGGTTCTCAACACTGGAGCTATGTTGAGAATGCCTATGTGATTCCCACTTGCACTCTAACCGATGATTAGAAGAGAGATATTAAGGAAAATGGGCAAGTCATGGAAGCCCTTATCAACATCCTTTCAGATATTAAGTTTATTGATTTACAAGATAAGGACACTCCTAAGAATGTATGGGACACACTGGAAACCATTTATGGTGGTGATGAGCATGTAAAGAAAGCTAAGGAAGAGATCCTTAGAGGAAAATTTGAAGACATGAGAATGGTTGAAGGAGAGACCATTCAGAAATATGACATTAGGATTAAGACTGTGGTTGGAGCTATCAAAAGTGGTGGTGGAATGATTGAGGATGCCATGGTTGTTAGTAAAGTCTTAAGATCATTGTTACCAATCTATGCAATCAGAGTTGCTGCTATCTAGGAACTAAGGTCTATTGATAAAACCAAGGTATTATTAGACTCTATCATTGCAAAGTTGACTGAATATGAGTTGAATAGCTATGATGGCAGTGTTCAGAAGACTTAGTCAGCCTTTAGAGCATCTACTGCACCATCCAGAAAAGGAAAAGAGACTAGTACCAGCTATGAATCTAGACAATGCAGAGATATGGATGATGAAGAGATTTTGATGGAGTTTGGAGCTCTTCTTGATAATAGACTTCTGAAGGGAACTAGTAAATATAGAGGTAATCTTCCTTTTAAATATTTCTCCTGCAATAAGATAGGACATATAGCTATTAATTATCCTAACAATGACAATAAGGATAAATCAGAGAGGTTTAGAAAGTATAAAGGAGGAAATAGAAGAAATTGTCTTGTTGTTGTGGATGAAGGTGTTATTGATGAAGAATCAGAGGATGAAGAGAGTGAAGATATAGTGTTTGTAGCTATAAAGGAAGAAGTGTCTGACAAAAAATCCCTTGTCTCTCGCATTGACAACTCCAATGAGTGGATTATCGATAGTGGGTGTTCTCACCACATGACTGGTGACTGGAGAAAGTTTCTTTCTCTGGAAGAATATGTCTCCTGGGTAGAAGGTCTGAAGCATAACCTTTTAAGTGTTGCTCAGCTGAATGACAAAGGACTCACTCTGAAGTTCAAAAGTGGAATCTGTAATATAATTAGAAAGAGTGGTGAACTTATTACCATCGGTAAGCAGACTAGAGGTAACCTATTTCAGTTGAATACCAAGATTAGTCAATGTTTGATGGCTAAGTTTGATGATAGTTGGATATGGCATAGGAGACTCTATCATATGAACTTTGACAACATTGTTAAAGCTGGTAAGATCAAGGTGGTAAGAGGATTGCCTTTGCTGAAGAAACCTAAGAATTCCTTGTGCAGAGAATGTCAACTTGGAAAGATGTCTTCCTCAACTTTTAAGGTAAGTCTTTTTCAGCAGAGAATTTACTTGATCTTGTGCATACTGATTTGTGTGGTCCTATGAAAACTAGAAGTATTCAAGGAGATAGGTATTTTATGATTCTTACTAATGACTACTCAAGAATGATGTGGGTCATATTCTTGAAAGACAAGTCTGAAGCATTTGGAAAGTTCAAAGCCTTTAGAGCATTAGTAGAAAAGGAAAGTGGCCAAAGGATAAAGTGCCTAAGAACTGATTAGGAGGAGAATTCACTTCTAATGAATTCAACAAGTATTGTGAAGAGAACAACATCAAGAGGCAATTGTCTGCCCCTAGGACACCACAACAGAATGACATAGCAGAAAGGAATAATAGGACTATAGTAGAAGCGGTGAGAACAATGTTGATCCAAGGAAAGGCTTCTCACACCTTTTGGAGAGAAGCGGTGAGCACTGGAGTCTATACAATGAACTGGGTACTTATCAAGAAAAGAAAAGATAAAACCCCTTATGCGTACTAGATCGGGAAGACTCCCACTATGAGTTACTTTAAGGTATTTGGGAGTAAGTGCTATATCAAGAGAGGTGAGTATTTGAGCAAATTTGATGCTAAATGTGATGAAGGAATATTTCTAGGATGTTCCACTAAGAGAAAAGCCCTCAAGTGCTATAATAACAGAACTCAAAAGATGGTTGAGAGAATCAATGTCAAGGTTGATGATTCCCTTGAGAAATATGAGGGAACCAATAGCGAGCAAGTGGAAGGTGAACCGGGAATAGCTTTCTGGGAATCAGTTACAAAAGAAACAAGCAAAGATCTTAGTGCTCCTGTACTGGTAGAAGCTGTGGTAGGAGAAGAAGAAGATGGAGAAGAAGGAGAAGAGGAAAAGCAAGAAGAACCAGCAAGAGTCATTCCTAGATATGTGAAATTACATCATGATCCAAAGTAGATCATAGGAGATAAAGATGTAGGGATACTCACAAGAAGAAAGGTGAAGGAGAACTCTTGCATGATCTTTAGATTGGAGCCTAAGACTATTAAAGAGGCACTTATAGATTAAGATTGGACTAAGGAAATGGAGGAGGAGCTAGATCAGATTGAAAAGAATGCAACATGGTCTTTGATACCCAGATCTGAACACAAGAATGTCATTGGTACCAAATGGGTCTTCAGAAATAAATTGAATGAAGAAGGTACATTTATAAGGAACAAGACTAGGCTTGTATGCAAGGGATATGCTTAGGAAGAGGGAGAAGACTATGGAGAAACCATTTCCCCTATGGCTAGACTAGAAGGTCTTCAAATGTTACTTGCATTTGCAACATTTAAGGGATTCAAGGTATATCAGATGGATGTGAAGTCTTCATTCTTGAATGGAATCCTTGAAGAGAAGAGGAAGTATATATAGAGAAACCAGATGGGTTCACCTTATTAGAAGATAGTGACATGGTGTGTAGATTACACAAGGCCCTGTATGGATTAAAACAAGCACCAAGGGCATGGTATGAATGATTACACTCTCATCTTGTGAAGATTGGATTTGAGAGAACAAGTGAGGATAGCAACATCTACTTGAAATCAGAAGGTGATCGGATTCTGATCTATGAAGTATTTGTAGATGACATAATCTTTGGAGGAGATGATGAAATGAGCCATGCATTTGTAGATGTAATGAAGAAATAGTTTGAGATGTCTCTGATTGGGGAGATAAAATTATTCATTGGTCTACAGATTCAGCAAAAGAAAGAGGGTATCTTTATTACCCAGTCCAAGTATGTCAAAGAGGTATTGATGACCTTTGGCATGGAGGAGAGAAAACCGGTTGGTACACCAATGGTGACTGGTTGTAAATTGACTAAGGAAGATGATTCAGCGTTGGTGAATGAGAAGGAGTACTGGTTAATGATTGGTAAGCTACACTATGTGGTGCACAGTAGACTAGATATTGCTCATGAAGTGGGCATAGTAGCTCATTTTCAGAAATGTCCTAGAGAATCCCACTTGGTATCAGTCAAGAGGATTCTTAGATATCTAAAAGGAACAATTGACTATGGATTGTCTTATTCATATAATGGTGACTTCAATCTCAAAGTGTGTACCGATGCTGATTGGGTAGGTAATGTGGATGACTAGAAGAGCACAACCAGTGGAGCGTTCTTTCTCGATGGAAGATTAGTATCATGGACAAGTAAGAAGCAGAGCTGTATTTCCCAGTCTACAGCTGAAGCATAATATGTGGTAGCATTTATGAACTACACTCAAGCAATCTAGATGAAACATGTATTGGAAGGTTTCAATGTACTTGTATCTGAATTGGTGAATATATTTTGTGACAACACAAGTGCAATAAATATTTCCAAGAATCTGGTATTGCATGCTAGAACTAAGCACATTGAGCTTAAATATCACTTCTTGAGAGAGAAATTTCAGAAGGAGGTTGTACTACAACATGTTTCCAGTAAGGAGTAGCTAGCAAACATATTCACAAAGCCCTTACCAAAGACTATATTTACCTATTTGAGAGGTGAATTAGGGGTTCTACCCCTTCATGAAGTCAACTAAAGTTGTGTGCTCTACATCAGTCAGGAACTAAAGTGTCAAATCTTTCAGGATTGATGTGTTGAAGGATGTTACTCCATAGAGGGAGAAGCATAATAGAGAATGGAAGCTTGTGCATCCACTTTGGCATTGTTGTCAAAGGGGGAGAAGATATCTGATGTATGGGGAGAAGATATCTGTTCATGCAGATACATTGGTTTATGATGTCTATAATTGTAATGCTACACTGAGTATTGCCATCAATGCCAAAGGGGGAGATTGTTAGATATTGTTGCAATATGATGAACCAACATGATGATAATGTATGTTCTCATTGATGTCAATAAGTGAAAGTGAACCGGTATGCAGATTGGAAGAAGATGGTGAATCGGTATGAAGATATGTAGTGAATCGGTGTCGGGGTTTCACTAAGTGTGACTATTGGTTGGTAGTCTCAGCTCTAGGGTTTTCGGTTTGGCAATCCAGCTTGTGCAATGCAACCAAAGACATCCTATGATGAGTTAGCTAAGAGATGTGAATGAGATCGAGGTGCCATGTCATCCTTGTGCATGTGAAGGATTTTCTTAAGGATCTTGCATGAGAAGATCGATTGCATCAAAAGTCTACCTTGGGAATGAACATTCTTCTTGGCTGTATGAGAATAAAGTGTGATGAGTTACTAATTCCCATATGTGGTGAAGAATGAACAATGCAGATTGCCTTGTGATCTGTTTAAGATTGTATTGCTCTATGCAAAGTGTTTGGACAGTCAGGATTGGACCGCTTGTATTGTAAACTTAAATGCTTAGGGTTTAGGGTTTATGCTATCGACCTAATTGTTGTTGTAAAGCGGAAAATCATGATCGAACCCTAGTTGCTCTCCCCTCTTCCAACTCCAAGGAGAGAGAAGGGAGGTTCACTAGGGTTGATGGTTTTCACTTAGGGGAGAGACTTTACATTCAAAAGAAGGGTTGAAACCCACAAGATCCAATCCCACGCAATGCAAGATTGGATGCTAAATGAGTTTCAAGGGTTATGACAGCAAGGCTACCCTCTTTTATAAAGAATGTGCATAGGAGAATTAGGCTAGGAATGCATAGAAAGTGAGAAAGATTCACTTATAAACTGAGATAGGAATACAGTATGAAGTTACGGACCTGGAATTAGCAGTAAAATGTTGATACGGCGTTGTCCTGCAAATTTGAGCAAAAGTTGTCAGGACGATGGCACCCGACGCCACGGTCCTCCGAAAAATCCGCGAAACGAAGGGGGATCTGTTCGTCTCTGCACAAGGATTCCAGATCTTCAATTTCAGCCACGTACCTGCAACCTACACACAGAAAAGCGAAGACGATTGGGGGGTTAGGGATTAGGGGTTTTCCATTAGGTCAAACCCCGGTTTTGGAATTAACCAAGAAATGAGCAAGTGCTGTAAATGTAAATGACTGTAAAACAAGTACTAATACCTTGTTCTAAGGATGTTTGTATCCTTATGTGCGAAAGTATAGATGTTGTATGTTGTTGTAGTATGTTGTATGTAGTATGTAGTAAGTGATCTCCTCTTCAATGGTTGAATCCTTGTCTTGAATGCAACACTTAGCCTTGAATGGAGACTTGAAATGATCAATTGCTTGAAGGAATGCTTGAATACTTGAATGCTTGAGTATAATTTCCACGCCTTTTCCATCATATCGAATGAAAGAGGAAAATGTAGTTTATATACTTGTCAATTAGGGCTAATAGACTGATTTTCCCGACCTTAGGCCGACCAGGAAAGTTTATTTTCCAAATTGCAAACAAAAAGACCCGAAGTCCAAAGGAGACCGGGCCCAAAATAGGACCCAGGGAACAGGGCGCTGGGTGCCATGGTCCTGGGCGACCAGGGCGCTGGGCGCCCTGGTCCTGAAGGACCAGGGCACTGGGCGCTCTGGTCCTGAAGGACCAGGGCACTGGGCGCTCTGGTCCCACCTCCCGGGACAGCAGGGTGCAAGGAGGTTCAGGCCAGGGTGCTTGAAAAATGCAGTTTTCAGTGTCGTAATCAGGTTTCGGGGTCTCCATTCAGGTTGCGTGTTGCGTCGCCATCGTGAAGACCGAAATGTAGTCGAAATTGCAAGTGTCACAATTTTAGGACGCTACATTTAGCCCCCACTTTAGCGGGAGTATGTATGCTCATACTTCCGGTAAAGTACAAGGAAACAACATTGAAAGAATTTCACCACATCAAGGAGGCAAGACACACCAAGCCCCCAGTGGACTAAGGATCTTACGACTTCGATTGACAAAGTAAAAGGGAAGATCATGAGGGAGATCCATGACTGTCAGTAGTAAGGTTCCCTCACTATGAGTCATGCAAAAGGAATACCAAAAATTTTCAAGGAAAAGCTAAATTTGTCAAGAAATTTTCAAGTATCTTGAAAAGATATGAACGGGATGTATGCCCCCCTACGTTAAAGCGATCGCACACGCCTCACCTGGGGTGATTGCTTTAAGGTAGTGATACATATAAGAAAATGAGAAGGGAAAGGAGCACGTTATCACAAGGATTTAGCCCCCAAGTGTGAGATAAACCCAAGGATAATAGACACAAAACACAAAGCACAAGGTGACTTCGCTTTCCTCGGGGTCAGTATGCTGTATGATAATTCATGTATATCATATGTATGTATGCATAATTGTTCTTCATTCCCCAATCAAGGAAGGTCACCTAGAAGAAGGGAACACATGTGTCTTTTGAGTCAACATGAGAGAGATCAAGAGATCTCAATGCTTTGCATCGTCCTCAAGTAGACAACACCAAGGACAACAAATAGAAGAATGAGAATAACGTATAGAAGAAGTAACACAAGAGAGGAGGAGAGAATCTGCTATGCTAATGTAACTAGTCTAGCACGTCATCTACCCCCCGATCTTGCTGATCAATGTTTCGGGAAGGCAGGGAACACGCTAGAGGAGGAACATTCAACACAGCAGATGGAGCTATCACAAGATCCAAACAAGGGCTATGTTCATGTTCCAAGCCACGTTGTTCTTGTCTAGGAGCTAGGATAAGTGCTTTAGAAAATTCATTAGATAAATGGTTATCAATATCAACAAGTTCATATTCACTATCAGAAGCAAGAGAAGTAGCATTTTCATCATGAATAACATTTTCATCTATATCATCATCAAGATTTATAAAAATAGGATCTTTAATTCGCACAGGATCAAGACCATCATGTATCTTATGTTTTGGAGATTTTGGAGAAAATGGAATAATGCTTGTTGAAGGTGTTTTTGGAGATTGCAAAGTTTGAGAAGCAGTTGCTTGAGCTCTAAGATGACGCTTTCATCAGTGTTCACGTGCAGAACGATTTCTTCTAGTCTTAGTAGGAAGTGAAGAAGATTGAGGAGGAGGAATGTTCTCATCCTTATCACTTGGGTGTTTAGGTTGTGGTCTCTTAGGCTAGATAATAGGAGAAGAAGAAGGTCTCTTCTCTCTATAAAAGGAAGGAGGAGGAACTGCTCCATATAAGGGAGGAATATTTGGTTTAGGAAGGAGACCAAGTCCATCATGACGAGGATGGATAGGTCTACTTTTAGGAAGTTTATTAGATATAGACATAGTCACATCCATAGGGATGGGTTGGGAATCTTCTTGAGGAAAGACATTAGTTTTATCTTTCAAAGGAAGAACTTCCTTCTCAAGAATGATAGGAATGTCAAGTTTGGGTGTTCTAGGTTCACTTAGAGATAGGATCATATATGTTTTCCACTTTTGATAAGATTTGAAAAGATGATCACTTCGCGGAGGAAGAGATTGGAATTGTTTAGGCCAAAAGTAATCAAGAGGAACGCTAGAAGTTCTTTCAGCTGGTTTAAAGAGACTATGATTGACAGTAACAACTTCACCATTATGGGGAAATTTCAAACACTTATGAATAGGAGAAGCAATAGCTTTCATGGAAGATAGCCAAGGATAGCCAAGCTTCACATGAAATTGTTCGGAAGATGGAATAACAGCAAAGTTCACATCAAGGGATTTGTTATGGACCTCAATAGGCAATGTAATAGAACCAATTGTAGGAGAAGACAATGCATCAAATAGTTTCACAATCACATCTGTTTTGTCATAAATCACTTGATTCAATTGCAAAGTAAAAAGAAATTCTTCAGTAATGATATTAACCATGCACGAAGGATCAATAAGTGCTCCACGGCAAGGTGTATTCTTGACTTTTGCAACTATGTATAAAGGACCATCAGGTGCCCTAATGGTTTCACTAGAATTAAATGTGATGGAAGGTTCTTTAGGGATTTTCTGTTGCTCTACAAAGTTAATCACATTCGGAGTCATAGACATGAGATCATTGGGTGAGACAGAGGAATCAGTAGTATCAATTGCATTAGAGGTATGAGAAGGTAATGGATCAGTAAAAATCTGAAGATTTTGGTTAGGAAGAGCTATAGATTTGTTGCCTTTATCATTCACACCAGAAACAGAGATAGTATTATTATCAATCAAATCTTGAATTTTACCCTTTAAAGAAAAACATTTTTCAGTATCATGCCTAGGCTGACGATGAAATTAACAAAAGGCTTTGTTATCAAAATAAGGTGAAGTAATCTTTGCAGGATCAATTTGCCTTATAGGAGGAAGAGTAAGCACATTTTATTCCAATAACTTATTCATAATACTATGCAATGATTCATTCAAAGGAGTATACTTTCTTTCTTTCTTGAAAAACTTAGAAATAGGAGGCACACCTGATGCTGCATTCACATTGTTGTTGATGATGTTTTCATTGAATTTGATGGAATCTCTGTTCAGTTTAAGCTTCCCAAATGGTTGTTGACTGCTATCACCCTTATCACTCAGAGCCATAGGATGTGATTGTTCCATTTGACTCACAGTCAGTTGATAATTGTGAAGAGTTGCACACAACTGTTGGAAAGAAGTAAACTCAGAAAACAGAAGTTTGTCTTGAATATCTTTTTGTAAATTAGAAATAAAGATTCTTTGAATATCATTGTCAGGAACTGGAAAAGAAATTTGAGCATACAAATGCTTATATCTACCAATGAAATCAGTCACTTTTTCTTTAACACCTTGTTTGCAATGCATTAAATCAATCAAAGTAACTTTAGGACTTATATTGTTTTGAAATTGTTGAATGAAAGCATTTGCAAGTTGTTCGAAAGAAGTAATAGAATAGGAAGGCAATGAGCAATACCATTGTAGGGCTTTGTCTCTTAATGTTCTAGTAAACAATTTTGCAAGCAACCTTTGGTCATAAGCAAAATCGGTACATATTGTTTGAAAAGTCTTAACATGTGTTAGAGGATCACCTTTACCATTATAAAGCTCCAAATGTGGAATTTCAACATGTTTAGGAGGGATAGCTCGAACAATGTCAAGAGAAAGTGGGCTCGCAACATCAAATGTGGGCACACTAAACTGAGATTGATTCATAGAGGCAATTTGTTGCTGTAAAGAAGAGACAGTTTGTGCAAGATTGTTAATGGTCGCTTCAGTCGAAGAGTTCATATTAGATGTGTTAGATTGTGATGCAGGTGTTATGTTATTGAAAGAAGGTAAAGAGTAAGGTGGTGGGACTCTATGATAATTAGTCATAGGAGATGATTGGACAGGAGGAACACTACAAGGAGGAATGGAATGATTGGATGAATTGCCCCCTTGCGTCATGTTCATTTGTGGAGATATAATAGGGACACTCATTGAAGGAGTGAATGAAGAAATCGGATTGAATGAAGGAAGAGGGTTAATTGAAGAAGAGGGATTGCCCCCATGACTAGTGATCATAGGAGGAATGTCTTGTGTAGAAGTGGCCATTATGTTTGATGTAAAGGTAGGTATGCTAGCAATAGAAGTCATCAAAGGAATAGAATGATTGACTTGTGTAGGAGGTTGTGTATAACCCAAATTTTCAGCACAACTCTTCATAGGCATCACATTCGAATCCACAATGTGTGCAATACCATGCAAAATATCAATTCCATTCTTATCACTTTGAAGCATACGTTTCAGACCCTCAATTAAAGGAAGAGCTTGACTATCGGGGTATTCATGAGACATCCATTGTCGAAAATCATCAAATTGGTTATCCAATTTCGAAAGTTGTTCTACAGAAACCTCATGGAGAGCTTCTTCATCATTAGGAGGATTAGAGGAATTACCCATGTCCTCATTAAAAAGGCTATTCAAATTAGGTTCCATCTCCTCGGTAATTAAACCTCGGAAAGACTTAATTCTATGGCTTCGTCTAATGGGAATAGTGTAAGTAGGGCTTATTGTTGTAAAACTCATGCACTAGAAAGAGAGAGAAAATTTTGATTTTAGAGGTAGCAATTTTCAGTAAAATCAACCAATCTTCTGGATTTAAGCTGTTAAATGCAATCACGACAATCTCCCGAAATTTCGGAAAAAATGTTCGGGACCGTGGCGCTCGGAGTGCAACACAGTCCTTGCAACTTTTTTCGAAATTTGCAGGGATGAAAGGTATGATGACTTTAAAGCTAATCTGAAAAAATTGAGTGGTTTTACGATCTATAGATAGGCCAAATTAAAGTTGCAATATCAAAATTGAACCCTACCCAGATTGTCGAATAATGCAAAAATTTGAATTTTGAAAAAGAGAGGGAAACTGAAATTTTGAATTTTATGATTTTAGAGGGAATGTCAAGAGCAATGCAAATTTTGAAATTTAAAAATTGACTCAATTTCATGCAAAATTCAATTTTGAAAGCGGAAATTAAAGTTGTTGTAATTAAGCACTTAATTTCAAAAGTCACAAAATGCAAGAATTTGAATAAAGCACTGAAATTTTGAATGAATGCAAACACACTTTTCAGATTTAGGACAGTAAGAACACAATTTTGACACAAAATTTCAGTTTCAATGATTTTTGAATGATTAGAAGTGTTAATCCAAGCAATCCCTAGACCAACTTTGACTTTAATTTTGAAGGTGTTATAATTGATAAAATCAGCCAAAATTCTGGATTTTAGCAGGAAAATACAGTACGATCTAGCTCCCGAAATTTTGGAAAAAATGTTGGGGACGATGGCGCTCGGAGTGCACATGGTCCTCGCAACTTTTTTCCAATTTTTCAAGGATGAAAGATATTGTGATTTTATTGCGGAATCCAAAGTTACAGCTGATTTGGAGATGTTTTGATCAGTGAAATTGTCAGACAAAGGTTGAATCAAGAGGGTTTCAAAAATTAAGGTTTTGACACTTAACCACTTAATTTTCAAATTCAAAGCACAAATATGAATTGATAATTTGTAATAGAAGGGCAGATCTGAAACAAGCATTAACAATTAAATATTTCACAAGTTTAATTACTAAAAAGAAATTTTAAGGTTTTCATGCAATCACCTCTAAAATTTTGCAAAAGATCAAACATGGAAATGTAATCAAAGAATCAAATTTCAGATCTAATCATGAAAAATCAGAAAGGATGTTCATGTCGGGTTCACCAAAATGTAAAGCAGAAAATCGCGATCGAACCCTAGTTGCTCTCCCCTCTTCCAACTCCAAGGAGAGAGAAGGGAGGTTCACTAGGGTTGATGGTTTTCACTTAGGCGAGAGACTTTACATTCAAAAGAGGGGTTGAAACCCACAAGATCCAATCCCACGCAATGCAAGATTGGATGCTAAATGAGTTTCAAGGGTTATGATAGCAAGGCTACCCTCTTTTGTAAAGAATGTTGATAGAAGAATTAAGCTAGGAATGCATAGAAAGTGAGAAAGATTCGCTTATAAATTGAGATAGGAATACAGTATGAAGCTGCGGACCTGGAATTAGCAGTAAAATGTCGATACGGCGTTGTCCTACAAATTTGAACAAAAGTTGTCAGGACGATGGCGCTCGACGCCACGGTCCTCCGAAAAATCCGCGAAACGAAGGGGGATCTGTTCGTCTCTGCACAAGGATTCCAGATCTTCAATTTCAGCCGCATACCTACAACCTACACACAGAAAAGCGAAGATGATTGGGGGGTTAGGGATTAGGGGTTTGCCATTAGGTCAAACCCCGGTTTTGGAATTAACCAAGAAATGAGCAAGTGCTGTAAATGTAAATGACTGTAAAACAAGTACTAATACCTTGTTCTAAGGATGTTTGTATCCTTATGTGCGAAAGTATAGATGTTGTATGTTGTTGTAGTATGTTGTATGTAGTATGTAGTAAGTGATCTCCTCTTCAATGGTTGAATCCTTGTCTTGAATGCAACACTTAGCCTTGAATGGAGACTTGAAATGATCAATTGCTTGAAGGAATGCTTGAATGCTTGAATGCTTGAGTATAATTTCCACGCCTTTTCCATCATATCGAATGAAAGAGGAAAATGTAGTTTATATACTTGTCAATTAGGGTTGATAGATTGATTTTCCCGACCTTAGGCCGACCAGGAAAGTTTATTTTCCAAATTGCAAACAAAAAGACCCGAAGTCCAAAGGAGACCGGGCCCAAAATAGGACCCAGGGACCAGGGTGCTGGGCGCTCTGGTCCCACCTCTCGGGATAGCAGGGTGTAAGGAGGTTCAGGCCAGGGTGCTTGAAAAATGCAGTTTTCAGTGTCGTAATCAGGTTTCGAGGTCTCCATTCAGGTTGCGTGTTGCGTCACCATCGTGAAGACCGAAATGCAGTCGAAATTGCAAGTGTCACAATTTTAGGATGCTACAGTTGTCTATAAGGTCGGTGATGTTTGTTATTGTTTGTTGTTGGAAAATGTTGTGTGTGTATCCGAGTGATGAGATACTTGCCAGACCAATAAGAGGAAAACTACAGAGTGTGATTGTAGAAGAGAGGAAATGAAAATGATCTCCCTTGGCATGTAGTGTTGTTATCAGATCAAAGTTTTACCTGTTATCTTCTAACCATTTCAACAGTTGGAAAATTCCTTTACTGGGTAGCTTTAACAGGGTTATTGTAAATCCTTTAACTGGGTGACTCAATATCATTGAGTTCTTCAAATCCTCTAGTGAGGTAACCTTTAATAGGGTATATAGCCATCCCTTAATCGAGTGATCTTTAACAGGATTGGTTCCTAACATAACCTTATTGTAAAGTCTTTAACCAGACTAGGCTCCTAATAGAGCGAGCTTCAAAAGAGTTTAAAACAAGCTTGTGGGTATTCATCCCGACTGTGGCTTTTCCCATTTGAGTTTCCACGTGAAAAATCTGTGTCATGAGTTGTGCATTTTTCATGTGATGATTAAGCATTTTATGTTTCAATGAGTATGCATGCAGAGCTAATAGGGTATGGTATTACTAGTATACCACATGCATATATTTATGGGTGAATTTGTTATCAAGTATTGAATGTATTTGAAGTGATTAGACTTATCAATTTATGTTGTCTGAAGTCTCACTGTGTTTAACCGATATTGCCATGGTTAAGTTCAGTGATGAAGACAACCAGTTGGTATTGTTTAACTTGATAAGTTGTTGAGAAAGTTTTTGTTTGTACTGATTCAACCCCCCTCTCAGTATTGATTAGGGTATTTGTTGTTCATCATTATTCATCAATTTAAACAATTTTGTATTTGATTTAAAAAAACCTAGTTTTCATGAAAAAAAACCACATTTTCAATGAAAAAAAAATAAACATTAAAAAAAATACAAAAATTGAATGAAAATGATTGAAAACAATAGAAATCTTACCTTTCATTCTATCTTTTAGCAATTTTTGGGCAAAAAACCGGATATCGGATGCAATCAAAATTGCGCAGCCCATGGGTTAAAAATAACTCACTTGTTGTCACAGTCGAAATATATTGTCTCAAAAAATTGGATATCCGATTTTTACACTTAAATTATTTTAAAATAACATTATATTATATAATATAATAATATATTATTATATTATATAATATTATATTATAATATAATAATATATTATATAATACATATTATATAATATATTATTATATTATAATATAATATTATATAATATAATAATATATATTATATAATATGTAATATATAATATTACATTATATTACATTATACGATATATAATATATTTTTTAATTTTAAATTACAAATAAAAATCAGATATCCAATATTATCGGATATCCGATTTAATCAGATATCCGGTTTTATTCGATATCCGATTTGCTTAGGTAATTACCATGCCAAGGTGTACTAACACCCAGGCCAAGCAAAAAGTCAACACAGATTTTTGCGTTTTTAGGCGAGTGGAGAAGGCTTTTTTTTTAACATCGCCACTTTTTGGCTCCCCATGATCCTACACTAAACCACACCTATTCATGATCTATATTATGTAGAAGATCTCAAACACAATATTTTAAGTGTAAGTCAAATCTATGATAGTGGATACAATGTTTCATTTAACTCACAAGGTTGTGCATTCAAAACTAAGTCTGGTAAAAAAATAGTAACTGGTTTGAGAACACATGGCATATACAATCTTCTTGAATCTTCTAATCTTGAAAGGCATGAGAGCATATGTCTTATGGGTCAAGTTGAATAAAATTGGTTGTGGCACAAACGTTTAGGGAACATAAACTTTGACAATTTGGTTAGAATCAGTAAATTTCAGAATGTAAGAGGTTTACTTGTGCTTAGTAAATCAAAAAATGTTGTTTGTTCAAGGTGTCTAAAAGGAAAGCAAACAAAGGTGAGTTTCAAATCAAAGGAATACTTATCCACTAAACCTTTGTATCTTGTATTCACTTATTTATGTGGTCCTACTAGGATAAGATCAATAAATGGTGAAAAGTACTTCATGTTGTTTGTGGATGACTTCACTAGAATGGTTTGGGTAAATATTCTCAAACACAAGTTAGAGGCTTTTAAAATATTCAAAATATTTCACAAAATGGTGGAGAAGGAATCATATTTCAAACTTAAATGTTAGAGATTAGATAAAGGAGGTGAGTTTACGTCTCAAGAGTTAATTGATTAGTGTGAAAATAATGGCATAAAAAGGTAGTATGCTGCTGCTAGAACACCTCAGCAAAATGGGGTTGTTGAAAGAAAAAATAGAACTATGAAAGAAATGGCTAGAACTATGTTAGATGAAGCCAAGTTACCTGATAAATTTTGGAAAGAAGTTATTCATACAACTGTTTATATCTTAAACTGGGTGCAGATAAAAGTGAAGTCTAACATCACTCCATATGAGCTATGGTATGGTCATTCTACCACTATTAAATATTTTAATATTTTTGGTTGCAAATGCTTTATCAAAATAGATGATGAAAATTTAGGCAGTTTTCAATCTAAATCTGATGAAGGTATCTTTCTAGGATACTCTACACATAGTAAAGCCTATAAATGCTTGAATATAAGACTGAATAATATTATTGAATCTATAAATGTCACATTTGATGAGAAGGTGTTTCTAGATGATAATCATGTGCAGGATGTTGAGGAGGAGTGTACATTAGTACTTGACAGATCTCCTGAATCTGTTGAACTAGATAACTCTCAACAGGAGAATGCATCAAGTTCTAAAGTAGTAACACCTCTAACTACACCCTCCTGGATTATTACCAAGAGACATCCTCAAAATCTGATTATTGCAAATAAAGATGCAAAGATTTTAACTAGAAGAAAAGCCAAGCTTGAGGAACAAGCTCAAATTGTTGAACATTTTTGTTTGGTAATTGAATTTGAGCCTAAAACTATTAATGGCACCTTAAATGATGACTGCTAGTTGAAAGATATGCAGGAAGAAATTAGCTAGATTGAGAAAAATAAAACTTGGGAATTAGTCCCAAGACCTGATGACAAAAATGTAATAGGTGCCAAATGGATATTCTAAAACAAATTAGTTGAATTTGGCAAAGTGGTTCAAAATAAGGCATTCTTTGTGTGCAAAGGGTATGCACAACATGAAGGTATTGACTTTGGTGTTCAACATTTGCCCCTATTTCTCACATTGAATCAATTAGAATATTCTTAGCATACGATTGTTTTTAAAATTTCAAGGTCTACCAAATGGATGTTAAAACTGCATTCTTAAATGGCTATCTAGAAGAGGAGGTTTATATGGAACAACCTGAAGGGTTCATCACAAAAGAGAAAATTGGTCATGCTTACAAGTTGAAAAAGGCCCTTTATGGTCTTAAACAAGCTCCTATAGCTTGGTACGCAAGACTGGATGCACACTTAATAGAAAATGGTTTCAAAATAGGTGGCGTTGACAACAATATTTATGTGAAAGTGGAAGCCACTGATATCTTAGTTGTTGAAATTTATGTTAATGATATAATCTTTGGATGCAATAATGATGCTTTATCTAAAAATTTATCAAAGATTATGGGATCAGAATTTGATATGTCAATGTTAGGTGAATTAACATTTTTTCTTGGCCTTCAAGTTTTGCAACTTGAACGTGGAATATTTCTGTCACAAACAAAGTATGCAAAGTAAATGTTGAAAAGGTTTCAAATGGATGATTTTCATGCAGTAAGTACTCCTATGGTAATGTAAAATCATAAATTGTACGCACTTGCTAAAGCGGTACAATTTAACACCTAGTTTAGCACCCGCCTTGGCGCAGTTACATTTTGCATTTCATTTCCCCTTTAGCACTTAATTAATCAAATTAATTAGGTCTAAAGGTTCTATTTCATCATTTTCCACATCATAAAGTTGGGCCCTTTCATTAAAGTGTGCCCCTTTCATTTTATTCCTCCAATACATCACTTAATCAAAAACCCTAATTAGGCCCTATTCTGAGCTTGGGGGCTTGATTTCGGGGGTCAAAACATCTCGAAATCACCTGTAACTTTGGGATTCTCTCTAAAAACATCATATCTGACGGCCCTGAAAATTTGGTGAAAAGTTGTCAGGACCGTGGCACCCGGAGTGCACATGGTCCCGGACATTTTTCCCAAAATTTTAGGAGCACGATCCAATCATAAAATAAAGCTTAACCCCAAGAAATTGGCAGGATATTCAATCTCTAGGTCGGCCAAAAGATGAAATTGTGACCTAGGGTTTCATACATAAGAGCTCTCTTTCTTCATTTGAAGGGATCGGATTTTTGTTTCCAGGAACCTCATATGCAGCGAAAGAGCAGATCTTTGAAGACTTCAACACCTTGCAACATCCCTCTATCAAGCATTTATCAATTCCATTCATCCATTTAGGGCTTGGAAGACATTGAAGAACAATAGGAGATTACCGACTGAAGATTGGCTTGTACCTCTCCCTTGAGGGTTGGGTATGATTTCATGTTGTTTTCATGTCTTTGCATAAAGCTTCAATATCTCATTTATTCATGCTTTAGATGACTTTGCATCTTGATTTAGAGCATTTACATTATCATTTACAAGCAGTTAGGGTTTACTTTCTAGGTTGCTCTAGTTTGCTTTCTTGCATTTTAGGACCTTGCACACACACTAGGTCTACACACACAATACATTTTACAAAACAAATTGGCTATTCGTTGAGGTGGAAATCACCGAAGCGGGGGTTTGACTAAGGCAAAACCCTATATAGCCGCCCATACACCCTTTTTTAGATATAAGTGCAGGTTTTGGGACTCGGATGACGCCGCAGGATACAGATCCGGAGAGAATAAGTCAAGACAGCACTTTGCATCAAATTGCAGAGAAAAAGACTAGGACAGGGGTGCTGGGTGCCCTGGTCCTGCCAGGACAGGGGCGCTGGGCACCCTGGTCCCTGAGACAGAGGCGCTGGGCGCCCTGGTCCTCCGGATAGACAACATTTTCAACAGTTTTCGACAGTGTTCCAGAGTGCAAAATAGCAGTTTCTGGTGTAGTTTCAGGTGCAGAATCAGGACAGTGGTGCCCGCGCCCCCATCCTGAACATTTTCAGTCCAATTTTGACTCCGGGTACGCATTTGCATTCTTGTTTTATCCTTGTGTTTACAGCTTTCCATTATCTAAGTTCAATTCTGCAATCTTGTTGTTATTTCATACTTACATTTTAGGGTTAGGAATTGGACTTGCATAATCTTACCTTTCAATTACAACCAAGGAATAGAAACCCTAATAGGTAGCCCGTGGCACTCTCTTTCACAAAAAAGAAGTAGCCAATTGTGCGATACCTCTAGGTTCTTTCGTATTCCGTAGTGTGTGATAAGAGGTAGGATTAGGGCATGATAACCTAGTCTTGCTTTTTCCCCCACACATTTTGGTGAACCCGACGTGAATCTATCATTGCTTCTTCTTGCATTGCATCTATTAGATCTAGATCTAGATTTAGTGTGTTTTCATTTCATTTTCATTAAAAAAAAAAAAAAAAGAGTGTGTTTCTTTGCATTGTGTGTTTAAATTTCATGCACTTTTTATTTCAAAATGTTAGACTTTTATTTGCAAAATGTTCATCCTTATGATGATTATTATGAGTATATCCAAGATGAATTAGATGAAGCTTTAGATGAGTTTTTGAACCATAAAGATGCCAAACCTTCATTTTACCAAAAACTCATAAACCTTGTTACTATGCCATTTCGTTGTGATGAGAAAGATAAGTTGAATGAATCCTCTCAAGGGTACATTCCTATCAACTCTTCCACTAAATCTAGTAACATGGTTGTTTTCAACAATCCCCTCTATGAGGAGATGTCTCCTTTTGAATCAAAAGATAAACCTTTTAATAGATATGATCATGCTTTGTTGGATGATGCTCTTGATGACTTTGTGGCTTTATTGAAATCTTTAAACAAGAACAAGACTTCTAAATTAGTTAACATGATAAAATTGAATGAGCATAAAAAGCCTCTCTTTGAAGTCCAAGGTGCTTATCCTTCTCCCACCTTTCAAGGTCCTAAATCACCTCTCCTTACTGTCCAAGGAGGGTATGATCATGATTCCTTTCGTACTCCGAATAAACCAATCATCACTATGCAAGGAAGAAAACCTATAAGTCCTTATAATTATGCCAAGCAAATAACTAGAGAGAGTTATCATGCGGTTGCCCATACTTATCATACCAGAAATAATAGGCAGCCTAGTCCTCCTCCTGTTATCCCAGTTTCTCTTCCGAATCCTCAACCGATTCTTCCACAAGCTCCCCGTATTTTGCAAGTTCTTAGTAAGGAATATGATCTCATAGAACAACTTAAAGCTACCCCTGCTAAGATATCCCTTTGGGATTTGATTCAAACTTCTTCCGCTCATCATGGAATGTTACAAGATGCCTTGAAAGATTTGAATGTTCCTCCACCGAATACATCTAGTAATATAGCATCTTTGGTTAACTCTGTGATGAATCCTAAAGCTCAAATTGTGTTTACCCAAGATGAGTTGCCTACTAGTGAAATCCAACATCAATATGATCCCTTGATGATTGTGGTTATCATGAAAAACACTGCTATACGGCGAACACTAGTAGATAATGGCTCTGGTCTTAACGTGTGTAGCATTAATCTTTTGCATAAGATGAATGTGGATACATCCTTAATTGAACCGGATTCTCGTCCTATTAGAGGCTTTGATAATGTGGCTAAAACTTCATTAGGTACTATCACCTTACACATCACAGTGGGGCCTATTACTTTGCCTACACCTATCCATGTTATGTCGGGAAATCTAACGTACAACTTGCTACTAGGGAGACCTTGGATTCACAGTATGCAAGCTGTCCCCTCTACATTGCATAGACAAGTTAAATTTATTTATAACAATAAGACATATACCTTGATAGGTGATACTAATTTTCAAGCTTGTTTGCAAACATCTGCTTCCAAGGGGGGTTCTTCTAAGCCATCCTCATCTAGTGATAACTCTTTAAATAAGATACCTATCGGTGAATCCTCACTCTCCGATGATCAAAATTATTTGGATGAGTCTAGAGCTCTTGAAGAAGATTCTTCTCGATTTGAAACTACACATAAGAAGGATTTTGATCCTGAGAAAGTTCTCGCGGAAGACGATTGGGGATCTCTTGATTTTAATCCCACCTTTGTAGGTGAATATAAGGTTCCTTCTAGAGAGCTTAAAGTTGAAAAGAAGGAAGAAGCTAAAAATCAATCAATCTTACCCGAACCTATGAGTAATAATTTTGTGGCCGCTTCTCAAACTTCTTCTCCTCACACCTTTAATTATGAAGAGTTTGATTCTTTGTCTTATGAAAAACCACCTTCTCTTCCTGAAATGGCTGATCGTTATGGTCGTGGTTTTCGCATTTTTGCTAAGCATGGGTATCATGGAAATGGTTGCGATGTTCATGAACAAGGGATAAAAGTTCCTCTAGAGACCAATTTTCACAGTTATGCCTTTGGACTTGGCTATAATCCCTGCAAGCGCACTAAAGCTTCTAAAAGACCATGCATTAGTGTTAATGTTATTTCTACCTCTCTATCAATGCAACACCCCGAGTACATTGATGGGGATCCTTCGTGTGCTTGTGCTTTTGATGTTTTCCCTACCGATGATGCTTTAGCTGAATTTTTAGGAGCATATGACACTCTTCCTCATTATCATCACAATAGGGGACTCCCTTATTGTTTGAACACTGAAGCCTACTTTGGAAAAGAGATGGATAATGATGAGATTGTGAAAGAATTCCCTCAGCTAAAGGATACTCCTCAACAAAGTAATCGTCTCATAAGTGACACCACTAATGTTAAGATGGATCCTTGCAATGAAGAAAAAGTAATTAAAATTGGAAAATGTTTGGATGAAGAGGAACAAAAACAATATGAAGATTTATTGCATGAATTCCCCGAGATCTTTGCTTGGACATACTCTGACATGCTTGGTATAGATCCTAAGATTCTTACTCATAACATTGTCTTAGTTCCTGATGCTAAGCCCATGAAACAAAAGATTCAAAAAATGAATCCTAAGGTGGCTCTGCTTGTTAAGGCTGAGATTGAAAAGTTATTGGAGGCTGGATTTATCCGCCCTATTGATTATTCCCCATGGATTTCAAATATTGTCACCGTGGCTAAACCAGATAACAAAATAAGAATGTGTACCGACTTTCAGGATCTAAATAAGGCTTCTTTAAAAGATGATTTTCCTCTTCCAAACATTGACATGATAGTTGATTCTACGGCAGGACATGCCTTGTTATCCTTCATGGATGGTTTTTCAGGATATAATCAAATTTTTATTAACCCTCAAGATCAATTCAAAACCGCTTTCACTACTCCTTGGGGTACGTTTTGTTGGATAATGATGCCTTTTGGACTTAAAAATGCCGGTGCAACTTATCAACGAGTGATGACCCTTATCTTTCACGATTATATGCATAAGATTTTAGAGGATTATGTTGATGACATTTTAGCCAAATCCTTTCTTCGCATGGATCATATTAAAATCCTTCGTCAAATCTTTGAAAGGATTTGTAAATATCACATGTGCTTGAATCCCCGAAAATGTGTTTTTGGTGTGGATAGTGGAAAACTATTAGGATTCATAGTTTCACATCGTGGGATTGAGGTGGACACTAAGAAAATAGATGCTATTGTCAACATGCCACCTCCTAGAAATGTGTCTCAACTCAAAAGCTTACAAGGAAAAATTCAAGCTATTCGTAGGTTTGTATCTCAACTTGCGGATCGTACTTTTCCTTTCACTCAACTTCTCAAAAAGAATATCACTTTTCAATGGAATGAGGATTGTCAGCAAGCATTTGAAGATTTAAAAATGTATTTGGCTAATCCTCCTATCCTTCGACCGGCTGAACCTTCTAAACCCTTCCTTCTTTATACGGCTGCGTCCTCTCATGCTCTTGCAGCATTATTGGCACAACATGATAAAGATGGTAAAGAATGTCTGGTTTATTACATAAGTCGTACCTTACTCGATTATGAGACCCGATATTCTGCGATAGAAAGACAATGCTTGGCCTTGGTGTTTGTGACTCAGAAATTGAGACATTATCTCTTAAACTCAGAAGTCCACGTCATGGTAAAGTTTGATCCGTTGAAGCATCTTTTCTTTAAAACTGATTTATCAGGACGCCTAGCTAAGTGGGTTATGATGTTAACTGAATTTGACCTTAAATTTGTTTCACAAAGAGCAATTAAAGGGCAAGCGTTGATCGATCACCTAGCTGAGGCCCCTTCACCTTTCTCCTTCCCTAACCCTAAGTCTTTTCCTAACGACTTCATTCTTTCTATAGAGAGAGATGAAACTTGGGAGTTATACTTTGATGGCTCTAAGTGTCTTACGGGATCGGGGGCAGGTGTTGTTCTGATTTCTCCTACAAAGAAACCCATTCCCTTATCCTATCATCTAAATTTCCTGTGTACCAATAACATTGCTGAGTATGAGGCTCTTATAGCAGGAATAAAGGCAGCCTTAACTTTGAATATAAAACACATACATATTTTTGGAGATTCTCAATTGATTATAAGACAAGTAACAAGAATATATCAAGCAAAACAAGACAAATTATCACAATATAAAGACCTTGCCATCTCTTTATTACAAAAATTTGATTCTTATACCATGGAACCTGTTCCATGAAAAGATAATCGACATGTGGATGCAATGGCATGTGTGGCTTCTCTTGTATCTTTAGAGGACCCTGTGGTTGATCTTAAATTTGTTATTCACAACCTTATTTCTCCAGCTATTGTAGACGATCCTAGTCTGGTAACATGTTGTGACTTTGTAGACTCAGATGAATGGTACTCGCATATCGTAAGATATTTGACCAATGGTACCTTTCCTGATTCTGCTAATAGAAACACTAGGGCTAGAATCCGCAAGTTGTCTGCTAGATATATCATTCTTTCTAATGTCCTTTACTGAAGGGGTTATGATGGTCTTCTCCTTCGCTGTCTTAACAAATCAGAAATCCCCGTTGCTCTTGAAGAGGCGCATTCAGGTGCCTGTGGGGGGCATTTTGGAGGCAAATCCTTGGTTCATAGATTGCTTCGTATGGGATACTATTGGCAAACTATGTAGAAGGATTCTTTTTCATTTGTTAGGAAATGTCATCAATGTCAACAACATAATAATTTGATTCATGCTCCTGCCCAAGAACTCCGTTCTCAAGTATCTTCTTGGCCTTTTTCCGCATGGGGTTTGGATCTTATTGGTAAAATCTCTCCTCCTTCATCTCAAGGACACACCTTCATTATAACCGCAACAGATTACTTTACAAAGTGGGTAGAAGCTATTCCCCTTCGCTCTACCACTGCTGAAGTGATTTGTCAATTTCTTCTAGAAAACATCATTTCTCGATTCGAGATACCTTCTACTATAATCTCAGATAATGGGACATCATTTAAGAACAAGGACGTGAAGAAATTCCTCGAGAAGTATCATATCAAACATCGATTTTCTACACCATACTATCCTCAGTCAAATGGTCAAGCCGAATCATCCAATAAAATAATCGAACAAATTCTTCGTAAAATCGTGAATAAGCATGGTAAGGATTGGAGTAACCAGCTAATCTATGCTCTTTGGGCCTACCGAACGAGTGTGCGAATTGCTACAGGAACTTCTCCTTATAATCTTGTTTATGGTGCTGATGCTATTATGCCTTTAGAGCTAGAGATTCCATCACTTAGGGTTTCTCTCAAAGGTATAGTAGATGGTGACTCTTATAGAGAACAATGACTTCAACAGCTGGAGATGCTTGATGAACAGCGTATAAACGCTCTTGAGCATATTCAAGCGTATCACAAAACTCTACAGTGAAGCTATAATGATAAGGTTATTCAACGTTCCTTCTCAGTAGGTGACTTAGTCCTTTATGAGAATCAGCGCGATGTGAATGCCTTACCTGCAGAAAAAGAAAAATTTAGTCCTAATTGGCTTGGACCATATATCGTTATTGAGGATTATGGATCAGGTGCTTACAAAATAGCGGATGTAGATGGTACGCCTCTTAAAGAACCTATAAATGCTATGCACTTGCGTAGATATTATGCTTAATTCTTCATTCCTTATTTATCTTCTTTTCAGTTCTTCAACATTGGGTAATATGTTAGTATCTCCTAATTAGAGCAAAATAGAATTAAATGTTATGATGTTTAATCTATATTGCTTCGTTCTTGACAAGCGTGTTTCCTTACTTCATAGTTTGTCTTGAATTCATTTATGTAAGTTGTAAAAGATTTACATTTCCATTATGCTAGCATATTATACAGTGTCTTTATGTGTTAAGTAGAATCGTATCATGTTGTGTTTAAGTTCAAAATTAAATCACGCTAGTTATATGATTCTTAGACTTAATGCATATTTCTTCCCTATCATCAATGTAGTACTTGATTAAGTATTTAATTAAGTCACACATGTATCAATTTAATCATAATGCATTGAGAAATCAATCATATGGAAATTAAATTCTGAACATACATGTACATTTACCAAATGTATTAGATTTAATCAAAGCAAAATATACATTGTTTTAAGCATTAAAGATAACATATTTGAGACAAAAGAGAAGCATGTATATATACATATATATATATATGTGTGTGGATCGTATACAAATATAGGTCACTATACATCCAAAATGTGACCTCTCCTACATCATAAAATCATCTCCTATCCTTAGGACTAGTGGCTGGAGAGTGTCGACTGGACGCTCCCTCCTGATCAGGCCGTGAAGGTGGACCCATGGGTGTGTAGCGAGATACAAACCGTGAGTGACTCTGAGAGGAACTCCTACGATCCCTATCCATAAGGATCGCGCAATAGGTGGTAGCCTCGGCCTAAGCTGCTGCTAGATCTCGTCGCGCCCGCTGAAGGTCCTCTGATAGGACTCTCTCTCTCTCCCTCCATATGTCTACCTGAACTCGGAATGGGGAAAATAAGTCCTCATGCTGACCCGCATTCCCCTGAGGCCTATAGGAAATCTGTGAGGAATTGGGGATCTGTGCTATCGTGGAAATGTCTGTCACTGCCTGCTGAATCAGGGAACGCCACTCCTGCACATTAGCTATGGCAGTAGAATAGATTTTTGTATTAGTACCATTCTATATCATCAAAACATTAATAATCAATTTAAACCTACTATACCTGGGTCTCCCTTGCGCCAGTAGGGATCATGATACGGTAGCATCTGTGATTGGGATCTACTAGGCTCCCCTCGCTCGACTAATCTATGCATGATGGGTGTAGGCTGGATGGTACTACGAACAGGTCTCTGTATCACCTCATGTTCCCCCTGTTGGGGAATAAGAGGAGGATCCAGAGCTATGGTATCATCCCTTGAATGGTGAGGAGCTGCATCTGACTCCTCCTCATCATCTCTATCCTCATCTGCATCCTCATTCTCCTCATCATCAGTTCTCTCCTCCTCGTCCTCATCTCCATCTGTGTCCTCCTCCTCCTCGGCACTGGGCTGATCGCCTGTAGGTGGATCAGGATCTCTCACCTCCTCATGACCCTCTCCCTCCTCTGGCTCCTCTGACCTGGATCCCTGGTCCTCATCTCAGTCTCCATGTCTCCATGGGCCTGGATGGCCTGTCGGGTGATCTGGTGGAAAGATAGGACCTGGATATGATCTCATAAACCATGAGACATACCTGCGCTGTGCTCCAGGCTCTATAGAATAATCAGTGACTACATCTTGATCAGATCCCTCTATATCTGTAGTCTCGATGTCATCTATCGTTGGTCTCGCTACTGCTCTAGGTCTGGGAAGGACCCGTGAGTGTCGAGTATAGATAGGCACATCGGCTGGAACACACTGCTCTAGCCCGAACTGCCTCTGTACTCGGTCAAAGTAGAAAGGGACTATGATGTGTGAATATCATCCCTGCAGTAGGCGGTTCCTCTGTAAGCATGCTAACTATCTCTCCATCCCATCCCATCTGTGCATCCGTAGGTAAGGTCTCCACACTGTCACCTCGGCTGTCAGTCTATCAAAAATCACTCTCCAATATAACAGATCTCCAAATCTCCACTCGCTAGTAAGTGGATAAGCAAACACCCTAGGTCGTTCGCTAGCCATACTCAGTGGAAAGCCAACAAGCCTGGTGCATGTGAAGTGCTCTAAAATCCATACCTGCAGAAGTGTGCATGTCATCAAACTACAACCCTGTCCAAATACATACTCCTCAAGGTCGTGATAGAGATGTGCAAGCATACTCTGACCCCAAGCATACACTCTCCTATGTCTCTCCATCGCTCTGATGCACCATGTGAGACCCCCATGCATGTGCGTGCCTCGCCCATTAGGGCAGACGGCTAGTGCTATGATGGCGATCATAAGGCGTCTCAGAAGGGGTACCTCCCCTGTAGGATGTAAGAGCCAGCTTACCATGATGCGACCTCTCGTCTCACTCAGCATGACTCTCCCTATGCAATATACCTGCTCCCTCTGATGATCCTCCACTAACCGATCAGTCGCGTATGTAACAGTCGCTCCTCTAATAGGAAGACAAAGTATACGGTACACATCCTCGAGTGTAACCGTCAGCTCCCCTACTGGAAGATGAAATGTGCATGTGTCAGGATCCCATCGCTGCATCAATGCCATCAGCATTGCAGGATGGAACCGAATGGCTGGCATGAGGATCACATACCATAATCCTACTATCGACAATGTGTCTCTCTCTGCCTGAGTAAGCCGTGGAATCTGATCTCGCAAACTACGCAGAATATGTCCCGCTGTATGCTCTCTCATGTATGGAAGGCCCTGCAGCACAAAACATAACCATAATCAGTATTTGATCATCAAAATCGCTCATGCAAACTGTCGAACATCGTATGCCAAGCCCTGATTGGGACCATGGCGCCTTGTCAGGGACCATGGCACCCTGGTTGGGACCATGGCGCCCTGTCAGGGACCATGGCGCCCTGAGGGGACCATGGCGCCCTGAGGGGACCATGGCGCCCTGGGGGGACCAGGGCGCCCCACAGGGACCATGGCACCCTGGGGGGACCATAGCGCCCTGGGTGGGGCCCAGGTTAGCCTTCAAAGCCCGCAAACGATCACAAAAAAGTCAAAATGCAAAAAAATCAAAAGTTAAATGTTCAGTCAACTCACCTCGTCCAATGGCTCGTCGTCAATCACGGCCTGTCGCATGATCTCAATCCTCGTGGGACACTCCGGTCATCATGAAGGCATGATGATGGCTATGTGGGCTCCGCTGCAATGAACAGCACTCAGAATCAACAAAGTGACAAATGCAAATGTCTCTTTCAAGGTATATACGTTCATTCCTTTACCTTTACTTTCAAAACCCTAATTTTCCTCTTTCACTCATTTCATCATAACTTGAGTTTGGGAGATGCGATTTTTGAACCGTTTGTTGCGTAGGAATCATATTTTCATTCCCCTACTCTCGGGATGTTCCAAAAAGTGCTCTGATGAAGCCTTTTCAGTGAACATCCCTCATCAATACTCTCTTACAGAATTTGTCGTAAGTAAACATGCTACCCTGTTTCATCTCCCTAATAAGCAAGTCGAAACAGGGGGGGGCATACAGCTACTCACAAATTTCATCACTTTCCTTAGTAAGCATTAGGTGATTTTTGTGATCTAATGTGTGTTTTGTAGGGTGCGGTTCCTAACTATGTACTGCAGATACCGCTGGGGGCTTTGTCCGACAACTTATGGATATATCCTTTTTTCAAATGATGTTTACATTTCTGTACTTTAGCTTGCATATGCACGTAGTACTCATATGACCGCTAAAGTGGGGGCTAAATGTAACGTCATAAATTGTACGCACTTGCTAAAGCGGTACAATTTAACACCTAGTTTAGCACCCACCTTGGCGCAGTTGCATTTTGCATTTCATTTCCCCTTTAGCACTTAATTAATCAAATTAATTAGGTCTAAAGGTTCTATTTCATCATTTTCCACATCATAAAGTCAGGCCCTTTCATTAAAGTGTGCCCCTTTCATTTTATTCCTCCAATACATCATTTAATCAAAAACCCTAATTAGGCCCTATTCTGAGCTTGGGGGCTTGATTTCGGGGGTCAAAACATCTCGAAATCACCTATAACTTTAGGATTCTCTCTAAAAACATCATATCTGACGGCCCTGAAAATTTGGTGAAAAGTTGTCAGGACCGTGGCGCCCGGAGTGCACACGGTCCCGAACATTTTTCCCAAAATTTTAGGAGCGCGATCCAATCATAAAATAAAGCTTAACCCCAAGAAATTGGCGAGATATTCAATCTCTAGGTCGGCCAAAAGATGAAATTGCGACCTAGGGTTTCATACATAAGAGCTCTCTTTCTTCATTTGAAGGGATCGGATTTTTGTTTCCAAGAACCTCATATGCAGTGAAAGAGCAGATCTTTGAAGACTTCAACACCTTGCAACATCCCTCTATCAAGCATTTATCAATTCCATTCATCCATTTAGGGCTTGGAAGACATTGAAGAACAATAGGAGATTACCGACTGAAGATTGGCTTGTACCTCTCCCTTGAGGGTTGGGTATGATTTCATGTTGTTTTCATGTCTTTGCATAAAGCTTCAATATCTCATTTATTCATGCTTTAGATCACTTTGCATCTTGATTTAGAGCATTTACATTATCATTTACAAGTAGTTAGGGTTTACTTTCTAGGTTGCTCTAGTTTGCTTTCTTGCATTTTAGGACCTTGCACAGACACTAGGTCTGCACACACAATACATTTTACAAAACAACTTGGCTATTCGTGGAGGTGGAAATCACCGAAGTGGGGGTTTGACTAAGGCAAAACCCTATATAGCCACCCATACACCCTTTTTCAGATATAAGTGCAGGTTTTGGGACTCGGACGACGCCGCAGGATACAGATCCGGAGAGAACAAGTCGAGACAGCACTTTGCATCAAATTGCAGAGCAAAAGACTGGGACAGGGGCGCTGGGTGCCCTGGTCCTGCCAGGACAGGGGCGCTGGGCACCCTGGTCCCTGGGATAGAGGCGTTGGGCGCCCTGGTCCTCCGGACAGATAGCATTTTCGACAGTTTCCGACAGTGTTCCAGAGTGCAAAACAACAGTTTCTGGTGCAGTTTAGGGTGCAAAATCAGGACAGTGGCACCCGCGCCCCCGTCCCAAACATTTTTAGTCCGATTTTGACTCCGGGTATGCATTTGCATTCTTGTTTTATCCTTGTGTTTATAGCTTTCCATTATCTAAGTTCAATTCTGCAATCTTGTTGTTAGTTCATACTTACATTTTAGGGTTAGGAATTGGACTTGCATAATCTTACCTTTCAATTACAACAAAGGAATAGAAACCCTAATAGGTAGCCCATGGCTCTCTCTTTCACAAAAAAGAAGTAGCCAATTGTGCAATACCTCTAGGCTCTTTCGTATTCCGTAGTGTGTGACAAGAGGTAGGATTAGGGCATGATAACCTAGTCTTGCTTTTTCCCCCACACAGGTAACTAGCTGTAATATTTTGTAAAATTGCTGATTCTCCTGTTGTTGATCAAACTGAATATAGGTCTATGATAGGTAGTTTTTTATATTTAACTGCATCAAGACCTCATTTAATGAAAATGGTTTGTATGGTTTCTAGATTCCAATCTACACCTAAATAGTCACATCTTAATTCTATTCAAAGGATTTTTAAATACATCTAGGTTATAATAGACTATGGCCTTTGGTATCCTAGAAGTAATGATTTTACGCTAATTGCTTTTATTGACGCTGATTGGGTTGGTTGCTTAGATGACAGAAAAAGCACAAGTGGTGCTGCATTTTTTCTCGATGACTATCTTGTAGCCTTCCATAGTAAAAAGAAAGATTTAGTTTCATTGTCCACATCAAAGGGTAAATATATTGCAGCTACATCTTTCTATACTCAACTTCTTTGGATGGCTTTGAAACTTTTAGATTTGGGTATTGATGTTTCTAAACCTATTCCTATTGTTTGTGACAATACAAGTTCCATTAATCTATCTAAGAATCTAATTATGCACTACAAAACTAAGCATATCACTGTAAAGCGGAAAAATCGAACCCTAGTCGTTCTCCCCTCCCCAACTCCGAGGAGAGAGAAGGGAGAGTCACTAGGGTTGATGGTTTTCACTTAGGAGGGACTTTACATTCAAAAGAGGGGTTGAAACCCACAAGATCCAATCCCATGCAATGCAAGATTGGATTCTATATGAGTTTCAAGGGTTGTGATAGCAAGGATACCCTCTTTTGTAAAGAAATGTAGATAGAAAGATTGAACTATGAATGCATGTAGAAGCAAGAAAGATTCACTTATAAATAGAGATAGGGATATGATATGAAGCTGTGGACCTGGAATTAGCAGTAAAATGTCGAGACGGCGCTGTCCTGCAAATTTGAGCAAAAGTTGATGGGACGATGGCGCCCGGCGTGCACACGGTCCTCCGAAAAATCCGCGAAACGAAGGGGGATCTGTTCGTCTCTGCACAAGGATTCCAGATCTTCAATTTCAGCCGCGTACCTGCAACTTACACATAGAAAAGCAAAGACGATTGGGGGGTTAGGGATTAGGGGTTTGCCCTTAGGTCAAACCCCAGTTTTGGAATTAACCAAGAAATGAGAAAAGTTGTAAATGTAATGTAAAACAAGTACTAATACCTTGTTGTAAGGATGTTTGTATCCTCATATGCGAAGGTATAGATGTTGTTGTATGTTGTATGTTGTATGTTGTATGTTGTAATATGTGATCTCCTCTTCAATGGTTGAATCCTTGTCTTGAATGCAACACTTAGCCTTGAATGGAGACTTAGAATGATCAATTGCTTGAAGGAATGCTTGAATGCTTGAATGCTTGAATATCGTTTCCACGTCTTGTACACATATGTCCTTCCTCCTCAAATGGGAGAGGAAATGTAGTTTATATACTTGCCAATTAGGGTTAAAAGACTGATTTTCCCGACCTTAGGCCGACCAGGAAATGTTATTTTCCAAATTGCAAACAAAAAGACCCGAAGTCCCATAGGAGACCGGGCCCAAAATAGGGCCAAGGACCAGGGCGCTGGGCACCATGGTCCTGGGGGACCAGGGCACTGGGCGCTCTGGTCCCACCTCCCGGGACAGCAAGGTGCAAGGAGGATCAGGCCAGGGTGCTGGAAAAATGCAGTTTTTGATGTCATGAGCAAGTTTCGGGGTGTCCATTCAGGTTCAGTGTTGCGTCGCCATCGTGAAGACCCAAATGCAGTCGAAATTGCAAGTGTCACAATTTTAGGACGCTACATTTAGTCCCCACTTTAGCGGGAGTATAAGCATATGCTCATACTTCTGGTAAAGTACAAGGAAACAACATTGAAAAACTTTCACCACGTCAAGGAGGCAAGATACACCAAGCCCCCAGTGGACTAAGGATCTTACGACTTCGATTGACAAAGTAAAAGGGAAGATCACGAGGGAGAACCATGACTGTCAGTAGTAAGGTTCCCTCACTATGAGTCATGCAAGAAAGATATAAAAAAATTTCAAGGCAAAGCTAAATTTGTCAAGAAATTTTCAAGTATCTTGAAAAGATATGAACGGGATGTATGCCCCCCTACATTAAAGCGATTGCACACGCCTCACCAGGGGTGATTTCTTTAAGGTAGTGATACATATAAGAAATGAGAAAGGAGCACGTTATCACAAATATTTAGCCCCCAAGTGTGAGATAAACCCAAGGATAATAGACACAAAACACAAAGCACAAGGTGACTTCGCTTTCCTCGAGGTCAATATGCTGTATGATAATTCATATATATCATATGTATGTATGCATAATTGTTCTTCATTCCCCAATCAAGGAAGGTCACCTAGAAGAAGGGAACACATGTATCTTTTTGAGTCAACATGAGAGAGATCAAGAGATCTATATGCTTTGCATCGTCCTCAAGTAGACAACACTAAGGACAACAAATAGAAGAATGAGAATAACACATAGAGGAAGTAACAAAAGAGAGGGGGAGAGAATCCGCTATGCTAATGAAACTAGTCTAGCACGTCATCTACCCCCCGATCTTGCTGATCAATATTTCGAGAAGGTAGGAAACACGCTATAGGAGGAACATCCAACACAGCAGATGGAGCTATCACAAGATCCAAACAAGGGCTATGTTCATATCCCAAGCCACGGTGTTCTTGTCTAGGAGCTAGGATAAGTGTTTTAGAAAATTCATTAGATAAATGGTTATCAATATCAACAAGTTCATATTCACTATCAGAATGAACAGGAGTAATATTTTCATCATGAATAACATTTTCATCTATATCATCATCAAGATTTATAAAAATAGGATCTTTAACTCGCACAGGATCAAGACCATCATGCATCTTATGTTTAGGAGATTTTGGCTCAATCGTCGGCTGAGGAGAAAATGGAATAATACTAGCTGAAGGTGTTTTTGGGGATTGCAAAGTTTGAGAAGCAGCTGCCTGAGCTCTAAGACGACGCTTTCATCGGCGTTCACGTGCAGAACGATTTCATCTAGTCTTAGTAGGAAGCTGAGGAGATTGAGGAGGAGGAATGTTCTCATCCTTATCACTTGGGTGTTTAGGTTGTGGTCTCTTAGGTTGAATAATAGGAGAAGAGGAAGGTCTCTTCTCTCCATAAGAGGAAGGAGGAGGAACTGCTCCATATAAGGGAGGAATATTTGGTTTAGGAAGGAGACCAAGTCCATCATGACGAGGAGGTATAGGTCTACTTTTAGAAAGTTTATTAGATATAGGCCTAGTCACATCCATAGGAATGGGTTGGAAATCTTCTTGAGGAAAGACACTAGTTTTATCTTTCAAAGGAAGAACTTCCTTCTCAAGAACGATAGGAATGTCAAGTTTGGGTGTTCTAGGTTCACTTAGAGATAGGATCATATCTTTTTTCCACTTTTGATAAGATTTAAAAAGATGATCACTTCTCGGAGGAAGAGATTGGAATTGTTTAGGCCAAAAGTAATCAATAGGAACACTAGAAGTTCTTTCAGCTGGTTTAAAGAGACTATGATTGACAGTAACAACTTCACCATTATGGGGAAATTTCAAACACTTGTGGATAGGACAAGAAATAGCTTTCATGGAAGATAGCCAAGGATAGCCTAGCTTCACACGAAATTGTTCGGATGATGGAATAATAGCAAAGTCCACATCAAGGGATTTGTTATGGACCTCAATAGGTAATGTAATAGAACCAATTGCAGGAGAAGAAAATGCATCAAATAGTTTCACAACCACATTGGTTTCATCATAGATCACTTGATTCAATTGCAAAGTAAAAAGAAATTCTTCAGTAATGATATTAACCATGGAAGAAGGATCAATAAGCACTCCATGGCAAGGTGTATTTTTGACTTTTGCAACTATATATAAAGGATCGTCAGGTGCCCTGATAGTTTCACTGGAATCGAATGTGATGGAAGGTTCTTTAGGGATTTTCTACTGCTCCACAAAGTTAATCACATTAGGAGTCATAGACACAAGATCATTAGGTGAGACAGAGGAATCAGTAGTATCAATCGCATTAGAGGTATGAGAAGGCAATGGATCAGTAAAAATCTGAAGATTTTGGTTAGGAGGAGCTACAGATGTGTTACCTTTATCATTCACTCCAGAAACAGAGATAGTATTATTATCAATCAAATCATGAATTTTACCTTTTAAAGCAAAACATTTTTCAGTATCATGCCCAGGTTGACGATGAAATTGACAAAAAGATTTGTTATCAAAATAGGGTGAAGTAATCTTTGCAGGATCAATTTGCCTTATAGGAGTAAGCGTAAGCACATTTTGTTCTAATAACTTATTCATAATACTATGCAATGATTCATTCAAAGGAGTAAACTTTCTTTCTTTCTTGAAAAACTTAGAAATAGGAGGCACACCTGATGCTGCATTCACATTGTTGTTGATGATGTTTTCATTGAATTTAATGGACTCTCTGTTCAGTTTAAACTTCCCAAATGGTTGTTGACTACTATCACCCTTATCACTCGGAGCCATAGGATGTGATTGTTCCATTTGACTCACAGTCAGTTGATAATTGTGAAGAGTTGCACACAACTGTTGGAAAGAAGTAAACTCTGAAAACATAAGTTTATCTTGAATATCTTTTTGTAAATTAGAAATAAAGATTCTTTGAATATCATTGTCAGGCACTGGAAAAGAAATTTGAGCATACAAATGCTTATATCTACCAATGAAATCAATCACTTTTTCTTTAACACCTTGTTTACAATGCATTAAATCAATCAAAGTAACTTTAGGACTTATATTGTTTTGAAATTGTTGAATGAAAGCATTTGCAAGTTGTTCGAAAGAAGTAATAGAATAGGAAGGCAACGAGCAATACCATTGTAGGGCTTTGTCTTTTAATGTTCTAGTAAACAATTTTGCAAGAAACCTTTGGTCATAAGCAAAATCAGTACATATTGTTTGAAAGGTCTTAACATGTGTTAGAGGATCACCCTTACCATTATAAAGCTCCAAATGCGGAATTTCAACATGTTTAGGGGGAATAGCTCGAACAATGTCAAAAGAAAGTGGACTCGCAACATCAAATGTGGGCACACTAAACTTAGATTGATTCATAGAGGCAATTTGTTGATGTAAAGAAGAGACAGTTTGTGCAAGATTGTTAATGGTCGCTTCAATCGAAGAGTTCATATTAGACATGTTAGATTGTGATGGAGGTGTTATGTTATTGAAAGAAGGTAGAGAGTAAGGTGGTGGGACTCTATGATAGTTAGTCATAGGAGATGATTGGATAGGAGGAACACTACAAGGAGGAATGGAAAACGAATTGCCCCCTTGTGTCATGTTCATTTGTGGTGATATAATAGGAACATTTATTGAAGGAATGAATGAAGAAGTTGGATTGAATGAAGGAAGAGGGTTGATTGAAGAAGAAGGATTGCCCCCATGATTAGTGATCATAGGAGGAATGTCTTGTATTGAAGTAGTCATTATGTTTGATGTAAAAGTAGGTATACTAGCAATAGGAGTCGTCAAAGGAATAGAATGATTAACTTGAATAGGAGGTTGTGTATAACCTAAGGTTTCAGCACAACTCTTCATAGGCATCACATTTGAATCCACAATGTGTGCAATACCATGCAAAATATCAATTCCATTCTTATCACTTTGAAGCATACGTTTTAGACCCTCAATTAAAGGAAGAGCTTGACTATCAGGGTATTCTTGAGACATCCATTGTCGAAAATCGTCAAATTGGTTATCCAATTTTGAAACTTGTTCTACAGAAACCTCATGGAGAGCTTCTTCATCATTAAGAGGATTAGAGGAATTACCCATGTCCTCGTTAAAAAGGCCATTCAAATTAGGTTCCATCTCCTCGGTAATTAAACCTTGGAAGGACTTAATTCTAAGGCTTCGTCTAACAGGAATAGTGTAAGTAGGGCTTATTGTTGTAAAACTCATGCACTAAGGAGAGAGAGAAGATTTTGAATTTTAGAGGTAGCAAATTTTAGTAAAATCAGCCAATCTCCTAGATTTAAGCTGTAAAATGCAATTAGGACAATTTCCCTAAATTTCGGAAAAAAATGTCCGGGACCGTGGCGCTCGGGGTGCACACGGTCCTCGCAACTTTTTTCAAAATTTGCAGGGATGAAAGTTATGATGATTTTACAGCTAACCTGAAAAAATTGAGTGATTTTACGATCTGTAGATAGGCCAAATTAAAGTTGCAATCTCAAAATTGAACCCTACCAAGATTGTCAAAAAATGCAAAATTTGAATTTTGAAAAAGAGAGGGAAACTGAAATTTTGAATTTTATGATTTTAGAGGGAATACCAATAGCAATGCAAGTTTTGAAATTTGAAAATTGACTCAATTTCACGCAAAATTCAATTCTGAAAGCGGAAATCAAAGTTGTTGTAATTAAGCACTTAATTTCATAAGTCACAAATTGCAAAAATTTGAATAAAACATTGAAATTTCAAATGAATGATAACACACTTTTCAGATTTAGGACTGTAAGAAACACAATTTTGACACAAATTTCAATTTCAACAATTTTTGAATGATTAGAAGTCTCAATCAAAGCAATCGCTAGACCAACTTTGACTGTAATTTTGAAAGTGTTAAAATTGATAAAATCAGCCAAAATTCTGGATTTTAGCAGAAAAATACAGTAAGATCTAGCTCCCGAAATTTCAGAAAAAATGTCGGGGACGATGGCGCTCGGAGTGCACACGGTCCTCGCAACTTTTTTCCAAATTTTCAGGGATGAAAGATATTATGATTTTATTGCGGAATCCAAAGTTACAGCTGATTTGGAGATTTTTTGATCAGTGAAATTGTCAGACAAAGGTTGAATCAAGAGGGTTTCAAAAATTAGGGTTTTGACACTTAACCACTTAATTTTCAAAATTAAAGCACAAATATGAATTGATAATTTGTAATAGAAGGGCATATCTGAAACAAGCATCAACAATTAAACATTTCACAAGTATAATTACTTAAAAAGAAAATTTAGGGTTTTTATGCAATTAACCTCTAAAATTTTGCAAAAGATCAAACATGGAAATGTAACCAAGGAAACCAATTTTTAGATCTAACTATGAATAATCAGAAGGATGTTCACGTTGGGTTCACCAAAATGTAAAGCGAAAAAATTGAACCCTAGTCGTTCTCCCCTCCCCAACTCCGAGGAGAGAGAAGGGAGAGTCACTAGGGTTGATGGTTTTCACTTAGGAGGGACTTTACATTCAAAAGAGGGGTTGAAACCCACAAGATCCAATCCCACGCAATGCAAGATTGGATTCTATATGAGTTTCAAGGGTTGTGATAGCAAGGATACCCTCTTTTGTAAAGAAATGTAGATAGAAAGATTGAACTATGAATGCATGTAGAAGCAAGAAAGATTCACTTATAAATAGAGATAGGGATATGATATGAAGCTGCGGACCTGGAATTAGTAGTAAAATGTCGAGACGGCGCTGTCCTGCAAATTTGAGCAAAAGTTGACGGGATGATGGCGCCCGGCGTGCACACGGTCCTTCGAAAAATCCGCGAAACGAAGGGGGATCTGTTCGTCTCTGCAAAAGGATTCCAGATCTTCAATTTCATCCTCGTACCTGCAACCTACACATAGAAAAGCGAAGACGATTGGGGGGTTAGGGATTAGGGGTTTGCCCTTAGGTCAAACCCCAGTTTTGGAATTAACCAAGAAATGAGAAAAGTTGTAAATGTAATGTAAAACAAGTACTAATACCTTGTTGTAAGGATGTTTGTATCCTTATATGCGAAGGTATAGATGTTGTTGTATGTTGTATGTTGTATGTTGTAATATGTGATCTCCTCTTCAATGGTTGAATCCTTGTCTTGAATGCAACACTTAGCCTTGAATGGAGACTTAGAATGATCAATTGCTTGAAGGAATGCTTGAATGCTTGAATGCTTGAATATCGTTTCCACGTCTTGTACACATATGTCCTTCCTCCTCAAATGGGAGAGGAAATGTAGTTTATATACTTGCCAATTAGGGTTAAAAGACTGATTTTCCCAACCTTAGGCCGACTAGGAAATGTTATTTTCCAAATTGCAAACAAAAAGACCCGAAGTCCCATAGGAGACCGGGCCCAAAATAGGGCCAGGGACCAGGGCACTGGGCGCTCTGGTCCCACCTCCCGGGACAGCAGGGTGCAAGGAGGATCAGGCCAGGGTGCTGGAAAAATGCAGTTTTTGATGTCATGAGCAAGTTTCAGGGTCTCCATTCAGGTTCAGTGTTGCGTCGCCATCGTGAAGACCCAAATGCAGTCGAAATTGCAAGTGTCGCAATTTTAGGATGCTACAATCACCATTAATTTTTTGTGCAATATGTTCCTACTCAAGCACATGTGGCAAACATTTTTACTAAGTCTTTGGCTAAGGAGGTATTTGAAAGACTATGATCTAGATTGGGAGTTGTCTCTCAATCTTTTCTCTCTTAAAATTAATCATTGGTTCAGGGGGAGCTTCTAACCTCTCTTAGCAACTACTTGCTACTTTGCAAGGTTTTCTATTGCTGCTTCGTGCTCTATTTGCAACTCTTTCAGTTCAGTTTCCTTTGTATTTCACTATTTTCCTTTGTCCTTGTGATATAAAAGAGGGAGAAATGATATTTGGCATGCATTGGATGTGATTTTGGTATTGGCATACTTTGGCACATACTTTGGTACTTTGTTTCAGATGGCTTAGTTTTTGCCATCAAGGAAAAAGGGGAAGTTTGTAGACTTCTCATTTGAGATTTGTCCTTGATGTCAAAATTGCTAGTTTCATTTGTTGGCATTCTTGATCTTGACATTGGAACTATTGTTCATATTTAGTTTTGGCATTAGTGGCTCAATTTTCACCATCAAGGACAAAGGAGGAGTTTGTTGACTTCTCATTTGAGATTTGTCCTTGATGTCAAAATTGGTGGCTTGGTTTGTTGGCATTCTTGATCTTGAAATTAGACCTATTGCTCATATTCAATTTTGGCATTTGTGGCTCAGATTTTGCCATCAAGGAAAAGGGGAGAGATTGTTGACTTCTCCTCTGAGATTTGTCCTTGATGTCAAAACTTTTGGTTTGGTTTGTTGGCATTCTTGATCTTGACATTGGAACTCTTGTTTATATTCAGTTTTGGCATTGATCTTTGGCATTCAGATTTGATATATTGTGCACTAATGGTTTTGAGCTTCATGTGCAGCCAGGAGGCATATTCATTCATAAGGCTATGATATACTTTCAGGTCATATGTACAATGTTTTGGTATTGATGTCAATTGACATTCACTATGACATGATATCTTTTGATTTCGTTCAGGCACATATTTGTGATTGATTTCATACAGGTGATTGGATTCATGTTGTAAAATGGTATGGCATATTTTATTGAGTTTAAAAGTCTACCATTTCACATGGCATCAGGCTTTGTATTTTTGTTTTGTCTATGACTATCGGGCTTACAATGATATTGTAATAAGTCACTTTAGAGTGACACTACTCTTGACATGCTTATTTCTTTTCGATAGTCGACAACATATATATATTATCAACTCTGTTGTATTTTATTGTGAAGGCTTTGACTGTGATAGCTATCATGTTGTTTAGACATATACTTTGGCAGCGAAGGTGGCATGGTTAATATTTTCCTTGGGAGCATTGTTATGATGACTTGGACAATGTATTATGACTCACATGGATAGTGACTTGGCTCTCATTAACATATCATTGTGTCAATGTTAAATGGATTTCAAAATAATAATGTTTTTGTTTGATGCGTTTCAAATGATTACACATTTTGATTTGGTACTCAAATGAAAAGAAAAATAGGGTAAAACAAAATGATTTAGTTACAACCTGAGCAAGATTGTAGTGCCATTTTGGTAAGATTCTCAGTTATGATAAAGTATGAGAAATGGCAAAGTAGTTGATGGAATCTCCATGAACTAAACATAGAGGTAAATGAAGATTTTGTGGGATTGGTTTTTCAATTTCAAACCGGCCATGAGAGGTAATCTCTGTATAGTTTTTCACTTGTTCTTTTGAAGGTAAATATGATAAATTGAAAAGTAAAAGATAATATTACTTCAGTTTCAAATAGATTTCTTTACCTTGTCTTACATTTATAAAGGATGAAATTACAATGTAAAAATGAAAGGAAAACTATTTTGTATCTAGTCATTGTTTTTTAGTTGCGAAAAAGGGAAAAAGGAAGTTAAACATTTTTGTTTTAGTTGCTTAAGAAACCCTAACCTGAGGATCTAGTTCTTGACTCGGGTATATGTTTTTAAATAAGGGTTTCATTTTTATTGTGTGCTCTATAAATTCATGGCTTTAAGCTATTGTTATGTTCAGATGAAAAAGCGTAAATAGAGTAGTTTTGAAAAAGTTCTAGTGTTATATCTGAAAAGATTGAAAAAGAATTGTAGAATAGTTTTGAGTGATATGACTGTAACTTGAAAGAGGTTGAAAAGACAAAAATTATGTGACATTGTTGCATACAACATTCTTTGTATCTGATATCATTGAAAATGGTATACTATTGTATTCAATATTGATGTTAGGACTGATAACTCAATGATGAACAGATAGTACCAAACCGGTATTGAGAGGGAGGGGTGAATTAGTACAGGCAAAAACACAATCCTAAAACTGGTTTGTCAACAGACACTATGCATAGGAAGACAGACAGTAACTTTGGTCTTAAACAGAGTAAAACTAGCAAAACCCAAAATAACTGAGATAGGCATAAACCGGTTGACACTTATCTTCTCATACAATCTAATACTTCATTTCCATTTCACCCTAGTGCATGAATAGGTAATCTACCTTCAAAGATATATAAATATATATATATATAAATAGCTAGATCAACATGATTCACCGCTTGACAGAAAACAACATACCATCACATGAAAAAGACATCACATATGACACACATATTTTTCATGTTTTAAACCCAACTAGGAAAAACCATTGTGGCGATGAATACCCACAAGCTATTTTTGAACTCTTTAGAAGTCCACTCTGTTAGATCCGGTTAAAGACTGATACAACAGGCTCTGTTAGGAACCGATCCTGTTAGGGATCACCCAGTTATGGGATGGCTAGAATACCTGGTTAAGGGTTAAACCCTATTAAAGTTTACCTTGTTAGAGGATTTCAAGAACTCAATGGTTTTGAGTCACCCTGTTAAAGGATTTACAGTAAGCCAGTTAAAGCTACCCTGTTAAGGGATTTACCAACTATTGAAGTGATTAGAGATCAACAGGTATTACAATGATCTGGTAACAACACTTCAATGCCAATGCAGATCTGCTTTAGCTCCTCTTCACCTTCTGCACTTACACTCTGTAGTTATCACTTCTCTCTTCTAGTGTGGCAAGAATCACATATCTCTTCTCTTGGATACACACACACAACTTTTGCCAACAACCTCAGAAAGAAACACAACATTGACCTTATAGGAAATAGATAGGTCGGTAGCATAGACCCTAAACCCTAAACCTGTTAGGTTAAGCAATTCAAACGGTTCAATCTTGACCATTTAGCACATTGCATTAAATGCAACAGTCTTGAGCCAATCTCAAGATGTTCTCCATCGTTTGTTTTCTACCGATTTCATGGCGGCTGATAACCCATCACACGTTATCACCATTTACAGACTTCGCACATTCTCGAGGTAGATAGGGACAATCTCCTTCATGCAAGATCCTTCACGCGCACAAGGCTAACATGGCAACATGATCTGCTCTTTGTTACAAAGCTAACTCATCACACAAAGTCACCAATTGAGTCACACATGCTTGAGGCACTTCAACCAGAAACCCTGAAGTTGAGACTATCAACCAACAGTCATACAAAGCTTCCATGTGCCGATTCCCATAACCACATGCCCATTCACCTTAAACAAACACATCGCTTCACTTTGGCACAAATGCTGGTTCACAGTGTTATACCGGTTCTTACATATACCGCTTAAACAAACACATCACTTCACTTTGGCACAAATGTCGGTTCACAGTGTTATACCGGTGCTCACATATATCGGTTCTCTCCTCTTCAACATATTGACATCAATGACAACATACAATGTCACCATGTCCTCATACCGGTTCTCATAATGCCAACAATCTTCCCCTTTGGCATTGATGGCAATATACAAAGATATCTCTCCACTTCACATCTTCTCCCTCAATTTCTGCAGATATCTTCTTTGCTTCTCTTCTTCTCCCCCTTTGACAACAATGCCAAAGTGGAGGCACAAGCTTCCCTATTCCATTATGCTGCTCCCCCTGAGGTGTAGCATCCTTCAACACATCAATCCAAAAAGAATTTGACTATGCAATACCTGACTGATGTGGAGCATATACCTTTAGTTTACTTCATGAAGGGGCAACACCCCTAATTCACCTCTTAAGTACATAAATGTAGCCTTTGGGAGAGGTTTGGTGAATATGTCTGCTAACTACTCCTTACTGGAAACATGTTCTAGTGCAATCTCTTTGTTCTGAACCTTTTCCCTCAAGAAATGATACTTAAGCTCAAAGTGCTTGGTTCTAGAATGTAAAACCAGATTCTTGGAGATGTTAATTGCACTAGTATTGTCACAAAATATACTTACTGGTTTGACAGATACAGGAACTTTGAAGCCATTTAATACATGCTTCATCCAAATTGTCTGAGTGCAATTCATGAAAGATGCAACATACTCTACTTCTGCTGTAGATTGAGAGATACAACTCTGCTTCTTACTCATCCATGAGACCAGTCTACCACTGAGAAAGAATGCACCACCGGTTGTGCTCTTCGAGTCATCCACACTACCTACCCAATCAGCATCTATGAATACTTTCAAGTTGAAATCCTTGCTGTATGGATACCATAATCCATAATCAATAGTTCCCTTCAGATACCTAAGAATATGCTTGATTGCAACCAAGTGGGATTCTCTTGGACTTTTCTGGAACCTTGTAGTAATGCCAACTACATGTGCAATATCTAGTCTGATATGCACTACATAATGCAACTTACCAATCATTGATCGGTATTCCTTCTCATCAACCAATGCTGAGTCATCCTCTTTGGATAGTTTACAATCGGTCACCATCGGTGTACCAACCGGTTTGCTATCTTCCATGCCAAAGGTCTTCAACACCTCTTTGACATACTTGGACTGAGTGATAAAGATTCCATCTTTCATCTGTTGAATCTGCAGTCCAATGAAGAACTTAATCTCCCTTATGAGTGACATCTCAAACTCTTTCTTCATCTCATCTGCAAACTCATGACTCATCTTGTCATCTCCACCAAAGATAATATCATCAACAAATACCTCACAAATCAAGATCTGATCTCCCTCAAACTTCAAGTAGATATTGCTATCTTCACTTGTTCTCTCAAATCCAATCTTCACAAGATGGGAGTGCAGGTGTTCATACCATGCTTTAGGTGCCTTCTTTAGACCATATAAGGCTTTATGCAGCCTACACACCATGTCACTGTCTTTAGATAGGGCAAACCCATCTGGTTGCTCTATATAAACTTCCTCTTCAAGTACATCATTTAGGAATGCATATTTTACATCCATTTGATATACTTTGAATCCTTTAAAATCTGCATATGCAAGCAGCATACGAACTCCTTCCAATCTGGCTACAGGAGAAAAGGTTTCTCCATAGTCTTCTCCTTCTTCTTGGGCATATCGTTTGCACACCAGTCTGGCTTTGTTTCTAATCTTTGTGCCATCCTCATTCAGCTTATTTCTGAAAACTCATTTGGTGCCAATGACAGTTTTATGCTCTGGTCTGGGTACCAAAGACTATGTACCATTTTTCTCTATCTGGTCAAGTTTCTCTTCCATTGCCTTGATCCAATCTTCATCTTTATGTGCCTCTTTGAATGATTTAGGCTCAAATTCAGAGATCATGCATGAGTTTTCTTTGACCTTTCTTCTTGTAAGAATTCCTACATCCTTATCTCCTATGATTTGCTTAGGATCATGATTCAGCTTGACATACTGAGGAATGGTCTTGATAGATTCCTCTTTCTTTTCTTCTTCATCCTCATCTCCATCAGTATTAGCATTTACATCTACCTGTGTAGGAACACTGTTACTAGTACTTGGTTGACTGACAACTGGTTCCCAAAAGGTTACAACCGGTTCATTTACCGCTTGCTCACTATCGGTTTCCTTAGTTTTCTCAAGGGTTTCATCAACTCTTACATTGATGTTTCCATAATTCTCTGAGTCATATTATTGAAACACTTGCGAGCTTTGCTCTTGGTGGAATACCCTAGGAATATTCCCTCATCACATTTCGCATCAAATTTTCTCTGGTGTTCGCTCCTCTTGATGTAACATTTGCTACCAAACACTCTAAAGTAGCTAACCACAGGTGTCTTACCAATCCAATAATCATAAGGAGTTTTATCCTTACCTTTCTTGATGAGTACTCGGTTCATTGTGTAGACTGCAATGCTCATCACTTCTCTCCAAAAGGTGTGAGTAACTTTTCTTTGAATCAACATAGTTCTAGCTACTTCAACCACAGTCCAGTTATTCCTCTCTGCTAGGCCATTCTGCTATGGAGTTCGGGGGGGAGAAAGTTGCCTCTTGATGTCATGTTCTTCACAGTACTTGTTAAATTCACTGGAAGTGAATTCCCCTCCTTCATCAGTTCTCAGGAACTTGATCCTTTTACCGCTTTCCTTCTCCACTAATGCTCTGAAGGCTTTGAACTTTACAAAAGCTTCAGACTTATCTTTCAAGAATGTGACCCACATCATTCTTGACTAGTCATCAGTGAGAATCATGAAGTACCTATAACCCTGCACACTCCTAGTTTTCATAGGACCACACAAATCAATATGCACAAGATCAAGCAAATTGTCAGCAGTGAAAGGTTTACCTTTAAAGGTTGAGGAAGACATTTTACCTAGTTGACACTCTCTACACAAGGTATTTTTCAGTTTGCTCAGCATTGGTAACCCTCTAACTGCCTTGATCTTACTGGCCTTCACAATATTATCAAAGTTTACATGGCAGAGTCTCCTATGCCATATCCAACTATCATCAAATTTAGCCATAAGACATGTACTTATATTTGCATTTAGCTAAAATAGGTTACCTTTGGTCTGGATGATGGTGGCCACCAATTCACCCTTCTTTCCTTTGATTCTACACACTCCATTCTTGAATTCGAGAGTGAGACCACTGTCATTTAGCTGGGCAACACTTAGAAGGTTGTGTCTGAGACCATCAACCCAATACACATTGTCAGCACTACTCTTTCCATTCAAAGAGATGGACCCTCTGCCTTTGACCATACATGGTGCATTATTACCAAAGCGAACCACACCACCATCATACTCTTCCAAGGATAGAAACTTGCTTCAGTCACCAGTCATATGGTGAGAACAGCCACTGTCAATAATCCACTCATTGGAATTATCAAAGCGGGAGACAAGAGCCTTCTTGTCTGACACATCTTCCTTGACAACAACAAACATAATATCTTCATTTTCTTCATCCTCTGATTCCTCATCTGTGACACCTTCATCAACTACCACAAAACTGTTTCTCCGGTTTCCTCCTTTGAATTTCTTGAACCTTTCCAATTTGTCCTTGTTGTTGCCATTAGGATAGTTTATAGCAATGTCCTATCCAGTTACAAGAAAAGTATTTCAAAGGGAGCTTACCTATGTATTTGCTAGTTCCTTTAGGAAGTTTCTTGGCAAGAAGAGCTTCAAATGCCATCAGAATCTCCGCATCATCCATTTCTCTGCTCTGTCTTGGTTCACCACTAGTGCTAGCTTCTTTTCCTTTTCTGGATGGTACAACAGAAGCTTTAAAAGCTGATTTAGTCTTTTAAAAACTACCATCAAAACTATTTAGCTCATAAGCTGTCAACTTTACAATGATGGAGTCTAGGGATACCTTAGTCTTGTCTATTGATCTCAACTCCTGAATAGCAGCAACCCTTATTGCATAGACCGGTAATTAGGATCTCAGGACTTTTCTTACCACAGTGGAATCTTCCATTTTACCACCTGCACTCTTGATATCTCCAACAACAGTTTTGATTCTTATTCCATACTGTTGAATGGTCTCACCTTCAACCATCTGCATGTCTTCAAACTTCCCTCTAAGGCTTTCTTCCTTAGCTTGTTTTACATGCTCATCACTGCCATAGATATTTTCAAGAGTATCCCATACCTCTTTGGGATTTACCTTATCTTGGACATCAATAAACTCAATGTCAGATAAACTACTAATTAGGGCTTCCATGACTTGCCCATTCTCTTGCATCTCTCTCTTTTGGTCATCGGTGAGAGTACTGGTGGGGGCAACATAGGGAATCTCAACATAGCTCCAGTGTTGAGCACCCATGCTTCTGATGTATATCTTCATTCTGTCTTTCCATCTATTGAAATTTTCTCTATTGGACTTTTGACCTTCCCTCTCCATCATTAGACTGGGATCTTTACCTCAAGCGGTTAAGCTTATAACACAGAGGACCTGGAGGACACTCTGATCTAGCAATTGATAACTCAATGATGAACGGATAGTACCAAACCGATACTAAGAGGGGGGCGAGGGATGAATCAGTACAGGCAAAAACACAATCCTAAAACTGGTTTGTCAACAGACACTGTGCATAGGCAGACAAACAGTAACTCCAGTCTTAAACAGTGTACAATCGGCAAAACCCAGAATAACTAAGACAAGCATAAACCGGTTGACACTTATCTTCTCATACAATCTAATACTTCATTTCCCTTTCACCCTAGTGCATGAATAGGTAATCTACGTTCAAAGATATATACATAAACAGTTAGATCAACATGATTCACTGCTTGACAGAAAACAACATAGCATCACATGAAAAAGACATCACATATGACACACATATTTTTCACGTGGAAACCCAACTGGGAAAACCCACAGTGGGGATGAATATCCACAAGCTGTTTTTGGACTCTTTATAAGTCCGCTCTGTTAGGAGCCTTGTTTGGTTAAAGACTAATACAACAGGTTCTGTTAGGAACCGATCCTACTAGGGATCACCTGGTTAAGGGATGGCTAGAATTCCCGGTTAAGGGTTAAACCCTGTTAAAGGTTACCTTGTTAGAGGATTTCAAGAAGTCAATGGTTTTGAGTCACCCTGTTAAAGGATTTACAGTAAGACAGTTAAAGCTACCCTATTAAGGGATTTCTCGATTGTTCAAGTGGTTAGAGATAACATGTATTACAATGATCTGGTAACAACACTTCAATGCCAATGCAGATCTGCTTTAGCTCCTCTTCACCTTCTGCACTTACACTCTACAGGTATCACTTCTCTCTTCTGGTTTGGCAAGAATCACGTATCTCTTCTCTTGGATACACACACACAACTTTTGCCAACAACCTCATAAAGAAACACAACATTGACCTTATAGGAAACAGATAGGTTGGTAGCATAAACCCTAAACCCTAAACCTGTTAGGTTAAGAAATTCAAATGGTTCAATCCTGACCATTTAGCACATTGCATTAAAAGCAACAGTCTTGAGCCAATCTCAAGATGTTCTCCATCGTTTGTTTTCCACCGATTTCATCGCGGCTAATAACCCATCACACGTTATCACCATTTACAGACTTTGCACATTCCCGAGGTAGATAGGGACAATCTCCTTCATGCAAGATCCTCCACGTGCACAAGCCTGACATGGCAACATGATCTATTCTTCGTTACAAAGTTAACTCATCACACAAAGTCACCGATTGAGTCACACAAGCTTGAGGCACTTCAACTGGAAATCCTAAAGTTGAGACTATCAACCGGTAGTCATACAAAGCTTCCATGTGCCGGTTCCCATAACCACATACCAGTTCACCTTAAACAAACACTCCACTTCACTTTGGCACAAATTCTGGTTCACAGTGATATCGATTCTCACATTTACTGCTTAAACAAACACACCGCTTCACTTTGGCACAAATTCCAGTTCATAGTGTTATACCGGTTCTCACATATACTGGTTCTCTCCTCTTCAGCATATTGACATCAATGACAACATACAATGTCATCATGTCCTCATACCGGTTCTCATAATGCTAAAGAGGACTACAAATTAAGTGCAGTTGTGTGATCACTATTGATTACAAAGTTGAACAATGATGTTGTAAAAAGATGGATTCTTTCACTTCTCTGATTTTTCATACAGAGAATGTTTACATAAATATGAATATGGAAATCATTGCATATCACACTTTGTAAACTACCCAATGTTTGTGATTGCAAATCAGATTGCATTCACAAGGACTTGGTAGTTTACTGTGATATTTGAGAATTGGATTGAGGTGTAGAGTGTTACTCCACCTTTGTAAAAAGTTGATATTGTGGATGGAATAAAGACACATGTTTCAAGTGGTTTTTTACACCCCAATGAGGGTTTTTCTACTCTAGAAATTTTTGGTGTCATGTGATGTCTCTTGTCTATTTTTGTTTCCTATTAATGTGGTCTTTTTAGTCAATGCTCTGATACACTAAGTGTGTTCGAATATGTCATGTTTCAAGTTTTCAAAATCTGTGTTGTGTGAATCTGTTTGTTGAAGTTCTTTTTCAAAAGCATAAATCAGATTGTTCATAAATCATTGAAACAATGCTATATGCTGCTTACTCATGAGCTATTAAAGTCTCTATACTATACTTCATTTTGAAATGTTATGTGTCAATGTGTGTAAGCATATTTCTTATTTATGTTCAAGGTCAAGTCTATATTTGTACATTGAAGCCAGAAGTTTTAAAAATACCTCACTCTGATTCACCCCTCCTCTCAGAGTGAATCCACTTCCAACACTTTCATCTTTAGTGATGGCCTTCCCAATGGTTCAATCATCTATAGCAACTTATTAAAATGCAGGGATTTGTTAAAAAGAGGTATGGGCAAGGTTGTTGGTAATGACAATGATACCCTCTTTTGGAACGAGGTTTGGAGAGGAGATATGCCTCTTTCATTGATGAATCATGTGGAAGACCTCAAGAATTGTTGTATTATAATGATTGGAGAGAACGTCTAAGATTATATTGTCTAGGACAAGGGTTCTCCTTCTTGGATCAACATCAAAGGCAAGCTTGTTACTAATGGACATATTTATAGTAGATGGAAGCTCGAGTGGGACAATAGGATCATGGATATCTTGTCTATTTTGGGGGACTATTCCTTGTTTGATCATAACATACAAGATGATCTGGTTTGGAGGCCTACCCCATCTGGTGATTTCTTTGTTAGATCGACCTATCTCATATTAGATTCGGCCCCCATTTTTCCATCCCAATTTGATTGGAAGGAGGTTTGGATTCCTAAACTCATCCCTAAGATCAATGGTTTTTGGTGGATTATTGCTCATAACAAAATTCTCACGGTGGATAACATGAACAAAAAAGGATTTCGATTTATAAACAAGTGCTCTCTATGCTATAAAAAAAATTAATCTACCGATCATCTATTCCTACTTTGCACCTTTGCCCTTGAGGTTTGTTCTCAAGTTATGCCTCTCATCTTGGTTGATTTGGTTTTCCCTGCTTCCCTCCCACAATTATTGCAAACTCTGCCCATTTAAAAACGATGTAATAAAAGAACTTTGGAAGTAGATTCCTCCTATGGTCACTTGGGGTCTTTGGAAGGAGTGCAATAAAAAAAATTTCAGAGAGACATCTAAGTCTAGCAAGAAAGTCTTTATTAAAATTAAACATCAAATAACTGAAAAATCTTAATGTTGCTTCCTTTGGGCCCTTTAGAGACATGCTCACTCTACATGAAATAAGGATTAAACAAATTTGAGATCTTACTCATAATATGATAAATATTAACTAGAAAAAGAAGATTAACCCTAGATAAGCTAGTGCAGGTGTTGTTCTCAGAGACCATAAAGGTAGACTTATTGAATGCACTACTAAGAACTCAGGAATAAAAACTAACAGCTTTGCTGAAGCCACTGCGGCTTGGAAGAGTATAAAGCTCTCTAAGGATTTGGATTTCACCAGTGTTGTTGTGGAAGGAGATTCAAAGCTGACAGTTGGCATTTTAAAAGAAGAATTTATAGACCCATGGGAGATCAGATCCTTAATGAGAGAAAGTCTGAAAATTCTAAAGGAATTTTCACAATTTAAAGTTCAGCATATATTCTGGGAAGGAAACCAGGTTGCTGATTATATTGCTAATGAGGGCCTTGAGAATCAAACCTAGAGCCATTGGAGAAAAGATTTTGCCCCTCCTAATATAGAGAAAATAATTCCGAATGAAGTGGGGTCATAGTGAAGGAAAAATAGGATGTGTAGGTGCTGGAGGAAGACGTGATTGCTTCTGGTCTATCTGACTTGTTAGATGGATTTTTTTTTGGTAGCTTGTTGTATTATTTGTTGTTAGTTCTCTGTTTGCTGGTTTTTTTTGCTGCTATTGGGTTTGGCTATTTTTTTTGCAGTGCTGTTTCTTTTTTGTCTAATAAAAAACAACCTAATCATAGTAGAGTCAGTACTCTATTATCCTCCTTGATTCTTATTTTATGATTGCATGAAATTCTACGCAACAATAAATGTACTAACCATGAATAATTAGTTGACTTCAATTTTATTCTCCTAATAATTGTGCAAAATAATATAATCTCCCTTTCTAAGAACTATTCAATGGAGGCTGCATTTACAAAACCTCGAGTCCTATCAAATACCGAATATTGTAATTATTATAATATATCAAATTGGCTGTACAAACAGTAATTCTTAACTGTTACTAAATATTAAAAAGACCCCACATTTCCTGCAGATGTACAGCAAACAATAGGACAATAACTGACTCCTATTCAATCACATCAATCAGGACCAGTTTTCAGACAAATTATTACCCAACAACTCTGAATTTTCTAAATATTATATATAGATAGCCACTTACAACTAAATACTATATTTGGTTATGTTATGTTATAAATATGGACTGACCTCCATCTCTTTCTTATATTTTTGAGCATTTTCAGATTAGAGATATGGAGTTCAAGAGAAGTACCAATGCAAGTCAGTATTTGAAAATTATTGCATTGCTTTCAGTTGTCATCATGGTTGGCAGTTTGGATGTAATTCAACCAAAGGTTAACTGCTATAGTTCAATATACCAGTTTGGAGACTCATTAGCTGATACAGGGAACCTACTTATCTCTGGTCCTGGTGTACTCAGTGCAATCGCAGAACTTTCTTATGGAGAGACCTATTTCAACAAGGCCACAGGCCGTTGAAATAATGGCAGACTTGTTATTGATTTTATTGGTATGCTTCCAATTCTCACATCTTTCCTTTATGTGACCATTTTCATGGGTTTTATCTTTACTAAAAATATGATTCTGCTAAGACTTTTCAGCTAAAAGTTTGGTTATGTGGATGGACATAATATGGAACATTGATCTGAGGAAATGGGATTTTGTTCTATGGAGGCTTTAATGATATTTCTATGGTTTTGATATTGATGCATTGTTTTGTATGGTTAGCCCAAGCATATGGGCTGTCATTTTTGCCTCCATATTTAAGAAGACTTGCAGACTACAGCTCTGGTGTGAATTTTGCTGTTGCTGGTGCCACAGCCTTGAATGCCTTGTTTTTTCTAGAGAAGGTAATACCCATCATTACAAGTTTCAGCCTAAGCACTCAGATCCAATGGTTCAAGGATTTTAAGAAGATGTATTGTTCTGGTACAGAAGGTAAGTTGCTATTTTATAGTATTATTATTGTGAAAATGTAAGTAATTATTAGTATTATGATTTAATAATATTAAATTTGTGATCATTATTTAATGATGATCATTTTAGATTGTGAAGGACATTTTGAAAATTCATTATTTATCCTTGGAGAGATTGGTGGAAATGACTTGAATTTACCTTTCGGCCTGGGAATATCCATAGACAAAGTCACACCATTTGTACCTCTGATCATCCAAACAATTAAGACAGCCCTTGAGGTTCGTTATTTTTTTTTTCAATGTTTATTAAATTTTTGTAGTGAATTTATATTCATTTATATTCATGGTTTATGTAATTAATTTTATTGTAACTTTGATGTTGGTTAGGTGTTAATTCAAGAAAATGCAAAGAAGATTTTGGTTCCAGGCAATTTGCCTATTGGATGTTCACCATTCTATTTAGCAACGCATCCAAGTAATGTTCCATCTGATTATGATGATATGGGGTGTCTGGTAAAGTTTAACAATTTCTCTCAAAGCAATATCAAGCTTCTGAGAATGATGCTACAAGATGTGCAGAGAGATCACCCAGATGTCTCAATTGTATATGCAGATTATTATTCAGCTGAAATGAAAATTTTAAGAAATCCGCAGAAATATGGTGAGCCATATTTTTTAACATTTTATCTATTCTTTCCCTAAAATATATATAGCCAGGTTTTTAATTGAGAGCATTGGATTTTGATGTTACAGGATTGCAGAAAAACAATTTCAGGGTATGCTGTGGAAAGGGTGGAAAGTATAATTACTGCCCACCTTTCAGTTGTAATGTGTCAGCAAACTTGTGTCCTAACCCTAAAGAATATATCAACTGGGATGGTATTCATCTTACAGAGACTGTTTACAGAGCCATAAGTCAGATGTTGATTAATGGAGAGGTCACAATTCACCATTACCATTGGTAAACAAGAACTGCTAAAGTCCAAAACGAATCTAGATTTCTTGCTAAGTTTTTCTATGAATCTGTTCTTACAATTTGAGAATAAGAAAAGCCTAATGAGAGCCTCTCAGTTCTTAGATTGATTATTGTTATGTTATATCAAAGCTTTCATATCATTGGGTTTATCCATTTTTATCAGTTTGTGATCCTGTCAGATTGGCATATTTAATATGATAGTTGTTTTCAGAATTTTTATCAGTTTGTGCTCCTGTCAGATTGGCATATGTATTATAATAGTTGTTTTCAGATTATACACTTGATGCAAGGAATGAGTTGATGGTTCTTCATTACTTTGGAGAAAAAAAGCTTAATATTACTGTAGAAATAAAATAAAAAATGTAATTAAGTCCAAATTCTTAAAAGCTTTAGAGCTGTATTGTTTTTACATCATGTTTGTATTGTTTATATTATAGTTCTTCATTAAGATAAGTAAAGTTTTGATGGGTCCAGAATATTTTATATTAATAAAGATGAAACAGGACAGCAAAAGATTTGTACAAAAAATAGTGAATCTAATTAAACAACATCAGAAAAGAACAAACTCAGCTAGGAGAAATTAAGGAGGTCGATATTATGTACTTGTAAAAAGTGTTACTCTTAATAATTAAAAATTCTAAAAGTAATATTTTAATTCTAAATATGTAGTTGAAAACTGATAATTAAAATATTTTTGAAAATTAAATATTAAAGAAAGGATTTTAGGTATAGGTAACACATGTATGTATAATATTTTTAATTATATTTGTTTACATATAAGAGTTTGAACAATCATCTTAAAGATAATTTAATAGTCACTTCAGATTGACACATATACACATCAAGATATATTTCAAAATTCTAAAAGTAATATTTTAGATTCTAAATATGTAGTTGAAAACTGATAATTAAAATATTTTGAAAATTAAATATTAAAGAAAGGATTTTAGGCATAGGTAACACATGTATGTATAATATTTTTTATTATATTTGTTTACATATAAGAGTTTGAACAATCATCTTAAAGATAATTTAATGGTCACTTCATTCTTTTATTTTCAAAATCATTCAGACTATTTGAATCACGCATCCCCTGCATTAGGTATACTAAACATTTTTCAATGCATGTATAAGTTCTTGTTTGGCATGAGTAGCGTTGATAAAGGATGAAGAAGATAGACAAGTACAAACAATTAAACAACAACTTGTGCCACAAATTGGAGATGTAATAAAGGAAAACAAGACTAGGTTCTATTTCTATTTTAAACTTTACCATCAATCATGCTAACAATAAATTGTACCAAAATTCATAGAAGCAAAATGGAGGTGTTTGCAAGCTGTCAAATATTATGTATCATTTTTTTCTTTCTAATACTATGTCAAAGAATAGTTAAAATGCACTCAATAGCATTCATAATATAGAAAAAAAAAGCTTAGAACGAAACCTAATTAGATTGGCATGGACAAGTTTAAACTAATTCAATTTTCAATCATTTGTGATATGATATTTATGATAGAAAGAAACAAACTACTAAAAATATCATATAAATGAAACTCAAACTCGACGCACACTTGGCAAGGGTGACTCGATAAAAAAACTTGACAAGAACTCGGAAAGACTCAAAAATGTGAAAAACCTAATAAATTTAGAGATTTGTAAGGATTTATAACTTGTTTCATACACCCTTTATAAAATAAACCTTAATGAAACAATAGAATCATCAAATAGAGGTTAATTTGATCACATACACAAGTATACACTAATCACATAAGTGTAAACACAAATTGTTATTCAAGGGAATAACAAACTTAGATATATAAGTATTGTCAAATGCATACAAAAATCATGGAATATGAAATCCATGACATCAAATGCTCCAAAAAAATATCGAAACAATAACTACAAATCTATGGCTTAGAGAAGCATGCATTCCTCCTATGAAGGAATCTAAGTTAGGTCCAGGAAGATTCAACAACCACAGCCTCTTCCTGTGACTCCATGCCACCGCCACCAACATCAATTGTGCCTATGTCTACTCATGCTCTACCCCCCTCCTCTACCATGGCTAAAATGTCAACCTCTCTATTTGTCAGCTCAACCCAATCAATGTCCAGATCACTAAAGATATGATCTATAGACTTAGTGATCCACTCAAACTCTAGATTGAACTCCAATAGGTTCATCAAGGTGGATTCATGGTCCAAAACATATCTTTGTTTAAGATGGAGGTTGTAATGAACAAAGACTATATCATTCAACCTCTCCATAGATAGCCTATTGTGCCTCTTAGAATGTATGTGCTCAAACATGCTTAAAGTGTACTCACAACTGGAAGCACTGCTTCCTTGGTTCAAAATAAAAATAGCCATCCTTTGAAGATTTAGTGTTTTAGGAACAAACATTTTTCACCATCTATCTCACATTAGAAAAAGAAGAAAGTCTGATTTCCAACTTTAAGACTATAGGATAAAATTTAATTATTCTCTCAAAATACATTTTTACCTAGCTACAATTTTGTCTAGATATCTTTATAAATTTGATGAGAGAAGACCCCCCCTTATGTGCATTAGATTGGGCCTGAGCCATTTCATGGATTATGGTGTTGGTATCACCATGTGACATTTTCTCTATCACTAAGTAGAGCCCATTAAGAACTTCCTCATCCACCTTAAAATCAAGGTAGAAATGGAATGTCAAAATGAGGTAATAAGTGATTTCCTAGAGGGGCTTGTGAAGTGAGAAGTGCTATCTCCTATCAATGATCTCCCAAATAGGATGATCCATACACTCATCTCTAACATAGAGAGATCTAATGACCTCCCTGGCACTATCCATGCCATCATATATGTAGCCCATTCCAAGATTCTCACCATCAACAACTTGTACGAGAAATGTCAAGGGCTTAATGAACTAAAAATATTGTGAAACATTAATAGTTAACTTAAGTGCGAATTAAAAAAAGAAAAAAAAAAGAAAAATATGAATAAATAATAAAACATAATGTAGAATTTATGAAAATTTTACCTTCACAAACTCTCCATAAGGGGTCCAAAATCATAGCTCATAAAAACTTCAATCTTCCACATTAGTCCTTGTAGTGGTTGTAGCAAAGGATGAGGAAGTTCACTCCTCATCAACAAGCATACTCCTCAAAGATGCATTTGACTAAATCAAAGATTGTAATATGATGAAATTGATAATAGATCTAGTGATTCTAGGATGAGCCAAGTCCTTCTACCCCATGTATTGCCTCATCAGGCTAAGGACCCATTTATGAATGTAGACAAATTTATAAAACAAATTGGCCTTATTTACACATCTTGATCCATAGAAGCTTGCTAATATCCTTGAATGGGACATCAAGAAATTGGGTGGCACATGGAGACCAAATAATAGTTGGGTGTCTCTCCATCAAAAGTCTACTAGCAACAACATAATTTATTGTAATATCGATCACCACTTGAACTACATTCTCCTCACCTAACTCATGTATGACCCGCTCTATAGCCTCACATAGGAATGTAGTATTTTTTGAATGTGCAAAACATCAATGTACTTGGGAAACATGGTACCACCTGAAATTTGAAAATAAAGAAAAATCAATGATAATTAAATAAATCATAAATTAAAAATATTAATTATTGAATCAAATTCAAATTATTAAATGCTTTGAGGGAAGTAGATTGATCAATCACCTACAAAAGAAACAAGAAATTCAAGAGCATCCTATTTTTTCTATCAGTCCAACCATCAGTCGTGATGGTGCAATCCTTCTTGCTCAATATCTAGCACTGCTAGTCTAATGTGGCTTTTACATCAACAACCTTTTTTGTCAAAATTGGGCCACTTAAGTTCGATAGAAAAGGGGCTTTCAACCTCATCCCACATATAGTTATGGCATCAACCATGTTTTACCAATATGGAGACATGTCAAAAATAAATTAATTAAGATAAGTATGCTCAATAAAAATTCATTACACAAAGAAAATCATAAATTTATAACAATCAAATAAAAAATAACTACTTGGCTCCAAACACTGGAATGGTGCAATAGTACCAAAATTGGCCAATTGCATCTCTAGTTGCATCATGAACCAACTTGTTCCAAACCATTCTCTCAAGTGATGGTTAGGAACGAGGAGTAGTGTGTGGCTCATAATATGAATCCATTCTAGGTTTACAAACTCTAGGACTAATGCTAATACTCCTACTACCACTAGTAGAAGCACTAGAAGAAGAACTAGCACTAGGATGAAATGGAAGAATCAAAGAAGCCTCTCCAATAGAACCAATGCTTGCCAACTCCTCCCTTTGCCTCTTCTTCATTTATTTTTGTGCTTCAAATATTTGTAGTTGCACTTGGCACTTGTGAATAGCTTCAGTAGGTTCTTTGTCACATGGTTGATCATCATGGCCACATATGTGGGCAAGATAGTGTTTCAATCTTTAATGCCTCCATAAAAAAGGATTTTGCAATATTTACATTTGGCCTCTCCTTTTTTTTCACTAGAATTTTTTTCAGCATATTTCCAAGTTGGATCCTTTCTACCTATTTTTGATCTAGGAGCTGAACTAAACATTGTGAAAATATGATTTTCAAGAGCTCAAGGTTGTTGCAATGAGACATAATTACAAAAAAAATGAACATTTGTGCATTAGCATTTATAAACCAATACAAAAAATATTGTCATGTTTATTATAAAATATAATGTAGAGTTTGTTCCAAAAACTAATCTTAAGTTTGTAACTTCCTTCCAAAAAAATGTATGGGTTTCTCTTTCTTTGAAAGGAATTGAATTGAAATGTGAAAAAAAAAACACTAAAATTTCTTCTTATAAAACACAAAAATTCCAAAAAAAAAAAATCTTACCTCTTAAAACAAACTTGAAATGAAAAATGATCTCTTTCAAATCACTGGTATGGAACTCTTGATGCACCAAATCTGAGTATTAAGCCAATCCAATATGATTTGTTGATAAATTTTTAGTTTCCCTCCTTTCTAGTTGTCCTACATTGTGCTCTTACTTTTCCTCACAACTCACTCTTCTCACACTATTTTTTCAATACAATGAAAGGAGCTCACTTTTAGGGTTTTAAAGTTAATATAAAAAAAAGAATAGAAAAAACAAGTTATAACAATTAACTTTTTGTTTTTTAATTGATTTTTGTGTTTTGTCGGTTGACTGAGTCTAAGCATCGGGACTTGTTGAGTCTAGGTTGAGTCCACAGGTCTTGAGCTCATGCAAGTGTCACCCTAGACTTGGATGAGGTTGAGTTTGGGCCCCTAGGAATCGCCGAGGGTCACTTGGCTTAGGACTCGCCCAGGGTCATCTAGATCGACACTCATTGAGTCCAAATGACTCCCAAATCTTTGAAATGTGTAGACTCAAAGCTAATGCAAAAGAGAGAGAAATTTTAAATGCCTTTGCCTTGATAACAACCTCTATTGATGGAGAAATATTCCATAATATAAAAATGCAACCTACCATGGAAAGATCTTAAAAGATTTGAGGATTTGCATTATTTTGAGTTAAAGAGTTCACATAAATATAATTGAATTTTTTATATCTAAAATTATGAATATTTATCTAAAGAAACTAACCTCTCAAATTCAATAAATGAAACCTAATATAAATGTACTTATACTATAGTTGTCATATTTTCAATCTATTTGATGTAATAACAAGCAAATAATCAATTAAGATCATTCAATTTTGATTAGATGGTTGATAATTTAACTAAAAGAAAAAATTAATTTGGAATAAATATAGATAGGAATAGAGAAATCACGTGTTGCATCTATTAGAATGGAAGGCAACTTATCACTATATGATACCTTCTAAATAAGGAGAATAAGGAAAGATAAGATCAAGAAAACAATAAGGGATATAAATAAAATGTGTCTAGAGTCATAAGGCCCATCACTATAGGAGTACATGAGTTTATAAGGCCCATCACTATAGGAGTACATGAGTTTATTGGCAATCAGCACCACCAAAAGCATTTGTCAGTCTCGTCTCTTAATTTTATTTTGGCTTTGTTCGACCTCTCATTCGGCTTGTAGAAGCTTGATTATGACAATGGAAAGTGAGAAGGAAAGTTTAAAATATAGAAATGTCCTTAAAAGTCTCAATAACCTTCTGGGTTGCTATAGTTGGCTATATTGTCCTAGCGGCCATTTTCATTACAGTGAAACGACAATGTGTATTTATGGCCTACTTGATTACCCCAATCTGGCATTCTCCAATGTAGGGCTGACATATCAAAACTTAGCATACAATTATGGAAAGGTTGTACTCTTCATATTTACAGCCTGGACAAGGAAGGAGTATGGAGATGTTCTTTTGGGCTTTGCTACGTGTAGAAGTATTTAAGAAAATATGATTGATAGATGAATCCACCAGCGTAAGCCAAAATGTGAGCTTTGGAATAAGCATGGACATCCATCAATCAAAATGTGGTCTCATGGATCACCATGAATGTAGGATTTGCTAAAAAATGGATACGTTGAAAGAGCTTTAGAAACTTTCAAACATATGAAGTGGCAGGCGTAAGACAAATTCCATAGCTTTTTGAAGCATACATAGCCAACAAGAACATGGAAGAAGTTCCCTAGCCGTAGTTGTTTGATAAGGATTCAGTAGACTAAAAAGACGTTACTGAAATGGAAAATACAATGAAGCTAATAAGTCATAGATTCAAACTTTTGGAAGACGAAATCAAAATCGATGGAAGACAGATAGATTTGGTAGTGAATAAGGGGATGCAAAGTGCAGATCAAATGGACATTGAGCTCGTCCAAGAAGAAAATTGTAGAAATAGGAAGACATCAGGGCATTGAAAGGGGAAGACAAAGTATCTTCTATCAAATAGAAAGATGCAATCAGAAAATATTATTAAAATATAAAATGGGGGTCGATAGAAAGAGCTGACGAAGAGAAGTTTGGAAGGTGCACAAGAGAGAAGCAACCCATGAGGAGAGTGGTGATGTGGGCTGTGTATGGAAAGAGGAGTGTAAGGTGTGGTGCAAGATAGAAAAGTGTTTGCAGAGGAAGGCAAAGCACACATAGTAGATAGGAAGAGACAATAAAATTTGCAAACTGAGAGAAAAGATGTGTGAGCTTCAATGTTGTACAGGAGAGTAAACTAGCTATAGAGAGGAAGAAGTGCGATTGACAAGCTAAAATTGTAAATGATGCGTTGCAAATTTGTAGAGGTTAAATTTATATTTCTTATTGCAAAGTAAAGCAGAGCGTATGTATACTTGTTAAGTCCCTTTGTGTATTGAGGTTTGGAAGCAAGAGAGATTTTTGTCTTGCATCAATTTGCATCGGAATGTGAAGTCTTGAGAGTGGAGAGTATCCGCCAAGATCTACGGGTGAAGTTGAAGCAAAAGAGTTCTCTCAAAGCTGGAGAGGATGTTATAGGTGTGCGAGGACTCCTGAGCAATTGAGAGCTAAGAGGGACAAGTGAATCAGTTTTGGAGACCTCAAAAGAATCATTAATGCAGGGGAAGTGATTGTGGAAGATAAGAGGATGAGTTTGAAAAAGAAGATGACGTGGGTCATGAGGAGGCCCATGTTGATTTCGTTTCTAGAGCAATGTTAGGAAGAGAGCTATGGCATGTGAATAATCTCATTGAGAAAGGACAATTATAGCTGAAAGAAAAAAGACGAAAGAGAAGTCCACTCAAGGAGAGAATGGTCATAAAGGATCGCCAGTTGGTAAGTGAAAGTAGAGAACGCGATGGAGGGGAACGTACTTTTGTGACTAAATCAAACATCGCCCCATTGTAAATGGGAACCCTCTTTTGCTTTGTAGATATTGTCAAATAGAGCCTTAGAGTTTGGTATAGTATAAAATAGGATCATTTAAATAAAAAAAACTAAAAATCGGAAAAATTGAAAAGTTGGCTAAACCGTGAAAACGCTATTGTCAATGCTCTCAATCACTTTGTCATTGCTAGCAATGACTATGTCTTTGCTTTTAATGATTCTGTCATTGCCCTCAATGCCCTATGCTATTGCTTTGATTGATTGTGAGAGAAAAGGGAGTTACGCTTGGAACGATACAAGTCATTCAATCAATGTAATCAACAAAGAAAGGTGATTCATGCTAAGAGACCACATCCCAACACTTGAACTATGCACGAGATAAGTTGCTTAGTCGATGCAATGAAGGTGGAAACAATAACGATTCTCATAGGATGAAGTTTAAGCATTCAACTACGCCATCCTAACACTTGAGTTGCCACGATGCTACATTCAATGTGAAATTTTGAAGATCAAAATCGATTTAAGGGATTGGTGAAGGCATTTAATAAAAATGATTACACAAATGAAGTGCGTTTGCAAGTTCGAAGAGATGCTAATTAAGGGGTGATTATGTAAATGCGAGCTTATGAAGTCGCTGCCTTATCATGCAAAGTTCGATGAGCCTCATTGAAACCAAGGCGGCCAGCGTTATCGCCATTAAAAGCTTTTTGTAAACTCTAAGCAAGGCGATTAATGATTTATATGCATTTACCAAGGATCGATTAAGGGACATTTTATGAATGTGGTGAACTTCGCACATTGCATTTGTCAACTCGATGGATATATACAATTGCATTCAATGGAGTGATGCTAATTACATAAGTGGTTCGATTTGTAAAAATCAAAGCCTTACACAAAATCATTATTGAATTGAACAATTAATCACTGGCGTATAATCGCTTAAATTCAAGGGTGCAAAGGTCGATGCTTTGATACAACACATTTAATATCTGGCGCCTTGCATTTGAAAATAGATTTGTTGAATCCCCTATGCGCCACAATCAGCAACTATTATTGGCATTGATTCATTTAATGAAATTCGCCCAGCAATTGTGGTGAGATATGCTACTTTTGAAATCATAGTAAGTCCAAATTTGATCGTTTCATTGATCAAACTTAAACCGATATTGCTCTCAGACCAGCGCCCTAATCAGCTTGATCAATTATATCATCAAGATTGGGCGATATTCATGTTAACACAGTGATTTGTGTTTACAAGATTTTGGGCGATATTTACCAAGGAATTCATTTTGTATCATCTTCATATGCTGGCGAATTGACATCAAAACTGACAGCGATTGCATTCTATACACAGCGAACTCCTCTATATGCTGCGACTCCAATTTGCCTTCATTTCCAATAATTTTGGATCACTGTTTGACAGCGAATATACCGTCACTTCTGGCGATTGTATTTTGAGATAGTGATCCCAAACCTCTTATAAGCGATTCGCATCTATTCAACAGAATGGTGCCACTGTGACTTTGAGGTTGACAACTGGAGATCTGATTGCAAGAGTACAATTGCGATTTTAGATTAGAAGGAATAGTGGTCAGTGTATCGCTACTTACTAGCTGTTATATTGTCAAGCGGTTTGGGTAATGTGGCAATATTCAGTGATATGATCAAGACTGACTGGATTTGGACATTCAGAAAACATCATTATTTTCAAATTCAACCAGAATTGCATTCGAATTAGCCTTGCCACAGCGAATTCCATCTGAGCAAGGTGGCAATTTGGACATCACAGTGAATTACACTATCTTGGCAGCGTTTTCATCAAATTTAGACCTGCACAGCAAACTTCAGTTTGTCAAAAGGCATTTTCGAAGGTTTGAAATGCAGTTTGGTTGGCAGCTTGTATAAAATAATGTGTTCAAAATTGGTCTAGGCTTTATCCATCCATGTTGTGTGATCTTGATTAGGAGGGTTTTTATTAAATTTTGATTATCTTAGGGGCTTTATAAGCAATTACTTTCAATCAAGGGTTAGGGAAGTAGCCTAGGGTTTCAAGGTTATTATTCCAAATTAAGACTTCTTGCCTTAGATAATCAATTCATATTTCCAAATGAATGTCATTACATGAAATTAACTTACCCAGCTCTCACATGTGCAAGAAGGTTGGAATAAGGCAAACCCTTATCAAGGAGGATTGAAAGAACATCATCCTGGAACCGAAGATCACATCACATTGGCACAACATAGGCAATCTCAATCTAGGCCAGATTGATATGAAGAAGTTCCAAAGTCCACTATGTACGACTAAACCAACAAGGTATTCCAGAAGGATAATGGATAGCGACATTGTAAAGGTAGCTCACTTCCCTTTGGCAATGTCATGCAATGAGCTCATCATTGAGTGTGCTAGGCATTATTATTCAAATAGGATAGTGATCGTGGAACCTGATGGAAGACAAATTGCTGGCCTCTCTGAAGAGGAAATGAGTGAGGCCTTTCACATACCTCAATTCAAGAACATGATCTACAAGAGCAGTGATAGTGAAAAGGTGGTCTATGACAATGATCCAGATAGGTGTCAAGGGATAATCAACAAGTATTGGTTATCAAAGAGTGGGAAAAGTATATCCAAGCTTCCAAGCAAGCTCCACCGGATTGACTTCAAGAAAGAATTTGGTGATTTAGTCACACTTCTCATCTGAGTCTTTGGGATTCTACAAGCCTTTTAGTTCAAGGTTTGGATGTTCTATTTCATGGAGATTGTGTAACTAGAGAAAGAGAGGATCGATTGGACAAGAATCATTAGAAATAATAATGATTTACAACTTAGAAGGCATGAGCGAACAAAGATGTTCTACATGGGCTCATACATCATATACTTTATTGCTTGGGCTTATGAGTATGTAGGACTAACATATAGAGCACCAATTGGTACCAGATCAGGACAATTGAGAGCATGTGATTCATATACGTAGTTGCACTACCTCAATCAAACACACTACACGAGAGAAAATGATTCCTTCACTATACACATCACAAGGACATTGCAAGGTGGTATTCATTAGAAGCTATCCCCGGAAGCACAAGATTTGGTAGAGAAGTTCAAAGCATGGTTCATTAAATTTCCCACATTTACTTATATAAGAGTTAACGGATGCTCGTGCCCACCTCTTAAGTTGCCAAGATACCCTACAGGATGATTGATATTACTTGAAGTGGTGAGATAGTTGGTAGCATACAATAAAGTATAAAAGAGTTCAAGTTGAAGATAGAGGCTCCTTTCCCTATTCCATTAGGAAAATCTTTAGAAGTTTGTTCATCTTTGCAAGCAACAAAGAAAATAGATGAAAAGTTGATGACTTCCCACCTTCAGCCATACATTTTGAGAAACAACTTTGATCCATATGACAACATCCAAAAGACAAGTGGAAAGAAGCATGGACATCGATTGTAATTAGAATATCATTTCACAAATGCACCAGATGATTTTGAGATAAGAAAGAAGATGTATTCAAGGCTACCTATTGAGATTATAAGAGAAACTAAGGTCTTTGATGTTGTTGATTAGACACACGATAGTGGAAGACACCTCTTTCCAACTTATGAGAAGGAAAGGAACAAATAAGTGAAAGTTAATTGGGTTGAAGTTGAAGTTACAGATTTGAGAGAACTCATGAGGATAGTCTTGATCAACACCAAGAAATGGGTAGAATGGCAAGCATGTAGGTTGCAAGATAGAGGCATTGAGATAACACTCCAAATGATGGGAAATGTAGAGTCATCTGATGAGGAAACAGAAAGTGAAATTCAACATGCCAGTGCTACTTAAATAACTCATTCAAAGGACTCTAGACAAAAGGAAGATGATGTGGAAGAACATCCAAAGAAGAAGCAAAAGTCAAGATCAACACCTCGACCTTCCTCTATTACTTCACCCATACACAATATGGGAAAGAATCAAGAAGTTGGAGCAAACACTATGAACGAATCTAGAGAATCTACAAATAAAGGGAAACAACAAGTTCTTCAAAACTATATAGCTTCACCCAGGCCAGTAAATGACAAAGTGGGTGATGATGTATATGTGAACATTGAAGATGATGATGAGAAAGAAGTCACATCTCCTCCATGAGAAGAACAATGATTGAAAGAGTTACAGGTTCAAGAGGAGAGATCCGCTATACCTGCTTGGCTAAGAGAAAGATTGTCAAATAAGGTGATTGTAGAAGAAGAACAAGATCCATTTGATCTAGGTAACTACCTGGATAGGGATCACGAACATGAGAAGAAGGCAGCCACCATAATATCCAAAATGACAAGAGATGAGGATGGATCTAGGATCATAAAGGTTGTCATTCCCAAAGTAGACAAGCCAGAAGATGAGATAACTGTAGAAGAGTTTGACATGGATAACATCAATCTATGTCCTCCCACCATTGATCAAGCATTAGAAGACATGAATGATATGGTGAAAATAGTTAATGGTAAGCTCAAAATGGAAGTTGAGAAGAATAGCAAGTGTAAAGCGGAAAAATCGAACCCTAGTAGTTCTCCCCTCCCCAACTCCAAGGAGAGAGAAGGGGGAGTCACTAGGGTTGATGGTTTTCACTTAGGAGAGACTTTACATTCAAAAGAGGGGTTGAAACCCACAAGATCCAATCCCACGCAATGCAAGATTGGATTCTATATGAGTTTCAAGGGTTAAGACATCAAGGATACCCTCTTTTGTAAAGAAATGTAGATAGAAAGATTGAACTAGGGATGCATGTAAAGTAGGAAAGATTCACTTATAAACAGAGATAGGAATATGATATGAAGCTGTGGACCTGGAATTAGCAGTAAAATGTCGAGACGATGTTGTTCTGCAAATTTGAGCAAAAGTTGATGGGACAATGGCGCCCGGCGTGCACACGGTCCTCCGAAAAATCCGTGAAACGAAGGTGGATCTGTTCGTCTCTGCACAAGGATTCCAGATCTTCAATTATAGCCACGTACCTGTAACCTACATACAGAAAAGAGAGGATGATTGGGGGGTTAGGGATGAGGGGTTTGCCTTTAGGTCAAACCCCGGTTTTGGAATTAACCAAGAAATGAGAATGCTGTAAATGTAAATGTTTGTAATGTAAACAAGTACTGATACCTTGTTGTAAGAATGTTTGTATTCTTACATGTGAAGGTGTAATGTATGTAGTATGTAATGTGTTGTAAGTGATCTCCTCTTCAATGGTTGAATCCTTGTCTTGAATGCAACACTTAGCCTTGAATGGAGACTTAGAATACTCAATTGCTTGAAGGAATGCTTGAATGCTTGAATGTTTGAATATCGCTTTCGCGCCTTGCTCACATATGTCCTCCTCTTTTTGAGAGGGGAAATGTAGTTTATATACTTGTCAATTAGGGTTAAAAGACTAATTTTTCCCGACCTTAGGCCGACTAGGAAATGTTATTTTCCAATTTGCAAACATAAAGACCCGAGACCCAAAAGAGACCGGGCCCAAAATAGGGCCAGGGACCAGGGCGCTGGGCGCCATGGTCCCACCTCCAGGGATAGCAGGGTGCAAGGAGGATCAGGCCAGGGTGCTGAGAAATGCAGTTTTTGATGTCATGAACAAGTTTCGGGGTCTCCATTCAGGTTCCATGTTGCATCGCCATCGTGAAGACGCAAATGCAGTCGAAATTGCAAGTGTCGCAATTTTAGGACGCTACAGCAAGTTATAGAGAGAAATCCGCATATTGAGAGGCTACCTCCAACAACTCAAGGTTCCACTAAGGCAACATGACCTGTCAGTTTCATCACTACCTCTTCTAGATAAAGTTGATGATTTTGAAAAGATGAAGGCATTAGCACAATTATTGGATACATGGATCACCAAGACATTTAGAAAGAAAAAAACATTCATAAGGGAATTAGCAAGGATATTTGATAAGGCTATGATGATTTTTGAGAGGACACATAGACCCAAGGTAGCATATGATGATTTTGACTATACAAGGGACATCACCATCCCTATATTGTAAGTAATGAAGACTACACCAAGACAAACATTGATAAGTGAAGGAATATTGAAGGATGAGAAATTACCCAATTTTTAGCTATGGTGTAACTTACTTCTCATGAGGAGACTCATATTTAAAGAAAACAATCTTGGGTGCACTCAAGTTGATTGAGCAATCAATACAATACATGATAGGAATTTGGAGGTGTCCAAGATTATTCTTGAGAAGAACAAGAATGAAGGAGTTGACATTCTTGCAGAAGATTTGGTGGATAGAGGGAAAATTCTCTTCTTTGAGCTAGATGGAACACTTTCTAAGAAGCAACTAGATTCTATCCATTCATTAACCTTACTTGCCAGCAAGACTAAAGACTTTGGACCTGAGTGGGATGCAACCTTTGCCACCAGCTTGGATGAAATCAACTACCTAGAAGCACAATTGGAGAATCTACCTCCAGTTCAAAGAATCGAGATAGAACCTATGACATCTAGATTCATTAAATCTAGACAAAAAGAGAAAGTGATAAGGGCAATAAGATTCTAGAAGAAAGTTTGTTATTATCCTATGTGGCATCATTTTTCATATTGGAGGATTTTTCCTCATATTTAATGCCAAATGGATATCATTTTCCCATTGGCTAGCATTTAATATTTTGCAATAAGTTAGGTATTTTATAATAACAAACCATAATTAGGGTTTAGGTAGCAAAATATGGGCCCTTGATTTCAGTTCAAACTTGGTCATCCATTGTAATAAAGAGCTCTATATAAGCTCAACTCATTTCATTTTTGCATAGTCATAAATAAGATTAGAAATCAGAGAACTAGAGACCAGATTTGCAACAAAAATTCAGCATTAGGAGATCAATCAAGAGACTCTGAAGAATTGTTCTTTGATGTTTTTAGAATTAATAAAATTGCAGAAGTATTGGTGATTTATTGAATTTTGAAGAACTTGCTTGTTTCTTCATATCTCTTGTGAGATATTATAGTTAAGAAAGGCAAAATTAAATTTGAATATAATTTTCTTTTGTGTATTAGATGAGTGAAAGATGTATGTGTAATTAAGAGGGAAGCTACATCATCCATACTACTAGCAGTTTGTTGATTGAAAACTTGTCTTGTATGGTCAACTAGAATCAATCAGCCAAAGCTTGACTTCAATTGCTATTTCATCATTGATATGATTCATTTTGAAGGTGTCTATGCTTGAAGTTAGTTGATTTGAAAATCCTCAAGCTATCCTTAGAAGATTGCACTAGCATTGTGAAGATGTTCAAAGATGTTGAAGCAAAGCTTAGTTGATCTGACTTAAGATCACCATTGTCTTTCACTTTTAGTTTATAATAGCATTCCTATAAACACTACTCTTTTTTCACTTTTTTAATAAGCATCAATAGAAGTAGAAGAGAGCAATATCACAACATCATTTTAAGAACGTCATACCATTGAGCTTGAATCAATCAAACAATTGTTTAAGTCCCCTCGTAGGTACAACAAATCACATCAATACCATTGAAGTTATCCAACATGTTAAGACCTAACATTAGAGAACCTTGGAGTCAGTAGAAATATGACAAATAAATAACCAGGTGACTAAAAATTTTAGTCACAACAACTATAAATGACTAAATTTTTGTCATCTTTTGCAACACACCTATAAATAACTAAATAAATGACTAATTTGATCATCAAGTAAGAAACACAACTAAATAATTAGTCACACAAATAAAAATGATAAAATAAATGACTAATACTCCTCTATACTATTAGTCACACAAGTGTTACTAGAGTTATACGAAGGTAAGAGAGGATTAATGTATTGAATGCATCTATTATTAAAGATTAATAATACCCAGCCTTTTTCCTATGTAAATGTTTTTCTTCAAAGGGTTCTCCATGTAAATCTTGTATTCATATTGTTTGTTGATTTTATTCTTATTGATTTTATGCGATCACATAATCATCATATGGTAATCATTTAATGATAAGAAAAACTATATTTTATATTTCCATACACTTGTAATACATGTTATCATAGTATTTTCATCTTGTGTTCCCAATAGATGTGTTATCAAATGAGGGATACCTCTACATCTATCTATTTTTATATATAATCACATGATGTGAAAAAAAACAAAAAAACATGAGATTTGATTGAGGCTAAAGGAGAAACTTAGTGTACTTTTATGCCCTAGCACAACATGTTCATTAAAGGTAATCATTGATACCGTCTTGATAAAATTTCAGGACATAGGACTCAAATTTGAGGTGAAAGATTGACATAAACAAATTGTAGAAATAGGACATGATCATAATTTTTAAAGGCAAAACCAAAATCCCAATTTCATTAAGTTGATTTATAGAGTTCAATAATAATTAAATAAGAATACAATTTAGAATTCAATCAAAGATATCTTTTGTGACACTTTACATATATTTCTTTAAAGATAAATATGCTACTACTAATAAATTCAAATTCAAATTAGAAGAAGAAAGAGATATCTTTTGCTACAGATATCTTTTGTGACACTTCACATATATTTATTAAAACATGCTACTAATAGTATATTACAAGCCATCTAAGTTGAAATAAACAACTAATTAGGGGAGAGGACCCAATAGTTGTGCACCCTAACTTTGTGCTTCTCAAATCCTATGTGGAAATTTCAAATCACTCCCAACTTTTTATAACAGCTTACTTGGCAAGTCTCCTACTTATAACTAAGGTTTCAGGGCCACATCATCAAGTATGGTGCCACATCAGCATGCTTTTTACCAAGGTGTCCAAAACAGTCCCAAAAAAAGAGAGACCAATAGACGTGCAAAAGAGACCCCTATACAAGTTGTGCAGCTAATGTGACATCACATGATTGGCTTCTTCTTACAACTATTGATACATTTCATAGCAATAATAACTTTAAAGTCACAACTATTGATACAATGTATTGTAATTATTATTAATATATAAACACACAAAAATTGATATTTAACCCATAGATTATTTTGTAAGTAAAAAATCCATCGCTGAAAATGTCTCACACTAGCAGCAACAATTCCGGTCCCAGGCAAACAAAGTTTACCTTTCCACTAACGGTTTTCCTACCTTGTGCTTGGATTTACAAATGTTGTTTGCCCACAACACTAAAAGAGGCCTCGTCTATCAAATCCCCGCAGACAACTTCTTATCTTATGTTGACTGTCTTGCCGAAACACTGTCTGAAGTGCTCTTAAATTTTATCCTTTGGCCGGTTGGCTAACAACTAATTCTCTAGATGCCGGTATTTACATTCTTTACAATAATTCAGAAGTAGGTTTCATCTAAGCGACGACAGAAAACCTAACTATTGCAAATCTCACCACAACAGAAGTTATGCTAGTTGTGGAAGAACTATTTCTGGTAAGGGTTTACTGCAAATTAGGGCAATTATGAATTTAAGTAGTCAGAATTTTTTAACTTGAAGTTGAAGTTTGTTGTACAAGGGTTTTACGGGTTTCAGTATGCAATGAATGTATATTTTCTGGTTCAGAATTATAACGGTTTACTGTAAATTAAGGTTTTGAAGAAATTTTCACTTTCAACAAAATTACTTTGGGATGAATACTGTGCTCTCATTTATGTGGACGAAAATAGTAGGAAAGTTGTAATTTGAAGTTGAAATTCTTTGTCCAAGGAATTTTATGATTTTAGTAGTTAATAATTAATATGAAATTTGTAGATAGCTCAGCAAAAATATGGCATTGCCATGTGTTGCATGATCAGGACTTTGGAATTTCTTTAATTTGTCCTCTCATCTCTGTAGAACAAATGGGAATACAATTTTGGTTAACCCTATCTATGACCATTCTCTGCTAGAGCCTATCTATGACCATTCTCTGCTAGAGCCTAGTAAGTTTACTTTCCCAGGCCCATCCATAAGTTCCAAGCTTGCAGAATTTTTGGGATCCAACTGAAAATGTAGTGTTGGAAATACTCAACCTATATTCATATTGATCAACTATATATGTAATGCATATTGATCAACTATATATGTAGTGCAATAATATTAGTTCATTAATTCAAAGATTTTGAGAGCTTTCGTATAAATTCCATTTCATGCACTTATACATACTTTACAAAGTAAGCTCACAATGCTCGTCTCTACAGTAAGTGTTTATCAACAACTTTAACCTTATACCATTTTATTAAAGTTAATTTCTATTTCTAATAAGGTAAGGTTGATACACGAAAAAGAAAGCTTTGGAAAGAAATTGGTACAAGATTCATCAGATTTGGAAAGAAAGCTTGGGAATAAAAAATCTAGGCGAAAGGATTTGTTAATCTGTTTTATTTCACAGATGAGGATTCATTTTTATTAATCTTAATGCAAATTTCTTATCCTGTAAATATTATATAAGTTAGGGTAAGATCCTATCATCTAACTCGTGATTTTTCTAGATCCATTGCATTTCACAAAATCGTACTTCGACCCATTAAAACTGAGTTTCAAAAGCAGCTCACAATTTACAAAAAAATGCAAAGTTGGAAATCCTTTCGAAGGGTTATTTGGTAACCAGTATAAGGATATGATAACTTTAACATTATATAGCTTTGATTGCTTAAAATGTGTTTCAGTGAAGGTTACCAATAGTGTCAAGACACAATACCTCCATCTATATATTGTTCAAGTTTTTATGAATTCTTCACATGCAGAACATATTGACTAACCTTTACATATGAGCAGGTTAAAGGGAATGTCTGCTTAGGGATACTCGATGGCACTGAAATTATCTCCTACAATCTTATTGGAGGTAATTCTAATTCCATATGGTATAATGATTTTACTTCTTCTAGGTTATGTTTTGTGAGGCTATTATTTCTTGTTCAGAAACTTCAGGCATCCATGTGCCCAGTAAGGGTTTTATCTTGAGGATTAATGCAGTCTTCTTAGTAGTTATCTTAATGATGTATTTGGTTTTACCAACATATCTTTGCAGCATATCTTATGGTTCATGACAATGGCAACAACTAAATTGCCTGGACTTACACGGATTGCACGAAGTTTTCCAAGTTCCGAACCTTATCCTTTTGCCGATTAGTACCACTTTGTATTATATTGAATTAAGTGTATACGTTTATGCTTCATGTGATTTTGTCATAGAAAGTATTGAGTGAACTGAGCATTGTCAATTTTTTTCATTTTTTTGGTTAGTAGCCATTTATTTTAACAACTTTGTAAGTCATCATTTCCTCTAATATTTTGGGCTTAAGACCATATTATATCCTCTTCCTTTTGAGTCCTGCTAGCTTTGATAAACGCATTACAGTAATGACATGCATTAATATCATTGTATTTATGTTTGAGAATTACAGTAATGACATGCATTAATATCATTGTATTTATGTTTGAGAAATCTTACATCACATGTCAGTATGTAAATTATTTTTGAGGGTTTGAATAGGTAGTCTAACTCTCAAGTCATTTTCCCTGTAGATTATGTCTACCCTAATAACTCCAACTCAGGTATACCTGAAATACAAAACAAATTGTATTTGAGTAGCAATAGAAAAACATTGAATTTGTATAGGAATAGGTATTCAACAAAACTATTTATGTGCTTTTTCCTCCTGTTTTCTTTTTTGTTCTCAAAGTAATTAGCATGTGATTAGTATAAGGAATACGTTTTACTAAAAACATCCATGCTGTCATGCATCAAGAAACATAAGAATATAATACTTTTCCAAACAAATGAATGCACAACATAAAAGAAAATCAACTTCTTTTCTCAAAATAAACATGACTATTCAATAGCAGCCTTGATGAAAAACTTCAATAAGTCTGCACAAAATCTTAATAGGAATATGTTATGAAACAGATTATTCATTTATCTGATTGCAGACTCCAATCTCAATCATTATGGAGACAGAGTATAATCTTTATAACATCGGAGATGTTGTTGTGCCATGTTTCAATGTTGAGATTCATCGTGTTTGACAAAATTAAAAACAATTTGGTTGGTTATTATAAGGGATGACAAGTGGAAAGATCTTGTGAACTTGGGAGATTTGAAGGAAAATGGACAAACGTATTAGCTTCCTAGGATTAACATAATTTTAGCTCTAACTAATTTAAAAATTAATCGACTCAAGCTTATGTGTACTACATAATATGTGTCTTCTCATGAGCTCGCGTCCTTTCATGGTGTTGCCCATATTTGGGTTTGATGGTGCCTTGGCTTATATTCCTTTCCCAGATTTCTATTAAATGGATATCATATGCTGTAATATAAAACGACTGCTAACAATCTTCAAGCTCTATTTGTGTTGAAGGTTCCAAAGACAAAGCTATGAGCATGGTAAAAAAGTTACCAATTCCACACTTCTCAATTTTTTATATGTAGGACAAGTTACAAATGATATGCGGGTATGTGTATATGTATTGTTAGACATACATATAGATAGAGACAATGCGTCTACGCAAAAAATTCTAGTCTAAGATTTCTTTTAAACATTTCTTATGGCTCTAGAGGCTATAGTATGTTTGTAAGAAGCCTCTATTTGATCTACATATTTTTTCTGTTTTTGTATCTACAATATATGAAGTTAAATAACATTTTTGCGCTGAAGCTCATATAATTGAGCAGTTTAGACAAAATGCATTGGAAGTTGAATAAATTTGCTGGTGGATCTGGTGTGTTCTGTGATCTTCTCTGAACTGCATTTAACAGTCTGACCAGGATTTGGAGGAGCTTCATTCTCTCGTCCGAGTTGATAATTGCATTAAAATACAAAACTTTTTAAAATTTCACAACCAGGATTTACTATCATGTACCACTATCTATTCTTACTTGTATAGCTATAAATATCCTTGCCATTACAATTGGTTTCATTCATTAGCCTTAAGACATTACCTGATCCATGGCTTCTAAATTTGTATTTTTCCAAAATTTGATGTAGAACTTTCAAGTGCCTCGACCTTGAGAAGGCAATCAACCTTTGTAAAATACCATACAGAATGTTCTTGGAGTAGAAACAGATTCTTTGTCTGGATGGTATGCTATCAATTATTGTATTCTTGCAAACTCATTTCACTCTTCAGTTTGTAATATATATGTTCTTATTTCTGGAAGGTATAAGGCATATATAGTATTTCATTCCGGCAAGATGTTGACTGACATTACAAAATGCACAACATATTTTTCTTCTCTTCATGAAAAGTACTTGTGTTATGGCCCTACAATATCTTTTGACTACCATATTGCTTTGGAGATATTTCAAACTGTCTTTACCAATTATTGTCTCTTTACATTAATCTAAACTTGAACATGAGCTGAGATGGTGAAATCAATCTAAGGTAGAAAATCAAAAGAAATATGCCACTATAGAAAACAATTCTGGTTCTATTGGTCTAGATGAGCTTATATTCTCATTCTATAATGGAGCTTAACATTTATGCGGTTGCTTAACACCTAAGCTTGCCAAAGCTATCTAAGGCTAATTATTTTGCTTGTTAATATGGGTTGGGCTTCCCATCCTAATCAGTAATGGTTATTGAAATGGTCCAACCTTCAAGAGCCTATACCATTTAATCGTACTTGGTGTTGTGGAGATTACAACAATGCTTTAATTTAGTATTATTTAGGTAGATGTATTGCTCTTTGACATTCCCTTCTAACTGAATTGCTTATCTAATGCAACTTATGTAATCTCATCTATATCTACACTATAGAGGCTGATAAGGTAGTTATATTTCATATAATACAACATAATTTCTTTTACATTCTAATGATTAATTATCATACTCGTGTTTATATGTGGTATTGTAGCTGTGTTTTGGCATTGTAGCTGTGTTTTGTTGGACAATTTGGTGAATCTACTTCAAAGGCTGATTACTTAGCTTTGAGAATGGGTTTGTTAAAGTAAGTACTTTTATAAGATAAATTTTAACCACCATAAATTTAGGTTATTTCCTTCATAACTAATTGAAAAATCACTGATTTGGAAGGTTTAATTAGATATTCATTATTTTTCTCATTGACTATTTTAATATTTAAAGCTGTTAAATATCCTGATTTTTTTATTTTTTTTTTAGAACAGTCTAAGGTCTCTAATAGTGTGAGGACCATTTTTAGCATAGGAAATTAGATTACGTGTTTTAACTTTTCTAGTCATATGTTGTAAATAATTTATGTTTGTTTCTGGGTCTCAAAAATTTTTGTTTGCACTAATACAGAGAAATATAGTTGGTAAGTAGGAATCTACATATTCCCCTTTCCTTATAATGGTCGTTTTGTAAGGTAGACAATGCATGTAGTGGATGTATCTAATATTATGAGTATCCCACCATCCGTGTGTCTATCATGTTGGATTTCTTTCTTCTAAATAGATTTATGAATTTCTCTTTCAATAGCTATGCTTATATTCCTTTTGTAGTTGCTAATTTTCCTACTCATCTTGCTCCAATGATATTGTTTTAAGGATAATGGCTATATGCTAGGCACTTAGGATCTTGATGTTATAAAATTATATTGGGTTTAGAAAGTAGTTGGCATGTTCCCATGATTTTGTTAGCATTTTAATGTGCACCTTTCAATGCAACTTGAAAGTGGAACAGATGGGTAATAGAACAACTCTTTGAATCAGAAGGGTAAGCTCCCAATAACACAAAACTTACCTATTCTATATGCAATATGTATCTGTTATCCGTAATATTTATATTGTATTTTTTTGGGAGGATTTAGAGTATGAAATACAAACAAACTAAAGAAAACCTTTTTTTTTAAAACTTAATCTAGAGCACAAGACAATTTAGCACAGATGATATTTTTGTGTTCTTTGATTGAAAGAAATCCTTACAACTACATGCTAGCATTGTTTACCAAAATGCAAAGACTAAACATTGCGGGTACACATATAGATTGAATAAGTGTAAACACAAATGCTTGGAATGGTGCAAAGCCACGATCTCCAATTTTGATTTACCTACAAAACAAAACTTGAAATTTTGGTAGAAGCTATTTAATTTACCTTAGTACACATAACAAGACATTTCAATAAACATTTTAAAGCAAAATGAACATAATGAATTTCATTGAGTGAATAATTTTTTTTGGGTAACAATAATAGTCAATGAATGTTAATACCCAACTAAGTGCAAAAATACACTTATTTAGACTGTTTATAAAGCAAGGCATGAAATAAATTGACTGAACGTCAATTCTAGCTACAACTACTTGCATGACATGCAAGCTTTGTCACAAATTATCTTGTCCCCTAAAATTAAAATTTTATTTATGCAACCAGATAAATTGTCAACTTCCAGTTCCTTAAGCTTGAATGGTGCATCCTAAATAGTGCAAACTCTACACACTTTTAATATTTCGATTAAATTGTCGACTCCCAATTCCTTAAGCTTGAATGGTCCATCCTATAATAGTACCAACTTTACACACTTTTAATAATTCAAACACCTTTCCTTGCATGATTGTCTCAGCCTTTGTAATAATTAGAAGGTCAAAGTGAAGTTTAGATAGTAAGTCGACCACCTTGCTAGAAGAAAAATCTCCTTTATATGGTGTCAAAACTTTCTTTTGCACTATTTAAACTTTTATGTCTCCTAGCTATATTTATCCTTTTCCAGATAAGTGCTATTTAAAATTTTTTCTGTAGCTGCCACCATACATAGCAATTCTCACATAGGTGCAATATTTGTATTCTGGTCACCACTTTTAAATACTGACAAAAACTTATGAAAGGTGCACTCCTTTGTCTTATTTTCTTTTTATTAAATGAAAAGAAAGTTCTTCTCTCGGTGGTGCGATCATGCTTATGCTATCTGCCAATACGAATTCATTTTATTTCTTTACAAATATAAATTAATTTTTCTTACCCTAGAAACTATTTTCAGAGGTGGTGATTCTTTCAGCTCTCTAACCATTCGATGTTTAGGAGCCACCAAACCTATACCATTTTATTTTATTATTTGTTATGTTTTCCTTAACTGTTATAGTATTACTTAGTCTAACATGACTACTTGTGTGGTAACCTGATACGACTATATTTGTTGGGTGTGTTTCTTAGTGAATATACAAGGGAGCCTATATATATACATTGTAAAAACCCTTACAATGTTATTTAATCTTCCCCACTATCTAGCTATTTTCATTTGATTTCTATCTACCTTTTGTAGTTGTTATAACTTTCCATCTACTTTTTAATTCAGTGTCATCTACCCAACCTCTATATACATTGTAAAAACCCTGTTATTTAATCTTCCCACTATCTAACTATTTTCATTTGGTTGATTTCTATCTACCTTTTGTAGTTGTTATAACTTTCCATCTACTTTTTAACTCAATGTCATCTACCCATTTTAGCTGTTCCAACTTCTAACTTTTAGTTGTCATGTATTTAGCTACCCATACATATTTTTTTAATTTATTTCTATAAGCCCATTTGTAAGTGAACTATAGTTAGCTTTCTAAATACATTGTATGCCCTCATCAAACCCCATTGCAACTTTCCACAGCATTAGCACTTGCAAGTGTTCCGACATTTAAATGCACTTTTCTGTTGTTTGGCAATGCTTTTCCTTTGTTTCTTGTTGCAAAGGAATGCCGATAGTTCCTACCTTCCTTTAACATCTTGTTATTTTACTCATCCTGTAAGAGCAATCCCAACCTATCAAATTTTAAGAGGTGAATATAAGCTGAAAACTGTTATGGATGCTTGAGAAGAACAAGGATATTAATATATTATCATATCCATGGAAAAGAACTATTTATGCATGAATTACATGTAAATCAATCATATCCTGTATACAACTAATTTTTTGCAAGTAGCACAACTTGTTCGACCTGAACAGTTGCTATTATACCTAACTATCCTGCAATATTTACGGCACGTGCTAGATGATGACTTAGCAATGCTGATATGTCTGTGAATGTGGAACCAATATACAAAATGTGGATTAATTTTCAACAACACAACATATGATTCAGTGTTACTGATTTATGTATACTAAATGGTCAACATTACCAAGGTTTAATGGGGAATAATTTTTAACAAACAACATATGGGTTCAGTATTACTAATTTATGTATACTCAGCAATCAACACTACCAAGGTTCAGAAGCATATAATACTTGTTAACTTTGTTTAACGGTCTTTGAACCTGCACTATTAATAAGGGTGAAATTTTAGTCTCAAAAGGTGCCACTACTGGATATTTTTGTCGTAAATTTGAAATATCTTCGATCACTATATTTGCCAGTGGTTAAAATGATTAAACAATCATTGAAATGCCCAAGGGAGCAGCTGATGTTATGCCTTGACAATCAGTGTGCATTTAGATATAAAACTCCATTAATTAGGTTGGAATGAGCTTCTTACACTATTGTTGAACTCTTGAAATGAATATGTTAGCTTACAAAGATGAACAATTGACTAATCATTCTGTCCAGCACATTATTTATTTTGCTTTGCATCGAGATCTAGATTACATATTTGAGGCTACTTTCAATAGCTTAACTGAGATTTTACTGGCTGAAATGCATTATAAGATCTTCCCAAGCTTTGGCAGGTGAAATGGTTAGTTATTATTCTTATCTGCTAGTGTCCATGATGTGCTCTAAATTTAGTTCGTTCTTCCTGTCAAGTAATCATTTTTTCTTTTTTTGTGCAGAATCATAACTTGCCATTTACATATGATTTCCATATCTATATGATACGTTCTGTGGAAAATGAATTCAATCAGATTGCTGGTATCAGGTACCCTATTGAATATCTCTTTCAATATTGCAGAAGCTCCATACTATCTTGATGCTTACTGAATTGAGTTATATAGAACAATATCTACCCTGAATGAACTTTATTTCAAAGTGTACTCTGTAACTTTAAAAATAAGTCTTTTAAATTAAAAAAGTCATTCCTTACAAGTGAATGCCTATTCTTACAGAATTATAAATATATATTTTACATTAGAGTCTTGATTCCCTGTAAATGAATGAATGAATTTCCAAATATGGAAACACTATTTGCACCTAAATATTCATCGACTTGACAACATTTTGTTGATCTTAATTTGGCAGTGCACCTCTGTGGGGTTTTGTGATTGCTTTTATGCTATTTAATGTAAAGGGTGAGTCTTTTTATGTTTTCAAATTTAAATTTTATCCTTTTAATCCAATGCTAAGGAATTTGTATATACATATTTATTTCTATGATACTTTAGGTGAGTGCCAAATATATATAACTAGGCACAAATATGATTCCAAGTTGTCTCAGAATAAATGGATAAACAAAAATTGACATTTGCATTTAAATAATTCTTCTCATTATTGTTTTAATGTAGTTCAATTTGTGCAGGAACTAATCTATACTTTTGGATCGCCTTTATCCCTATTGTTGTAAGTTTGCATGCTATACCTGTAGTTTGTTCTCCGTCTATCACTAATAAAATTTCAACCTGAAAAGTGTTCTAATTTGATTGCTATATGAATAATGGAAAATTATTAATGGAAAATTATATCTAATTTGAAACTGGGTTTTAGCCTTGGTCACTATGGTTGCACACTATGTATTTGCCTTCACTGTTATGGGCTAAAAGATTTACTCACAAAATCCATCACTGTGTTCTGACTGAGATCCCTCATTTGCTGTGACTGCAAATGATGTGGACAAAACTAATTAAAAACTTCAAAATCTCATAAAATTTTTTATACTATACCTAAGGCCATGAAGGCTTTTTTTTGACCTTTTAACCTGAAAGAGATAAAATTGGTAACAATCATTAAACCCTCATCACATATATTGATATTTCAATATGCTCGTAACCGTGCATAATCTGAACAAAAAAGGACTTTTCCTTGTATCTTTTAGACCACTGTATATCTTTTGCTGTGTGTCGCCTTCGTGAAGGTTTTGTATAGACTTTACTTCTCTGATGACACTCTGATGCCCCTGTCCTAAGGTCTGCAAAAAACATATATCTCTTCTCTTTTTGCATCATACATGTTAATATGCATAGTTTGAGTGCACTATTACTATGTAATGGTTATCTTCTTTGATTGATATTCAATATCTATTCCTTTGTGATTGTTTACTGGCTGATTGAAGACAACCAATGCTGCTTGGGTACTGTTATACGCTCTTGTGTCACAAATGATATGACTATCATTGATCCTCTGCTGCTATTTCTGGGTCTGTTTTTGTTGACTGTGTTCTTTTGTGATCACTGTATACTATGTTGGGTTGTATTTGCATGACTTGACCCTAATATCTACTTATGACTGAAGAAAACCCCCTTGAAAACAATATTATGAGCTTTCCTAATTGTTAAAATTTGAATGAATACAGGAGTCAAGGGATTTTCATAGTTCCTTACCAGTCATTTGCAAACTGGTTGTGGCATTTCTCTAAAGTTTGTAAAGCCTGATGTCTATAGTCTGCGTATATTTAATAAACTATTTGTAGTGTGGTTTGTAGTCTAGAGTCATAGTTATTTGAAATTTGTTTGAAATATTGTCAAATTTGTCAGTTGTCCATATGAAGTTTGTAACATGTCTCCATAGGGTTGAACATGTGTTGAAAGTTTTGGTGGAAATCAATTGTGGAAGTTCTCAGTTTTGCAATAATGTTATGAAGCATATCTTAATTTTGAGTTCAGACTGAGATGAGATTTGAGCTACCTTTGTAAGTTGGTTTTTCTATATTAAATATTATCACTCCTCTTTTGAATTCTTTTCGTGTGAGAGGCTACTTGGATTGGCTATTTGTTGAAGGTGGGGGTACCTGTTCCTTGATTGCATCAGCCTCTTTAGTAATTCGGCAACCTCATTCTTTCGTGTTTTAGAACTTCACCAATTCCCTATTTTGGCTTTTGACTGCTCACTGGTACTTGGTGGATGATAAGTACTGGTAATGTGATTCTTATGCTTTGATGATTATTCTTTCGATAGATCTAGAAGAATACAGATTTGAGTTTAAATCTTTCAATGATTACATAATTAAGTTCATGAAAATTTAATTTTTTAATATCTGTTTTAAACATTTATTTCAGTTCCTTATAATTTTGGAGCAATATTTAATTTAATACCCACACTCAGCAATTTTGGCATTGCATAAGATGTCTTTTATGAATTTATTGTGTCTATGTAATATAACGTGTTATTTATTTTTCTTTTTGCAAAAATATATTGATAAACTCAAAGAAGGGGAAAAAGTTGGGGTGTTGGATCCAATAGATGGAATTGTTCGTCTGAAAGATAAAGAAAGAACCTTCAAATGTATATTTGAAAAAGATATATATATATATATAAAATATTATACACTAGCTTTAATATTAATACTATCATGCACTACTATAGATGGCATTTTTACAAGGAGCGAATCCCTATAGTTTATAATTAACACTATAAAGTAGTTTTAAAATTTAAACTATTATAGACGAAGAATATATATTAATTGTTATATAATAAACTATAAATAAAAAATAATGTAAAATTTATAATTTACATATTAGTTTTTGATATTAATATATAATGTATATTATTTTTTGATGGAGGAAACTCAGGTTTTCGCTTGGTATGATCCCAGACAGACCATTTACAGTGGATCTCTTCTCATGAGGTCTTTTTTGGTTGCATTAATTTTTTAAACAATGATTAAATAAATGACCGCTTAACAACAATCAATGACTAAATATATGAATAAAGTAATGACTAAATAAATGACTACCATGACTAAATAAATGACCAAATCGATCAATCAAAACAACTAGTAAATGACTAAAATACTTTAATAAACTACTAATGGTCACATGACCAAGATTAGTATTTATATGCAATTTTTAGTAGTCTTTTTAGTCATATATTGCTATTTTTGTACTAGGGTTTGCAAATCTTCAGCATTTGAAAGTCTTTTTTATCAAGAGAGGATAAAATGCCTTCGATATTTTATTTTTAGTAATGCATAAAAACACCATCAACAAAGGTAGTAGAAGATGAATTTCAAAATGAAGATTTGAAGCTCGATAAAAGACCTCACAAGGATGGTGCAATGATTGACTTGAATGAAGAAGAAGGCATAGCGGAGCTAATTAAGGAAGTTGCAGTTGTAACAAGCGATTAGTAAAAACACATTGTGTTGGGTCTCAAATCAACAGATTGGATAGGTTCTAAGGAAATGCCAACTCCTATAATCAAACCCTCCAATTGACTTGGCCAACTTATAGAGTGAACCTACTTGGTTACTAACTCTCTCACTTTAGGCTCTATAGGACCTAGGCGGGTATACCTACTCACTAGTTGTTCCTTCAACTGATGCTTTTTATAGCAGATTTAGTGTCTTAATCTAATATCTCCTAGTCTCAGAATGGCATAAGTTTCTCAAACAGATTGATTTTAGATGTGTGTACTGATCTATGTATCTTACAAAGGTATATATGTTACACTTTGGCTAAATTACCTTACTATACCTACTCTACTAATCCTAATGCTTAAAAGTAAAGGGTAATTGGGATGGTTAAAGGGTTTGTTTACAAATTATCAGTGTCTTTCCTCTTATTTGGGCTACAGAGTCTTATATTTCTTCAGGACTTATTGTGTAAACTTATGGGACAGTTTTTAAACCCACCCCCTCTCAACGAGTCTGTCAGTTACTATTTCTTATGAGCTCTACTTCAATGTCTATATTGTAAACCACTTGAATGAATTTAACCCTAACTTTAAGAGACCATCCAAGGAAGAAATACAAGAAACAATTACAATTCACAAGTAAATCTTTTTTGATCCAAATCTACAGTATGAAACACAAAATTTCACTGGAAGAACACAAATAACCTTATCTCCTTTAGATAATATCACAAGCAATTGCCTTCTGAAAATATGTTAACTCTCAAGATATATGAGAAAGAAAATTCAACTGGTAATTTTTGATAAAATGTTTAAAAGTACAAAATTGCCTCCACCTCTTGTCTCTCTATTCTCCCTCTTTACATTTTACATCACACATATATATGTAGTTGAATGGTTTTCATATCCCTTTGGGTGAAAAGACACCCCCCTTTTAAATAAAAATAATTCCAAATCCCGAAATTGCCTTAGTTTATTTAATTAATTGTCACTTTACAAGTTGTTTAGGCATATTAGGGGTAATTTAAGGCTATTTTATGGGTATATAATGGATAAATGGTCTTTAAATGATGTAAATACCCCCTTTGGTGCTTCACAGTCCATTTTTTATGCCCATTATTATGTTTATGTAATGGTTTCATATTGTGCAACAAATATAAAACATATTACTTGTACCTATTCAATATATATATATATATATATATATATATATATATATATATATATATATATATATATATATATATATATATATATATATATATATATATATATTTCTTATTCCTTGTCTTGGAATTTGGAATTCTAAAAATTGCAAAATTTAGGGTTCCAACACATTGCACAAGTGGAGTTAAAGTTTGATTTGCACAATCAAAAAGTTGATTTATTAGTGCATACAAATAGTTGTCTAGTTTTAGATTTGTAGGCGGATATTGAGTGTTTTTGTGTGGAAGAAGTAGAAGATGTTGCCAATGAGATTTGATGGAGTTGGACAATTCATAGTGGATCAAAATCTACAAAAGAGGGGAATAGTGGAGGCATTATTTGGTGGAGGAGGCTAGTTGATGGTGGATTGGATCCCACAAAGGAGAAGATGAGACTTTGGTAGAAGAGGAGTACACGGTGGATACAAATCCATGAGAGGACCAAAGAGTGGTAAGCAGAAACACGAGGAAGGTGACAATTATTTTGGCAAAATACTAGAAGAGAATGTGAAAGAGGTGATTATATGCTTCTAACACAGTGACGGAGTTCGTTGAAGGTTGTTACTATTGGAAGTGGATTGACTCTGAGAGGAGGGGGTGAATCAGAGTCAATAATCAATTTAACTCTCTTTAATTTTTTCTTACTTTGGAAAACTCTTTTAACACACATATGACACCCTAACTTGTATCGAAGCATGCATTTCTGATTAAACAATATATATAATTGAGTAATCTTGATATGCTTCTTATTGAACTTGTCAAAGCATCAAATTATGACTGGTAGAATTAATTAAAAAACAAAGTGACCAGCATAAAGAATTAAAATTTTGTAGAACAACAATGAAGCATAAATAAATGTATCAGAGCATTCATCTAATGGAACACATAAAGTGGATTAGCACACAACACAGATTTTCATGAGTGGAAAACCCTCTTGGGGTAGAAAAACCACTCGATAAAAGAATATTTTATTATCTCAAGAAGCACCCACTCCTTACACTATATTAAGAAGTCTCAAACTTCAAGGAGCACCGACCCCTATGTCACAAATGATATCAAGAAAATATCTCCAATTACGAGCACTGATAAATTCAGAAGTGCATCATATTATGCAACTCTCAACTTGTCAATCACTGAACAAGATTAATACAAAAGATGGTCTATCACCGCCATCTCTATTTTTTTTATTTTTTTTTGTTACACCCTGTTATGTTCAAGAGATCTATCCTTCATCAAACAAAACCAACTAACAAAACTTCTTCCTTGACCACGCTCCAAAATCAGGTTCCCAAACTGTAATACGGGTTTTATAGAACTGAATCACAACCGGAATAAAACTGTTTTGTGTGTTCATCCTTGAGTAGGGTTACCAAACCCTAACTTAGGTTGGAGTTAATAAAAATTTATCACCAAAATAAATGTACTGCATAGGATCTCTTTAGAAATACTTCTTTCCTTTTCCCAATTTTTGTTTCAAAAAAAAATTACTTGTGATTATTTCTTTGGAAGAATATAGTAGCAAGAAAGATATTTTTAATCTTTGCATTTTTGATAACTAGAAATAACAATTTGACAATTTGATGCTAAAACAATTGCGAGAAATCCCCACAAAATTAGCCATAAAATATTACCATCTGAAGCATTCATACCTGTAGATTATTAAATCAAAAAATACCACAATGCGAATTTGAAGAACCACTGGTCACTGAACCTACCTTCTTCTCTTCCACAAAAAGTTTCACTATCAATGAATACCAAAAATTAATCTGCTTACACCTGTCCACTATTCATAGAGATAAAGCTATATAGTCACCAAAACCTTTTTGTCATCAAGAACAATGCAGCATAACAAAGGTAACAGTTACAACCTCAAAATGTACTCCTATTACCTAACTCTATTTTGTGAGTTCTACTCACAAAATTATCCCCATCTAGCGTGTCTGGTATAGGAGTTCACGAGCTTATAAGCAATAAACACCACCAAAAGCATTTGTCATGTTTGGTGTAGGAGCACACGAGTTTATAGGCAATAAAGACCACCAAAAGCATTTGCCACTTTGTTTTCTTAGTTTTGTTTTGATTTTGTTTGGTATATCTCATTCGACTTGTAGAAGATCGATCATGAATATGAAATGTTTGAATGGAAAGTTTAAAATAGAAATGTCCCTCGAAAAGTCAATACCCTTTTGTGTTGCTATATCTGGCTATGTAGTTATGGAGGCCATGTACATTATAGTGATTCCCCATATGTTTCCTAACATGAAATAGTACTGCGTATTTATTGCTTATTGTTCACCCCAATATGCATTGTCTAGTGCAGGGCCGACACATGAAAACTCAGCATACAATTATGGGAAGGATGCAATCTTGATATTTACAGCCTCGATATGGAAGGTGCATAGAGGTGTTCTTCCAGGCTTTGTTGGCTGTGGATGTATTTAAACAAATATGATTGACAGATGCATCTACCAGCAGAAGCCAAAATGTGAGCATTGGAATAAGGCATGGACATCTATCTATCATAAATTATTTTTGTTGTAGCTTGTAGTACCCTGTTGGACGTATATGCAAAATGTGGTCGAAGCGTAGGTAGGGTACGTTTAACTATTTGATAGGATGCCTCATTGAAATCTTGTCTCATGGATCGCCATGATTGCTCAATTTGCACAAAAAGGGATATGTCCAAAAGGATTTTTAAACTATCAAACAAATGAAGTGGTAGGCGTATGGCAAATTTCGTAGCTTTTACCAGCACGCACATTGAAGAAGTTCCTTAACTATAGCTGTTCGATCAGGATTTAATAAGCTAAAAAGACATTCGTCGAACGGGGAAAATAGTGAAACCAATAACTCATAGAATCGAAATTTTGGAAGAGGAATTGAAAATCGATAGATGACAAATATACCTAGCAATGAACAAATGTGGGCTGCATATGGAAAGAGGAGTAGAAGGTGTGGCGCAAGATATAAGAAATGTGTGCAGGGGAAGGGAAACACACAGAGCAGATCGGAAGAGAAATGTTTGCATCGTGAGAGAAAAGTTGTGTGAGCATTGAAGTTACACAGGAGAGTAAACTAGCTATACAGAGGAAGAGAGGCTATTGATAGGCCAAAATTGTAAATGATGTGTTGCAGATTTATAGAGGTTAAATCATGTTTCTTATTCCAACATAAGCATTTTGTAGCAGAGACTATCTATATTTGTTAAGTGTTTTTGTGTGTTGAGCTTTGTAAGAAAGAGGGGTTTTTGTCTTGCAATCACTCAAGAATGTGAAAAAATAATTGAGAACTATTGATGTAAAAGAAGAAAAGTTGATAATAGAGGTGAAAAAATATTATTTATATTCAAATCAATTTTCTAATTATAACCATGATGACATGATTATGTTTTTTTTATAATCAAATTATGTCAATAATACTTCAATAGGAAAAAAAGTATCATTCTTGGGCTCTAGGTAGTGATGTAGCACAAAACATAAATCTTTAAAATTGATTCCTTGAGGAGTATCACATAGAGTGTTTTGTGTTATTATTTTTGGTCTAATAAATAAGTCTACAACTAAAAGGAAAACAATCTATTTGACTCAAGCTAACAAAACATTGTGATTTAGTAATTAAATATGAATTATACATTTGTTAATTCAAAATAACTTATTATCCTTTTTCCTCACTCAATAACAAAGCTACTTAATCTTGTTTGGTAATCGAGATATAATAAACAAAATTAAAATTGATTGTGTGATTATATCATGCATAGTTTTAAGGAATTAAAGTTGTTTAGGCTCAAAGACAAGCCTCCAATTTAAATAAGTTTTTCTCTTGTTTAATAAGGCATGTTAGAAAATATTTGATGGCATGCATGTTACAACAATGCAACCTATTATAACTTTATAAAAATGCATAACAAGGGTTCTATAATTTTACTTGTTAAGCAGAGAGAGATATACTAAAATGGGAGTGAGTCAGTATATGTCAATTCCAATTTAATCTAACATTAAGTATCATTGAAAACTTTTCCAATTATCATAGAAACATTTTAAAAAGATATAAAAATAGAGGGCAACAATTTTTCATGAAAACCCATTAGGAAAAAAGCCATAGTGAGATCAACTACTAGGATGTACTATCCAAATCTAGCCATACAAAGTAAATAGTTCACTTAAAGTATTTTGTAGGAAACAACCCACAAGAATTAAAAACTATAATGAGGACATCAATATCTAATCAAATTTGTAGACATCAACCTACAAGAGTCATTGATCCCCTAATACGAGAATTGAGCATCAATATAGGTGGTGAAACACCAACCTTAATTCAACAATGTATATGGAAGATATGTTATGATGACCTTCAAGGCCAAAACATTAACATCTCTCTAATTTGATCAACTTCATAACACTCCCACATTGTTCATAAGATCTACATTTCAAGTTTCACACTTAAATACAAATTGGCTAGACATCTTGCACAAATTTTGCCACGATTATCAAATTTATTCACAAAAAATTATTGTAGTGTCATAAATTATAACCCTCTATATTTTGCAACACTCTTTGTGCCCCTACCTTAGTGTGATCTGTGAGGTCCCACCTATAGTTCACTATTGATACTTTATACCTGGATGCAACTTTGAAATACTCAACATGCATCTGGTTTGCAAACACATTTTGGTTATAAGCATGCTGGACATGTAGATTATCCTAATTATTCTTTTCGAATCTGATATAGTTGAGATGAAATTGAAAATGCAACATAGCATAATTTATATGCAATATTAACTTACAATAGACAAATATTGTTGAAGTGATTTAAGCATAGTGAATCAAGTGAATGAAAATGCTTGTGTCATATGATGATTATAAGTTTATGGGGCTTTGGGATATGAAACTATGTTGTACTAACGATTGTATCGAAGTAAGATCAAATCATAGATTTGGAAGAATCAAGTTGTAGGAAGAGACTCCATGGTTATGAGGTAAGTAGTTTACCTACATTGTCTTGATTTATTATTTTGAAAGAATTTTAAGAATAAGAATCAAGCATTACTTTCATTTGATTACAATATGTCCTTGAAAACATAGATGATAGTTTAATTACTTTTTACTTCGACATTTCATATATCCATATAGTAAATTGATTTATGGTCGACATATTTTGATGTATAGTATTTATTATCATTATAAATAGATTTTGGTTTGTGTTTATGTTTCAATACTAGCATAAATTAAATTTGTTCTTGAGTATTTAAGGTAGATTATTAGGTAAGGGGATTGTTATATATGAAACTTCAAATTGGCTGGATTAACATAACATAATTAATTCATACAGATTAATGGGCATCTTAGATTCATACATTTAGAACAAAGAAAAAATATAGAGTATGACTACATGTGAAAATTGCTAAAGTAATTTTATGAAATTATATTTTAATATATAAATAATAATGATTAACACTTAACATTCATAGAATAATAAAAACCACTTTCTTAAAGGAAATATATTAATCATTTCAATTACTTGTAATATACAAATGTGAGTTTGGACTAAAATGAAAAAATAATTCAATAATATGTGAAACTTGAAGGTTAAAGCTCTTGATAGAAGTTTGAGAATATTATAAATATATAAAGGGGCCAATGTGTTATCCCTAAGATGTGGGGATGACCCCACAATGTAACGGTAAACAAATGTGTTAACCCCAAGATGTGTACCTTGAAATACATATTCATATGATAAGATTTTAACAATGTTGATATATAGCTAGAGAGGATTATGGAAGCAAAAGTATTAACATTTTGTTTATAGAGGCCACTTTTAGTATTTAAATATAAAACCTATGTTGTTCGATTATGCTTACTAGTTACTAATATCTCATTATCTAATTGTTTATTGTAGTTTGGTTTGTTTTAAGTTGAATCCTAATTGGTATGAGCATTCTCCTATGAGAAAATTTTGGATCTTAATTGAATATGAAATGCAAGCCGGATAGGAGGATGATATATGACCTTATTGATAAGACCATATGTATTGGATAATCTATGTAAGCAAGTGAAGAATTTTAGAGTGGCGAGTCCAAGAAGTTAAGCGACAAGAGATGACACTAAAAATATGAATATTCACTAAAAAGGTTAATTGGATGTAATTGAAGTAATGAATTTGGGAACACCTAGATGAAGTAATGATAGGTATGGGAGCTATGTTAAGGTAGGTGGATGAAAGAAAATACAACAAAGGAACAATGGGAGGCGTCATTCAAGACAAGACATAAAATATCTTGTTTACTAGCAATTGCACCTTGGTGTGCAATGGTTACGTTGAAAAGGTGGGGAAGGTCAAGAAAAATTATTATCTTTTGCATTCATTTTCACACATACAAAACACATTGTGAAATATAAAAATTAAACACAAAATAGAAAATAAATAAATAAATAAATTGGAGGACTATCTCATTGACAAAAATGCTCCAAACTTAAGTGTTGATGAAACAAAATGCCACAACAATTAAAAATATTTAATAGAGTGCAAACATAAAAAAAAATCAAGTTGGAGATGCTCTCAATAGAGGAGTAGATAGAGAAGCATTATAATCCTTGGTCTAAGATTAGCACTCGAATCTAGTCAACATGTTTCCCTTGAGTGATACAACAGTCAAATACCTTGGCCTGGAACTACTGAAAAGTGAGAAAAGTTTCTTTCCTTTGTCCAGAAAGTGCTCTAAGAATCCTCTTACCCAATTCAAAACTTTCACAACAATCTCAACAAGAATGAAAAGAAAGAAATGTAGCAAACTCAAATTCAAGCATGCACAAGCCTTAAACTATCAAAACCTTGTATAATTCCAATTGGCATTTATGTGTTCCTACAAATGTCATGTCACAATCATCACTAAATGGAAACCCTAGAGCTGATTATTTGAGTGCATTTTAAAGACAATTTTGATGTTTCCTTTTATTAGAAATGGTGATATTTCGATTCATGAAACTATTAAAGGTGCTTTTAACTCAAATTGTCTAGAATATTAGTAAAGAAAATGATAAGGAAAAGGGTTTTGACAAGGAATTAAGAACCATTTCTACAAATTTTGACAATTTCAACTACATGTTGTGGTTTCAAATGAAGGGAAACATTACGAGGGACATCCTCAAAGAACCCATGGACATTGGACCTACAAGTTATGTAAGTATCATTATAGAATTAAACTTTTCCCCTTTCCAGATGGTGTGCAATGGTTATGCCGAAGATGTCTCTTCTCCCTCATTTTGTCTGAGAAGTACTGATACATGGTTTGAATCTACATTATTATTCTATTTCTATCAATTATCAGAAAATGAACTTGAAGAAAATATTCTTCTCAATTTACACAAGAAGAAATGGATTGATGGTCTGACCCTTCAATGCTTTGATTCTCATGCTAAAGCAAATGAACAAATAGTTCAGGTGTGGAATCGCGTGTACAAAACATTTCCTGAATTTCTTTCATTTCATAAGTATGTTCTCATCTGTATATTTACATTTACAATCTCATTCTAAATATTGTGAATAATATATGCAGGAAATGCTTGACCTTGCAGTCAAGTATAACAAAGCCATACAAGAAGAGGACTGGTTGCCGCCTGAAAAACTTGTTATTGGAAATGCTGGTAGAGAAGATGCCAAAAAAGATCTAGAGGAGCACGTTGTAAATTTTATATCTTGAAATATAGTTCAAACCTTAGGCACCATGCTTGATATAGTTTTTTTTGAAGTTTTAGGAAATTACAGAATCTAGTGAACATCTTTTTCTTTCATTTTGTGCATCCATAAGAGGAAACAAACATCATATTGGAGAAATGAGTCATACCCCTAAGATGATGACTTGATTATTGAACTTATGGGTTGTTTATGCCTGAGATCATATTATCAAAGGAATCAGGATATTGGATGCTTATATATTATGTTTGGTTTTCTTTCTAGTCAAGCGAATTTGATGTGCAAAAAATTGATAAAATGATGTAAGTAAATCCATCAGCTGGTTACTGGTGTGAGCCATGAGTACAGTAGTAATAGATTGTTCCCTTTGAGTTGAACTATTGGGTTCGGGTTCATGAAAACATTTATGCAATTTATGTACAAACTCGAAGAAATTTGATAAAAAAAATTGAAGCTTGGGAATGTGTGGAATTATGACCTGTAGATTTACTTCAATTATGGGACTCCCACACACTAGCAATGCATTATATTAAGATTCAAAATTGAACATAATTTTTAAACATTTAATTATTATTTACTCTGGAGGTGTATCCTATATGAGATGCACAATCTAACTTTTGAAATCTATGTTTGAAAATGAATAGAAAACAATGCAAGACGATCAATAGTATATTGTTTTTTGATCACTTTTCCACTGACTTTTACCGTTTTCATAAGCATTTAGCTACACTTAACACGCAATCATTAATTATCTACTTGATGTCTTTACTGTAGTTTACAGGCTGACAATTCTTTTTATATGATTCATCAATGCATGATTACAAAGACTCTTGGTAGCTTTTTTCATTTCCTCTATAATCCAGTGTATGGAATTTATGATCTAATGCCATACACGGGATTATAGAGGAAAAGACAAAAGCCGTTGAGCATCTCTGTAAGCAATAATTGATGAATCTATATGCAGGAAAAGTGGTTTAATGAAACTGAAATTATTTATTCAAAGACTTGCCCACACACCAATGGGACTCTTGGTGCAAGTTATGGAGCTATGAGGAATAGCTCAACTTCCCAAAGGGTGTTCCATTGTTCTCTATCTCACAAGATCCCTCGGGCCAATACCTTTTCTCTCAGATCACTGAGCAAAGTGACCGAGGGATGACAAATGCAAGAATGAGGGATGCTTTAGATCAAATTTAGTATGAACGCATCCTATCTATACATGATTATAAAAAATGAACTAAACTAGATGATAAGATGAAAATATTTAGTAAAAATACTATCCTAACATGATATACTAATGATATGATTTAATCTAAGATGATAGAAATGCATCTAAAATGATTATTAGATTTATTTCCATTGCAAAGAGAGGCCAGATGCTTGCTAAAATTGAGTATAAGTATGATACTAAAGACTTGGATGATAAAATAGAGGGATGAGGGCTCTATTTATAGGAGAAACATGGCAATGGATGGTCAGGATTGAAAGTTATCAATCCATGTTTACAATTCTCACCAATGAAATGGTGACAATTGTCAACATAAGACTACTTGATAGGGGATGTAAGAAGCATTAAATGCTTGAGAAGACCTCATGGTTACCTTAGGAGGTAAGGGTTAAGGTTAGGTTAGGGTTATCCATTGGATAAAGATTCTATCCAAGGGGTAAACTATTATGCAAGGGTTAAGGAGATAACCATGGTCAAACCAATAAATGCTTGATGAGACCCTTGGGTTAGATGAGGGTTGAGTTAGGCAAAAAGTCTCTAACCATGCCACAAAGGGTTAGTTAACCATTAATGGTTTGAAAGACTTTGGGGAGAAATTTGTAAGAGTCCTTCCAAATTTGGGGGTATTCAACAAGTTATCTTGTTGAAGGCATAAAGGCTTTAATGCCTTTGGAAGACTTTACTCCAAATTTGAGAAGTGACCTCCTCAAATTTAGGGAAATGGGATATTTGAAGGATTTTAGACTAATTGATTAGGATTAGATGGATTCTAGAAGAATTTAGGAAGAGGGGTTTAGGAGGCAAGTGGGAGATGTAGGAAAATGCAAGTGGGTGAGGGATAATATGATTTAATTAAAACAAATTGCTTTATTTCAATTATGGTTGGAAGTGGAGGATTAAATACATTAGATTTATTTATTTAGGGTGAACTTATTTAATTAACTTTAAATTTAATTAAAAGTGGAGAGAAAGGATTTAATTAAATAAAACGATTTGTTCAATTAAATGATATAAAAGGTTTAAGTGATTTTAAAAAAATAAATTGAATAATTTATTTAATTATATAGAGGAATGTGGATGATTTAATTAAATTAGTTTTAACTAAATAGAGGAATGAGAATAAAATGAACATTAAATATTCATTTAGGAATATGGTCATTTTTATACGTCTACAAAATCATATAAAAAGTGCTACCAGCCTATAAACTATAATAAATACATGAAGTAGAGAATTAATGATTGCATGTTAAGTGTAGCTAAATGCTTATGAAAATGGTGAAAGTCAGCGAAAAAGTGATCAACAAACAATATACTACGGATTGTCTTGCATTGTTTTTATTCATTTTAAACCATAGATTTTAAAAGTTAGATTGTGTATCTCAAATAGGATACTCCTTTAGCGTAAACAAGAGGAGAATAGTGAAAAGTATGGGGTCTCTCTGCAATTTTAAATCGGAGCCATTTAGTCTCAGATTCACCACAACTGGAGGGGCACATAAACTAATTTCCTGTTAGAAGAAAAAGGATGGTGCATGGTTTTTGGTTTTAAATAAAAATTTCTAAGTGGGGGTTTTATACCTATCAATGAGATTCTCTTGAAAGTTTCCAAAAGCCATTTCATTGGAAAATTTTATCTAAACCCGCACAAGAGGATCTAGCTGGAAAATAAGAACACAACTTGCAGTAAAACATAATAGAAAATTTAGAGCAATAACTTGTTCATTAATTGATTGATCATATAAAAATGAATGAATTACAAAAATATATAGAGCCTCTGTGAAAGCATAAAATAGAGAAAAAAGAAACAAAAGCCTCTGTGAAAGCATAAAATAGAGGAAAAAATAGTAATAAAACTGTCAACCTTATTTAGCTTACAATAAAACAAGAAACAATTGTAACAACCCATAAAACACCAATTTGCGGTGTGGAAAAGCAAAAAAAATAGATCAAGTAGAAACCCTCCCCCACCTCAAAATAAACACTAACTTTGTATAGAAACTTCTGTATTGCAATGAACTTCACTCCAAATAGGTCTCAGAGAAAGTGAGAATGAAAAGATAGGGCCTATTTATGCCTCCACAAAGAAGAGAGAGTATGTTAATACAGGGTGTAGCATGGCGAATGTTGTAGTAGGTTCCTCTACAACAAATGATGCCTCTTCCTTTTGGAAGATAGAAACTTCGAGCTATCAAACTGCTGAATTCCCACTCAAGTGAAATGTATGAAGGAATCAAGATGAAAGGTTCTAAAAAATACTCATATTTCTCCAATTTGATGCTGAACAATGACTTTGTCATACAAGACTAGAGAACAGTGACCTCTGAAGTGTGAGATTTGTTCTAATCTGAATCAAGATGTTTCAATAGAGTAGCATGGAGTGGCTGAGAGAGTACAAGAGAATCCAAACTAGAAGAATATGCATCTTTATGTGAGTTGATGTTGGAGAGATGGTACATGTCCTCAATGTTGTCATCATGATCAAGGAGAGATTCAACAAAGAAAAGATAAATGTTTGATAAGATGATATCTCTCTCATCAGGAGGACAAGAATGAACCTACTGAAAATAATCTGAGGTAGCATTTGGAGAAGCCAACATCTCTATCAAACTAGTAGGTGGAGGTGACTGAATAGATTCCAATACTGGAGGTGTAGAAAGAGGAGTCAAGATAATCAAGACTCTTCCAATAAGCAATTTCCTCTTTAGTGTCATCATCATATATACGATCATCATCATTATCAAGGGAGAGAAGCGTTCCTATAGTTGAATCATCTAGGAACGGAGGTTCGGTGGGATCTCCATACATTTCTCATAAAGTGGCCCAAAGAGTGTGAGGGCACTCAATGTGTGATAGAGCCCATGATGTGTGGTCCCCAACACTTAAACCAATTAATCCTAAGAAATGATCATTTCTACTTTCCCAAGAAAATTTCTACCAACAAGAACTTGGTTCAGGAATAAGCCCATACAAATGTGGCAATACATCAATCCATTGACAATGCTTTAGGATTCCATCATGCTAGGACTTGTAGTTTCCTTCTTCCAAAGTGATGATAGATGGATGATGTTTTATTCCCATTCTAGATTTAGATTAGCCCCTTTTGGAACTTTATTTTATTTCATGAATACATAAACAAAATTAATGGAAAGCCCCCAAGACAATGAAAAATTCTATTATAAAAGAGCTCCAATCTTCAAAAACTGCAAAAGATTGTTATGCTTCTTCTTTCGAGCAACCATGTGCTCTGATACCTTGTAAATTTTTATCTAAACTTGCACAAGAGGATCTAGTTGGAAAATAAGAACACAACTTGCTGTAAAACAAAAGAGAAAATTTAGAGCAATAACTTGCTCATTAATTGATTGATTGTATACAAATGGATGAGTTACAAAAATATATAGTCTTTGTGAAAGCATAATGTTGGCATTTCAGTAGAAAGAAAGATTGTTGATATTCAATAAGGATATTGAGAAGGTTGTTGAAGATTATTGATATAACTGAAGAAGGATGATAACTATCTTTATAACATTATTTTGTCATTGATGTCAAGAAATTGATTATTTGATTCAGTATGATATTGCCATATCTTGAGAAGATTGATTAGAAGAGAATTAAGATGTTGGTAAAAGACATAGAAAGAATGTCATGAATAAGAGGAGGAATAAGTTATTCAATGGGCAACTATTACTGAGTTAGACAATGATGAGATCATGATGTTTAGATTGTTTTTATATCCTACATATGTTGTTGATTGTAAGGTTAATACTATACTATGTCACCGAGCAAAGAACCTAGTCGGTAAACCCTAAGGAACCTAGTCAGTAAACCCTAAGGTTATCGATATCGGTTAATGAAGGCAAAATGTCTACCGAGTAAGGTTTAGTATTTACTGAGTTGCAACCAAGTTATGACAGTGCGCATTGGATGGATAAAAACATTATTTAATGAAGGACAATGATTAGCTAGAGATATATAAATGATTGGTATGCCATGCATGAAGTTTGTTAAGGATCTATGGCAAAGGAAAATCGACAGGAAGATCTATAGCGTAGATTGAACCGCAATAACCTTATGCAAGTTCCAAGAAGGGAATGCAAGTCCATAGGCAAGGTAAAACATTTTAAGATCGGAAGGATACATTGAACCTGGTCAAGTTTGAAGATCTTATGGCTAAGATTGATCATGGGAAATGTTATCAAGGAGATTTAGCGGTTAACAATTGTTTATAAATAAGGAATTGTTAATAAATAATGTATGCGGGCAAGTGTAAGCACATGAATTCTACATAGTGATTACCAAGCACAGAAGCTTGAAGACTTGTTTGAATAACAGAGTAGAGAGCCTAGTAAAGGGAAAATATAAGTCCTATGACTAGATTGTTTTGAGCAAATAAGACTCTGCTTTAGCATTTTAGATGTGAAGTTGTAGATATATTTTATTACTGTTATTTTGTAAGTAACAGAAAATCTCTTAACCGAGTGGACTTAACAGTCTTATTTGTAAACCCTCTAGCAAGGTAACATTCTAAATGAGTGTTTGAAATCCTTTGACAAGGTCACTTCTAACAAAGTGAAGATCCTAACAGATCTGAGGGAAATCCCTTAACCGGGTCACATCTAGCAACGTGTTTGTAATCTTTCACAGGATTTGCTTTTAACCAAGCATACTCTAGAAGAGTATATTTCTTAGTGGGTCTGAAATCCCACAGTGGTTTTTCCCTATTTGGGTTTCCACGTTAAATCTGGTGTTATGAGTGTTATGATGATTATGTGTTCATGAGTTTGCATGTTTAGCAGTTTTTGGTTAAGTTGCTGAAGTATAAGTTACTGAGGTTGAATCTTTTGATTTATGGAAGGTTAAGTTTGTATGATTCACGCTCCACTCTCATCTCGTTAGCTATTGGCATCTGTACTTTACTTTTAGTATCAGAACTATCAATTGGTATCAGAGCTCTGGACTCCGAAAGAAAAAGTTTAAAGGTACTTGAGGCAAAGATCCGAAGATGTATAAAAGGGATGCACCGAAGTTGAACAAGTTAAGTTTCTCCACATGGTGGAGAAGGATGAAGCTGCATTTATCAAGAATTGGAGAATATGCAACATATTATCTAAAGAATGATTACATTGCACCGAGCACCAATCCTATGACATTGGAAGAGATAAAGGCAAAGAAAGAACATATTCAAGCTATGATTGAAATAACATCAGCATTGATTGACTCAGAGTTTAATGATCTAGAAGGCTGTAATGATGCAAAAGCCATGTGGACTAAGCTCATATTTGTGTATGGAGGTGATGAACATGTTCAAAGAGCTAAAGTAGATAGTCTAAGTGGACAACTTGAATCCATGAGAATGAATGAAGGTGAGAACATAACCCAATACAGTACAAGACTAAAGGAGACTATCAATCAAATTAAAGGAGCAGGTGGAACTATTGAAGAAAAGGATATAACAAGTAAGTTGTTGAGAACCCTTCTACCAGCTTATGCTATTCGAGTCTCTGCAATCAATGAATTGAGGTCTGTACCTAACATGCCAGTTTCTTTGGATGCTACCATTGGTAAGCTACATGCATTTGAGTTAAGTAATTTTGATAACAGTGGGTCTTCGGTAAATAAAGTAGAATCTACATTCAGCTCTTTTCATATTGGTGAATCTAATGATTACAATGATAGAATGAGTAAGTACTCTGAAGGGAATCATAGTGGAGCAAGTGAAAGATTTCGTAAGAACATGGAAGAAGTGCACAAACTGTATGAAGAAATCAAGAAGCAAGAAGAGTTTGAAGCATTATTAGCTAGAAGGTTACTGAGAGGAAAAGGTAAGTATAAGGGAAAGCTACCTTTAAAATGTTTCAATTGTGATAAAATAGGACATATGGCTTCTAACTGCCTTGACAAAGAATCTAGTGAAAAGAGAGAATACCGAGATAACAGGCAAAAAGATAACCAATACAAAGGACACCGAGACTCCAGAAGGAGAGATAGAAAGACATGTCTAGTAGCAGATGAGGAATCCAACAATGACAAATCTGATGAAACTGATACTGAGGAAGTTGTTTATGTGGCTATTAAAGATGGATTTGATGAAAAAAAGGTATGAAGAAAAAGCCGTAATATCTCACATAAATAATAATGACTCTTGGATCCTAGATAGTGGATGTTCACATCACATGACAGGTGATAAACACAAGTTTGTTAAATTAGAGGACTATGATGGACGCTATGTGAGATTTGGTAATGATGCACCATGTCTAGTAAAAGGTAAAGGATCTATAACACTTCTTGACAATGCTAAGTGTGATGATGTATACTAGGTTGAAGGATTAAAATACAATTTGTTGAGTGTAGCACAACTAAACAATATAGGATACCAAATAGAATTTCATAAAGGAATTGCCAAAGTTCATGATAAGCATGGAAAGCTAGCTTCTACCGGGACACAAACAAAAGGTAATACATTTCATCTTGATTCAACTTGGAACAAGTGTCTTTATGCAAAGATAGATGATGCCTGGTTATGGCATAAAAGGTTTTGTCATGTAAATTTTGATAATCTGATCAAAATAAGTAAGAAGCACCAAGTAAGAGGTCTACCAAGTATGGAAAAACCTAAGAATGCTATGTGCCGAGGATGTCAGATGGGTAAGATGACAAGATCAAGCTTTACAAGTAAGTCCTACACTTTTAAAGGAATTTTAGATCTAGTACACATTGTTCTTTGTGGTCCCATGAAGGTTCAAAGTTATTACGGTGATAAATATTTCATATTTTTTGTGGATGATTACTCAAGGATGATGTCAGTTATGTTTTTAAAAGAAAAATTAGAAGCTTTTCAAATGTTCAAATGGTACAAGGCAAGAGTTGAAAATGAAACAGGAAGACAGTTGAAATGTCTTAGATCTGATAGAGGAGGAGAGTTCACTTCTAATGAATTTAACTTATTCTGCAATGATCATGGTATAAAGAGGCAAGTATTTGCACTGAGAACACCTCAACAAAATGGGATAGCTGAGAGAAGAAACAAATCAATTGTGGATTGTGCAAGAACCCTGATGATAGAAAAGAGGGTACCTCAAACATTTTGGAGAGAAGCAATCAACACTGTAGTTTACACCCTGAACCGAGTTCAACTGAAGAAAGGAAATATGAAGACACCATATGAGATCTGGTATGATAAGAAACCTAATGTAAGTTACTTTAAAATCTTTGGAAGTAGATGCTATGTTCACAAAGATGATAGAAATGGAAAGTTTGATCAGAAAAGTGAAGAAGGAACATTTCTTGGTTATTCTTCTAGAAGTAAAGCATTTAAATGTCTGATCAAATCATCTAACAAAATAGTGGAAAGTGCAAATGTGAAAATTAATGAACTTGCAGAAAGAAATGATGAAGGAAATTCCAAAGAACCAAAAGATTATGAAGAATTTGTTTATGTTTAATCGAGAAGTCCTACCAAGAAAGATGTTGAAGAAAATGAAGATAATGTCCAGTTACCAAGTGATGAAGAAGATCATACAGAACCTACCGAGCCTATATTAGCCAAATATGTCAGAAGACATCATGCATCAAGTCAGATTATAGGAGATAAGGATGATCCAGTGATGACAAGAAACAAACTAAGACATAACACATGTCTAATATCTGAATTTGAACTGAGAATAGTAAAAGAGGCATTTAACAGTGTGTAGTGTCGTAAATTGTACGCACTCGCTAGGGTGGTACAATTTCACACCTAGTTTAGCACCCGCCTTAGCGCATTTTGCATTCTGCATTGCATTTCTCCTTAAGCACTTAATTAATCAAATTAATTAGGTCTAAGGTCCCTATTTCATCATTCTCTACATCATAAAGTTGGGCCCTTTCACTAAAGCGTGCCCTTCGCATTTTATTCCTCCAATACATAACTTAATCAAAAACCCTAATTAAGTCCTATTTCAAACTTGGGGGCTTGGTTTCGGGGTCTAAACATCTCGAAATCACCTGTAACTTCAGGATTCTCTCTAAAATCATCATATCCGACGGCCCTGAAAATTTGGTGAAAAGTTGTTGGGACCATGGCGCCCGTGCAACATGGTCCCGGACATTTTTCCCGAAATTTTGGGAGCGTGATCCAATCATAAAATAAAGCTTAACCCCAAGAAATTGGCGGGATATTCAATCTCTAGGTCGGCCAAAATACGAATTTACGACCTCGGGTTTCATACATAAAAGCTCTCTTTCCTCATTGGAAGGGATCGGATTTTTGTTTCCAGGAACTGGATATGCAGCGAAAGAGAAAATCTTTGAAGACTTCAACAACACTTAATATCATTTTATCAAGCATCTATCAAATCCATTCATTCATCCAATTAGGGCTTGGAAGACATTGAAGAACAATAGGAGATTACCGACTGAAGATTGGCTTGTACTCCTCCCTTGAGGGTTGGGTATGATTTCATATTGTTTTCATGTCCTTACATAAGCTTTGATATATCATTTATTCATGCTTTAGATCACATTGCATCTTGATTTAGAGTATTTGCATTATCATTTACAAGCAATTAGGGTTTACTTTCTAGGTTGCTCTAGTTTGGTTTCTTGCATTTTGGACCTTGCACACACACTAGGTCTGCACACACAATACATTTTACAAAACAACTTGGCTATTCGTGGAGGTGGAAATCACCAAAGCGGGGGTTTGACTAAGGCAAAACCCTATATAGCCGCCCTTCCCCCTTTTCAGATATTATTGCAGGTTTCGGGATTCGGACGACGCCGCAGGACACAGATCCGGAAGGAGGAGACTGAGACAGAACCCTGTGTAAAATTGCAGCTCAGAAGACCAGGACAGGGGCGCTGGGCGCCCTGGTCCTGCCAAGACAGGGGCGCTGGGCGCCCTGGTCCCTGGGACAGAGGCGCTGGGCGCCCTGGTCCCTGGGACAGAGGCGCTGGGCGCCCTGGTCCTCCGGACAGACAGCTTTCCGACAGTTTCCAAACAGTGTTTCAGGGTGCAAAACAGTGGTTTCCGGTGCAGTTTTCAGGACAGTGGCGCCCGCGCCCCCGTCCCGAACATTTTCAGTCTGATTTCGACTCCGGGTACATATCTGTCTTCTTATTTTATCCTTACATTTACAGCTGTTCATGGTTTAGTCTCAATTCTGCAATCTTGTTATTAGTTCATACTTGCATTTTGGGATTAGGGTTTGAACTTGTATCATTTTAGCTTTCAATTTCAACAAGGGAATAGAAATCTTAATAGATATCCCATGGCTCTCTCTTTCACCAAAAGAAGTAGCCAATTGTGCGATATCTCTAGGCTCTTTCGTATTCCGTAATGTGTGTCAAAAGTTAGGATTAGGGTACATTGTCCTAGTCTCGCTTTTTCCCCTACACATTTTGGTGAACCCGACGTGAATCTATCATTGCTTCCTCTTGCATTGCATTTGTTAGATCTAGATCTAGATTTAGTGTGTTTTCATTTCATTTCATTAAAAGAGAAAAAGAAAAAAAAAAGAGAGAGAGCTTGTGTTTCTTTGCATTGTGTGTTTCAATTTTATGCAATCTTTTCAAAATGTCAGATTTTTATTTGCAAAATGTTCATGCATTTGATGATTATTATGAGTATAGCCAAGATGAATTAGATGAAGCTTTAGATGAGTTTTTAAACCCTAAGGATGCTAAACCTTCATTTTACCAAAAACTCATAAACCTTGTTACTATGCCATTTAGGTGTGATGAGAAAGATAAGTCGAATGATTCCTCTCAAGGATACATTCCTATCCACTCTTCCCCTGAATCTAGTAACATGGTTGTTTTCAATAATCCCCTCTATGAGGATATGTCTCCTTTTGAATCAAAAGACAAACCCTTTAACCGATATGATTATGCTTTGTTGGATGATGCCTTTGATGACTTTGTGGCTTTGTCGAAACCTATAAACAAAAACAAGATCTCTAAGTTGGTTGACATGATAAATTTGAATGAATATAACAAACCCCTCTTTGAAGTCCAAGGTGCTTATCCTTCTCCCACCTTTCAAATTCCTAAGACTCCTCTCCTTACTGTCCAAGGGAGGTACGATCATGATTCCTTTGGTACTCCAAATAAACCAATCATTACCGTACAAGGAAGACAATCTATAAGTCCTTACAATTATGCTAAGCAAATGACTAGAGAGAGTTATCATGCGGTTGCCCATACTTATCATACCAGAAATAATAAGCAACCCAATCCTCCTCCTGTTATTCCAGTTTCGCTTCCTAATCCTCAACCAATCCTTCCTCAAGCTCCTCGTATTTCGCAAGTTATGGGTAAGGAATATGATCTCATAGAACAACTTAAAACTACCCCTACTAAGATATCCCTTTGGGATTTGATTCAAACTTCTTCCGCTCATCATGGAATGTTACAAGATGCCTTGAAAGATTTGAATGTTCCTCCACCGAATACATCTAGTAATATAGCATCTTTTGTTAACTCTGTGATGAATCCTAAGCCTCAAATTGTGTTTACGCAAGATGAGTTGCCTACTAGTGAAGTCCAACAACAATATGATCCCTTGATGATTGTGGTTGTCATGAAAGACACTGCTATAAGACGAAAATTAGTAGATAATGGCTCTGGCCTTAATGTGTGTAGCATCAATCTATTACATAAGATGAATGTGGATACTTCTCTTATGGAGCCTGACTCTCGTTCCATTCGTGGTTTTGAAAATGTGGCTAAGACTTCATTGGGTATCATCACCTTACCTCTCACAGTGGGACCTGTTACTTTGCCTACTCCTATCCATGTTATGCCGGGAAATTTAACGTATAATTTGCTATTAGGGAGGCCTTGGATTCACAGCATGCAAGCTGTACCCTCTACATTGCATAGACAAGTTAAATTCATTTATAACAACAAGACATATACCTTGATGGGTGATACTAATTTTCAAGCTTGTCTACAAACATCTAATTCCAAAGAAGATTCTTCTACGCCATCCTCGTCTAGTGATGACTCTTTAAACAAAAAACCAATCGATGAGTCTTCGCTTTCCGATGATCAAAATCCTTGGGATGAATCTGGAATTCCTAAAGAAGATCCTTCTCGGCTTGAAACTACACATAAAAAGGATTTTGATCCTGAGAAGGTTCTTGTAGAAGATGATTGGGGATCTCTTGACTTTAACCCTACCTTTGTGGGTGAATATAAGATTCCTCCTAGAGAACTTAAAGTTGAAAAGAAGGAAGAAGCTGGAAATCACAAAGTTGAAAAGAAAGAAGAAGCTAAAAGTCAATCAACCCTGCCTGAAGCTATGAGTAATAATTTTGTGGCCGCTTCTCAAACTTCCTCTTCTCACATCTATAACTATGAAGAGTTTGATTCTTTATCTTATGAAAAACCACCTTCTTTTCCTGAAATGGCTGATCGCTATGGTCGTGGTTTTCGCATTTTTGCTAAGCATGGGTATCATGGAAAAGGTTGTGGTGCTAATGAACAAGGGATTAGAGTTCCTCTAGAGACTAATTTTCAACATTATGCCTTTGGACTTGGCTATAATCCCTGCAGACGTACTAAAGCCTCTAAAAGACCATGCATTAGTGTTAATGCCATCTCTACATCTTTATCAATACAACACCCTGAGTATATTGATGAGGATTCTTCGGGTGATTGTGCTCTAGATATCTTCCCTACCGACGACGCTTTAGTTGAGTTCTTGGGAGCCTATGACACTCTTCCTCGTTATCATCACAATAGGGGACTCCCTTATTGTTTGAATACTGAAGCTTATTTTGGAAAAGAGATTGATAATGATAAGACTGTGAAAGAGTTCCCTCAGTTAAAGGATACTCCTCAACAAAGTAATCTTCTCATAAGTGATACCACTGATGTTAAGAAGGATCCTTGCAACAAAGAAAAAATCATTAAAATTGGAAAATGTTTGGATAAAGAGGAACAGAAACAATATGAAGAACTATTGCATGAATTCCCTGAGATTTTTGCTTGGGCATACTCTGACATGCCTGGTATAGATCCTAAGATTGTTACTCATAATATTGTCTTAGTTCCTGATGCTAAGCCCGTGAAACAAAAGATTCGAAAAATGAATCCTAAGATAGCTCTGCTTGTTAAAGCTGAGATTGAAAAATTATTGGAGGCTGGATTTATCCGCCCTATTGACTATTCCCCATGGATTTCAAACATTGTCGCTGTGGCTAAACCAAATAACAAAATAAGAATGTGTACCGACTTTCGGGATCTAAACAAGGCTTCTTTAAAAGATGATTTCCCTCTTCCAAACATTGATATGATAGTTGATTCTATGGCAGGACATGCCCTCTTATCCTTCATGGATGGTTTTTCAGGCTACAATCAAATTTTCATTAACCTGCAAGATCAATACAAAACCGCTTTCACCACTCCTTGGGGTACGTTTTGTTGGATAATGATGCCTTTTGGACTTAAAAACGCCGGTGCAACTTATCAACGAGCGATGACCCTTATCTTTCATGATTATATGCATAAGATTTTAGAGGATTACGTTGATGATATTTTGGCTAAATCCTTTCTTCGCATGGATCATGTTAAAGTCCTTCGTCAAATCTTCAAAAGAATTCATAAATATCACATGCGCTTGAATCCCCGAAAATGTGTTTTTGGTGTGGATAGTGGAAAACTATTAGGGTTCATAGTTTTGCATCGTGGGATTGAGGTGGACACTAAGAAAATAGATGCTATTGTTAACATGCCACCTCCTCGAAATGTATCTCAACTTAAAAGCTTACAAGGAAAGATTTAGGCTATTCGTAGGTTTGTGTCTCAGCTTGCGGATCGTACCTTTCCTTTTACTCAACTCCTTAAAAAGGATATCACTTTTCAGTGGAATGAGGATTGTCAGCAAGCATTTGAAGATTTAAAAGTGTATTTGGCTAGTCCTCCTATTCTTCAACCTGCTGAACCTTCTAAACCCTTTATCCTGTATACAGCTGCTTCTTCTCATGCTCTCGCAGCATTGTTAGCACAACATGATAAAGATGGTAAGGAGTGTCTGGTTTATTACATAAGTCGTACCTTACTCGATTATGAGACCCGATATTCTACGATAGAAAGACAATGCTTGGCCGTGGTGTTTGCGACTCAGAAATTGAGACATTATCTTTTAAATTCAGAAGTCCATGTCATGGTTAAGTTTGATCCGTTGAAGCATCTTTTCTCTAAAACTGATTTATCAGGATGTCTTGCTAAGTGGGTTATGATGTTAACTGAATTTGACCTTAAATTTGTTTCACAAAGAGCAATTAAAGGACAAGCGTTGACTGATCACTTAGTTGAGGCTCCTTCACCTTTTTCATTCCCTAACCCTGAGTCCTTTCCTGATGATTTCATTCTTTCTATAGAGAAAGATGAAACTTGGGAGTTATATTTTGATGGCTCTAAGTGTCGTACGGGATTGGGGGCAGGGGTTGTTTTGGTTTCTCCTACAAAGAAACCTATTCCCTTATCATATCGTCTAAATTTCCTGTGTACCAATAACATTGCTGAGTATGAGGCTCTTATAGCAGGAATAAAAGCAGCCCTAGCTCTTAATATAAAACACATACATATCTATGGAGATTCGCAGTTAATTATAAGACAAGTAACAGGAATATATCAAGCAAAACAAGACAAATTATCACAATATAAAGACCTTTCTATATCTTTATTACAAAATTTTGATTCTTATACCATGGAACCGGTCCCTCGAAAAGATAACCGACATGCGGATGCGATGGCATGTGTGGCTTCGTTAGTATCTTTAGAGGACCCTATGGTCGATCTTAACTTCGTCATTCACAATCTTACTTCTCCAGCTATTGAAGATGATTCTAGCTTGGTAACATGTTGTGACTTTGTAGACTCAGATGAATGGTTCTCGCATATTGTAAGATATTTGACTGATGGTACCTTCCCTGATTCTGCTAATAGGAACACTAGGGCTAGAGTCCGCAAGCTGTCTGCTAGGTATATCATCCTTTCTAATGTCCTTTATCGAAGGGGTTATGATGGTCTTCTTCTTCGTTGTCTTAACAAGTCAGAAATCCCTGTTGCTCTTGAAGAGGCACATTCGGGTGCCTGTGGGGGGCATTTTGGGGGCAAATCCCTGGTTCATAGGTTGCTTCGTATGGGATACTATTGGAAAACTATGCAGAAGGATTCCTTCTCATTTGTTAAGAAATGTCACCAATGTCAACAACACAATAACCTGATTCATGCGCCTGCCCAAGAACTTCGTTCTCAAGTAGCTTCTTGGCCTTTCTCCGCATGGGGTTTGGATCTTATTGGAAAAATTTCTCCTCCTTCATCTCAAGGACACACCTTCATTATAACTACAACAGATTACTTTACGAAGTGGGTAGAGGCTATTCCCCTTCGCTCTACTACTGCTGAAGTGATTTGTCAATTTCTTCTAGAAAACATTATTTCTCGATTTGGTATACCTTCCACTATTATCTCAGATAATGGAACATCGTTTAAGAACAAGGACGTGAAGAAATTCCTTGAGAAGTATCATATCAAACATCGATTTTCTACACCATATTACCCTTAGTCAAATGGCCAAGCCGAATCATCCAATAAGATAATTGAGCAAATTCTTCGTAAAACCGTAAATAAGCATGGTAAGGATTGGAGTAACCAGCTAATCTACGCTCTTTGGGCCTACCGAATGAGTGTACGAATTGCTACGGGAACTACTCCTTATAATCTTGTTTATGGTGCTGACGCTATTATGCCCTTAGAGTTAGAAATTCCATCACTTAGGGTTTCTCTTAAAGGTATAGTAGATGATGACTCCTATAGAGAACAACGACTTCAACAGCTTGAGATGCTTGATGAACAGCGTATAAACGCTCTTGAGCATATTCAAGCGTATCACAAAACTTTACAACGAAGCTATAATGACAAGGTTATTCAACATTCCTTCTCAGTAGGTGATTTAGTCCTTTATGAGAATCAGCGCAATGTGAATGCCTTGCCGGCTGAAAAGGGAAAATTTAGTCCTAATTGGCTTGGACCATATATCGTTATTGAGGATTATGGATCAGGTGCTTACAAAATAGCGGATGTAGATGGTACGCCTCTTAAAGAACCTATCAATGCTATGCACTTGCGTAGATATTATGCTTAAATTCTTCACTTCTTATCTATCTTCTTCAACATTGGATAATATGTTAGTGTTTCTTAATTAAAAGCAAAATAGAATTAAATGTTATGATGTTTGATCTATATTGCTTCGTTCCTGACAAGCATGTCTTCTTACTTTATAGGTTTGTCTTGAATTCATTTATGTAAATTGTAAAAGATTTACATTTTTTTTTTATGCTAGCATATTATACAATGTCTTTATGTGTTAAGAAGAATTGTATCATGTTGTGTTTAAGATCAAAATTAAATCACATTAGTTGTATGATTCTTAGACTTAATGCATATTTCTTCCTTATCATCAATGTTGTACTTGATTAAATATTTTAGTTAAGTCACACATGTATTAATTTAATCATGGAGCATTGAGAAATCAATCACATAGAAATTAAATTCTGAACATACATGTACATTTACCAAATGTATTAGATTTAATCAAAACAAAATATACATTGTTTTAGGCATTAAAGATAACACATTTGAGATAGAATGAGAAGCATGTATATATACATATATATGTGTGGATCATGTACAAACATAGGTCACTGTATATCCAAAATGTGATCTCTCTCTTACATCATACAATCATCTCCTATCCCTAGGGCTAGTGGCTGGAGAGTGTCGACTGGATGCTCCCTCCTGATCTGGCCATGGAGGTGGACCCATGGGTGTGTAGCGCGATATAGATCGTGATTGACTCCAAGAGGAACTCCTACAATCCCTATCCATGAGGATCGCACGATAGGTGGTAGCCTCGGTCTGGGCCGCTACTAGATCTCATCGCACCTGCTGGAGGTCCTCTGATAAGACTCTCTCTCTCTGTCCCGCCTGATGGAGATCCTCTAATAGGACTCTCTCTCTCTGCCGCGCCTGATGGAGATCCTCTGATAGGACTCCCTCTCTCTGCCGCGCCTGACGGAGATCCTCTGATAGGATTCTCTCTCTCTCCCTCCATATATCTACCTGTAATCGGAATGGGAAAAACAAATCCTCATGCCGACCCGCGTTCCCCTGAGGCCTGAACGTAATCTATGAGGAACTGGGAATCTGTGCTATCATGGAGATGTCTGTCATTGCCTGCTGAATCAAGGAATGCTAGTCCTGCACATTAGCTGTGGCAGTAGAATAGATCTTTGTTAGTACCATTCTATATCATCAAAGCATTAATCAATCAATATAGACCTACTATACCTGGATCTCCCTCGCGCCAGTAGGGATCATGATATGGTAGCATCTGTGACTGGGAACCACTAGGCTCCCCTCGCTCGAATACTCTATCCACGATGGGTGTAGGCTGGACGGTACTGGTGACAGGTCTCCGTATCGCCTCCTGTTCCTCCTATTGGGGAATAAAAGGTGGATCCAGAGCTATGGTACCGTCTCCTGAATGGTGGGGAGCTGCATCTGACTCCTCCTCATCATCTCTATCATCCTCCTCATCATCCTCCTCATCATCCTCATCCTCATCCGCATCATCACCTGCATCCTCCTCGTCCTCCTCTCTATCTGCATCCTCCTCCTCGTCACTGGGCTGATCGCCTATAGGTGGATCAGGATCTCCCGTCTCCTCATGACCCTCTCCCTCATCTGACTCCTCTGACCTAGATCCCTCGTCCTCATCTCGGTCTCCATGTCTCCATGGGCCTGGATAGCCTGTTGGATGATCTGGTGGAAAGATAGGACCTGGATATGATCTCATGAACCATGAAACATATCTACGCTGTGCTCCAGGCTCTGCAGAATAGTCAGTGACTACATCCTGATCTGATCCCTCCAATTCTGTCATCTCGATATCATCCACCGTCGGTCTCGCTACTGCTCTAGGTCTGGGAAGGACCCGTGAGTGTCGAGTATAGATGGGCACATCGGCTGGAACACACTGCTCTAGTCCGAACTGCCTCCGTACTCGGTCGAAGTAGAAGGGGACTATGATGTGTGCATATCGTCCTCGCAGTAGGCGGTTCCTCTGTAAACATGCTAACTGTCTCTCCATACCATCCCATCTGTGCATCAGTAGGTAAGGTCTCCACACTATCACCTCAGATGTCAGTCTGTCAATAGTCACTCTCCAATACAACAAATCCCCAAATCTCCACTCGCTGGTCAGTGGATAAGTGAACACCCTAGGTCGCTCGCTCGCTATACTCAGTGGATAGCCGACGGGCCTGGTGCATGTGAAGTGCTCTAAGATCCACACCTGCAGAAGTGTGCATGTCATCAAACTACAACCCTGTCCGAATACATACTCCTCAAGGTCGTGATAGAGATGTGCAAGCATACTCCGACCCCATGCATAAACTCTCCTATGTCTCTCCATCCCTCTGATACACCATGTGAGGCCCCCATGCATGGGTGTCCCTCGCCCATTAGGGCAGACGGCTAGTGCTATGATGGCTATCATGAGGCGTCTCAGAAGTGGTATCTCTCCTGTAGGATGTAAGAGCCAGCTGACCATGATATGACCTCTCGTCTCGCTCGGCATGACTCTCCCTATGCAGTACATCTGCTCCCTCTGATGATCCTCTGCTACCCGATCCGTCGCATATGTGACCGTCACTCCTCTGATAGGAAGACGCAGTATACGGTACACATCCTCGAGTGTGACTATCAGCTCTCCTACCAGAAGGTGAAAGGTACAGGTGTCAGGATCCCATCTCTCCATCAGTGCCATCAGCATCGCAGGATGAAATCGAATGGCCGGCATAAGAATCATGTACCACAATCCTACTATCGATAGGGTGTCTCTCTCTGACTGAGTCAGCTGTGGAATCTGGTCTTGCAAAGTGCAAAGGATGTGTCCCGCTGTATGCTCTCTCATGTACGGGAGACCCTGCAAAACGAAAACATGACCAAAATCAGTACTCAATCATCGAAATCGCAAATGCAAACTGTTGAACATTGAATGCTTGCCTTGTAACCCCTCGCCAGGCCCTGATTGGGGACCATGGCGCCCTATCAGGGACCATGGCACCCTGTCAGGGACCATGGCGCCCTGAGGGGACCATGGCGCCCTGTCAGGGACCATGGCGCCCTGTAGGGACCATGGCGCCCCTGTCAGGGACCATGGCGCCCTGGGGGGACCAAGGCACCCCTCAGGGACCATGGTGCCCTAGGTGGGCCCCGATCGGCATTCAAGGTCCGCATTCGATCACGAAAAAGTCAAACATGCGAGAAATCAAAAGTCAAATGTTCAGTCAACTCACCTCGTCCAGTGGCTCGTCGTCGATCACAGCCTGGCACAGGATCTCGATCCTCGTGGGATGCTCCGGTCGTCGTGAAGGCATGATGACTAGGTGGGCTCCGCTGCACTGAATAGTATCCTGAAATCGGCAAAGTGACGAATACAAGTGTCACTTTCGAAGTATATACTCTAGTTTGTCTATTCTTACTTCTCGAAACCCTAATCTTTCATTTTATCATAACTTGGGTTTGGGAGATGCGATTTTCGAGCCGTTTGTTGCATTGGAATCGTATTTTCCTTCTCCTACTCTCGAGATGTTCCAAAAAGTGCTCTGATGAAGCCTATTTAGTGAACACCCCTCATCAACACTCTATTACACAATTTGTTGCAAGTAAACATGTTACCCTGTTTCACCTCCCTAAATAAGCAAGTCGAAACAGGGGGGGCATATAGCTACTCACAGATTTCATCACTTTCCCTAGTAAGCATTAGGTGATTTTGTGATCTAACATTTGTTTTGTAGGGTGCGGTTCCTAACTGTGTACTGCAGATACCGCTGGGGGCTTCGTCCGACGACTTATGGATATATCCTTTTTTCAAATGATGTTTACATTTCTGTACTTTAGCTTGCATATGCACGTAGTACTCATATGACCGCTAAAGTGGGGGCTAAATGTAGCGTCGTAAATTGTACGCACTCGCTAGGGTGGTACAATTTCACACCTAGTTTAGCACCCGCCTTAGCGCATTTTTCATTCTGCATTGCATTTCTCCTTAAGCACTTAATTAATCAAATTAATTAGGTCTAAGGTCCCTATTTCATCATTCTCTACATCATAAAGTTGGGCCCTTTCACTAAAGCGTGCCCTTCACATTTTATTCCTCCAATACATAACTTAATCAAAAACCCTAATTAAGTCCTATTTCGAACTTGGGGGCTTGGTTTCGGGGTCTAAACATCTCGAAATCACCTGTAACTTCGGGATTCTCTCTAAAATCATCATATCCGACGGCCCTGAAAATTTGGTGAAAAGTTGTCGGGACCATGGCGCCCGTGCAACATGGTCCCGGACATTTTTCCCAAAATTTTGGGAGCGTGATCCAATCATAAAATAAAGCTTAACCCCAAGAAATTGGCGGGATATTCAATCTCTAGGTTGGCCAAAATACGAATTTATGACTTAGGGTTTCATACATAAAAGCTCTCTTTCCTCATTGGAAGGGATCGGATTTTTGTTTCCAGGAACTAGATATGCAGCGAAAGAGCAGATCTTTGAAGACTTCAACAACACTTAATATCATTTTATCAAGCATCTATCAAATCCATTCATTCATCCAATTAGGGCTTGGAAGACATTGAAGAACAATAGGAGATTACCAACTGAAGATTGGCTTGTACTCCTCCCTTGAGGGTTGGGTATGATTTCATATTGTTTTCATGTCCTTACATAAGCTTTGATATATCATTTATTCATGCTTTAGATCACATTGCATCTTGATTTAGAGCATTTGCATTATCATTTACTAGCAATTAGGGTTTACTTTCTAGGTTGCTCTAGTTTGGTTTCTTGCATTTTGGACCTTGCACACACACTAGGTCTGCACACACAATACATTTTACAAAACAACTTGGCTATTCGTGGAGGTGGAAATCACCAAAGTGGGGGTTTGACTAAGGCAAAACCCTATATAGCCGCCCTTCCCCCTTTTCAGATATTATTGCAGGTTTCGGGATTCGGACGACGCCGCAGGACACAGATCCGGAAGGAGGAGACTGAGACAGAACCCTGTGTAAAATTGCAGCTCAGAAGACTAGGACAGGGGCGCTGGGCACCCTGGTCCTGCCAGGACAGGGGCGCTGGGCGCCTTGGTCCCTGGGACAGAGGCACTGGGTGCCCTGGTCCCTGGGACAGAGGCGCTGGGCGCCCTGGTCCTCCGGACAGATAGCTTTCCGACAGTTTCCAGACAGTGTTTCAGGGTGCAAAACAGTGGTTTCCAGTGCAGTTTTCAGGACAGTGGCGCCCGTGCCCCCGTCCCGAACATTTTCAGTCTGATTTCGACTCCGGGTACATATCTGCATTCTTATTTTATCCTTACATTTACAGCTGTTCATGGTTTAGTCTCAATTCTGCAATCTTGTTATTAGTTCATACTTGCATTTTGGGATTAGGGTTTGAACTTGTATCATTTTAGCTTTCAATTTCAACAAGGGAATAGAAATCTTAATAGATATCCCGTGGCTCTCTCTTTCACCAAAAGAAGTAGCCAATTGTGCGATATCTCTAGGCTCTTTCATATTCCGTAATGTGTGTCAAAAGTTAGGATTAGGGTACATTGTCCTAGTCTCGCTTTTTCCCCTACACACAGTGAAAATTGGGTAAATGCTATGAAAGAAGAGATTGATCAAATTAAGAAGAATGACACATGGAGATTGATCCCAAGACCAAAGGACAAAAATATAATCGATACAATGTGAATTTTTAGAAACAAGCTAAATGAAAAAGGTGAGGTCATTCACAACAAAGCAAGACTAGTCTGCAAAGGTTATGCTCAAGAAGAAGGAATACATTATGGTGAGACTTTTGCACCTGTGGCTAGACTTGAGGGAGTAAGAACATTGTTGGTATATGCTTCTTTCAAAAATTTCAAGGTATATCAAATGGATGTTAAATCTACATTTTTGAATGGTATACTAGAAGAAGTTTATATAGAACAACCTGAAGGATTTGTTGAAGACAAGAGTAAAGATCAGGTATGCAAACTAAAGAAAGCTTTATATGGTCTAAAACAAGCACCTAGAGCATGGTATGAGAGACTGCACTCTTACTTAATGAAGATTGGTTTTATAAGGACAAGTGAAAACAACAATATGTACATGAAGAATGATGAGGACAATAGAATACTGATCTTAGCCATATTTGTTGATGACATTATATTTTGTGGAAATGACTCTTTATGCAATTTTTTTGGAAATGAAATGTGCAAAGAATTTGAGATGTCACTAATCGGTGAGATAAAGTATTTTATAGATTTATAGATACTGCAAATGAAAGATGAGATTTTCATTACTCAATCCAAGTACATAAAGGAAATCTTGAAGAAATTTGGAATGGAGGATTCTAAACCAGTAAGTAATCCTATGACTACTAACTATAAACTATCAAAGAATGATGAATCTGGATCTATTGATGAGACACTTTACCGATCTATGATTGGAAAGTTGCAATATGTTGTGCATAGTAGACCAGATATAGCACATGCAGTAGGTATTGTAGCAAGATTCTCTGCAGATCCCAAGGAAACCCATATGACAACAATCCAGAGAATTTTCAGATACCTGAGGCACTGAAGATTATGGCTTAGTATATGAAAAGAGGAATAATTTTGATTTAAAAGTTTATACTGATGCTGATTGGGTAGGCAACATAGATGACAGGAAAAGCACAAGTGGTGGAGCTTTCTTTTTGGGAGAAAGACTAGTAAGTTGTCTTAGCAAGAAACAAGGATGTATTTCACAGTCAATAGCAAAAGCTGAATATGTTGCTGCAACATTAAATTGTACCAATATAGCATGGATCAAACAACGGTTGGAAGGTATAAATGAGAAAGTTACTAAGTCAGTAACTATATTCTATGATAATACTAGTGCCATTAACATTTCAAAGAATCCAGTAATGCACTCTAAGACAAAGCATATATCTATAAAGTATCACTATCTCAGAGAAGAAGTTCAAGAGAAGAAAGTTGTGCTGGAATCTATCACTTCAAAGGAGCAATTAGCAGACATCTTCATAAAGCCATTGCTAAGGGACACTTTTGAGTATCTCAGAAGCAAGTTAGGGGTCCTACCCCTATCTTCTACTCACTGATCGAGTTTGGTGAAAGTATCAATTCAATGAATCTATAGAATATTATGTGTGGATTGATGCTGATTTACGCACTTTAGAAGGTTTTCTAAAGGTGTGCAAGAGAAAGTGAATAGAGACAAGTTGATCTGACCAAGACTGAGATGATACACAACAAGGCAAATCACTTCACAGAGGAAGAAATCATGATTTAGTTCTTTTACTTTTTGGCATTGTTGTCAAAGGGGGAGAAGACTAAATTGTTGGAAGGCTAAATGGTTGACTAAATGGTAAAGCCCTGAATGATGAAAATAACAGAAGACTAATGATAGGGGGAGATTACTACAACAAGGAGAAGACTAAATGCAAGACAACAGATCAAGGATAATAGGAGAAGTCTAACAATAATCTGAAACCAAATCAATTTGAACATCTTGTTGGTATTACCATTTAACTATTGGTTTTGCCATCAATGCCAAAGGGGGAGATTGTTGGCATTTCAGTAGAAAGAAAGATTGTTGATATTCAATAAGGATATTGAGAAGGTTGTTGAAGATTATTGATATAACTGAAGAAGGATGATAACTATCTTTATAACATTATTTTGTCATTGATGTCAAGAAATTGATTATCTGATTCAGTATGATATTCCCATATCTTGAGAAGATTGATTAGAAGAGAATTAAGATGTCGGTAAAAGACACAGAAAGAATGTGATGAATAAGAGGAGGAATAAGTTATTCAATGGGCAACTATTACTGAGTTAGACAATGATGAGATCATGATGTTTAGATTGTTTTGATATCCTACATATGTTGTTGATTGTAAGGTTAATACTATACTATGTTACCGAGCAAAGAACCTAGTCGGTAAACCCTAAGGAACCTAGTCGGTAAACCCTAAGGAACCTAGTCGATAAACCCTAAGGTTATCGATATCGGTTAATGAAGGTGAAATGTCTACCGAGTAAGGTTTAGTATTTACCGAGTTGCAACCGAGTTATGATAGTGCGCTTTGGATGGATAAAAGCATTATTTAATGAAGGACAATGATTAGCTGGAGATATATAAATGACTGGTATGTCATGCATGAAGTTTGTTAAGGATCTATGACAAAGGAAAATTGGCAGGAAGATCTACAACGTAGATTGAACTACAATAACCTTGTGCAAGTTCCAAGAAGGGAATGCAAGTCCCTAGGCAAGGTAAAACATTTTCATATCAGAAGGATACATTGAACCTGGTCAGGTTTGAAGATCTGATGGCTAAGATTGATCATGAGAAATGTGATCAAGGAGATTTAGCCGTTAGCAATTGTTTATAAATAAGGAATTGTTAATAAACAGTGTATGTGGGCAAGTGTAAGCACAAGAATGCTACATAGTGATTACCAAGAACAGAAGCTTGAAGACCTATTTGACTAATAGAGTAGAGAGGCTAGCAGAGGGACAAGATAAGTCCTATGACTAGATTGTTTTGAGCAAATAAGAATCTGCTTTAGCATTTTAGATGTGAAGTTACAGATATATTTTATTACTGTTATTTTGTAAGTGACATAAAATCTCTTAACCGAGTGGACTTAATAGTATTATTTGTAATCCCTCTAGCAAGGTAACATTCTAAATGAGCGTTTGAAATCCTTTGACAAGGTCATTTCTAACAAAGTGAAGATCCTAACAGATTTGAGGGAAATCCCTTAACCTGGTCACATCTAGCAATTTGTTTGTTATCATTAACATGATTTTCTTTTAACCGAGCATACTCTAGAAGAGTATATTTCTTAGTGGGTCCGAAATCCCATAGTGTTTTTTTCCTATTTGGGTTTCCATGTTAAATCTGGTGTTATGAGTGTTATGATGATTATGTGTTCATGAGTTTGCATGTTTAGTAGTTTTTGGTTAATTTGCTGAAGTATAAGTTACCGAGGTTGAATCTGTTGTTTTTATGGAAGTTTAAGTTTGTATGATTCACCCCCCCTCTCATCTTGTTAGCTATTGGCATCTGTACTTTACTTTTAGTATCATAACTATCACATAAAACAGAGGAAAAAAAATAAAAGCCTATGTGAAAAATAAAACAAAGGAAAAAATAGTAATAAAACTGTCAACCTTGGTTAACTTACAATAAAACAAACAACAACTACAACAACCCATAAAACATCGATTTGTGGTGTGGAAAAGTTTTTTAAAAAAAGAAAAAGGATCAAGCAGATTGTGTTGTCATTGCCAAATGCACTAACATTCATCAAATGATTTTTTTCAGTAAGAAAACTAATACGGATTTCCTTCCATGAAATGACGCACCTTTGAGGGGTTTGGTCAAACAATTTTAGTAACATATTAAGTTTAGACAACGTCACTCAATCATTAGTATTTAACACTTTTAAGTTTATAAATTAAAATTTAATTTATGTAATTTAAGTCATTCGTAGAATCTCTAAACTTAAGAGAAAATATTACAACACAAAAAAAAGAGGACTAATGAAAATTAAAATGACCTAATCTTGTTAGCCTTGTATTAATGATTTTTTACTTCCTCGGTTTCTTTGAGCAACTACTTGTGTTCTTTGGGACTGCGTATTCTTTTTATTTTTGAAATATTTGATTCTCTAAATAGCTAGGAGATCAAACAACTTGTTGTAGTATCTTTCTCTACAATTGAAGTGATGAGAAGAATGATTTGAATCTTGGGGCTTAGTATCGAAGAACATGACTGGCATTTCATAAAGGATCTAATTCTTTGTCCCATAGTAAATTGGTTGAACAAGTTGGGTGCAAAATTTATTATTTTTATAAGGACATGGATAATCAAGATCCAAAACCGTGATGTTGTACGATGCAAAACCTTCATGTTATGCAAGCACAAAAAATGCAGAATAGGCTCAAAATGGTTGTGGGGCTCGACAGAAGTGTTGCGGTCACTATACCCCCCTATGTATAATATAAATATTATTTTTGGTGTATGACAATATAGTTGGGGCCTTTTTGGAGCCAAAATAATCACAACCTTTTTATAGGACCTCTAGTGGTCTCCTTGAGACCAAAAATAATGTATTTAATGTTTGGTATAGATATGAAGTTGGAGTTAAGTTTTTTGTCTATAAATAATGTATGTGTATAATTTATAAAGAGAATATTTGTTTGCATGGTTAACTATATGAATTGGTTGACATGTTGAATGGTTTTTTAAATTCAATAAAAAGGAAAAAAAATTACAATATGGACAACAAACAGTTGTCAAAAAAACTTAGCAACACAAGAGATACAAACGACTCCAATGAAGCATACAATCATACCAAAGAACCATATAAATCATCCCAGAACAAGAAGCAATACATGAGACAAAAATAGCTCCAAAGGAGCATACAGTCATACCAAAGTTTTAGAAGAAATTCCAAGACAAGCTAGGAGAGATAGCGAGTCCAGTAATAGTTACAACCTAAATTTCAACATTTTCTTGAGCTATTTAAAACAAAAGGCATAATTTTTATGTAGTTGCAGTAGATGAAACTTAATTTTATCAAGCTGTTTGTTGATGTTCCATTGTTCCTTAGGAACCCCCTGTAATTGAGACGACAAAAAAATGGTCTGAAATATGACATCGGAGTAAAACCTTAGTGTCTCTCCTTCTTGATAAAACTTATGGTTAGAACATATAGCCATCTATCTACTTTTTCAGATATAAAGTAATATAAATTACCTCAAATAATCAACCATAATATTTTTTTTAAAGATTTAATCCCAAAACGACTTCTTTCCAACATAAAAGATGACCAAAAATAGTAGAGATATAATTTAAAACAACATTACATTTCTGCTTAGCCCAAATACAATCCCAAAAAACTATTTTTTAATTTTCATCTCAATGGAAAAAAGGACATTTATCTAGTTGAATACAATCTAGATCCGAGCACTCAACTTTTTCCAAGTCCTTTATTGAAATTTGCAATTCTATTTTTTATTCAATCTAGGATTTCATGACAAGGAAGGCATGAGCCTTAAGTTAACTTTATTCAAAGTAAAATGATTAAAATTTTGAGAAACCAACCACCACCAATCCCTTGAGAATTACATTCCATTCAAGTACAAATTTTCATTGTAAGATCAATTAGAACTTGTGATTTAACAAAGATTAGAAACCCTTTAAACCTATTATTTAAACCAAAGGTATTTTTAGTGATATTCCAAGGAACCCAATCAAGGGAATTAAAGTCCCACAATTCTTTGAATTGGCAGACACCTTTTAAAAAGGTAATAGGCATGCCATTCAAAGGAAACATGAGAGGTTGTCCTTGGTATTTGATGAGTTTGTTCCACCAGATTGAAAAATCAATAAAGTTGAAGCCATGTTGCCATGAAACATTTTTCCACTTTAAAAATTTGCAAAATTTTTGCCAAGCCTTGCAAACAAACTATTGAGGAAATGAATCTTTCATATGAAAGGAAGAAACCAGTAAAAAAATTTCCATCCACTTGGTTGTTTGCAACTTATTTTTGCCACAGGATTGGAATCTACATAAAAACCAAACCAAATCTTTCCAAGTTTCATAACCAATGATCACTCTAATTATCCGCTTAGTAGCAAAATAGACCCCTTGATTTTCGAGATCCAAAATTCCCAACTAATCTTTTTATTTTGGTTGGATAAAATGGAGCCATGAAGTGTACTTGAATCCAACATTAGCACTCCAATTAGACCATAGAAAGAGGATTTTTTTTTTAATGAGATCATTATAACATCTTTTTGAGGGCATCCAATAGGACAAGTAGTAAATATGTGAAGCCAAATAGATACAATTGACCACTTGGATCTTAATAGCTAAGGATAAGTATTGTTTTCCCATGTGTATAATTTCATTTTAACTTTGTGAAGAAACCATTTCCACAAATCAAACAAAGAAATTTACAAACCAAAAGGGATACCCAAATAACGAGAAATTTGACCATATTTTATTTTCTCCCACTATTTAGGAATCTAATGAGAGACATGATCTATATGAACCATGATAAATTATGTGTTATGATGGGCCAACTTGGACCCAAAAACTAGACAATAAAGATTGAGTATCCATAGCATTATTGATCTCTTCTTCAAAATTCTCAAGGAAAAGCATACTATAATTAGACAAATGAGAATTTTAAATGACTAAATTATTGGTAATGGAAATCCCCTTGATCTTATTGAAATGATTATATTTTGTAACAAATAACCAAGAGCATCCACTGCAAGCACATAGAGGAAAGGACACAAGGGGAAACCTTTCCTAATAGAGAGTTGAAGAGGAAAGGGATTAAGCAATTCCTTATTAATTATTAGCCTATCATTGGCATCTGCAAATATCATTTTCATGTGTCTACACAACTTAGGAGAAAACCCTATCCATTGCATCACTTTTATAGTAAATCTCGAATGCATTATGTCGTAAGCCTTATCAAAATCCAGCTTCATAAGGACAATGTTTTGGCATGATTCTTGAGTCCATCATATAGTTTCATGTGCGAGGATGATATTAGCAAGAATGAATCTCCCACCATGCAATCTTATTTTTTCAAGTCTAACATTATTTTGAGCCACTAGTTTAATCTTGGTAGCCAAGGCTTTAGCAATAATTTTATAGGAAGTATTAAGCAGTGTAATAGGTCACCACCCCAAAATAGTGTTTTTATTTTTCCTTTAGGAATTGGGTTAATAAATCCCATGTTAAATCAGACCTTAAATAACAAGCCTCCACACCCTCTCAATAAAATAGATAAAAGTAATCTTTAATATATTTCCACATGGTCTGGTAGAATTCTACTGAAAGCCCATCAACGCTTGGACTTTTTTTGGTTGCCATGGAGAAAACAACATGTTCCAACTCCTCAATGAAAAGTTTTTGATATAGAAACTAATTGTAGTGCTTATCCAATTTCCTTGGAATATTATCTTTAACAATGTCTTCCAAATTGGTTTGACAACATGCCAAAAATCATCATACCAAGGACACCCCCACCCCTACCTTCCATATGAGATGTATGAAAAAGGAAGTATCTCTCCATGCATGAGAGAGAGTAGAAGAGAGGTGTGTGCCACTAAGTTTAACCTCTTGGAGAAACATAATATCAGGTTTCCAAGTCACTAATGTCTCTTTAATGTGCCATATTTGCAATGAGGGAGGGATATCCCTCTAACTTTCAATGACAAGATTTCATAATTCATAGCTCAAAAAGAATGTAGAAAGCATCATCTTGTGGAAAGGCTTCAAAATAGTCAATAGTAGTGACAAAATCAACAAATAAGATCAATTCAGATTTGGCAAGTGATGGATATCTTGATCCATGCATAACAGAATGGTCTTGGAAAGAAGTGTATGGAACTCTAGGAGGAAAGAACCTATATCTTTGCCTTAAATAAGGGGATGGAGAAGAAGAAGGATGAAAAGAAAATTTTGAATTATTAAAAGCCGAGGGTTGTTGAGTCCCTTGGAGAATGGGATAACCAAATTTCTTACTAGAAGGTTTAGATGACTCTTTCTTTTTGTTTAATTGTTTTCCATGCATCCTCCATAAAAACATCTTTGTAAGGAGAGGAAATATGCTCAAATTTTTATGTCATATTGGTAGGAACCTTGATCCACCATTGGTCCTGAGTTGTGCCTTTAGGCAATGAAGAAACAAAAGGATAGTTCATAAATTGAGGTAGACTTGGCTACGTAGAAACTTGGGTACGACTCAATCTATTCCTTCTGGATGGACAATCCCTAATTATGTGCCCTTGAAAATAGTAAAAACACATAGTAGATTTGTTCAAATAAACTAAATATTGAAGAAACTCAAAACTCGGTTCAATAAGTTTAACATTTTTAGGAAGAGTATTATTTAAGTCCATTTAAATGCAAACTCTTGGATTTACTCTTATAGTAGCAAATTTGTGAAAATTATTCTTGCACCAGATGACTTTGCCAAGCTGAGCAACATTGTCTTTCAAGAAGGGTCTAAAAGCTAGATTCAAAAAGGGGAGTTATACCCACATTGGATACCGAGACCTAAAAGGACCCTCAGGATGAAATTCAAAGGTGCACACTTGTAAATAGCATATTTTCCCTCAAATTAACCAAGTTGTGTATTGTTAGGTGGCCTGGGCATATTTAGCATTCTTAAATTCACATGAGACACAACCCCTCCCTATGCCCCTTTAGGCTACAATTTCCCATCACTTGTTCTCCCAATTAGTTTTGTCCCATTTACAAATGTCTATTTCAAAAGGAACCCCTCTTAAAAAAAATATGACTGATCTATGTTGGCATTCAAAAATATTGTCCATAACATCATCAAGGAGGAAACATTCTAGGGTTTTAGTTGTTTCATCAATAAGAGATTCCTCCATTTGAGTAGATTCTTTGTCACTATTTCCTCTTAACAGATTGAGCTTAAAAATAATAGTTGACTCTTTATTTTGGTTGATATTGATAGAGTCATTTTTGGATCTAGCAACGTTGGTCATTAAAAAAATTTCTTCATCACCACTAGTAGCTGAAACACCCTCTTCCTTTGGATGGCTTCCTGCTATAGCTTCATTTTTAAGCCTCATCTCCTAGGCACCAAAAGAAGTAATATTGGCCTATGCCCTTCCTACCCATTCTATCAGCTCCTAGATACTCTCTAACATCTCTATTCCTTTCTAGCAAGGAAGGTCATTCTACCAACATGCACTCTCCTTTATATCTTAAAATTTCCCTTGTTCATTTGGCATCTACAATATTATTGCCTATAAATTTCAATTCTCAAACCCTCATTTCACTTTTCCCTACCGACACACGTTCTCCTTTACTTTCTTCAATTTTCCCTTTTTTACTTGTTGTCTACAATATTCTTGCCTATAAATTCCTATGTTAAATGCTTTGTTATAGAATAATTTTGAATATACTTAAATAATATGAGGGTATTACTAAATTGTTTTAAGCCTAAGCCTTGTTAATATGTGAGCAATTATTCATTGTTGACTTCTCAATCAAATACACAAATTATAAGGAATCTAAGAATATCATTGTAAGAGATGTGAACCAACTTGTCAATCTTATCAGTATGTTGTTATAAATATGATATGTTAACCTTATGTTTAATTACACATGCAATGTCATAGATTCTATGATATGTTATACTTAAGTTTATTAAGGTCATAAAAAAAGAGGTAGTGTTAAAAATAAAAAATATAATTTAGTAAAATGAGTGTAGAAGGGACTAATAGATTCAATGCAGATTAATAGATTTAATGTCTAGTAAATTGATTATATCATATATGAGAGTTATTAAGGTTAAAATTAGGACTTGATGTCCTTTCTTGCATAGAATTATCCTTCATGTGAATTCATATGTGTCCCTTGTTAGGATTTATTTTATTTTTGAAGCGGTCCATCTCTTATGAATAATATTTCCTAAGGAAGTGCATGATTCTTGCCCTTTATTTATCCGTGTCTTCTTCCTTGGGGGCCAAGGATAGATTCTTCCCTTTCTCTCTTTCTATCTAAAATATCCCTGTTGCCTCTCTAGGGGCACTTGTATTTTACATATGTTTATATCCTTTCTTGCATAGAATTTTATGTCTATACTTATTAATCCCTCCTTAGGAGAATTTGTGATCTCTCCTTTCTTTCTCTCCCTCTTTGAAGATTTCCTCTTCTTTAGAGTTGCAATTTACATATATTAATCTCTTTTCTTGCATTGGATATTCATTCATGTGAGTATATTGGGCATTTTCTTATGTTCAATATTTCCTTGGAAGGTATGCAATTCCTTCTCATTGTCCTTACACTTGGGGGGCAAAGATTTATTTCTCTTCCCCTCTATAAGGATCTACTTTTCCTTTGTTGAGTGACATTTGTTTCATGATTTGGTGTCATTTCCTTGTGGGAAATTGTTGTTTTCTCAAGGATTATCTATTATGCAAGAGGTGTAAGTCCTTGGCTTCAACCTCTTTTTCACTTGGTGATGTACACCTATCATAAAATTACCCCACATTGGTTCAAAAGTGTCTCATCCTTCATCAAGAATCTATTTTGCCTAGTAATAGGGGGAAGGTATGCATTGTTGGTATTTTGATGATGTTTAGTTGTGATTGTCATTGATGGACACACAGTTATTTTATATATGAGTTATTCTCAGCCGGTAATATGTGTTGTGTTGTTCACACCAATACTATATGTCATTATATGTATAGTCTTTTCTTGTAGAGAATTATCGGTGTTTTGCAGAAGATGCTTACCAGTCAAAGCAAGACCAAAGACCTCTAAGCGGTATGAAGACATCAAGTGGTATGAAGACATCAAGCGATATGAAGACCTCAAGAAGAATGAGGACCCTTAGCGGTAGTTAATAATTTTGATTGGAACACTATGTTACAATTTACCAGTGTTTGTTTATCGGTAATCGGTATACTGTGCTAAACCGGTACAATTGTAAAGTATGATGATTTATCATCCACCATCACTTTGGTGGTTTTTCCGTGTTGTGTTACCAAATCTATGTAGATGCATTGTACCTAGGAAATTGTAGTCTAATCTTATTCGACTGACATGAAATTAGATTCCTATATGAGGACATCATGTCTAGGGTTTTCCAGAGTAGATGTGTGCAAGTGCTGGAGAGAAGATTAGGTCTGTGCGAAAAAAGGGTATCTCACTATTAAGATTATGAGTGCAAAGGTTAGAAGACTGAAGTAATGCTACAATACATTAACAGAGAACTATCAAGGATCTAATCAAACTTTCCTTGCTACTTTCTAGATCATTTACTTGTTGATTACTAATCTCTTTGACAAGTCTGAAACCCTTAACTGGGTAGGCCCAACCAAGCCTATTCTAAATCCTCTAACAAGGTGGTTCAGAGTTGTGGATTTGAAATCCTTTAACAGGCTAGTCTTTAACAAGACTTATCTCCTAACAGAGATCTAGATTCCTAATAGGATATGTTTTGGTGAAGAATATTGTAAGACCTTAACCGGTCTAGTTACTATTCCACAGATAGTTGACTTGTGAGTTATACTCACCATGGTTTTTGCCATTTGGGTTTCCACATCAAAATATCTTGTGTTATGGTGATTGTGCTACTGTGGGTGAATTCTCTATCTGCTATTTGGCTTGTTTATGTTTTAACCGGTTTGTTGTTTAAACTACTACACTAGTCTGTAGTAAATTTTTTAAGAGTCTAGTTAAATTGTTAGGCATACTAATTCATCCCCCCTCTTAGTATTCATCAATTGGTATCAGAGCCTACCTTTCTATAAGTCCAACCACTTAGAAGGAGATATGGGGGAATACAACATGAGGGAACTCACTTACCATTTGACTGAGTTTGAGAGAGCCTTTAATGAACTCAAGACCAAGTATAAAGCGTCTTTAGCCAAGAGAAGATAACTTGCTGAGCAATTGATGGAATTTACTGAAAATAACTCTTCTGGTGAAGTAGACATGGAGGCCCTAGTTGGAGAAGTGGAGAAACTAAATGAATCCAAAACTAACCTAAGGATGGAGTTGGAAGGACTGAATATCTGGATGAGTCAAGAGCTAGAAAACAGAAGAAAAGATAAAGATTTAGTGAAGGACAAGAAGCCTGAAAAACTCTAAGTTGAAACAAGAGATTGGTACCATCACCACTCATCTATGAGAGGCTAATGAAGAGAAAGAAGAAATGAAAGTAGACCTAAATGTTTCTATATCTCATAATGAAACCTTGATGAAAACCAATGATGCTCTTTCCAAGGAACTTGCTGAGTCAAAGGAGATAATTGCGAAGTTCAACTAGAGTGCTACGAAGTTGGACCAGAAGCTGGAAACAATGAAGCCATCAAAGAATACCTTTGGAATTGGTTTCTCTTCATATGAGGAAGGTGAAACCTCTGGAACCAAGACTAGTGCACCAAAGGAGCAATTGACACCTAAGATCAACAACAAGAGTAAAGGTAAGCCAAAGTTTAAACATGTATGCTTCAATTGTCATAAGGAAGGACATACTACCAATGTATGTAGAAGTAAGGCTTACAATAATTTTCCTTACATAAAAAACAATGTGGCTAGAACTGGTAGATTTAATGGTCACTGTTATGCATGCAACAAGTTTGGGCATAAATATTTTGAGTGCAGGTCAGTTATGAACAACTCAGGAAGTTATGAACCAAGATCTAAAGGATTTGTACTAAAACCTCCTATGAACCGGAACCCAAACTGGTACAGAACATATGACCACTGGTCAAATGGTTATGGAGCAACAAACAGTTGGAAAGCAACTTACTTGATCTGTCATGCTAGTGGTCACATTGTTTCAACATGCAGAAGGAAAAATGTAAATATGAATCTCGGACCATGGAGAACACCTGGTATGGTATGCTATCATTGCAACAAATTGAGACACATTGCCAGAACATGCAGACTGAGAAAGAATCCATCCGGAGACATACCGGTCAACCTAGAAGGGAAGATTGATGTTGAAACCATTCAGGCGGATATGGATAAAACTTAGAAAAAAAATCTGAAGAGAAGCCACAAAATGTACCAGTTTCTGCACCTAGTGTGGAGATCCCTGAACCAGCAAACTGAGCTTCGAAAAGCTTAGGGGGAACATATCAGTAATAATGTTTCAAACCCCTAGAGTATATCAATAAAGTGCCTTTATCGGTATTTGTTACCTATCAAACAATAGAAGAAACAAAGTGGTCAAAGGTGAAGTTAGGGTTTGTGCCCTAACGGTGATGCATTTATTATGGTAGGTAGGATCTTATTTAAAGTGACTTTCATCATTAATTTTACTTACCTATTCTCAAAGAAGAAATTTTCTAGCTTGAGTAGAGCAAGAAGAGTGATTTATCTTGCATTCGAAAGAATTCAGAGAGAAATCTTGCACAAGATTTTGTAGCCATTTCAAGCTATCAGTGTGTAATTCAAATCGGTAAAGTAAGCTCTTGGAGAAGTGTGTTGTGATCCACATCAGCAAAACCCTAGTTTAGAGTGTGAAGTTATTTCTCGTTGAAACATTCTTGTTATTTTGAATCATCTAGATATGGCTTCTACATCTAAAATTCTTTCTAGTTCTACCAAACCTGAGGAATCATCTGAGTTTCTTAGGAAGAAGGTGAAATATAATGCCCTATCTCAAATTCCCACCAGAGTCATTGTCGAAGGGGATGTTTAAGGATATATTGATTGCAAACTAGAAGACCTTGGGTCTCTAGTGATTCACTCCTAGCTGAGTCTATTATGTGGAGATGATAAGAAGATTAAATCTGAGTACAACATAATCGAGAAGAAGAAACTACACAATGCAGTATATTTTCTTGAGGAATTTACAGAAGAACACATTAGGATTATTCCAAGTAGGGTTCATGGAGATAATATTTACCTTGAGCGAACCCATGATATTACACCAAAGGCAATTCATGTCATGACTAGTTTCTGCAATGTTGGGGAAGTCCTTGTTCTTTGCAAGATCACCAAAACCAAAGTGACAGAGCTCACCGGTTTTGTGAGCAACCAACAGGCAATGACTGTAAACACCATAAAAGATGACTTGGTGAAATATGCATGCGTGGTAATCAGGTATAGAGTATTCTATGCTAGCAAAATGAATTCTGTTCCTACAGCTGTGGTGCATGCCACTTATAGGATGATCAGGGAGAATGCAGAATGTGACTTATGTACCTGCATGCAAAAATAACTCATGGAGAACCTCAAGTTGATCAAAGTGGACAAAACACTGAGGTTTAAGTTTGGTCAAGTGCTTGTCAGTGTTTTTTTCTATTTTCAAGGATACTTTCTAGGAGTTGGTGATGTTGAATGGTCGAGTGACCTACCAGTTTCCAGGAAAATAAAGAAGAGTCTGCAAGTAGTGGGATCTGCATATCCAGAGACTCTAAACAAGTATTTTGATGAGTTTAGACTAAAGATGAAATAGAGAATGAGAATATTTGGTGATCTAGTTAAATAATATGAAGATGATATCTGTTTCACAATCAAAATGGATCATTGCATAATGCAAGTGGTTGAGCCCATAGAAGATGAAGTTGAACCTATGGGCTATGACGTGGTAAATGATATACAGAAAGGGTATGCCTCTACCCTACTTGCTTCACCACTGGATCCAAGAAAGAAGAGAACCGATACTTACTTCAAGAGGATCAAACCTATTGAGGTACTGAAGTAGAAAAAGAGTAAAGTAGTTCCATCGACATCAGCACCGGTTACATCTGCTGCTAGTCCTAAAGTGACCAAGAGGTCACCGACCAAAAATAAACTGGAGGCTATTCCACCAAAGGTATTTGAAAGGAAGAGAAAAACTAGGAATAACTCATCGGATTCAGAAGACACTGAACTAGAGGTAGAAATGAAGAAGACAAGGCAATCAAGCAAGAAGATGAAGTTAACCGATAATGTACTAGCAATCTTTGCATCGGTAAATATAGCTATTTCCAAAAGACACATTGTCAAAGGACCATAAAGAATATTAGAAGGAAAGTTCTTGATGATTTAAATGAATATTTTGATGATTTCAATGATAGTAAAAAGGAGGATGTTGAAAAAGAACTTATTAAATATTTATGTAATAATGATCAGTCACCTATTGATATTAAATTAGTTACTTCTAAATATTTGTATGATTCTTTGGACAATAAATGGCACATTGCCTTTGAAAAGGAACAAGAAATCAGGGAGAAAATTTTTGCTCAATATTTTCCAAATGCCTCAAATTCTGAATTGTTTGAGATTATTGATAAGTATAAAGGCATCTTCTTCATGTGAAGAAGAAGACTTCAGCTACTCGGAGGCAAAACCTCTAAAGTGGAAAAAGACACCCATCTGCAGGTTAAAGCAGCTGTCAAAATGTAGAAAGTATCCGAAGCTAATCGGTAGGCTGAGCAAGAGCTTAACATATCCATAGCCAAACCAGATGAAATCTACGAGAGTATGAGTGAAAGAATAGTATAACAAAATGACCCCATTGATGTTGATGTACTAGATGTTGAAGACACCACTCTAGAGAAGGAGAAAGCTGAAAAGAAGAGAGTGGAGAAAGAAAAAGATGAGAAAAAGGTAAAAGAGAAACTAGAAAGAGAAAAAGTAGAGAAAGAGAAACAAGTAAAAGAGAAAGAGGAGAAGAAGAAGGAAGAGGAGAAGAAGAAGGAAGAGGATAAGAAGAAGGAAGAGGATAAGAAAAAGGAAGAGGAGAAGAAGGAGGAAGAGGAGAAGAAGAAGGAAGAAGAGAAGAAGAAGAAGAAGGAGGAAGAAGAGAAGAAAAAGGAAGAAGAGAAAAAGAGGGAAGAAAAGCGCAAGAAAGAAGAAGAGAAGAAGAGAGTGGAAGAGGAAAAAGAGAAGGACGCTATGGTAGCCTAGGAAAAAGAAGAAGAGGAGAAGAAAAGACAAGAGGAGATCAAGAAAAAGGAAGGAGGATAGAATCCTAAGGCAACCGAAGATCAAAGCTAAGAAGGTTGATCTCACCACTCCCACCGATTTGACTCTTGCCTGTCTGACTCAATCGGTTGATGAAAGTGAGCTACTGAGGAGCATTTAACTAGCGCAGGTCAGATTGGAAGAACTGAGGAAAAAGAAAGAGTAGGATGACATTTAGTTTGTTGTTGACACTCTTTCCAATCTAATCCTTGGTACTAACCTTTCGAGTACCGATTCCTCGCTAGCCAAGTTAAAACTTCTTTTCACAGTAGTAGATGATCAAGTGCAATCTTTAAAAGATGCTACCTAGATTTCTGTAGAAAAGAAGCATGAAAAAGCTCTAAAAGTTTCATTAGTAAAGAAATGGATGCAGACAGAGAAAACCTTCTTAAGAAAAAGGATGATATAATTTCAGTTATGGGTGAGGGTAACCTACTCTTGAGCAAAATCTGCCAACCTCACCTATTTTGTGAAGATGCTCTAAAATAGAAGAGTCAACTCCAATCAGAGTTATAGAAGTATATCGACAACTTCAAATTGCCATATGATCTATTCATAGTGTATGGATAGACTGTTCACACTCACCAGCATCAAATTGCAAAGCTTGACTAAGGGATCCGCAATCGGACTCAAGATCTGCAGGAGCTCCAGTTGCTTCTATTACCAAAATTGCAGGTTCTTCAGAAGTGTTTTCTGAACTTGGAAGCTATTACTGTAACATAGGAGATGACCACTATCGATGTAATGGAAGAATTAGCCTTCCAGATGGAGATCGAGAGTGAAATTGTTGCCTCACTTCTTGCTTCATGGTCTTTAGACATGAAGAATTTAATGTAAAACTTTAAATCTCTTTTTGAGAAGTTTCACTCTTTATTGTCATAAACATATACTCTGTTTTTATGTTATGCAATATAGCTTTGTGAAAAAGGGAATGTTTTTGCATTACTTTGTCATTGTTGGCAATGGGGGAGTAGTATGAAAATTTTATGGGGGAGTAGTATTGAAAATTTCATGCACATACTTGTAATTTTTGCAAAGGGAGTATTGTATATGCTTAGGGGGAGTAATTTTGAAATTATGGCATCAGTATTTGTTTTGTAAGCACTTAGATATCAAAATTTTCCTAAGTGTTGCCATCAATGCCAAAGGGGGAGATTGTTGGTATTTTGACGATGTTTAGTTGTGATCGTCATTGATGGATACACACTTATTTTATGTATGAGTTATTTTCAACTGGTAATATGTGTTGTGTTGTTCACACCAGTACTATATGCCATTGTATATATAGTCTTTGCTTGTAGAAGACTATCAGTTTTTTGTAGAAGATGCTTATTGGTCAAAGCATGACCGAAGACCTCAAAGCGGTATGAAGACAACAAGCGGTATGAAGACCTCAAGTGGAACGAGGACCCCTAGTGGCAGTTAATATTTTTGATCGGAACACTATGTTCTAGTTTACCAGTCTTTGTTTATCGATAATCGGTATACTGTGCTAAACTAGTATAATTGTAAAGTGTGATGAGTTATCATCCACCAACACTTTGACGGTGTTTTTGTGCCATGTTACCAAATGTGTCTAGATGCACTATACCTAGGAAATTGTAGTCTAATCTTATTGGACCGAAATGAAATTAGATTCCTATATGAGGACATCATGTCTAGGGTTTTGCAGAGTAGATGTGTGCAAGTTTTGGAGAGAAGATTAGGTGTGTACAAAAAAAGGGTATCTCACTACAGAGATTGTGAGTGAAAAGGTTAGAAGACTGAAGTAATGCTACAATGCATTAATAGAGAACTATCAAGGATCTAATCAAGCATTCTGTTCTACTTTCTAGATCATTCACTTGTTGATTACTAATCTCTTTGAGAAGTCTGAAACCCTTAACCGGGTAGGCCAAGCCAAGCCTATTATAAATCCTCTAACAAGGTGTTTCACAATTGTGGATCTAAAATTCTTTAACAGGGTAGTCTTTAACAGGACTTATCTCCTAACAGAGATTTGGATTCCTAATAGGATCTGTTCTGGTGAAGAACATTGTAAGACCTTAACTGGTCTGGTTACTATTCTACAGATAGTTGACTTGTGAGTTTTACTCACCGTGGTTTTTCCCATTTGGGTTTCCACATCAAAATATCTTGTGTTATGGTGATTGTACTACTGTGGGTGAATGCTCTATTTTCTATTTGGCTTGTTTATGTTTTAACCAGTTTATTGTTTAGACTACTACACCGGTCTGCAGTTAAATTGTTTAAGAGTCTGGTTAAATTGTTAGGCATACTAATTCACCCCCCCCTCTTAGTATTCATCATGCATTCTTGTTCTCCTTCCCTTTTTTTGGTAGAAGATGCTATATTTGTTAAAGAAACTCCTCCTAGAGGTAGATGTCTTTTGAGAAAAGATCTCTTCTCCTCCAAGGATACCATTTACACTTGTTGCAAGATATCTCCTTTTCAACTGTCTTACCCTTTCTTGAAGAGTATTCCCTCTTTAGCTTGGATTTATGACATTGTTGCATAAAGGATATCTCCTTGGTGTTTGAAGGTTGGTATCCTTATTTCTAGCTTCCTTAACACATCAACATAGGGCTATGTTGACATCTTAATGGGGGGGAAACCATATCGCTCCTTGTGTACCATATTGTACCATATTTTTACATTTCATAAGCAAGGTGTTCATGCTTGAAACCAAAGGAAACAAACTCTTACACGAGATGCTTCACACTCAAAACTAGACACAACATTTGGAATATGTCTTATATGGGGTTACACATAACCAAAATCAAATAAAAACTCTTAAATGGGATGTCCTTGAAACCAAACTTGTATCCATTTCAATTGGGGTTACACATTCTTGAAACTAGAGAAAAACTCTTAAACGAGATGTTCTCGAAGTTGCACATTCGCCCCTTGGCATTAGCAGACACATTTGTACACACATTCACCACTTGGCATTATCATTTACATTACATGTCTTAAATAGGTTTAAGCACACTCAAAACCAAAGGAAACAAACTCTTATATGATGTGTTATACACTTGAAACCAGACATCACTTGCACAGATGCAAAAGGATGAGTGGACCTAGTAGAATAGGGATATACTATTCCTAGTCTACTCCCCAACATGGATCACCTAGATGCAAACATCTAGGGATGAGGTATCTATGTTCCCTTTCTCTCTCTCATCATTCTTATCATGGATCACCCAGATAAACACATCTAGCATGTATTCATGCTCTCTCTCTTCTTCCTCTCATGAACTCATAGCTTTTCCATTTATAGTTCATGGATGATTCTTTCTTTTCTCTTTTATGTGATCACTTGTGTTCTTGAGATGGAATTTTTGAAGAATGATATTAATTGTTCAGACATTTTGATATTGAGGTCTCTTCAGCTAGTTGACTTGAGGTCTTGTTTTTCTCTTTAGATTTTGTTGTGTGCCTTTTTGTGTCTTTTATATTTTTTTTCCTTTGTTTTCCCTTTTGTGTTTATCCTATTTTTTGTGTGCTCTTGCATATGTTTGAGTGAGTTAAGATCCTAAGATTGGGGGCTTGCTTCCTCAAAAAATAGTGATATATTATACTCCTTGTGAATTTTCTCTACATTACTCATCTTCTTCATTCCTCTTTCTTCTACTTTACCATGATTATTTATGTGAGCTCATACTCCCGCTAAAGTGGGGACTAAATTTAGCATCCTAAAATTGCACCCCTTTGAAATTTTGACCATATTTGGGTCCCTCACCTTAGTGTTCTCATCCATATGCTCAATTGAGACCCATTTATGCTTGCACCATGCAATAAATGTCATACTATACCTTGCATTATACCTTAACCCTGGCCCAAATATGGGGTAGGAGTAGAGCGTGGCACTTTGGTCCTCATTGGGACCATGGTTCGATGCTATAGTCCTCCCTATTTGAGGCCCAATTCAAACATTTTGCCCTATCTTGAAAATGAGCTGGAAACCTTCCTCCATGTCAACCTATGTTAGAAAATTAGCATAATTGATGATGAGAAAGTATATAAGGAGGTTTTCGCCTCTCATTTTGGATAGATCACAAAATTGGAGCAGTACATTCAAGCAATCAAGCATTCAAGCATACAAGTATTCATCATCAAGTATTTCTAGAGGTCTTTAAGGCTCCATATTCTTCATTTATCTATAACGGAGCAACACTACATCAATGATTTACAAGCATGTGTTTGCAATTAGGGTTTTGTCATGTTCACACCATTTCATATAACATAGGTGATTACATTCAAGAAGCAAAGCATCATTATCAATCATTGTAGATCTGAGGTATACCTTTCCATCATTTATTTCAAGTATTTGCAATATTTCACTTAAGGTTGATTTCAAACCGGAGTTTGACTTAGGAAAAAGCCCTATTCCCAACATTTTCCCCCTTCAATCTATGCACATGAAACAGGTAGAGAGTTGTACTCTTCAAAATAAGCTTCATTCCCAGAGACTAATAAACCCTTTCTGGTGTGCAGAAATTTTGGAGGACCGTGGTGCCATGTCCTAGTCCTAACTTTTTACAATCCTTTTTTAGGGTCAAATCCAATTCGGCTCATTCTACTTAATAACACATCTGTATCTCACTTTTTCTACGTATTTTCCTTCATTTTTTAGCACTTTACCTACTTCAACATTTCAACTTACAAAAGAGGAAACCCAAATTAATCCAATCCATTTAGTATTAAGTCCTTATCTGATTTGTGACTGAATGTAGTGGATTTTAGCCCTCTTTTAAATGTGAAGGTCCCAAGTGAAATTGATTTGGTGATTTCTCCTTTCTATGTTGCAAATTCCCAAATCAAATTCTCCCCTTTATAATAGTATTAGTATTACTATAGTATTATAGGATTATCTTATTGATATGAACATGTTAATTATGATATTTTATTATTATTATTATTAATATTATAAGAATATTATTAGCATTACTATGGTATCATATTATTAAGTTAACATTATACTATTATATAGAAACTGTCATTATTATGTCTTGAAATAATTATTTTATAATTTGTATTAATTTTCTTATATTTAGTATTATAGTATTATTGAGTTTATACCATGATCACTATTTATAGTAGTATTAATTGATTTCATCTTGTTCGTAATTTAAAAAAATTTAGGTTTCAATTGGATTGAAGTTTAGGGTTAAGAGTTTAGTTTCTTTTAATGTTAGGGCTTGATTTAATTTTGTTTAATTTTTATATACATCAAGATAGATGATAACGATAGTGACTCTAAAAATTCATGAAGCATAGTAGTATATTTTGGATTTTTTAATTGCAATAGTGTTAAGGTATATAGTATAATTTGGTTATTTAATTAATATTATTATTATCATTATTATACTTTTGAAATTCAGTGTTGAAGATGTGTTAAGGTTTATAATATTATACGATTAATTTGTTATTATATTATTCAATACTGATTTTTAATATACATCAAGACAGATGATAATGATAGTGACTCTAAAAATTCATTGAACATGATAGTAGATTTTTTAAATTTATTGTTGATGTATTAGGCTTAGGTTCAATTTGGTATAGCATTAGGTATCACTTTGGTATAGGGCTAATTTTATTTTAGCTTAGGGATTAATTAGTGTTACAATTAGCATTTGAGATGGTTTACTATTAACACTCAATTTAGTTTATGGTTAGTGTTTATAAGGTAAGGGTTTAATAAGTTTTAGGGTTAGAGTTTAGTTTGATCTAGTGTTACAATTCTTTACTTTTGTTTAATTTGTTTTAGAGTTAGGATTCGATTTGGTTTAGTGTTAGAGTTAATATCATAATATCTTAAGTTAATATACACATGTTAATTAGGATATTTATTTTTATTAATACTATTAGAATTACTATAATTTTATTGCATTAACTTATTAATATTAACATTATAAAATTATTATTAGCAATACCATGGTATCATATGATAAAGTTAACATTAGGTCTAGGGTTAGGGATCAATTTCATTAAAGGCTTGGGTTTTATTTATTAATTTGGTTTAGTTTTATGGTTAAGGTTCAATTTGGTTTAAGATTTAATAATAATTTCAATGTTGTGCTCCCTACTATGTTTATAGTTAGTGTTCGGTTTGGTTTAGTGTTAGGGTTAGTTTTCAATTTTGTTAGGGTTTGAGTTAGTATAGGGTTGTTGTTCACATTATTCTACGATTAAGCTTCAAATTAGTTAGGCCTTAAGTTAGTATAGGGTTAAGGTTCTAACTGATTTAGGGTAAGGGTTTGATTTGATTTAGAGTTTGGGCTCAATTTTGTGTAAGATTAGTTCAAATTTTGTTTAGGGTTAGGGTTAAATTTAATTTAATGTGTTAGGATTAAATTGTATTTAGGATTAGGGGTCAATTTGGCTTAGTAATTAGTTTTAGCTTTAGGTTTTAATTTGGTCTAGCATTAGGGTACAATATTTTTTAGTGTTATCCTAAGGATTCCATTTCAGTTATGGTTACCTTTCAATTTGGTTTAGTGTTATGTTTGGTGTTAGGGTTCAATTGTATTTAGTATTAGGGTTCAATCTAGTTTAGTGATAGGGTTAAGGTTTCATTTGGTTTATGATTTATATTTAGTTCGGCTTAGGGTTATGGTTCAATCGTATTTAGGGTTAGCTAAATTTAAGGTTAGGTTTCAATTGTATTTAGGCTTAGTTTGGTTTAGATTTAGGGTTATGCTTTCATTTAGTTGATGATTTAGTTTGAGTTTGGCTTAAAATTATTGTTCAATTATATATAGGGTTAGATTTAGAATTGTGTTTGTTATGGTTTCATTTGGTTTATGGTGAGGGATCACTTTCATTTAGTGTTAGGGTTCAATTTGGTTCACTGTTAGTGTTATAATTCAATTTGGTTTATAATTTAATTAGGTTTATAGTAAATTTTTATTTTACTTTAGTGTTAGGGTTCAATATGGTTTAAAGTTAGGGTTAGGTTTCAATTTGGTCTAGAGTACAAGTTATCATTTGATTTAGTTTAAGGTTGGGATTTAATTTGGTTTAAAGTGTTAAGTTTACTGTAGATTATGTTTTTTTTTTTTTCTTGATTATAAGGTAAAAACTGAGATACAATGAAGTAAGATCTACGTTCAACAACATATACTACCTAACAAACTACACATACCCATAGTTACTTACAAGTACATCGGTTATGGATTACATACATATACCAACCCCATGATTCTAAATACAACCACTATAGATTATGTTTCAAATTTATGTTTGCGGTTTAATTTGGTTTATAATTCAATTATGATTAGGTTTAGGGTTCAATTGTATAAAATGTTAGGGTTACAAATCATTTTTTTTTATGATTAGAGTTTGATTTTTATTTTTTAAATTTTTGTTCATTTTATTTAAGGTTAGGCTTCAATTTGATTTACTATTACGGTTTAGTTTAGTGCTAGGAGTACAATTTGAATAATTTAGTTTATCATTCAATTACATTTACATTGAGTGTTTTTTTTAGTGTTAGGGTTTTATATGGTTTAAAGTTACAGTTTAATTTTGGTTTAGTGTTATACTTAGAGTTTAATTTGGTTCAGGATTAGAGTTTAATTTTCTTCAGAGTGTAATTGTTGTGTTAGGGTTCAATTTGATTTGATTTGATTAGCATTAAGGTTTGGGTTAGGGTTAATATTAAATTGAATTTAGCGGTGGATTTATTGTTTTATTCGAAATAGGGTTTGAATTAGGGTTCATTTTGGTTTAGTTTGAATTTTAATAATCTAATTCTTTTAAAGTGTTAGGGTTTAATTTAGTTTATTGTTAGGATTAGGGTTCAATTTGGTGGTAGGTTTGGTTTGAATTTCCTATAGGTTAGGATTCATTTCAATTTAAGGTTTGATTAGTTTTATAGTCAATATTAAATTTGGTTTAGGGTTAAGGTTTAATTTGGTTTAATAATCAATTAGGTTTAGATTTAGAGTTTCTTTTGGTTTAGTGTTAGGGTTAGAATTTAATTTGGTTTATGATTTAGGTTTTGTTTAATTTTTAACAATATAAAAATATTAAAGTGTTAGGGTTTAAATTAGTTTATTTGGTGGGGTTAGGGTTCAATTTGGTTTTTTTTTAAGGTTAGGGTTACAATTAGATTAGGCTCTAGGGTTAAGGTTTGATTTGGTTTAGGATTTGGTTTCAATTTGTTTAGGGATAGAAATTATTTTGGTTTAGTATTAGGGTTAGGCTTCAATTTTGTAAAAGGTTTGGGTTCTATTTGGTATAGGGTTTGAGCTTAATTTTCTATAATGTTAGGGTTGAAATTGGCTTATAGTCAACATTCTATTTGGGTGAGTGTTAGGTTTCAATATGATTTAGTATTAAGATTTATTTTTGTTTTGTGCTAGCTTTAGCGTTCAATTTTATTTAAATATAAAAATTTATTTTTAACATAATTTAAATTTATTACTATATGAATATTATTTAACTACATTTTTTAATTCATTTGGTCAATATTAATGTTATAATTTTTATAATAGATGTAATTATTTAATAGTTATGCTATTTAATTAGGATAATATATAATTAATTATATATAAAAGTATTTTATATAGAAAAACATGACTTACATAATTTAATCTATTTAAAATATAAAAAACATCTTTATTCTCTTAATTATTATTTTTATATAACTTGTCTAATTTCCTCATAAAAGATTATATATAATAAAAAGAAATAAATATTTTATATATTTTAATAATTTTGTTATTATATTACTGTTTGGAAATATAGTAGTTCTTTTTAATATAAATTAAATTATAGAAACATCATGAATTTTCTTAGGCTTTTTAAGTGCCACTGCAGTGGAAAAAAATTATTGTAGTATTATTTTTTTGTTTTCTCATTTCTTATTGAATTAAAAATACAGATGTAGTTACTTCATTTGTTTTCTTGATTTTTAATGGCTTTTTGTTTTTCTTACAAATGCATTTTTGGGTGCCATTGTAGTGTTACGCCTATCTACAACACAATAAATTTAAATAATTCTTTTTTTATCTCAAATATAGACAAGTGCCACGTAATGGCAAGTACTTGTCATCATACTATTGTAATAAAAATATTTTTTATAAATTTTAATTATTATAAGTTTAAATTGTAATAAAAATATTTGGGAGGAAGTACTTTTGGATTTATCCATGATCTACAAATAGGGTTTGACATGGATCCATTGTGCACCTGACATCAAGCTTCTCACTCCTGGGTGTGGAGGAGGTGGTAAGACCTCCTCCACGGTGGTAATCTTCTACCCCTACTTTTATTTCCTTTTTACTAACTTTACATCGAGGCTCTTTGCGTGTAGTGGTTGCAATTATTGTAGGTGCGAGTGGAGGCAGGGGAATATAATGCTTGATTGAGGCAAAATTAAATGGGCCGAACGCGACCCATTTTCCCTCTTCAAAATCTATGGAGGAAGATCTTTTTGGCAAGTTTTTCTGAGATGTCATCATTGGTGATGTCATGCAGATCTCATGAGAGGCCAATTTTTCTCTAGTAAGTGCTTCATCTGCAAACTTCAATGGTGGAGGCAAAGGATGAGGTAAGGACCTTGCCTTAGCTCCTTTTACTTTCTCTATCTCTCCTAACGACTCTATGACCAAAGCCCTTGAACTAGAAAATAAAAGACTCCAAGACATTGCCATTTTATTTGTAGTAACTAATTTGGATAAGTGTCTGACTAGGAAATTTCCTGATGACTTGATGAAAAATGTGTGGGTTAGAAAGCTAGGGTTCAATTTTTCCTTCTATAGAATGATTCAGAAGGGTTTATTTGTTATTTTCTTTAAAGACAATAAATATTAGGCAGAGATTCTGCATAAAAAGTTCTGGGCCATTGGGTAAAACACATTTAGTGTCCTCAAATGGTGCTTTGATGTGATTAATGAGGAAATTCTAGTTATCTCTTGCCCTCGGTGGCTTCTAATTAAAAATTTACCTCCCATTTTTTGGAATTTCATTCCACGAGTTCTTGAATCGATTGGTTAAGTGGTTAGAATTGATCATTCTATGAATCTTGTCCCCAACGTAGATGCCAAAGTCTTGATTTCTATCAACTCGGGCATTGATATCCCTAGATTTATCGAAATCAAACTACAAGATGAATCCTTTACTTGCATATTGGAAAACCTAGGTGGTCTGAATTAGTGTTTCCTGTGTAGATGGGAAGGCCACATCAGATGATCTTGCCCTATTCTCTCCACTAGAACTAAACTCGATGGAAACCCCTTGGAGATGCCACTAATAAATATGGCCCTTCTCTTCCCAAACCATCCTCCAAGATTCCACAAAAACCCTCTCTCAGAGATAAACTAGATTCTCTTAGTAAGGCCATCAATAATGCAGTGGCTAGTCTCCCAAAGGATCAACCTGTCAACCCTCCTAATTTTGATAATAATAATACTGACTTCGGCTCCTTTAATCCAGAGCCTCCCCCCCACTCAATGGTTTCTGCTGCCATATCCCAGATGGATGGACTCGAAGACTATGGCTTCTAGGTGGTGTCTAGGAAAAATAAGAGGTCCAAAAATAAGAATTCCCAACAATTGGCTCTAGAAAAAATCAGGGCTAGAAGGCACCAGAAAGAACGTACTGCCAAACCAAGCATAGATGTTGATGGAGGTGGTGTTAATACTCTGGCAATGACCAGCCTTGACAAGGACTCTCTTGTCAAGTCAATCGTTAGGACTTTTGAAGGATTTGATTGTGGGGATGGTGTTAATAGGAGTAGGGCTGCAATCCCCAGCCCTCTGTGATCCTCAATCTTTTCCTGCATCTAATCAATCCCAAGCTTGGGATAACCCATCCAATTCAGCATTAGTACAAAACAAAACTTTGGATCCCCAAGGGCATGAAGGTTGTTCCCCTCATTCTATCCTCATTGCCTCCATGACCTCTACCCCTTTGAAATTGAAGTTCTTGATTGATGATGGTAATGTCCTCTATGAGATTATCCTGACTGCTCCAATGATTGACAATCCTAAAGCCTTTGGCTCATCTAAGATAGGCATGAATGAGGGTGATTCCCCTGAATATGCCTCCTCAGTTAACATTCATGAGTTTGAGGTGGAGATTGAGATGAGATCCAACTTGTCGACCATTAATGGTGAGGAGTTGAAGGATGTTGACAACCCAAATGAGGAAATATCTGAGGCTGAACCACTCACCAAAAAGAAAAGAGGGAGATTGTTAGGCTCTAAAAACAAGCTCTCTCCCCTGCATAAAAAATATAACCAAAAGGATAGTATCCCTAAGTGCTTTAACAACTTCAAGGCTGACAAGAATGATAAATAACTGCTTGTTCTCCATGAAATGCCTATCTTGGAATATCTGGGGGCTAGAGTCCCCAGACAGGATATATGTGGTGAGAATATTGCTTAATAACCACAAGGAGTTGGACTTTTTCCTACTTCAGGAGGTTAAAGTAGTTAAATTTGCATTGGAGGTCAATATAAACTTTATCTGGAGGGACTCCCTCAATTTTTTCACTAAACATGAGAAAGGCAAAGGGGGAGCTGCCATACTTGTTAACACTAATTGGTGAAGCTCTATCCTTTGCTCATAAATCTCCCCTTGCAATAGAGTTGTTTGGGTAACTTTCCAACATGGTGACTCTTCCTTTGGGATATGCACCATCTATGCCCCCAATGACTATAGGGATAGATCTGATCTTTGGCAGTGGATTGCCTCTCTTCCTAACATTTCATAGATACTGGGGGGGAGATTTCAATATGGTTGAGCATAAGGAAGATAAATCAGGAGGAGCCTCTATTGGTTGGAAAGGAGGGGAAAAGATTCATTGGGATAGGCTGAAAAGAATCAAGAGACTTTATGACCCATTGGAAGGCTTAAAATATGTGCATAAGGGCATTTGGTTTTCTTGGTGCAACTATCAAAAAGTGGGTAACATGATCTATTTCAAACTAGACAGATTCTACGCCAACAAAGATTTCTTCTCCTTTATCCCGGATCACCAAGACTATCCAGTGGTTGTTAGACCCTCCTCCCTCTCTGACCATCACCCTATTTTTGTAGAGATTGTCACTAGGAACTCGAGAAAACCCCTTAACAAGACTGGTGAAAAATTCATTCTTAACATAAATCTTCTTAATGACCAGGATGTTTTAGCTTCTATTCATATAGTGAGGGTATTTAATAAGTGAAACTCCAAAAATGGTTCTTATATTCACAACTGGAATACCTTAGTTAAAAACTGGTAGAAGATTCTTAGCACCATTGGCAAGAAGAAGGCCAAGGATGCCAGGCAGTTTAAGCTTATCCTATCCTCTAAACTGCACAATGTGGAGCAAGACATTCAAAACGATCCTAGCAAACCTCATCTTACCCACCTAGTGGTGATGGCTACAAAAGAACTCAGAAAAAATCAACATGTTAGAGAATTAGGAGCTCAAACCAGAGCTAGGATGCTCTAGCTATCTCAAGCGGATAAAGGCTCTAAGCCCTTCTTTAACCTTAAAAAAAAAAAACAATGTAAGGAAAGGATTGACAAGATTTTGGTGGACGACAAGGAAATATCTATTAATGAGGAAATCATGAGTGAGTTCCTCAACTTCTACAAGATGCTATTCTCCTTTGAGGACTCTCTTGCATCCAGGTTTGCTAGGGACAAATGTGGGACTCTTATTCCTAATATTGTATCACCTGATGAAGTTAAATCTCTTAGTAAACCCTTCTGAACTAAAGAAATTATTAGAGCCATTAATTCCCTTCATAATGACAAATCCCCAAGGCTAGATGGGCTTACGATTAAATTCTATAAGGTTAATATTGCCTGGATTGTTGATGATCTTCTTGAGGTCTATAATGAAGCCACTAGGATAGGGTCTTTGAGAATTGACATCAATAGAGGACTGATCAAGCTTATTCCCAAAGAAGGGGACAAGGCTCTAATAAAAAATTGGCACCCTATTACACTACTCAATGTCTCTTATAAGAATCTTGCTAAGATGCTTTCTATTAGGCTCTAAAATATCTTACCTAGATTTATCTGCTCCAACCAAACCGGATTCATTAAGGGGAGATACATCTTGGAAAATATTATTACAAGATGGGAGGCTATGGAATGGGCTATAAGTTCATATCAAAAGGTGGCCATGTTCTTGTTGGACTTTGAAAAGGCATATGATAGGATTGAATGGGGTTTTATCTCCACTATGCTCCAAGCCTTTGGGTTCCCTGAGATATTTTTTCAACTTGTTCAAGTCCTTCTTAGGGATGCTCATACCTAGGTGGAGGTCAATGATCTGATCTCACAACCCTTCGAGCTTAGTAGATCTATTCGATAGGGGCTCCCTCTAGCCCCTACCCTCTTTCTGATAGCCTTCGATGCTCTGTTTTACCTACTCAAGGACAACTCTCTCTCCCCTAAGGTTAGAGGAATCTCTCGCTTCCAGATGATTCAAATTTGCTTAATATCCAATTTGTAGATGATACTACTTTATTTTTTGAGTTATCCAAGGAGAACTTGAATTCTTTATCCTCCAAGCTCTCTCTTTTCTATGATCGCTCAGGGGCTAAGATCTCACAATCCAAATCTACTTAGCTCGGATAGACTGAGAAACCTCCAGACTGGCTCTCTACCTATGGGTATCAATGGGGAGGACCAAACACAATTGTCATACATGGGGATCCACTTTGTTATCTCCCCTTGCCATAAGGATATGTGGGCATGGATCAAGGGAAAGATTGAGTCCAAACTTACCAAATGGAATAGGAAGTTTCTCTCACTAGCAAGAAGATTGCAAGTGCATCAAAAGATCCTATCCTCCTATAGTATCTACTATGCGTATGTATGGATGTTTAATAACTATCAAATCAATGAGATACAGAAAACCATCGGGGATTTTTTGTGGTCGGATGGTAGAGGCCACAAGAAAACTCACTCTATCAAGTGGGAGTGGTGTTGTATGGATAAATCTATTGGAGGTCTCAGTCTTAAGGATCAGAAAGTGCAAGGGATTGCACTGGCTACCAAATGGATTTTTCACACACTTGAAGGTAATGAACCATGGAAAATTTTCACTTGCAATAATATTAAAATGGGGGTTCCCAAGAAAGCTAAATCATGCAAATTCCTCTCTATTAGTGATCTATTAGCTAGATCCTTTTTAGCCTTTACTGCAGGCTCTGCTATCTTTAAAACTATTTGGAAAGCATGGGAAGCCATTACATTTAGTATTGGCAATAGTTGGATCAGCTAAGATAATCAAATCTTTGGGGAAAGGTCAATCTGGTGGAACTTAACCCACAACGGTAAGCCTCTCACCCTCACTCAAGGGTGCTCAGCCAAAAAATGGGACAAAAAAGGTTTTTTTTGTCTTAAATACATCATAGCTAATGAAAATATTATCCCATGGGATGATCTCTCTAGTAAATATCAACTTCCTTTATCTAATAAGAGGACTTATAACATTACGTGCAATGTCTATAATCTCCTTCAGCTTCCCAAAACTTGTAATGTAAATGAAAACCGATTTCTCTCCTTTGCTTGGATTGATGGAAGCCCTCTTGGGAACTTAAAACCTATCTCTATTTATAAAACCGTCTCTTCTAATTTCAATATTCTTAACCACCTCAACTCTATTTGGTAATCTGACCTTTCTCATACTCAATGAAACAATATTCTTAAGGCTCTTTGGGGCTCTCTGCTAGCTCCTAGGAAGAAAACCTTCAGATGGCTACTACTACTTGATAACCTACCTGTTAGATCTGATTATACTAAAGAGGATTTGTGCTCTATATGTAAAGTCAAGGAATCTAGCAGGAACATCTTTTTTTATTTTATTATTGCTAAGAAAATTTGGCTTATGTTTGGTTTTACTCTTCCATTACATAGTTGTATTCTTGATTTTGTTACAGGGCACATTAAAGGCCTTAAGAAAGACACTAATTTGTTCTAGAATCTTCTTTCTGGTGATATCCTTTGGTATTTATGGAAAATTAGGAATCTAGAGAATTTTCAATGGCCAAAAAGGGTCCTTACTGAGTCTTTTCAAAGTCTCACTCTCCAATCTGTCTTCTCATAACTTACCATGGTATTCAGGTTAAATAAAGAGAAGTTCTAGAGATTTCTAACAAAAGGACACACTATAGTCTTCATCTTCGAACTCTTACATGGCTACACCTAGGGAAGAACGAATGTTGAAAGAACACCATTTTTCAATGCCTTAGTTTCTCTCATGGAAGAAATCAGAGGTAATGGCCACCTGGTGTGACAACAAATGATCCAATTTGCCAGAATGCTGGATGATCACAGACTAGTTTGGATGGAAGGTCCTTCAAGATGGATCTCCTAGATTTAGTCCAGACATATACCATCGACGGTGCTTTTTGCATTTACCTCCCCAGATGGATAGTCCTTATATCTACGTCTCTAGTTTTGTAAATAGATAGCCTTTGTTCATGACTCAATCGTTAGACATGCATGGATTTTGTGTAAAGAAGCATTTTTGACTTAGCACGTATAGGGAGGTCTTCTTGACTTATTTTGCATAGTCGTGACCTACTGATAAATCTGTAAATGGGGTGAACTCATAATGTTGGTTCCCACTTTTTGGCACATCCTCATATTTGCTGAAATCATACATTTTTTAGAAAATATAATGATTTAAGCCTTAAGAGGTCCCATATGAAGTAATTAATTGAAGAGAGTTAGATCAAAGGCTCTTAGATCAAAATTTCTTGGATAGAACCTCTCTACTTCTAAATACTACT